>NC_088791.1:177353008-177987894 GCF_011386835.1 Chrysemys picta bellii | reverse complement strand
TTCCGGGGCCCCTGAAGCGGGGTCCTTAACTCGCTCCGGGGGCCCCGGAAAACTCTCGTGGGGCCTGGGCCCCCGGAGCTTCTTCCACTCCGGGTCTTCGGTGGCAATTCGGCAATTCGGTGGCGGGGGGTCCTTCCACTCCGGGACCCACTGCTGAAGTGCCGGGTCTTCAGCAGCAATTTGGCGGCAATTCGGCAGCGTGGGGCCCCCGCCACCAAAGACACCAGGCCCCCTGAATCCTCTGGGCGGCCCTGCATTCACAAAAAGATGAGGAGAAGGGGAGACTGTAAAGTGTTTGGGATATATAATCCAATGAATGAATTGCAAGCGAAGCACCCCCCATAGCATCAAAATACCAATATATGTGTGTGTGGAGACAAAGTATGTATAGTTACCTATATGCATGCATGTGCAAAATGCACAGCATTTACCAAAAGAAACAATGAGGAGGTAATTGGAAACACATGGCGAGGTATTCTCAATACAAGCAAAAGTATATGTATACTCTTGATCTCATTGAAACTGGGGGAAATGAGGATGGAAATTTGCATGTCAGACCTACAACAGGCAGGATCATTCCATACATACCTAGGGCATTTATTGCTTCTACAGCAGAAGCTACTTGAATATTCCAAGCTCCAATTTTCCATAACTCATTGGTTTTTTGGCCAGATATATTCACGGCACAATTTGCTTGGACAGTCCTTTCTCATCAATATGAACAAAAATCAAAGACTACTACTCTTAGCTCCTGTTTTCAGCAGAGTCTGCATTTTCTATAAATTTTCCATTTGAAATGTGAAAAATGTATGTTCATTAAATGACTCAGGTTTTGCTGTCAAATTCAAGTGATCTTTGCACAATGGTTTGTCAACACCATTACCCTGATTGTTCACTTTACCTTATATAGCTGTACTTTCATGCCAGTCACTACCACTTGCTGAGAAAAGAAATAACTATCTCATACTTTTAAAAATTCTTATGCAACTTAAGTCTCCTGAGACTTTTGTTCAACCTTTTTCATTTTTTTTTTAACCCTTTTGTTGCATAGTTTACTTCCTTCTTTGGAACCATCAGTTTAATGCTTATTCAAATCTGTTCAATGAGGGCTCTATCTTGAGAATTAACATTCTGGACCAGCTGAGAGAGATGCAGTGGTATTTCAATGCTTCACTACTTCAGTGGTGTCATTGATAACTGGGTTTGCCTATCATGTCCTCCATAGCATCATGCTGTTGAATGTCCATATGAAATATAGCTTCTCTTAAACCTTAAAAACAATAAAATAAAAATGAAGGATTTCACAGCTTTCTCTAGGTTCAGTCTAAACAAATGGAAGCAGTGTGTTCTGCTGATGGAATTCTAGAGACATTGGTTGCATTCCTACTTCTGCTACTGACCTGCTGTGTAACCTGCCATGAGTCATGTCAGCTCTGTGTACCTTTGTTCCCTCTCCCAGCCTCTACCTTTGCTGATGGGGGCTGGGGAGGGGGAGTGAAGGGTATGCTTTTCAGTCATGTTAATTGAAAATTCCCCAAAAGATGCCATTTAACATGGTTCAAAATGTGTTATCTGGCTGTGTTTTAGCCTGGGGGGATGGAATTGGCTAAAACACAACGCTAACATGGCTTCAAAACACAGCTTTTCAAGATTGTCAAATGCTGTCAAGGTGCAGGCTAACATTTGAAGCTAAGTGTGATAGACTCATAGGCCATAAGGGACCATCATGATCATCTAGTCTGACCTCATGCACATCACAATCCACAGACCTTCATCTCCCACTCAGTCCTGCAATAGGCCCATAACCTCTAAATGAGTGAAGTCCTCAAATCTTGATTGAAAGACTTGAATTTATGGAGAATCCATCATTTACTCTGTCTTGTCTGTTTAGATAGCCCCAAATAATTTAGTCACTCACAACTTCACCTAGCTCAATGGGATCCTAAGTTTGGTTAGAACCTCTTCATAGACTTTAACATTACATAGATTATAGGATTACATCCAGTCACTCCTGCACTGAGCTCAGTAATCTATCAACCAGAAAGGTATTGCATCTTGGTTGGAAGACATCAGGTGATGGCGAATCTCTTGGTAGTTTGTTCCAATGGTTTATCACCCTCAGTGTTCAGAAATGTCATTTTTTAATTTTTTAAAATAATGTAGGCACTATTGTAAAAAAAAAATTGAATAATGCCATCTACTTTCTGTTTCCTTCCATTTTTCTGGTGATTAAAAGAGGAGAGGGGAATCCCCATGAAGTTTAAAAATCAGTGCCATGACTCTCCCTTTGTTCTCCTCCCCAGCTTTCATTCTCCCCAATGCTCATACCTGGGCTAATGTGCATTAAAGTAAATAAATAAAAACTAGAAAGTTCCTGATCAGAATGATGAGATGAACGATATGGTGGTTTCATTCTGAATGTGATACTATCTTTCATACGCAGTGGTGGTGTAGCCATGTTGCTCCCAGGATATTAGAGAGACAATACCCTAGGAAGATCCACTCTAATTGCATCAGGACTAAGGAGCAGTCCATAAAGAAACTAATCTCCAAATAACCCATCTCTAGTTTTACACGAGACCCAGGGCATGCTCTGGTAGAACTTTAGGAGTTTTAGTTCGAGCTTGATTGATGCTCATTGTTTGGTTCTGTCAATAATGCAGATACATGCTTCAATAGCTAGACTTAAGATGAAAATCACCCTTGCACAGAGGACCAATACACAGCAGGTGCACAACTTAGTCTGTTTTGGTTTTGCATGGGATTTAAATGAGACTTTTAATGGAGTGTAGGCTTTTGGCTAGTCTTTTTCACAGCACTGACTTTCATCCTTAGTGCGTTTGGGCCATGGCTTAGGAAAAGCATTCCTATTCAGGAAAACACTTAAGCATGTGCTGTAAATCCCAATGCATGCTTAAAGTTAAGCACATGCTTAAATGTTGTCCTGTTTGATTGATTTCAGTGCTTTCCTGAGTAGGGGGCTGTAATTCAGGAAGAGCTCTATAGTCCCAGTCACAGCACACATCTCCCCACATGCAAAAAGGCTATTATCTATCCAGAAGTTAGTCTGTGCACGTTGCATGTAAAAATAAAAACTGTTAATTACAGTATATCTCAAAGCATCCAGTATAAATTTGTGCATCCTTCCTTAATTTCCTATTACCTTTTGTTGTCTTCCCATTTATTGGCTTAATAGATACCTTTGCCCTCTTTGTACTATACACATTTGTTTTCTCCCTTCTAGGTTAGAATTTTACAATTATCACCATAGCAGCATTCCAGCTCTAATAGGAAAATACGTCTTCTGAATGGCTGATGATACAACATTAACTGTTAGAACATAACATTTTTCATGTTGGAAACATCTGGAATTCACAACCAGCAAAGATGTGTAAAAATGTCTGTGGCTTTTTAATAATCACCCAAGGCTTCACTTGCAAGCTTTATTAGGCTGCATTTACAGACATTTCTTATTAACCAAGTATAGAATGTGATAAAACTAAGCTTTATTTCAACATCAAAAAAAAAAGTTCAATTTACAATTTATGTTCCTTTAAAAAAGGATTTGAATCATCCTTTGTGAAGAAGGCCTTTGTAAGAGAATTGGGCCATATTCCCTTCCTCTGATATTAGCAGCCTCTTACCTAGTGCACTAATATTGCTATTTACTGGCTGATTATATCCCCCGGCAAGATTTGGGACTGTGTCTACTTCCCTGCTGCAAACTAATCAGTTTTCAAAATTAGTTATTGATCCAGGTCCATTCTAGAGGACAAATTTAGTGGCTGGTTCATTGAGTTCCAACAGTCAGACTGTTGGTGTAAGCTGCAAGATGTGAAAACAAACAAGATATTCAAGCACATGCACATACACACTTGTGTATCTTCTTACATTAGTTAAGTGTAAATACTATAGCAAGGAATGGCTCTATTGAGAGAGAGAGAGAGAGAGAGATGACCAAAGTAAACTCAAAAGAGCAATAATTTCAGGTTCTTATTTTCCTTATCTCTACACACAGCTCTTGGTATACACTCCAGAAGCTTTATCTGACAGACAAGAACATGTGTGTCAATTTTTTAGTTACAAGAAGTCATCCTAACTTAATTTGGACTTTGCAACTGGAGGGAGACCTTTCTTGAACAGTTTAGGTTCGCAAGATATTTATTTGTAGTAAGAGTTGCACTTGGGATTTACACTTAATATTTAATATGCATATTATTTGTCAATTACATCATATCCATTGCCTTAGTCTATCCCTCTGACTGCAGAAAGCATTTTCAGTGATTCTGCTGATGGAGCAAGGTGTCAAACACAACTATTTCCTGCATTATTTTGTATTCTCCCCCCCCAACACTTCTATTGAAAATACTGTTAAAGCCAAATTCATATTTCATTTGAGTTCTAGTCATCATATCCCTCTGTCTCTAAGAATATCATTCTTTACAAAGGCTAATGACAAAGACTCTTCTAATTTTTCAGGGGCCTCATTCTCCACCATTTATACTAAGGGGAAAAAAATAGTTAATTTCTAAGATTAGTTTCACAGCATTGTACAAACATCCATTTTCTAGCTCAGAATTATGAACTCTCATAATAGCTGCATGTTGATCCCCCTCCCCACCTCCACCCCTCCACACAATGGGTAAGATCAAATTGTATCTCTTCTGGGTTTTTGTTTTGTTTTTTATAATGTGGTGTTGTCTGTTCCCTACTTAATTGCAAGTGTTTCTGGAACAGAAACATTCAATGAGACCAAGATTTCACCAGGGCAGCCCAGAGGATTCAGGGGGCCTGGGGCAAAGCAATTTCGGGGGGCCCCTTCCATAAAAAAAAGTTGTAATACTATAGAATACTATATCCTCGTGGGGGCCGCTGTGGGGCCCAGGGCCTGGGGCAAATTGCCCCACTTGCCCCGTGCCCCTCCCCCCCCCCCCAGGCGGCCCTGGATTTCACCCAAAATGTTAATAACCTCTTATTTCCCTTTACATATATGAAAATACTTTACAGCTGAGCAAGCATTCTTCACTATGTATAATATTCTGCCTGTTTGCCTATTTCCAAGGGTTAGACAAATGGAGGGCTTGAGGTTTTTTTGGCTTCATTACCCTGAGTCAGTTGTATGTCTATTAACTCCTTGCTGAACCATCATACAGAGTACCTGAAAACTTCACATTATGTACTAGAGCTTTGTAAGGCATTCCTGTGCACCTTGTATTTTTGTTATACAGACCTTGAATTTTGCTTTGAAGCTTGTTATAATTCACCCAAAACTAAGAAGGCCAAAACCATTTATATTCATTCATTCTCTCTCCATCCAAAACTTGGTCCAGATTCACCAAAAAGATTCATAAACCTGGACTGAGTTTGGGATTTATAAGAAAACCCTAAACCAGACATATGTTTTTAGCTTTGCTTGTGTCTAGGTAAGTTTCACACGGGTTTTTTTTCGTATATGCGCATAGCAAAGAAAAGGAAAAGTTATTGATTCATATGAATGATGGGTAGTGGGTGGACAGTGGTCTTGGCAGATGCTCTCAATGACTAAATATCTTTGTTCTTTGAGTTTCTGGTATCAGTTACTGGTTCATATCTGACCCAAATAAGTAATAACCAAGAGTTTTTTATTATAAGCTTACTAATTTAAGGGCTTGACCCTGTACTCCTACACTTTTGAACAGCAACTTTCATGTAAACTACAGCCTAAAAAGCAAATAACATGAAGGTGTAAGGTACAGTAGGAAAGCCTGTTTTACTATACACTCTCCTCTACCGTCCCTTGCTCCCCTTTGGTATGCAAGACAGTTTACACATACTGAATGGCAATTGTGTGTGTTACAAGTGACTTGAGCAGGTGTTTCTGATTGACTTGTGTACGCAAGGTGTAATTTATATCCATGTAGAATTTGATCCAGAGCCTTCTGAATTGCATTAGCTTACATCTGAGACAATTTTTTTCTCTAGTACTCTAGTGTAATCCATTGATGACAACTTGGTTCCTTTAATGTAGCTGAAAAGAGAATTGGGCCTAGATCTGAAGTTTGCCATTGTTCTGCCTTCAGCAGCAGAGAACAAGAACTCTACCTATTTTCAGTCTTTACACTGTTATGACGAGTCAGATTTATGCTGTTCTGTGAAAGTTCAGAATGTCATTTCTTACAGCTTCCAATGTGGCATTTTTCCCCTTTTTTTTATAGACTAGTAGGGGTCTAAGATCTCCTGGCATAACTGGAAAATAAAGGTCAGCTGATATAAATTTTCATAACTCTATTCACCTCAATAGAACTATTAATTTAAACCCACCGAAGGTCCCAGAATCTTCCTGATCATTTTGGTTCTTTTTATATTCATTATAGGCTATAGGGAGACAATAGTGCAAAATAAGATCTTTAACTTAGATGCCAGGAATGGAATATTTCTCCTGTTGATGACATTATTTTCAGGTTTCTTTTCATATGCTCTACCTTTCAGGTCAAAGTAAAGCCATATAGAAAACACTTTATACAGGGATGAATACATGAAAAAAATCTGCGTTTTCAAAGAGAGGGGACATGTATAATTTGATTTAATTTTGAGTGAAAACTGGAGCCTAAAACAGTAAATCTATTTGTATTACTGAACCAGTCAATGGAAGAAGAACTTGTTCACAATTGGATCTATACTTTTTGTGTAAGTAAATCAATAAAATATTGTTTTTCTGATCTCCATTTCTTAGACTATACTGGTCACTGAAACCAACCTTTCCTCAAGGGAATTAATTAAATTAAAAAATGAAATTACATAGTTATTTTGGCATTCTTTTTGAACATGAAATAGAGCTGCATTCAGATCCATTGTGAATGCTTCCATTACTACAGACCTGATATTGAAAGAAGGAATGAGCAGACTTCTGAAATATTAGCTAGCTTTATTCCTGGATCTACTAATTAGTTAATATTGCACTGCAGAGTGATATGGTTAAAAAAATCTATAAAGGTTTTACAGGACTCAAAGTTAATATGGGTCATTCAAAATCTGTAATAAAAACATGTTTAAAAAGTGAAATATACATGAAGTATTTTTAGAAAAGATCAAAACATAACATCTCTATAATAGGAACAATACTTAAACAATATATTTGATCAGATCTAATTCAAGAAAGTTGAGTACTTAAGTCTCAGGGTATGTCTACACTACAAGAGTAGTTCGATTTTACTTAAAGTGAATTTGTGGAACCGATATTACAAAGTCGAACGTGTGTATCCACACTAAGGACAGTAATTCAACTTTGTGAGTCCACACTAACGGGGCAAGCGTCGACATTGGAAGCGGTGCACTGTGGGCAGCTATCCCACAGTTCCCGCAGTCCCCGCTGCCCACTGAAATTCTGGGTCGAGCCCCCAATGCCTGCTGGGGCAAAAAATGTGTCGAGGGTGGTTTTGGATAACTGTCGTCATTCAACCCTCCCTCCCGCCCTCCCTCCATGAAAGCACCGGCGGGCAATCAGTTCACGCACTTTTCTGGTGATTGACAGCGCGGACGCCACAGCACTGCGAGCATGGATCCCGCTGCGATCATCGCTGCAGTTATGGCTGTTGTCAACACCTCGCACCTTATCATCCACCTTTTTCAGAGGCAGATGCTGAGAACTCGGGCGAGGAGGCTACGGCAGCGCGGTGAGGACATTAAGTCTGAGAGGGGCACAGGCCTCTCACAAAGCATGGGACCCCGCGCCGTGGACATCATGTTGGCAATGGGTCATGTTGATACTGTGGAATGGCGATTCTGGGCCCGGGAAACAAGCACTGACTGGTGGAACCGCATAGTGCTGCAGGTCTGGAATGAATCACAGTGGCTGCGAAACTTTCGCATGCGGAAGGAAACTTTCCTGGAACTTTGTGAGTTGCTGTCCCCTGCCCTGAAGGGCAAGGACACCCGCATGCGAGCAGCCCTGACTGTCCAGAAGCGAGTGGCCATAGCCCTCTGGAAGCTTGCAACGCCAGACAGCTACCGGTCAGTCGCGAACCAATTTGGAGTGGGCAAATCTACTGTGGGGGTTGCTGTGATGCAAGTAGCCAACGCAATCGTTGAGCTACTGCTCTCAAAGGTAGTGACCCTGGGAAACGTGCAGGTGATCATAGATGGCTTCGCTGCGATGGGATTCCCAAACTGCGGTGGGGCTATAGATGGAACTCACATCCCTATCCTGGGACCGGACCACCAGGGCACCTAGTACATTAACCGAAAGGGTTACTTTTCAATGGTGCTGCAAGCACTGGTGGACCATAGGGGACGTTTTACCAACATCAACGTCGGATGCCAGGCAAGGTTCATGATGCTCGCGTTTTCAGGAACTCTGTTCTGTTTAGATGGCTGCAGGCAGGTATTTACTTCCCGGACCACAAAATAACTGTTGGGGATGTGGAGATGCCTATAATGATCCTCGGGGACCCAGCCTACCCGCTAATGCCCTGGCTCATGAAGCCCTATACAGGCGCCCTGGACAGTGAAAAAGAACTCTTCAACTACCGGCTGAGCAAGTGCAGAATGGTGGTGGAGTGTGCTTTTGGACATCTGAAGGGGAGATGGAGAAGCTTACTGGCGCGCTCTGATCTCAGCGAAACCAATATCCCCATTGTTATTGCAGCTTGCTGTGTGCTCCACAGTCTCTGTGAGAGCAAGGGGGAGACGTTTATGGCGGGGTGGGAGGTTGAGGCAAATCGCCTGGCTGTTGATTACGCCCAGCCAGACAGCCGGGCGATTAGAAGAGCCCAGCGGGACGCGCTGTGCATCTGGGAAGCTTTGAAAGCTAGGTTCCAGAGTGAGCAGGGTAACCTGTGACTATTACGTTTGTTTAAACAGAAGCTGAACCTGCCCCCATTTCTTTACCCAGTTAATGTTGACTATCCTCTCCAGTTACCAACCCCCTTCACCCCCTTCCAACACACCTTTAAAAATAAAATAAATGAAACTTTGTTCATTAACACCATTTTCTTTATTAAGGATTTTGTGGTAAAGTGTTGAAAATGGGACACAGACTGTGGTGGGGAGCGGCTGTGGTGATGGAAACGACGCTTCTAAACTCAGGGAATGACAGGCTCCTGCTCTAGAGCGGTCCGCAGTGGTGGACTGGTTGTTTCAACGGAGCCTGCCACCCCTCCTTTTCGGGACTCTGTGTGTGGGGGCTATGTGACTTTGTGGCGGGGGAGGGCGGTTACAGATCCCCTGCTGCGTGGCTCTGTCATCCAGGCTAAGGACCGCTGCATAAGATCTGTAATAACCCTCCCCTGCCACAAACTCACATAGCCCACCCCCCCCCCGCCCCAGAACATGAAAACCACCTCCCAGACTGACCAGGGTGCCTAGTGACTGCAATGTGTGTGAGACCTTCTGCTGAATCTGTCCCCATGTCTGTACCCTGGTAAAGGTGTCTGTCCTCTCCAATTACCAACCCCTTCCCCCCCCTTCAAACACACTCTCCTCTAAAAGAACATAACGGAAACAGTAATAAACAGAAACGTATTTTTTATTAACAACTACACAGTTAGGGGATGAAACTGGGACAGGGGCTTGGGTGAGGTGCTTTTGGAGTGAAGGAAAGGACGTATCAAATCTTTGGGAATGAGAGCCTTCTGCTACTTGAGCAGTCTGCAGGGGTGGAGTGACTGTTTTCACAGCCCCTGCTGTCCCTCCTTCTTTGGACTTTGGGTGAGGGGGGGATGGGACTTTGTGGCGGGGGGAGGGCGGTTAGAGATAGAATGCAGCGGGGCTCTGTCCTCCTGCCTCCGGTCCTGCAGAACATCTACAAGGTGCCAGAGCGTGTCCATTTGCTCCCTCATTAGACCAAGCAGCGTTTGAGTCGCCTGCTGGTCTTTCTGCCGCCACCTGTCCTCCCGTTCGCTGTGTGATCGCTGGTATTGCGACATGTTCTCCCTCCACTGGGTCTGCTGTGCTGCCTTGGCTCAGGAGCAGCCCATAAGTTCTGAGAACATCTGGTCCCGTGTCTTTCTCTTTCGTCGCCTGATCTGCGTCAGCCTCTGGGAGGGGAATGCCGGAGTAGCTCGGGAGACACTCGCAGCTGTGGGATGGGAAAAAGGGAGTGAATTCCTCACAAAGATACAGTTTTGCAAACAATGAATACAGTCTTTCTCTGTGAACAAGACCATGCACATTACCTATCACATGTGCACTCAGTACAAGGTCGAATTTTCAGCCTTCCCATTGAGTGCTTGGGGTCTTGCTGTACAGATCACAAAAGCGGGGCCGGACAACGGAATTCGGCTAGCAGGCAGACATGGTAAGCCATAGACTTTTGGCTACTTAAAGCTTAATTTATAGCAGTGCCCTCCTTTCACGTTCCAAGCAATGCTCTTAGCATTGGCCAGTTCCTGCTGCCAGCAATCCAGCCAGCATGAACTCTGCCCCTGTCCCATCCCCCTCGCGGCTGTCCCCGGGAAAGATCCCTGCATTCTGCCCCTGTCCCACCTCCACCACGTGGCTGTAAACCACCGGTTACAGTTATTTAAAGGAACAGGCAATCAGTCCCTATACTAAAATTCCCCTAATTCAAACCAGGTCACCATGAGTGATATCACTCTGATGAGGATTATGGAGACAGAGAAAGACTGCATGCTGCCTGAATGCCAGCAAGCACCAGGGCCGTATGCCACCATGCTTTGCGAGGTGATCCCGGAGTACCTGCTGCTAGCCTGGCGCGGAAAAGTTTCCTACCATGGAGGAGGCAATAAGGCCGCTCTCCCCAGGAACCTCATGCAAAGACTTTCACAATACCTCCAGGAGAGCTTCGTGGAGATGTCCCAGGAGGATTTCTGCTCTATCCCCAGACATATTGACAGAATTTTCCAGTAGCTGCACTGGCAAGGACTAAAAACTAAAGCGCCTAGGGCAAACTAATCATGAAAAACCCATTGTTAAGATACCATTCCTATTCTGTTCAAAATAAATGTTTAAAACACTTACCTACTGATCCTTCCCCTGATTCACGGTCTGGGTTATGGCCTTGGGAGGGTTGGTAGGGGATCTCCATGAGGGTGATGAAGAGATCCGGGCTGTCGGGGAAATCAGCGTTGAAAGCGCTGTCAACTGCCTCGTCCTCCTCCTCTCCTTCCTCATCTTCCCCGTCCGCGAACATCTCCGAGGAAGCGGCCGTCGACAATACCCCATCGTCATAGTCCACGGACAGTGGTGGGGTAGTGGTGGCGGCCACACCTAGAATGGAATGCAGTGCCTCATAGAAACGGCATGTCTGGGGCTGGGATCTGGAGCGTCTGTTTGACTCTTTGGTCTTCTGGTACCCTTGTCTCAGCTCCTTGATTTTCACACGGCACTGCGTTGTATCCCGGCTGTACCCTCTCTCCGTCATGGCTTTGGAGATCTTCTCGTAGATCTTCGCATTCTGTTTTTTCGATCGCAGATCCGAAAACACGGACTCATCGCCCCACACAGCGATCAGATCCAAATCTTCCCAATCAGCCCATGGTGGGGCCCTCTTTCTATTCTGCGATTGCATGGTCACCTCTGCTGGAGAGCTCTGCATCGTTGCCAGTACTGCTGAGCTTGCCACGATGTCCAAACAGGAAATGAGATTCAAACTGGCCAGACAGGAAAAGGAATTCAAATTTTCCCGGGGCTTTTCCTGTGTGGCAGGTCAGAGCCTCCGATCTCGGACTGCTGTCCAGAGCGTCAACAGAGTGGTGCACTGTGGGATAGCTCCAGGAGCTATTAGCATCGAATTCCATCCACACCTACCCTAATTTGATATGGCCATGTTGAATTTAGCGCTACTTCCGCGTCGGGGAAGAGTACAGAAATCGATTTAAAGAGACCTCTATGTCGAAATAAATAGCTTCGTTGTGTGGATGGGTGCAGGGTTAATTCGAGTTAATGCTGCTAAATTCGACATAACCTCCTAGTGTAGACCAGGCCTCAGACACTGTACATTAGGTGCAAGCATGCTGGATGCCAATATTGAGAACATAAACAATGAAAATGGCAAAAGATTATAGTTTAAAGAGAACTGGATGTGCTAGTGGGGGTACTGCTGAGGACCTGCATTATAATTGGAGTCATGCATTACATGGGGCTATAACGTCAGCTTTTTCTATTTACTTTTAATTGTCTTTGAAATTGATCTTTCTTTCATACCTTTCATTTTAATAACTTTGTGACCTGAGTGCAAATAGGATGTTATCTGTTTCTTTAGACTTCTACCACAGGCATGATTAAAGCTATCTATGATGTCTGCTAGTGAACCGCTGGAGTAATTACTACATTTAATCCAAAATAAGATTTTAAAAGAATTCCATCTATTCTATTTCCAGTCTTCCTTCCCATCCCACTTCATCTCTCTCCATGTAATGAGAACATGGACCTTAAGGTATTGAATCTGGTTGATAATAAAAGCAGCAGCACATATTTACTTCAAGATTTTAGAACATAAGAACGACCATACTGGGTCAGACCAAATGTCCATCTAGCCCAGTATCCTCTCTTCCAACAGTGGTCAGTGCCAGGTGCCCCAGAGGGAATGAACAGAACAGGTAATCATGAAGTGATCCATCCCTGTTGCCCATTCCCAGCTTCTGGCAAAATTGAGTCTAGGAACACCATCCCTGCCCATCCTGGCTAATAGCCATTTATGGACCTATCCTCCATGAATTTTGGAACACTATTATAGTCTTGGCCTTCACAACATCCTCTGACAAAGAATTCCACAGGTTGACTGTGCTTTGTGTTCAGAAATACTTCCTTTTGTTTGTTTTAAACCTGCTGCCTATTAATTTCATTTGGTGACCCCTCATTCTTGTGTTAGGAAAAGGAGTAAATATCACTTCCTTATTGACTTTCTCTACACCAGTCATGATTTTATAGACCTCTATCATATCCCCCCCTTAGTTGTCTCTTTTCCATGCTGAAAAGTCCGAGTCTTATTCATCTCTCCTCATACGGCAGCTGTTCCATACCCCTAATAATTTTTGTTGCCCTTTTCTGAACCTTTTTCAATTCCAACACACACTTTTTTTGAGATGGGGCGACCACATCTGCACACAATATTCAAGATGTGGCCATACCATGGATTTATATAAAGGCAATATGTTTTCTATCCCTTTCTTGATGATTCCCAATATTCTGTTAGCTTTTTTGACTATTGCTGCACATTGAGCAGAAGTTTTACAAGAACTATCCACTATGACTCCAAGATCTTTCTTGAGTGGTAACATCCAATTTAGACCCCATCATTTTATATGTGTAGTTGGGATTACATTTTCCAATGTGTATTACTTTGTATTTATCAACAGTGAATTTCATCTGCCATTTTGTTGCCCAGTCACCCAGTTTTGTGAGATCTCTTTGTAACTCTTCGCAGTCTGCTTTGGACTTAACTCTCTTGAATAGTTTTGTATCATCTGCAAACGTTGCCATCTCACTGTTTACTCCTTTTTCTGGGTTGTTTATGAATATGTTGAACAGTACTGGTCCCAGTACAGACCCCTGGGGGACACCACTATTTATCTTTCTCCATCCTGAAAACTAGGGTGACCAGATGTCCCAATTTTATAGGGACAGTCCTGATATTTGGGGCTTTTTTTTAATATGGTTTCCTATTACCTCACACCACTTGTCCCGATTTTTCACACTTGCTATCTGGTCACCCTTCTGAAAACTGACCATTTATTCCTTTGCTTCCTATCTTTTAACCAGTTACTGATCCATGAGAGGACCTTCCCTCTTCTCCCATGACTGCTTACTTTGCTTAAGAGCCTTTGATGAGGGAACTTGTCAAATGCTTTCTGAAAACCTAAGTCCACTGGATCAACCTTGTCCACATGCTTGTTGACCCCCTCAAAGAATTCTAGTAGATAGGTGAGGTATGATTTCCCTTTGCAAAAGCCATGCTGACTCTTCCCCAACAAATCGTGTTCACCTGTGTCTGATAATTCTGTTCTTTACTATAGTTTCAACCAGTTTGCCCAGTACTGAAGTTAGGCATGTAATTGCACATAATTTTTATGTGAACCTTTTCTTAGTTTTGATCTACATGCAATCAAACAAAACCTTTACATATTTCAATTATGTCTCCTATGATGAGAAGAGGCTAAAAAAAAAGTATCATTCCATCCAAGGGGCTGAGAGAAGGATTCTTCTATTCTACAGGTCTGGTTTCAGTATGTTACTGTCAATACATACTCACAAACTCTGCAGAAATTCACTCCATTGACGACTTCAGAATTCCCATGCTGACAGTAATTATAACTTTTTTATAGAATATAGAGCACTTAATTTTACAGTAATAGACATAAGTATGATGTGCCAACCTGTTTTTTTTCTCTATCTCAAAGTTATCTTATTCTTATATGCAAATTGCCAGTTAATCTCCTTGAATATGTCATAAATCTCTCCTTCTAAAATAATAGTTAATGTAATTATGTCTGAAACTTTAATTGTGTTCCATAAGGTGGAACTTTTTATGCCACTTGAGTAGTCTTGTTGTAAAGAGCCTAAGACCAGGGAATAATATGACCCTCAGTATATTAAACGTTCATCATCTGCTGTCTTCTGCTGATGACTATCCAGGTTGGGTTAACAATTTTAGAAGTTCTGTGTGCTTCAGGTTTCACCACAGTGCTATTTGGCATGAGCAAACAGGTGGATTATAAATCACACATACGCTTTTTAGCCATATTCCATAGCCATGCGAGAAACAAGTTCAATTTGTCCAACTCCTGTATGATTTTAGTTTAATTCTCATTTGCCAAGACTTTCTCTTTTCCTCTAACTGTCTCTTTAGCCTAATGGGGTGTACATTCAGACTAGATTCCATGGTCCAAGTATTGTGTCTTTTGTGCAACCCAAACTTTGAGTTTGGGGTTGTACAAAAAATACTGGATCAAGCACCAGCTTTATAAAAGAAGTATATTTAGACTCCCAAATTTGAAAATTGTTGGCTTTAAAAGTAAGGTTAGGCTGTTAAAAGCACAATGTAGAAGTAGCAAGGAGAAGAGCAAAGCTGATGGAAATCAAAGAAGCTGAGGTTTACTACAAACTAACTCAGTCACTTTTATTCTCCCCTCCCCCCCACCCCCCGCAATCTGACTGCCAACATTTTATAACATATATTTTGGTGCTATTTTCTCTTTGTTTTGTTTCCCAATTCCCAGCCAGATGCTCTTTCCCTGGTTTTGTAAGGCAGCCAGTGCCGACCAGCAGAAAATGCATAATAATCTATAATGTGGATAATATCCTTCCCAGAGAGACCAGCACACACTATTTTGCACCCTGCTGAGCGTGTTATGATTCCTGTATTATGCTTGGCAGTGCAACACATGCCAAATGCACCACTATGGGTGGTTTTCTATTTCCTTTTAGTTTCTCCCTTAATCACATAGTTTGTCTCTTCTCCCCCTCCCTCCGCCCCCTCCTTGTTCTGCAGTCATCATTCGTCTAAAACTCCATGTGTAGTGATTGAAGCTACTGAGTGATATTCCAGATACCTTAAAATGTAAATTTGCAAACAATCTTCTAGGAAATTGTTTAATACACTTTACTGGAAACCCTTAAATTAGCTGAATCACGTTAGCCGGCTCACTTCTTGAAAGCATATTCATTTTATATCTTCAGTATCTACAGTATACGTTTTTTGTTTTAATATGAAATGTAATAGACAGCTTTGCTTACCTGATTAAGGTCATCTTGTAAGACTACATCCTACCAGCTAGACAGCCTTCCTCATAAAATATGACTTACTAAATTGGAATACAATAAGGTTAACAATGTATGCTCCACATTATGGCATGTTTGATCTAAGTGGTGACCGTTTCTGTGAAGTGAATAATCACCTTTGCTAAATCAGCTCACTATGTTTTATTAATGGTTGCTGAAAAAATTGGTAAGTCTGATCTTTTAAAGATATAAATGAATGTATCAGTCTGAAAATAAATCTCAGAAATGGATCAATGTCAATAACTCAGTAACAATGAAACTGTTACTAGTTACAAGATAAATAAGGTGAAAGACCTGGAGTCAAGTCAGTGTCCATGCAGAACCGGAGGGCTGGTCTCCACTACTGGGGAGATAGACGCTGCTGCAATCAATGCAGTAGAGATCCATTTTAGCAGGTCTGGTGAAGTCCCGCTAAATCGATGGCAGAACGCCCTCGAGTTGACCCCGGTACTCCTTCTCTCTGAGAAGAGTAAGAGAGGTTGACTGGAAAGCATCTCCCATTGACTCAGCACTGTGAAGACACCAGGGTAAGTAACCTAAGCTACCTCCACTCCAGCTACATGAATAATGTAGCTGGAGTAGAGTAACTTTGGTCAATTTATCCCCATAGTGAAGACAAGCCCACAGTGTACTTAATGGGACATAGCACAAGTGCAAGAGCATGCTTGCATGGTTCCTACTGAAAGTTCAGGCCCTAATTATCATAGAATCCTAAAAGATTAGAGGTGGAAGAGACCTGAGGAGGTCATGTAGTCCAACCCCCTGCTCAAGGCAGGACCAACCCCAACTAAATCATCCCAGCCAGGGTTTTGTCAAGCTGGGCCTTAAAAACCTCTAAGGATGGAGATTCCACCACCTCCCTAGGTAATCCATTCCAGTGCTTCACCACCCTCCTAGTGAAATAGTGTTTCCTAATATCCAACCTAGACCTCCCCCACTGCAACTTGAGACCATTGCTCCTTGTTCTGTCATCTGCCACCACTGAGAACAGCCTAGCGCCATCCTCTTTGGAACTCCCCCTTCAGGTAGTTGAAGGTTGCTATCAAATTCCCCCTCACTCTTTTTTTCTTCAGACTAAATAAGCCCAGTTCTCTCAGCTTCTCCTCATAAGTCATGTGCCCCAGCCCTCTAATCACTTTTGTTGCCCTCCTCTCGACTCTCTCCAATTTCTCCACATCCTTTCTGTAGTGGGGGAAGTGGGGGCCCAAAACTGGACACAACGCTCCAGATGTGGCCTCACCTACCCTCCAGTGTATCTACCTCTCCCCCCCTCACAGCAAACTTGCTGAAGGTGCAATCCATCCCATCATCAATGAAGATGTTGAACAAAACTGGCCCCAGGACCGACCCCTGGGACACTCCGCTTGATACCGGCTGCCAACTAGCCATCGAACCTTTGATCACTACTTGTTGAGCCCGATAATCGAGCCAGCTTTCTATCCACCTTCTAGTCCATTCATCCAATTCATACTTCTTTAACTTGCTGGCAAGAACACTGGAAGACCGTATCAAAAGGTTTGCTAAAGTCAAGATATATCATGTCCACCAGTTTCCCCATACCCATAGAGCCAATTATGTCATCATAGAAAGAAATCAGTTTGGTCAGGCATGACTTGCCCTTGGTGAATCCATGTCTAACTTTGAATGCCTCATGTATCTTCAACTCTCACTGACATTTCCTGGTGTACAAGGAATTCAGGATTGGAATCAGAGTTAACTAAATGTTTAAAAGCTTCTAAATTAATCCTTTCATCATGCCCAAACTTCCAGAAAAGGATGTTTTCTGCCTGAAAAGAAATCCCTAATAAAAATTGAATAGGGTCTGAGCCTACGAAGAGCTGAGCTTTCAACTCCTATAGCTTATCAATAGGAGTTGAGGACAGTCAGAGGTGGTGCTCAGCAGCGTCCTGCATCAAGGTTCTAGATGCTCCAGGTGTGAAATTCTGCCCCACTGAAATCAATGACTAAATTCCCATTTCCTAAAAAAAAGGGGGGGGGGCAACATTTCACCCCAGAAATATTAATCCACATTTGTACAAGTAGCAGTGATTCCAATTACAGAATTATATAAAAGAGAAATTATGTACCTGAAGAGTATCAGGAAGTCAGAGTGCCTTCACAGGAGACTCACATTTGAGTGAATTGTGCCAATAACCTAATTTGAATAGCTTCAGAGAATGCAAGCCTGCAGTGTCCATTCTGGCTTGTAATGCCGAAGTACCAGCTTAACCTGTGGGGGTGGGGGAAGGCTGTTACCAGGAGGCTTTTTGCTGGTTCATAAATTGAACTGAAAATTAAAAAAAAAAAATCTGAAGAATATTCAACAGCAATTTCATATCCGCTGTCGGCCACATGCTGGTTCGTTCTCATTCTCTTCATTTCTGCCCTTTTCAGTCTTCACTTCATAGCTCCGTTCTGGTATCCAAAAGAATATTTTAGTCTCTGATAATGGCTTTCTTTATCTTGCACTCTTTAGTTGAACAGAATATACTGTAAATTACTGAGCATAAACGGATTAACAAGGGTTTCCTGAAGAAAAGTTATCCAGGCTACCACTAACAGTGTCATGAAAACCTCATCACTGGTAAATGGCCCATTTAATAAATAGCAAACAATTGCGGTCTCTAAAATTATTAGAGCATGTTGAAAGTCTATTATTATTAACACAGTTTGAATGTTAATTTTCAAATTTTTTTTAAAGAGATAGGAAGATGCTAATTTAATGCTCAGAAGCATCAAGAGCACCTATAGGAATAGTTTTTCCTGAGGTATTTCAAATGCTCTGTTTTTAAAAGGAAAAACAGCCTACCTGGAGCTGAATGTTTCTGCAAGGCTTAATTTCCCTGTGAAAGTATGCAGATGACACACAGATGTGCACACACCTTAACCAATCAAAAGAAGATAGGATCTATACAGAAATATGTATTCCCTCAAACCTGAGAGAAATGCTGCTGTAAAGGTGCATGGTTTTGTTCTATATTTTGCAGCCAATGCTGCATCCTACCATGTGGGAGCTGATATTATGGTTTACAGCTATATTCACAAATATTTTACTTTTAAACTAGTGAAAATAAAACACTTATACAACCTCCATTATTCAAGATTTTAATGTAATGGACAAAACAGAATCTAGGTCCAACCTCCACTCTTTTCCTATTTTCACTCAGCGAATGGATTTCTGTAAACTTTAAAACCACACCAGGTTTTGATGACCATTTTCATTACAAACATTAATTTTGTGTTTATTTTTTGAAGTAATCTTGTCAAGGCAGGACATTATCTCTTTCTGAGTTTGTGAAGTACCTACCATATTTTTGAGGTCTGCAAAACCAATAAATTGTGATACAATGGCATGGCCAGAATTTTACAGTGGCGGGGAGGGAACAGTATACTACCTAGCTGCAGCTTTATAAAAGATGGTTGAGCACATGGGCTCAGATTACCTTTTTGGATGGATTATTGATTAATGTTGTTTTTGCAAATGTATTCCAACAACTGTGAATTGTCAGAGCCATGCTAGATTTACTGATTGCCATATACAACAGATACACAGTGCAGTTGTGAATGAGTGCTTGAGCTCAATCCATTTATTGCATTTATGCCTTCAATGCTCTAACTCTCAAACACACTGAGATCCACTGATCGAATTCACAGCTCAGTCAATATCTTCTTTTCTATGCCTCTTCCATTTCTATAATCAATTCAGTAAAGTAGAGGAAATCCTCTCTGATGATGATGTGCAAGTAAGCTAAGAAAGGGATCATTCCTTTTATTCCTTTGTCAGTTCTTTAATCTCCCAGTCTTCCAATTGTTGATGTGTCTCATGAGGATCTCCTTTTTCTAACCTAGTAAGCTCAGTGAAGTCAATGTTCTATGGTTCTCCAAAACTCATCTCTATTAATAAATGCTCAGAAGAATCTCATGCAAGGTTCTATCATTCTGAGCGGTCAGTCTCTGACCACAAAATGGGGCTTCACAGTATTCCAGAGCAAGTATAGATATTGTACAGGAGCTGACTAGTCTTATCAGCCTTATTAAGACTGATTGAATAAGCTGACTGCAAATAACAAATCTTCCATTAATGCACACCAGGAAATCCTTTGCCAGATCTGTTTTCTTGTGTCAATTGGTCAGGTTTGTCAGTTGGCCTAGTTGTAAAATCGGATGCAACCTATCCTAAGCATTTCTTAAATGGGTTAGGTTTGCATTAGAGGGGCACTTATCAGATGCTATAGGACTCTGAATATGTCAAACTGGAATTTGGAGAGAAAGAGAGAGTGTGTGTCACATGAACCACAGCCCCTTTCTATGAAATAAATAGTTAACAATGTTGACAAATTGTTCTTCAGAATTAGTATTGAGATTTAAGGCCCCATTGAGATGAATAGGGGAGTTTAGATTTATTTTACAATAGTCTGCAGATTCTGGCAGCACAGCAGGTGTTACATTCAAAAGGTATATTTGCTATCATGATGGCTAGAAATATATTTTTTCAGTGAAAACCTTGTTTCTTCACATTCAGATGAGTAATAGGGAGAATCCACCCCTACATGGAGTTATCAGTGCCTCCGATGAAAGTCAAAGGAAGCCATATGGCTAACGTACCATGTAATTGTTAAAAATTGGAGTGTAAAATTTTGAAGATAATGGGATGAGTGGGCTGGAGAAAGTGAGATCCTTTGGAGCTTCTCTTTGTGTGTGTGTGTGTGCACGCAGACACGCATATGAAAATTTGTGTCTTACCCCTTCATGCTGATGAAGGCTGCCCATGGAGTCTCCAAGAGCCTTTAATACAACTTCCTAGGCTGTTGGAAGTGGTTGCTCAAGTAAGATGAGATGCCCTAAGCCTCACCATTTCAGTGCTCGGTGTGCTCCCTCTGCAGCACTCCATTTTGGCAAAGAAGTTTGTAGTTTTGTTTGTTTCGAACAACCTATTTCTGTGTGGAGATGTAGCATGTAAAAATAAATTCTAGCTTTTACAAAGTTTTCAGGAGTTTATTTCATCACAAGTCTGGCCTTGTCTAGATTTCAAATTGGCCCTGATTTTAGCAATCAGTAGCTAACAATTGAGATAGCAAACAAGGAAACCCATGATTTGTACTCAACCTAGGTTCAAGCAAAGGTAAGCTTCACTGGTATAAATCATTGCTTTCTCTGTCTACATGTGGTGGTTTGCCATTAATCACTGAAATTGGGAGTGGAGGGAGAGGTGGGATTGCCAGTGGAGACAAGACACGTAACTATTTAATGCACTGTAGAGGACTGATACTGTTAAATGTCATAGCCATAGAGGGTAAATATTATCAGAAGAACTGCAGCCATGACCAGCTCTCTCCTATTCTTCATGGAATACAGGAGGGGTTAGGCTGTGTGGGATGCCTAAATGTCAGCTTTTCCATCTACTACCATTTTAACTAGCTTAAATCCATAGGATCAAGATAACTGCTAAATGCAAACTGACAGTGACTATTCCTTCCAGGAAGCAAGGCTGGCTTGTGCAGCTGATGCGTAGCTAATGCAATAAATGTGGTGCTTGAATATCTGTTTAAGGAAGAAAACTATTTAATTTTAACCATTTTTTTCCCTTTCATAGAAGTAGGGATTTTTTACCTCAGATGAAAGGGAGAAAATTGCCATAAGTTGTCTTTAGTATTTTTGGGGTACTTGTTTTTCAGCATAAAAAGATTAAAGCTCTGGCACTGGTATAAGAGAAAGAGACTTATGGAAGTAGAGCTTTCCATTTAGGAAATCCCCTTGTGGTAGCTTCTTGCACTAATATGTTTATAATCTATAAAAATTTAATATTCTCACTTCACATAAAATGTTTTATAAGCACTTTTGAGCATATTCATTAGCAAAATGTGACAATTTCATTTAAATAGAGATTATTAGGATTTTTTTTTACTCACTTTCTAAAGTCAATCTTTTTTGAGTGTGCATCCTGTGGTATTTTGGAATCCACAGTTAATTTCTCAAGGGCTTTAGATCGGTCTCCTTCCTTTCCCCCTGCCCTTCCACACACACAAGCACACAGAGGAAAGGCAACGGAGACTGATATTTTCCTAGAATGAAAGACAAAAAATATATGTTAAAAAATGTGCATTCCAGAAAAAATATATCAGCAGTTCCAGTCAGAATTTTCAAAGCAAAACAAAAAATATCTTAGGCCACATAAACTGATCTACTTAATACTTGCATAAACTAACCTTATGCTCCCTGCCTGAGTTTAGTCACACATTTGGGCATACCTCAGAAAATTAATGTGTTTTTATAGATGATATGCTATATAATGAAAAGCATATATATACAAGATAAATGTGCATTTTCACTCCTGAGATCCGTTGCAGTCTGAACCCTACTGGACATTACAAATGATATCTACACATTGGCTCATTAAAGTTACTTAATGAACAGTTGCAGCTTTGTTTGATACAGATTTTGATTATTCAGTGATTATAAACAGCAATTTAGGGAAGCTGACAGGTAGCTATTCCCCTCACATTTTTATATTATTTACCGTTCCAGAGGACACATTGGGCATAAAATATTCCATATAAAGGAAGAAAAGTCTGTCATTTCTATAACCCAGTTAATCTGCTGAGGTATAAGAAAAATCTTGAGAACAAAATTTTGGCTGATTTTTACATCTTTAGTCCATTTGGAAAGTTACATTTTGATCCATTTGTCAGTACTGTGTTTATCACTGATCATGCTGTGTCCTCCAAAAACAAAATAATAACAAAACAGTCTGGATAAAATTTCTTTTCTCTCTCAATTGCTTAGGTTTCAATCTCTTTGTGATGTTATATTCTCATTGTTATAATATCTGTGTTTCCAAATATATGTATAGCATATATAGCATCCTCTAGGAAATAGAGTAGACAAGATTTTTTTTATTAGTAAAATAAAAAACAAGGAGAAAAAAGGCTTTTGATAAAAACATAGTCTCCTTTTAAAACATTAATACATTTTTCCCTTTTGCAAAAGATCTTTACAACCCATGTGTTCAGTAACTAATTCCATTTTATATTTCCCATCTATCATCATATTTTTGTATCGCCTGTTCCAGACTCAGGCCTCAGAAGTATTAGCTGTTCCAGGTAGGCAATATGTCACTTGTTTGGCTCCTCTTCCCTTTGCTTCAGCAACATGAACACTAACAGTGCTACACAAATACTATTAATCAGGAGTAACAATAATCCCTTTAAAATCTTACATTTAATAACAATTGAAATTACTGTGCTGAGGACTTAATTTCATGGGTTAAGGGATTAAGAACCATCTTCAAAGGTGGCCAGTGGGTAATTTGAAGGATTACAGAGTATGTGGCTATATGCAGACAGGGAAATAGAGCTGGTGTCTGGAGGCCTTCTAGATAGGTTTTATAGGACAAAAGTCCAGCAAATTTTATTTTAGAAAACCTGGTCTTTTGGTATAGAAAACCTGGTCTCTTTCCTGCTTTAAAAATAAGGTTTTTTTTCCCCACTACTGTTCCATCCTCTTCATAAATGCATCAGTAATAGGGAGTAGGAGTAGTTCTTCACTCTGTTGTATTTGAATATGTAGGCATGCTCATCTTGAGTGTTTCCATTTTATTGGTAATTACAGCATATATTGCATGTTCTTTCCCAGGTGTATAATGGAGAGCTGATCATTTATGCTCAGAAGAAATAATATTCAGAGAATCACAGGAAAACATACCTTCTGTGCTGCTCTATGTAAGATCACTATTATAGATAGGATGTTTTTGTTTAATAGACATGCTGCTTTGGTTTACACTTTTGAGCATACTAAAGTACATCTTAGAAGAAACCATTTACTTAAATAGCTTACATGACAGGGAAGTATATGAGAGTTGATGGAAATCAATACAAAAAGAGACATTACTATTTCAAGGCTTTTGGGAGAGATGTATAGACGAGGTGGTTAATTGGTTTCAAATGGCATCATTTCAGCAGAGTTCACAGACATTCAGTAGTAGGTACTTTCAACCTGCTGTAACTCCACTTGACTTTCCATCTGTTTTCTTTGGTGGACCTAGAAAAGGATGATATTAATATTAATTGTGTAGTGGGCAATCTTTTACAAACCTGATTCCTTTTAATGCCTTCAGATGAGCCGGTTACTTGGTGACAAGTTAAGTGTCACTAAAAAGTATCATGTCTTTTTTATAAGAAATACTTAATGGCCAAATTTTCAGAAATAGCTAGCTGGAAATTATGGATGCCACAAAGTTGGGTTCTCAACTTGATGCTTTAAAGGTGCTTGATTTTCATAAAGCGCTGAACACCTGCCCTCTGAAAAATCAGGCCCCTTTAAGGATTTTCAAGCACTAGACAATTTAGGCACAAGAAATCACCAGTCGTTTTTGAAAATCCTAGGTTTATAAGTTAATAGTATGCCTAACTGCATTTTTTCTGCTTCTGTTTCTCTGCATTCCAATCAAATTGTAATTAAACACTGTCTACAAAGAGAACAAAATGGCATGTGTCTGAGGACAGCAGTTCAGGTTTCTGAAGTTCAATTGACACTTGCTGTACGTACTACTTAGTAGCTGGATTTGGCGATGGTTCTCTCAGAAAGACTGAACTAAATTAGCATGGAAAATGACACACTTTGATTCTGCTACAGGGGTTCTGCCTGCCTTGAACACAGTTTAAGTGGCAGAACAGTGTAGGAATGCCCGCAGTGTAGCTGCCAACTTCAGGCATGTCAGTTCCACAGCCATTAAACTGACATCCTCATGGATGTTATTTATAACTATATTAGGACAGCAAATCCAGTATTGAGGTAAATAGATTTTATTGGAAGGAATTCAGTGGAAAGCTTTTAGGTATACAAGCTGGGAACAAGCTATAGTTTGTTAAATCCTATGCTGGGGCAAAGATGAAAGTTGCGTTAGGAGCCAAAAAGACATTGAAACCTAAAGGAGTACTTGTTCTCCCAAAGCATCTATTTAACAAACAAAAAAAAAAAAAAAGGAAAATAATTTTAGAAAGAATGGATTTTTTTAGTCCAAAATATTAAATTTTGGATTCATAACAGATGAAGTTTCTTGGTTTTGTCATTTATTAAACTTTTCCAATAATCTTAAAAATGTAAAGCCATTCTGGAGCTTTAGGATAAAATATATTTAGATTATATGCAGTAAAATCAATTTAAAAATAATCTGATGGCATAATTGCAGGTTAATTTTAAAATTAAGATTTTTTTTTTGTTCAAAAATATTTTGTTAAACTAGAGCATTTACCACGGAAATATGTGATAGCGAAGGATTACGTTCTACCCCATAACTAATAAAGAAAAAATATCAACAACCATTCAAATCTTTGAATCCTGCCACTGAGAATAGGATTGTTACTAACTATCTATTTCACACTTACTGGACCAAGGAGATATTTTCTCCCTCTGACCATAAAAAAGGATATTTGTTGATGACAAAAATAATAAGATATGCATAATTCTTCACCAATATGGAGAATTAATCACAAATTGCCACCTGCCTATCCATTATCAGACAGCAGTTTCTTGTAGGGGCTTGAAGGTGCCTTAACAAATTTAGACTGGAAGCTTTTTCTGCTTGAAAGGGCTGGCACAGAAGAAAATGCTAACCCATTTGCCAGAGAATTAGAGGCAGGTGAGGCTGGCATCCCTAAGGTCTAACTACTTAATGAAGAGTTCGTAATATGATTAGCTTGCTGGATGGGGAATGAAAACAAGACACCTTTATGTAATGGCTGCAAGCAAAATAATATCCCATTGCTCAAATAGGTTTGAATGTTTGTGGTTAGTTCCTTCCTGGGCTAAACATCAGTTTGGCTTATGACCTTTTTTCAATTGACGGTTTGAATCCCATACAAATATTGAGAGTGGCCTGAGCATTTTGGGACAGTGCTAACCATGTGAGTTGAACCAAAATGATTATACCTGTCACCTTACAGAAGAGAGAGCAAGCTTTTCCCCCCTTGATACAGATTCTCATGTGGCTTGTGATTGTGAGATTCCCAAGGAGTTCCTAGAAGCTGCTTCATTGTTTATATAACAATAATACTTTTTTAAAAGCCCCTGTTAATCCTATGGGAAGTGCAAGCATGTGGTTGTATGCCTTGCTTGCCTAAACTCATGCAATTCTATTAATTTCAACAAATCTGTTCATGCCACTTGGGAATTTGGCCTAATATACCCACATAGTATGTCTCGTTACTCAGTGTTACAGTATGTGAAAGGTGATAATATTTTTATGAAAGGGAATTTGTGCTGTGAGAGCCTTGACAATGAGTACCAGAACCTCAGGTAGTGTAAACCAACACAGCTCCATGGATTTCAATGGAATTACACCGATTTACAACAGATGAGGTTCTGGGCCTATTTCCTGAACTGTGTGAATTTTAAACTTTACACGTAATCCATCAGTAACACACATTTTTTGCTATCATTATTTCTCTCTAAAGGAAATGAAACGTTCCCCATCCAGAGGCCAATCTTAATGCCTATCTGTCCCACACAGGGACCCTATGAGGACATTACCTCACAGCTGGTTTTGTGTGTTTTGAAGGAAAGGAAGAGGCAGTTAGTTTCCACCACATAGCTGTCCATTCTGTCAGCAGTTTCTATACCCAGTTTTTCAGATTGCAAAGCTCTAGAGACTATAGTTTTTCGGATTTTGTTTTTGCTGCATTGAGCCTATGGTTCAGTATTCATTGCATGTCTTCTAATTTTTATCTTGTATTGAATTTTTAAAAGCAAGCCTGTTTTTGTAAAATCTTGCAGTTCTATATGCTAACATTCACAGCTCTGCATAGGAATTGGCATACTGTTCTATGGTCTCCTTACTCTGCTGGAGATAGAGATCTGTATGACAGTGAATTGGCTGCAACTTGGCCAAAATAAAACTAGAGCAGTGTTTTCTGACAGAAGTAAGCATTAAGAAGAATTAGTAAAGGCAGTCTACATGCCATATATTCAAGCAGACTGACAAGATAGCTTGCAGTGCCTGGATCATATTAATTCCATTACTGCTTCAGGATTCCTAGGCAGAAATGGTGGTCCACGGTGCATTTTTTTTCCACATATGGCCAGATAAGGGTTGCAATTTTCTTCAATTGAGAAGTGTTGTAATGGTCATCCTCTCCTTTTTCTCTTTGTTTAGTCTACTGTAATTCACTCTAAATAGCAATGCCATTTAAAACCATCCAGGAGCTTCAGCTAGTGCACAAACTGCGTGCTAGCCTTCTATGCTCTTACACACATGATATCTCAGAGTTCTGTACTAACTTCCATTTGACTTACAGGTGTCATTCAAGATATCAGAGACAATCTCTTTAAGCCTTGAATTATGTGGTACCTGAGAGATTGCCTCTCATGATAAAATAACCTATAAACAAAAGTTATACTCAGTTGGGATGCTCTTGATGTCAGTCCCTGAAGTTGCATTCTCTAGGTTTATTAGCAGAGCTCTCTCTGTAACATCACTTTTGCCTTTTTGATTTTGGTTAAAGGAGCCTGAATAGAGAAACCCACTTCCTAAAAGTTACCCTATTCTCAGTAAGGGAATGGATTTTTACACAAATTCAGCGATAGTCAATGGAATTTACCCCGCCAGACAGAGGGAATTCTATAGAGTTAGTACTGTGGGGGACTTGAAAGTACAAAATAAAACTAATTGGTTTGTTCTGGTTTGCTATTTTATCTTTTTGGTCCTTGCAGTTTGGATATATTGTGTATTGAGTTGTTTTTGTGCTACTTACTAAGAGTAGCATAATATTTTTATTTAGTTAGTTAGTTACATATTTTGTATCACAGTGCTTAGATGCTCATGAAATAGTTTCTATCAAAGTTTAAGAACATAACTTAATCCAGGCTCTCAGGTCAGTTGTCAGTGGTTAAACATCCTCACTAGGTCTGGCAAATGCATTTCTACTTTGAAAAGTTTCAAAGAGAGAATTTTACACAAGCACACTCATAGAATCCTGAACTCTAACACCAACCTGAAGAAATTTATAATTTCATTTGGTAATCAAATTATTAAAAAAGCAAACTCATATATATGGCCAATGCACAATTTTCAACTATTTATAACTTTTTACATTTGTAAGCCAAACATCTTCACATATTTCAAGAATACCTCTCTTTACTGCACTTCTCTTTTATACTATTGTATTTCTCTTTAAAGTCTAGGGCAAGTTGCCAAAAGAGCCCTTCCACTTTGATTGAAATTCACCACAGTGCATGGGGGTAGCACAAAGTACATACACTATTTAAACCCTCAAAATAGGCCTTAAGGCACATAGGCCTTCTGCTGGGCCTCCACATAGGGATGAATTTCACTCTGTCTACATTTGGAGCAAGGGGTATGATTACCCAGCTCGCATAGACATACTCATATTAGTGTTCATAGTACTAGCACTCTAAAATTAGTAGTGTTGGGGAGGTAGCCATGCCCAGTATGTACCTACCCATGGGGCCCAGGCAGGTTTGTGCTCAGCACAGTACAGCTAACCTGTTCTGCCATTCACCACTGCCCATGCTACTCCTGCTACATTTATTTTTAGAGCACTAGCTCAACAACAGCTAGCACAAGGGTCTGAATGGGAGCTGGGAATCCCGCTCCAAATGTAGACCTAGTCTTAAAGGGTTCCATTCCTTATCTATGTTCAATACTCAAATGGAATAAATCCCATACTCACTGTTGCTCTCAAAAACAGTGAGTTTTTGCTTAAACTTTCAAAACAATATTCAGCTGAAATATCAGGTGAAAGTGTAAAAGTTACAAGTAACAGAAAAAGTGCCTTCATATTGGGGCTACTTAGGCAGCCTTAAATATCACTGTTGCTATGTGATCCAACTATAATTCTATTAGCAATAAGACACTGCAGGGAGTGTATTTCCAGGCAATTATTATACTTGGATGATTAAAGTAATTCTAGATATGACTTTGTTCCTTATAACACGACAAGGGATGTTTTATAATCACACAGAAACACTCCCTCTTTCATGGTATTGATTAATTATAAAACGCATACAATAAATGGAGTATCATGGCACCATTTTAGTAGTTTGCTTTTAAAAATAAAATAAAAATAAAAACTCATAAGTGATTTATATCCTATTTTTAAAACTGGCTTACGTCAAATCATCATATACAATACTAAAACTTTGAGGTACACAATCCATAAAATGCCTCCTTTTATACCACAGTTGAAGAAAAATACCTCAAGATGTGTACACATTTAAAATTGCTGCTGTTAGATTAAAAATGTTAAGTAAAATCTTGATTATTTACCACAGTAGCTTCTTTAATTTTACATTAAACTAAATGAATAAGCCATTGCAGCCACAAATCAATTTGTTATATAGCCAGAGGAGGTAGGAGGGTTATTAGCTGACATAAAAATACACCTTTTCTGTGCTTCTTACTTCTTTCTTTCTCTATTGCTCAAAGGCCTTTACATTAATGAAATGCATTTTAATCAATAAACTGTGCTCTGTCAAAGGTTTTTTTCTTCTTGTATCAAAATTTGAATCCAATTCAGTGTAGACAAATTACATTCAGCTCTCCATTTCTTTAGTAAACCTACTTGAACATTCACAAAACTGAGATAGCTAACTTAAAAAAAAAAAAGAAAAAAAAGAAATGTATTGAGGATGGGTTTTCTCTGAGTTTATATTTTCCAATAGTAAAGGAATATATTTTTAAAGAACTGTAGTGAAGAAATATGTGCACATGAACTGACCATTTGTCCTGCTCTTAGGAACTCTATAGACAATAAATTACTATATAGTAAATCATTGCATACAGATAATGTAGGAGCTGGGCCTGATCCAAAGCCCACTGAAGTCAATGGAGCCATCAATAGTTAATGCATTATAATATTATGTGTATTAATAGAGTAATATCATATGTAATATTATGTATAATGAAGCATTTTACAAGATTCTGCAGCCATATTTATAGCACCAAGAAAAACATTGTTGATTATGGCTATGGCACAAGTTAAATATTTATAATTGAGGTATAGGGCATTTCCTGAGGATTAATAACCAGCGGGGAAAGCTGATGACCTGAGGCAAAGCCAAAGGCCATTAGCCCAGCCAATCATTAATTCCCCAGGGATTGCCCTATGCCAAGGTCATCACTGCTATTACAACTTTCTTTTAAAAAAAGTTTTACCTTGTTTTATCCTTTACAGTATTACACTTTCAAAATACTGTAAGAAAAGTTAGTTCAATAGCGTTAGTGCTATCTGGGCATCACTAGGGAATTGGGGTCTGAGCCGAAGTCAGTGGAAAGTCTCCCATTCACTTCTATGGATCAGGTCCTTAATGCCCAGTACAGTCTATGATAAGAAATGCTGTTTCAATTTCGAACATGCTGTCAGGGTTAAGGATTTTTTAATAGAAACTGCAAACATTCACATTAAGGTACAGTTATAGGCAGCGGGCTGCTTTTCCCACCAAAGTGAGCTCCCCCATTTTTTCTTTTCTCTAAAATTTAAAGTTATAGTAAAGATATTGAGAGCTCTTCTTTGAGTGATGGTCCCTATTGTATTCCACTGAGGGTTTATGCATGCACACTATGTGCCTGGAGATTTTGAAAGTAGCAGTGTCCGTTGGTCCACACATGCACTCTTGGTTCCCCTCGTGGTTTCGTCTGAGGTGATAAAGGGGATGGAACGGACCAACCACGTCTCCAGTTCCTTCTCACCACTATATGGTCCGGGTTGGTACTACTTGTCCTCCTGCATGTCGCGCTTAAAAAAAAATTACGATTGTACATAGCTAATTTACAGTTTTTATTATTTTTAGTGTTTATATAGTAATTATTAGTAGTTTGCTAGTTTTGGGAATAAGATTGGGCATCCTTTTTTGGTTCACTGTGAACCCTCCTCCTGCTTCTTACACTGGCATGCAGATACTGGACCATGCCAAAAAACCTGGCTTTAAAATCTGCACCTCCTGCCCGCGTTCCTTCTCAGTCAGCAATGAACATCATAGTGGCCTCTGCTGCTTGGGAGAAGCCCACATTTCATCCAGTTGCACTATCTGCCAGTCCTTCCCAAGCCATACCCAAGAAGGCCAGGCTCTCCAGAAGCACCTCATAGAAGTCGCCATGAGACCTCATTCGGATCCTGGCTGAGCAATCCCTCTATCCCAGACACAGGGCTAGAGGCTGCCTGAAGTGTGCCTCCAGCTGAGAAGTCTGAGGCCAGTTCCAGCATTACCATTATTATGGATCCTGCACTGAGGCCTAGTTGGGAAGTAAAGAAGCATGAACATAAGCATGGCAGTAAGTCTTCCTCTAGACCTAAGAAGGGAATGACTCCTTCCATGAGTTCATCATAGGGATGGAACACACTAAAGTGCACAGACATGAGAAGAAGCCACATAAAGAGACAGATCCACTGGTACCAAGTGCGGGCCCACACACACAGTCAACATCGGTGCCCTTCACAGCTAAAGAGCCATCCACTCCAGGGAAGACTATTGCTTCCGTACGAGTCTGGGGACTAAAAAAGTGTGCTTGGCCCCAGGGAGGTTGCGAAAAGTGCTGAGCACCAGGAAGTGTTTGCCCTGGGAGACCAACACCTCATAACTTCTGAGGATGTTTAAATCAAGGGAGACATTATCTCCGGCACCAGATATGCTGCACCTGAGACACTCCCCTCCCGCCACTCTGGTGAGGCATACTCTTCAGCTGGCTCACAGTACCATCAATGGAACTGGTCTCAGAGTTTTTGTCTTCAAAGGAATTGGGTGGGAATCAGAGACCATCCATCTTGTCTCGCCACTACAAGTACCAATGGCAGCCTTCTACATAGTGGCAGTATTCTCCACTCCAGCCAACATGGAGTCACTGGTTCCTGGCACGGTGGGACCCTCCACACACCCTTTGGATCAGTCATGCTGCCTTTTGAGGGAGCCTGGCCCCAATACCCAGCTTTGGAACCCATCCATTCTGTCAGGGAGGCATCTCCTATTTCACTGCCTTCAAGTAGATGCTTCGAACCAGTAATGGAAGATGAGCTGCACAGCCTGGCTCCAATGCTACCACAAGAACAGAAGAGATTCCCATCATCCTCACCTGATGTAGAAGTGGCTTTGACCTTCCCCCATACCCTGATGACTATCACCAAGTTAAGGATCTCCTATGTAGAGTGGCAGGAGAACTTCACATTCCCCCGGAAGAGATCCAAGATGCTCAGTATAAACTGCTGGGATATATTTCACTTATCAGTGCCAAGCAGAGTCACTCTACCAATCAATGATGCCATTCTTAAGCCAACTAGAATAGTTTGGCATATGCCGGCCACATGTACGCCTACCCCAAAAGGGGGAAAAAAATACTATGCTCCAACCAAGGGATCTGAGTTTCTGTTCCTACACCCCCTCCAAAGTCACTTGTGGTACAGGCAGCCACAGAATGGACTAGACAACATCATCCACGCTACACCCCATATGACAGGGAGGGCAAGCAACTGAACCTTTTAGGCCGCAAGATTTTCTTTTCCCCCAGTTTGCAATTTAGGATTTTGAATTACCAAGCATTGCTTGCCAAATATGACTTCCTGAATTACAGAAAATAGGAGGACTTTGCTAACAACCTAGCACAGCAAGACCAGGCCCACTTCCCAGCAGTAATTGACATGGGGAACTAGTAGCTTCACCTGAGAGCGTGGTATTTGGATGGGCATCTTCTCTAGAATGGGCATGTTCATCAGAAGTGTAAATGAAAGAGAATAAATGGAAGCAGACGTGCCAGATGACACTTCCCCATCTACCCAGCAGCTCTGGACATCCACCTTTAATCAACCCAGCTGAATCTTCCCTAAGTGGAATGGAATCCCAATGTGGCTATCTGTCTTCAATGCCCTCAGTGTGGAGGCTGTAGTGAGGGAAAAGGAGTAGGGCTGGAGACTTATGCACTTTGAGACATGTGTATTTATATTTTTAGGTTAGGTTACTTTAGAATCCTTACATAACTATCAGCTATTTTCTTTTGATAGCACTATGACATTTGGTTTATGGTTGGTTGAAGTGAGGCAATGTGATCCAGATGAAAATGGGAGGTCATCATAGGTTCTAATCTGAGCTCTGTGACTGACTCATTATTTCATCTGTGACTAGGGAAGCCAATTAATTTGTCTGTTCCTTAGTTTCCCCATCTGTAAAATAGAGGCCATCATGGGAATATTTTTTAGGACAAATTAGTTAATATTTCTATAGACCATTGAATGTGGAAAACATTATAACAAGGACTAATTAGTAGTCCTATTGCAGACATCATTAGTCCTTTCTGATAGTCAGAGTCAGTCATATACAAATCTTTGTTAGTAAATTATCTAATCTCCTTCAAAACAATTGAGCTATCATTCTACAAAGTTAAACATCCTGCTTTTTATTCACGCCATAATAAAATGCAGTTGTGATGAGCTGAGAAATTGTTGTTATAACATGGTGGCCAGCATGCTGCAGTGAAATTCTGTTCAAGCTACTTGTATGTCTTATGTATAAAATAACTTTTTATCTTTTAATTAACTTAATTGTGACTGAATAGAACATGTAGTATGGCTCACAGTAACAGTGCATATAACTGTTTGTGGTAGAATATAACCAGTAACCCACTATCCAGTGCCAACATAATGCTGAGGAAATTAACTGTTATGTAAAATGAACATGACATTACAGGGGGGGAAGGCAGTCACATTTTATTGTCAATAGAAATTCTGAAAGCATGCATATTAGATTAGACCCAACCTAATTGGGGGATATGGGTGGCTTGAAGTACAGTAATAGAAGCAGGCGCTAATTTGTGTCATGATACGCCATGTCACTACCACTTGAAATTCCATTGGGCAATATTAATTCAAACAGAGGTCTATGCCACTAATAAACGAGGTAAATTGAGTCAATTACTAATTTCATGCTTTTATGATTTTTGGTTTAGATAGATAATATCTGCAATTTAATACACTGTCCTCTAGAGATCTTGACCACTTACAAAGAACATGTGTTCACAGCATTATTTGTGCTATTCATTTTGTTAAACAGCTCTCCTATACACCAAGCAACATAAAGGCCAAGGGAAAGAAAAGAAGCCATGTCTTCCAACTGTTTGCCTTTTCTCCTTGATGAAACTCTTAATCATTGTTTGTGGTTGGTGTTTTTGCCTTTATGGACAACAGAAAAACTGCTTAGTCATCTATTGTTCCCTTTTTGGCATTTAGTAGCATAGCAATTTCTGCATTAACTGCATAAGTCAGTACTTTCCAATCTACAGTTTACCACTGTACAATCAATTCACATATCATTCTGTTATCTTAGTAGGGATATTTTGTGCCAGTGCAGGATAGGGAAGCAGCAGTTTAAACCCATACTCCTTAATCATGGGCATTGGGGCTGATTATGGCAGATTGGGAGAAGACTTGAAGTCTGTACTAATTGGTACCCTGCCTTGTAAAGACCCTAATGAATCTGGTGGCAGCTGGGGAATAGGTAGGAAGAGGGAATGTGCCTTATCCTGCCACTTCCCCCCAGGTGGAACATTAGATGTAGAATCATTTCTGTGCTGCTGCTCCTTACCATGTATCTGTGTAAAGGGGATTATTTTCTTAAGGCCTAGCTCTGAATCCTTACTCAGGCAAAACTCCTGACAATCAGTGAGGGGTGCAGGATATTGGGGCCAAATTCAGACCTAGTTTGACCTCAGTGTAGTTGTCTGATACATTATATATGAAATTATTTCAAGATTAAATATTTCTTTGCAGTTTTGTATTTAGTACACAATATAAATATTAAACAAATGTTGTCGTCGTTCCCCTGTCCGCCCCCTGCGCACGCACACACACACCTACACCCAGCACTAGCTATAGGAGCAAAAGGTCACCATGGTTGGTGAGCAGCATCCCATTCTTCCCCCTTTTGAAATTTCATGTAACTGAACCCAAGTATTTTAATTAGCTTTACTGTCACTTACTTTCACAGTGTCTGATCTTCTGTCTAGATGGAAACGTCAAAAACACACTACTTGTCTACCAACTGTGACAGAATAACAGAAGACCAAAACTGATTAATTGGAAGTATCAATTCTTTGCTTTTAAATAAGTTGCCTATAGTTCATATATATCTGTCGTGTTAGGGAGATATCTGTCCATCCTACATCTGAAGTTCTGAAACAATAACTCTACATAGCTTTGGTTTTATTGCTGTGGCTAGTAGGTTTATTACTGCACAATGAGGCAAGCCAGTTATTGAGATTGTGTTAAATAGCCAGTGGGCAAGAGTCTCATAGTAAGGAATTTGCATTAATACAAGGGTTGGATATAACTGAAGAGAGCTCCTCATGTGTGTTCAGAAAGGAAAGAGTGCTGAAGAAGCTTATCTTGCACTGTTTCTCACTTTACCAAAATCAATAAATTCTGGACAGAAGAAAGCAGTATGAACACTTTGAAAAGAAGTAACAGAACCAACACAAACTTTAAAAACCTGAGGTTTGTGATGCAGTTTACTTCTATTACAATACATAAACATTGCCATCTCAAATTATGCAACTCTTCTGCCATGTTTCATTAGCAAGAGGTAGGCACTGAGCTCAAATGATGTCTAGGGGTTCTGTTTAAAATAATTGGCTCAAGGTCCCATCTAAAACCCTATCCATTCTGACATTTCAGAAACTTAACATTTAACTCCCCTGGTCGCTGATACAAGGGTTTCTTCCCTGCTTCAAGAACTCTGAAGTCCTTGGGACTATGAAACCACAAATTTCTTTTTTTGGAAAATGAGAAACATCTATTTACAGAGTAAAATGGAATTGGCAAAACTCGGTTTGAGTGGTCTGGCCAAACCCATAGCGTTCTCTGCTCACTTGTTGGGGGCCCCAGAACTCTTAATAAAATACAATCCCCTCCTATCTAAACATCAGTCACAAACCTGATCAGCCTCCAGAGGGGTCAAGTAGGTGCAGGGACGATTCTTCAGCCTGGCTGCTCCAGTGCAGTGATGTCAACACCACCAAGCCCCACTCCAATCTGTAAAAAGAAGAACAGGAGTACTTGTGGCACCTTAGAGACTAACAAATTTATTGACTGCCAGTTTGGATTCCACAATGTGAGCTCCAGCGGGCCAGGTTGGGTTCAGCGAATTCAACTGTCCTGTGTAGCAGCTGAGCCAGGACAGTTCAGCAAACTCAGCTCTACCAGCTTGGATGCTAGTAAGTTTAGCCCCACAAAGTCAGCTCCACTTCTACCAGGTCAGTCCTATCAAGTCAGTTTCACACAGCCTTCAGGATCCAAGGGCAGGAAATCCAAAGCAAAGCAACAGAGTCCCTGATCTCTTCTTCTCTTCTCAATTTGAGCTCAGTAGCCAGAGTCCACTACCTGTCCGTTCAGCCTGCTTTTCCCTGTAATAATTTCTCTCAACTTTCACAAATACATTTACACGCACCATTAATATAATTTTCAAAAGCAGAACACAAATTCCATAAAATATAACATAAATTTGTACAGACCCACACTGCAGAGAAATTGCATGTAAATTAAGCCTGCAGGAGCTAGCATTTTCCCTTTTTCCTATAGGGGGAACTGAGAATTTCTTTTCCCTTTTAACCTTCTACCTCTGAGGCTTACATCTAGAATAACTGTCATCTTGAAATCAGCATTGCATTCACAGTTGGGGACCTTAATCTACCAATTTACCCTTTACTATTGCTTCTCTTCCCTAGCTTCATGTTACAATCCAGTTTTTGCATGCACCAAAGTTCTCTATCTTCTAAAGATACTGATGTCCTAACCTCTGAAAGACTCAAGAGAGATGAACAGGCTAAATTAGACAGGCAAAAATTTCTATTCAGATACAAATATTGTGGTAATCAGTACCGATGGAAAAGGAAATTCAGAAAAATATAGATGGCAGTTAAAATACAGTTAAATGAGCTGTAGCCAATGTCCTACCTTTCATGGTTCAAAGCAGGACATTGGCTGAATAATTTTTTTAATCCTGGAATCATTGTCTGGATTTGTAAAATGAGTATTCATGGCTACCCTCTCAAGGAATGGTTTAAATGCCTACACATTAAGAGAACAAATATGGCTATCAAGGATAACTACGTATTTCTTTGACTACGCCTTACATCTCAGAATTTTTTTAATGTGGTCATTTGTTGAATTAATATTTTTCTGATGGTGCATTAAAGTTAAATGCTGTGCTGGACTGGGGACAGAGTGCTCACCACGTTGCAAGATCAAGCTGTATCTGCAGGACATTCTATACCCAAGGCATCGACTCAGAAGATGCTGTGTGTGTGTGTGTGTGTGTGTGTGTGTAGTTAAGTAGAGGGACTCAGACTGTCTTTAATTGAGGGACAGAATTTATACTTACACAGTAATCCCTGGGATGTCCAGTTTCATTACATCAAAGCATTATAGTTCAAAACCAATAACTTCCTCACACAGCAATGAGACACACATAGTGACATGATCATCAGGTAACCCAAAAAAGATCTCTTGATAATCAGATGCTCTTGTTTCCTATGGTAAAAAAAAATCATCTGCAATTTATGCAAGTCATTTCAGGTTGTTGCTCACTTGCATCAATTAAAATACAAATATTTTGTACTGTCAATGTAATTCTCTGCAATATATTTATCTATTATACAACTTCTGTGGAATGAATGGCCACCTGCATCAATTAACCCATTCAGGTTCCCTTTTTTTGATCTTTTGACCTTCACACCTGTCCTTGTTATATTTTTCGGTTGTCCCCTGTAATTAAGTTCCTGGGCTCAGTGGATCCTCCCAGTAGGCTGGGGGAGGGTCCTTTAGCCATGGCTGGGCTTGCGCCTGCCCACCTCCTCGGAATCCAACAAGACCAATTAAAATGGAATCCTGTTGATTCTTTATATCATCCACTTAGTTTTCCTAAAACATACTTTATAAATGTTGTATAAATCATGGCTTAGTAATGCCTGATATCACATTATTCATGGGACTTTTCAGTGCAGTAATGCCAAGCTATGGAGATAAAAATAACTCTTGGGTGAAATATTATTGATCTTTTTTTATTGAGATAAAAATGAACAGGACATTATATTAATATGCAATGTTAACCTATTTCTATGTGTAACATGCGTATCTCGGCAACTACTGATGTTCTAAAAGTTGATACATCCATTTTTAGTTTATCGTTGTTCAAAACACAGGAAGATTTTAAATACAAGGAAAAATACAGTGAAACTGAATTTGTTCCCAGCTAGATCTGCGTGTTTGTGAGGGTATTAACCCCAGTCTGGGAGCTGTGTGCCCCTAATTACACACTCAGATTATTTGCAGAAGCTTTTAATCGGACATTCACATTGCAGTGAGCATGAAAAATATACAGATAAAAAGGGGCCATGCCTTTGAATTTACGTGGGCAAATAGTACTTTCAAGCTTTCAGCAGTGATTTTTTTTTTTTCTGTTGACATTGTAGATGTGAGGTTTATGCTATCTAGGTCAATAACCTCCTTGTTTCAAGAAAAAATGGCTTCTTTTTCTGCAATGTTTAACACACATTGGAGGAGATTAAACACAGACTCTTACATAATCTTTTCATTTATATGTTAAAGAGACAGCCAGATAATGCATATAAAATAGTATTTGTGGAATTTTAACTGGAGTTATCGTTGCAATAGAAATCTGAAAAATAAATTGCTTTGTTATTAGGGCCATTCACGTTTATTTTAAGTTCAGCAGAGTGAGGGTTTTGCTCACACCTTTTCAATGAATTAACAACTTCATGAAAAAGGTAAATACAAAACAAATCTCTTACCATTGAAATCATTGCCCCATCTACTTGATAGGACATATCCTCTTCCCATGACAACTATGTAAAAGAAACTTTAAAGGACTTTTAAGGTGAAATTCTGCCCCACCGAAATCCATGGCAAAACTTCCAGTGACTTCAATGGGGTCAGGCTATCACCCCAGTGTCTGCTATCATGGACACTAATCTTAGTCCTTCAGTTTAAAAGTTTTAATCTTTTCAGCATCTTCAAAGCAAAGCACCACATTAGGTATTCCTCACTGTCTGCTCTCCAGCATAGCACTGCCTCCCTCTGCCCAGTGCTGGACAATGAAATGTGTACTAGAGACCACAGTGGGGTCAGTCAGTCTCCTGTCTTCCACTTTGCCTTTGTTAGAAGACAACTTCCATTCAAGTGCTTTTTTTAGTCTCTGGAATGTTTATATAAAACAGATTTCACTGTGAGATGCCCATACGATTGCCAGTCTAAGGGCCAAATTTATCCCTGTGCAGCGAACCCCACACAAGGCCTGTGCTTCACTTAGATGCTACTTAATCTGAAGTTATATAGGGTTAGTACTATATTACTATTCATATTATTAGACTTATGAACAAACACTCTGTGCTGTTATGAAGTGCAAATGTAGATGTATTATCTCACTTTAACGTGTAGGGATTTACAGATTTAATACCCATTAAGCCTTAACCTTCATCCAGCATCAAGAAAAAAGTTTATTTAACTGTATCATGGGGGAAATTTGTACCCCAAATAAATTCAGAAACCAAGAACAATTCATAATGTTTTAGGTAAAAAAAAAAATTAAAATCCAGTTATGAAAAAGCTACATTAACTTAAGTTGTGGGGGACTTTTGTCCCCCAAATGCATTCAGAAACATAGAATTTTTTGGAATGTTTTAGGTGAAAAAAACTTCTAGCAAATTGAAAGAACTAGCAGAAGTCTCATTCTGTGTGAACCTGTGAAATGCAATTTTCACACATCCCTGGGTGACTCTATCTTAGGGTGACTCTATCAACCACTGTCATGGCAATGCATTATCAATTAGCATATGCAATGTCCTAAAACAACATAATTGGATGGTCGCTAGTTCATGAGTTATTGCATCATATATCCTCGTGGGGTACAACATTACACCACAAATGTGTTATCAGTTAGTATAGACAAATTACATTTGTGTGTTTTTTTTTTTTTTAAAAGACAAGTTAGCTTAGTGAGGGGAGACATTTACCACTATTACAATATAAGATACTCTCACTAGAAGTAAACATATGCCCATATAAATACTAAAAATATAGGATAACAGTGTGGTACATTTGTATCCCACACAGTTTTTTGGAAAAAAATGTTTTTCATGATAAATTAAAAATTTCCACTGATTTGTGTACATGTGCCTAGGTGACAGTGCCCCAAAACAGCATATTTGGAGGGCTTGTGGGTACATTACCATGTAGATGTGGATGTGGGTTAAATTGTGGTTGATGCTTAATTTTCTGCACCTTAAGATGAATATCACTTTAGAATGAAGGATATTAAAACTTTTGCAGTTGCATGTGACAAATATTTCCATCAGGCTATTACTTAACCATTTATAAGTGAGTTCAATACAATCTTTACTGAACAGTGATTGGAAAAGTTTAATGTTTAAAATGTAATCAATTGCAGGTGATTTGTCTTAATGAGAAATAATACTGTCTCCTACATTAAACAAATGCATTTAACTTATTACAACACATTCATGTGTTTTATTAACTTATGGGGGGTGGATCTTAGGCATACCATCACAGAGGTCTGCCCTGCAAAGTCCTCTTAAAAAATGAACATGCATAACATGTTGTCCTGCATTTGCTTCAAGGGAAATCAATGGTATACTTTACCTAAAATAACATAGAGATACCCTTTTCTGACCATATGAAGAAACAGCACATTTTCTTGGGCAGATATAGCTGTGGCAACTACCAAGAAAATAAATCACAGTATTAGTATAGGGCATTCCTCTGTTTTCAGGGCTTACGTAGGACTTAAGTGGGTCATAAACTTTTTCATAGCACTCAGCATCGGGGTGAACTTTACTTGATGTTAACAGATAAAGGAGAGGCAGTTGCCATGTTTGAGCTGGATTATCTTGATTTTTTTTTCTTTGCATGAGTTGTGACTTTACCAGTCAGTTTTGTGGACGGACTGCAGCTTGCTAACTATACTTTGCAAGTACCCATGGCACTTGTAGTCCTGACTGTCTCAGCCCTTAAGGAACTATGGCATCCCAAGATGCTTCTGCCTCATTCATCAGTGTTGGGAGAGGGTGGTGGGACACTACTTGCTGCACACTTAAAAAGCTACTGGTATCCTATCATTATGATGTACCACTGGTTCAATCTCCACTGGTTGTTTCAACAGCTTGGCTTCTTTGTTGAAATGCCACTGATAGACAGTGTCCTGTCAGCACTTGAGTAGAGGCTCACTGTCAGTCGGTCTTAACTACTGGCTATATTGATATCCACATCTTTGAACACTCTGCTTCTCCCCAGTAAAATGGAGTAGCAGATCAAAATGATGTGGTAAAAGTCTGTCCAACAAATGGCTGTATTCTTGAAATTGTTTCCTTGCCCATATGCTCAGGGCGAGTAACATTTAAAAATGGGTGAGCAAGATATCCTTAGTTTTACATGATCAGTTTAATAGTAAAGGGCAGACACACAGATCTTTGTGGCTGGGCAGAAAAAATCTGGCAATTTGGTGAAGCTGATATAACCCGACAGAAGCTGAGACAGTAGCAAGGGAGAGGATGTCCCCCTCCCCATCTCAATGAGAACTCCATTGCAAGCAACCCCCATTCCTTTACTCACATGGGGTAGGGCGGCAGAGCAGAAGCTCCCAAGGATGAATCTATCTACCAGGCATACAGGAGTTGTCCACCAGCAGGAACCAGGGCAGCAGTAGCAGATGAGCAGGCAGAGGCCCAGCTTGATCTCTTGATTTCATCACCACCATCAGTGATGCTGGTGATGTCAGAAGAAGATTACATTTCACAATTTGTATGCTAGACATTCTGCTCTGTCTGCTGATGGATTGTTTTCCCAACTTTCTACTATCCAACTGCCTGCCTGACTTTCCCTGCCCTCCATACTTCTCCACATTCTGTTTTCCTCCTTTGCCTTTCCTGCCTTTTCTCCCTAAAGCCCTCCTCTTCTTCCTTTCTCCTATTTATTCACACCTTCCTTCTGCCATTCTCTCTCATCCCATCCAATAAAAATGAATGGAACAATATGGAAATAAGACGCATACTAAACACTACCCTGAGCACTTTGGTTCTATGTTTTCCCTTACCCCTATCATTTTGCCTGCAGTTGTCTTTTAGATTGCAAGCAGGACTATCTTTTCCTGCATGTCTATATGGTGCACAGCACATTATAGGTGCTATCACAGTCCAGTTAAGTGATGATCTATAGTCTCCTTTACAATAAATTACACAAAAGAATATGTCTGCTTAAGACTTAGTGGCAGAATTGGATGACCAAGAATGTACGGATTAGCATGTATTCCTTTAGTGCGCAGCTACCTTATAAAAGTTCATGACACAATTAATTAGGATTGTCTCACAAATACCTTTCTTGAATGTGAGCTGTTTAAATGACCGTTTAAAAAAATTAGTAGGTTTGGTCAAGCAACTTCACGGAATGACAGATTCAACTGGTTATCAAGATAGGTGGGTGACTTTGATATTTGTATGTGGCATCCATCTCAGAACACATCAAGTATGCCTTTAAGAAACATTGTAATGGACTTCCTCTCCCCCCAGTGGCTGGGGGTGTGGTTTGAGAGAGAGACTAGGGAAATGGGAAACTGAAAGTGTGTGTTCCGGTGGTGCACGGTGCCATCTGTTGCCTGCTCTAGGGGAGACGGGTATTGCTGTGTGAGGTTTCTTATTGAATTAAAGTTGGTTGGGTTTTTAGATAATGTGGTCTTATCCCATTCCTTTGGATACAACTGGTGTAACTATATATATATGTATATGTATATGTATATGTATATATATATATATATATATATATATATATATATATATAATAGAGAGAAGAAGAAATCTATGCAGCATATTAATTTTTGTTGGCTCATTTCTGCTTTTTTCACCATGTTTTGGACAACTATTGTACATATCTGTTTACAAAGCATTCAGTGCTGTTTTAGCTGTGCTGATCCCATTAAAATCAATGGGAACTGGAGGGCAAAAACTCATTTAGCAAATGTGCCTCCTTCCCCCCCACTCCAGCTTCCACTTGTATCCTTATAAGTCTTCAGAGATGCTCACAAACTCTGAAAGGGAGAACACAGACTTCATCTCATCTGAGTGGTAAAACAGCACAGCACTGCACTTCTATTTGAATTGTCTCATTTCTTTATTTTTTTTAAAAAAAGAACAAAAACAAAAAATCTTCTATGTGGCTAAAAGTAAGACAAGAACAGAGTTCTAACTTTGGAAACAATTACTTTTGCCAGCAGAAATCCAGACTGGAATGTTGGACGACGACAGTAGTAACAGAGTTCTGGCTACCAAACAATCAGTTTATAGACTCATTAACAGTTCATAAAATGGAGGGGATTCTGCTGTTTCTTGTCACTGAACATATGCTCTGAATTTACAATGGACTCTGAAGCATCATTCCACAAATACTAAAAATAGTTCTCTGATTATTACAATGGAAACATTTCAAACCACAGTGGGAACCTGATCTTCAATTAAAAAAAACAGTATATCCTCTCAGACATGTTCAAATGAGGCACAATGTATCGCCTACTCTTGGAAAATCTTCAGAGAGGATTTCTCAACACTCCAAAGCCTAGAAAGTTTTGGGTTTCCTAAGTCTCTATCATTAATGGGTTTTAATTTAATTTTGATGATTCATTCAAATACTGTAAAAAGAGATTGTTTTCTTGAGGAGCATTTTACCATATAATGTTTTCATAAATTTGAACCCCAAATACTGTAGCTATATTTATAACTCTGAAGCTCTTATAGCTACAGGTGTGAATTTTATATATATATTGCCCACTCCTTTGCTGTACTTCTAAAGTGTGCCACATAGTTCAGTATTGTCACAAAGCAAAACACAGAAAATAGCATTCCTGGGATATTTAATAACCTATATGAAAATTATAAACATTTTTATAATGTAAGACAAACTGAGTTAAGGTTTAAATTCCATCCTCACATGATCCAATTGTGCCTAGTATTTATAATCTATATGTGTTACCTACTCACAGAGGGCCAGATTCTGGTAATCTTACTCATGCTAAATGGTATTATTCAGTGTAAATAAGGGAATTGGAATCTGGTGCATAAGATTTAGAACTCTGTCATACCTAAACATCACGGGAGGTGTTAGTAAATAATGGAGTGTACTAAGAATTGTGTTCCTATTGTGCATGCATATGAGCAGTGTAGGTGTGCTTTTATATAGTTTATAGGGCAGTGTTTGAAGATGCCCGTAGTTGAGGTTTCCCCAATATTTCCATTTACACAAAATCTCATACTTTTGGGTCAGAAATTTGGTATGTTTACTATTAGTCAAGAAGTTAGAAAACAGGTCATCTGATTTCAAGTATAGAAAATGTAGAAAATGCATTTTTTCCCACGTGATCTGTTTTTCAAAATCTGTAGAGCTTCAGTGAGAGGAACATAAGCCAAGATTTTCAAAATTGGACATACTGTTCAAGTAATGGTCCACCAGTGGTGTATACAGAGATAGTACCAGCTTCCTAGTCATATCAATAGTGCATGATCCATTATCATTTGTAATTAAAGACTTAAGTGTAATTCATACACCACATGGGGCAAGCTTAGCTTTGTCATTTTCTATCTTTGCAGTCCTTCACTTTGCAAACTTAACTGTCTTTTAACAATGAGAATTGATCCAGTAAATCATACTAACTGCTGAGGTATCATACAAATATTTCCAGTTCATATTTACAGGATTGTAATGACTATATCAAAGTGGCTGCAGTCTGTTATATAAATGCACATCTAATTTTTAGAGCCTACTATAGCTATCTGACAGATAAGGTTGTTTGAGCTGTTAGATTTTGATGGATAAAGACAGATAATAATATTGGGAATACTGTCTGTTTGTGTCTCAGACCAGTAATGACCGAAACTTATTAATCTGATGGTTGTTTGGCCAGTGTGAAATGAATCTGAAGTAGACAGGTGTCCTTATTACAATTCCCATCATAAATGACAACCAGTAGCACCACTGTTGGCAAGTTAATCAGAGACCAAGGCGCTCTCAAACCATAAATTCCTGCAATAGCAGCAATTCACAACTTTCACAAGCCTTAAGTACTTTAAAAAATATCGTTTAGAAATATAACATGAAATATTTATCAGATAGGCTTGAGTGGTACACTTGGAGATTACCAAATCCTAGGGATAAGCTCTTTTTTTAATGTATTTTACACATGATAGACTGTAATAATGATAGTCATTGCATGAGTCTTTGACATAATATCACATAACAAACTATAATGGCATCACCATATTCCTGAGTTTTATGTCCATTCAAAAAGCTACTGAGCATGCAGCTCCCCCAACTTCCTTTCATGTCCCTATTTTTAGAAAACCACTTCCAGCTCCCAGTCTCACAGAGCCATTGTCTGGTATTAAACATATGTGATATGATTGCTCAAAGCCTCAAGCCCTTTTAGGTGGGGAGCATGTTAGTGAGTGTTGAAGTGTTGAGCAAATGAAGCAAAAGTTCTCTGGTAAACTAGAAGCTTTGTAAAGGCCATATTGTCTCTTTATGTATAGCCACCCCTCCTTTTCAAAACTGTCCATAAACATAGAGGAAGGAATATTATTTCTGTTTCTTAGAAGCACCGTCTTAGTTGTATGCATGCTCCACATCAGAATATATGCACAGAATTTTGTATGAGTGGTTCCTTGACTATACTTTTTTAGTAAAAGTCCCCTTATAAAGCAGACATGAACTCCCCTGCTGCTTTATATTTAATAGAGCTGGTCCAAAAAGTGAATCAATTATTCACAGACATGTGGGCAAAACATGTGTGATCTGTTTTTCAAAATCTGTAGAGCTTCAGTGAGAGGAACATAGGCCAAGATTTTCAAAATTGGACATACTGTTCCAGTAGTGGTCCACCAGTGGTGTATAATTTGTCAAAATTCAAATTTGTGATGAAAAATTTTGTCAAATACCAATTTGAAAAACAGTGACCAGCTCTGAACATAGAATATATACAACATAGGCAGTAGCAGTTAAAGTGTTCTAAACACACTTTTGCTAATTCACCTCAGCTCTATCTTAGACAGACACAAAAGCTGGGTCAAAATTTATTTTTTCATAACTTTTTTTTCACTGAAAAAATGACCATTTATTGAAATGGAAAGTTTCCATAAACACCTTTTTAAAAAATATTGTTCATTTTTGTCAAAATTTTCAAATTACTAGGATATTTATTTTATCTCCCACCTTTTACCCTCTGTTCCCCCACTGAATATAACTGAATGAATGATTCTAGAAGGTTTTTTTTCTTCCTCTTATTTTTTTTTTAAATTCTTTTTGCAAATCTGTAATTTTTCCAGAGTGGCAAAAGGAAAAATGAAACTCTTAATTCTACCACGCTAACTTTTCCAAATTTGAAGAAGTTTTGAAAAGTCACAGGGTACAAAAAGGGAAAAAAATGAGAAACTGGACATCGTTTATTTTATTACTCTTAATGGCAAAAGAAGAGAAACAGGTGAAACTAAATTAAAAAAAATTAATTTCCTGTTTTTTTAATTGAAAAATTGTTCCATTTGGAACCCTGAAAAATTGAATAGACATTGAAATGTTGATATTTTTGCTAAATTATTTTTCCATTTTCCAACTATCTCTAGAGACCAGTTCTAGACAGAAAGGTGTAGTTCAGGCTCAATGCTTTCATTCTTGTTCTCTCTCCTGAGGCTGCCAAAAAATTTGCCAGATATAATGCTGAGGATGCCTGTCCTTTATGTATGGGACTAAACCACCAACTCCTTTAACATTCATATCAGAATGCAATGATTTGGTCACAACTAACCTTGTCTGTATTGGCACCGGTCAGCTGTAGGTATAAAAGGCTTTCTATCCTATACTTAAAATTATATACTCAGGAAATCAAGAAACTGCTTCTATATTCTACCTAATGTATAATAGTAGGGGATTATAAGGGAGGGGAAAAAAGCTCACTGATCTTTGGTAATTACAGTATTTCACTTAACTGGAATTGTGGAAGCTACCAGTAGAAGCAAAATAGGTAGGCAGAAAACATGATTGCTTTCGTTTAAATCCAGAGGTGCATAGTTTAGGGTATTTAGTCACTACGTTGTATATTAACATGCTTTCAGATATGTTCAGTGCCACCTGTTATACATGCAGCAAATGTGCAGCACAACTTATTTTCAAAATAGAAACCAGGACATGTTTGTGGAGAGGTTTTTAGGCATTTGAAATCAATGCAAAAGGACAACTGTTCTTGTTTTGTTTTGTTCTTTTTTTTTTCAAGTGTGTACTTATGTCACTACTACCAACTTCTACTCAACAAGTCAACAGCCGCACTAGTATTGTTATTGGAGTGCACTTTTCCCCAGTAACAGTCTTTTTAATTAGTTTATTGTGGAGCACGGAAAAAGTGTCATTAGCATTCATTTTGAGCACAGATACAACTTCGTAATCACTCCATACACTGAACACATCACACTGAATATATGTACTATTGGGAAGGTTGTTGCTGGCAAACACAAAGAAAACCTGGATACAGCAATATGCTTCGATGAAACGTGTTGTAGTTATATTTAAAAAAACAAGTTTTAATTGATTATATGGAAAAACTGGGACATTTTCAGGTATCTTGGTCACTTTACCTGTGTTACATAAGGGAAGTGCTGAGAATCACAAAGCAGTTGTATTCATAAATCTCTACTGGGTGTCAGTGACCTCTTACTATGAACTCTTGTCAGTGACTATATTTCAGGTATGGTCACTAAGTCCCACTGATGGGAATGGGACTACTGACATGCTTAAATATCTTCCTTTGAAAATTTGGCTCTAGGTATCTATGATCAAAATGGATGAGATTCACAACTACAATGGGAAAACTAGCCTTTATTTATTTATTTTTTAAATTCAGCTCACCATGAAAGCTCTAGGGAAATAATTTTTAAAATCAATTAACTAGGAAAGCCAAAATCAATTTACAAGACTTAGTTAATGTTTTACTAAAGCCAATTTCTTTTTTCCTTAAACATGATTAATATTATTTAGGTGTTTGGTACAGGTGATGTCACCCTTCTGTCTTTTTCTCGCCCTCTCTCTATAACTAATTTGTAACGAAAGGCCTTTTGTGTATTTGTCTGGGATTTATGAGATTCACACATAGAAAGCTAATACTCTATTAGAGATTACATCTTTTCCTTGTCTATAAATGATATATTAACAGAATACTCCATTTTCATTCATAGTCTCCTTGGAACATCTTTTCAAAGGTCATTGAAGGATCATGCAATATTAAACTTTTTTTCCATCCATGAATCAAAGCCACACTATGCAAATTTTATTCTTCAGGCCCAAGTCTCAAATTCAATGTCCGATGATAATACATTATGAAATGTAAGGACTTCTTCCTCTCCTTAGCTAGATAGTTCATGTTTAGTTTATTATAGGGAACAAAGGGCAACCAAGTTAAAGGGGAGGAGTCGAGCTTGTGGAATCTCAAGTCTGAAGTTCCTCGTAACTTCTTCCCCCATTAGGTAGTATATTTTGGTTTGTCTCATACCAAATACAGGAAAGCTTCCACTCACGTTTTGGCCAATGAAGAAAGTTTTGAGTTCTGTCCCCAAAAGAATGTCTAAGCATAGTTTAATTACAATCACATTCTTGAAGAAAAAAATATTTATTTTCAAAATTCAAACATTTATTGCCACTAAAGGAATGATCAAACTCCCATTAAAGTCAATACGAGTCATTCTACTTTAATGGGGGATGAATCAGGTCCCAGCACTGGCATATCTTTATTTTAGTTAGAACAGGAGCTAGCCCAATCCTGGCAAATATTAAGGGTCAGATCCTTGGCTAGTGTGCAAATTGTCATAGCTCCATTGAAGCCAATGGACCAGCTGAAGATCTGCTGCTATGAGTACATCTTCTCTCATATAGTTAAACAAAACAATATTAGTGCTGCTGAGCAAAATTATCTATCTGGTAGGATTTAAGTTGTTGACTTTGTGGAGGGACTGGCTGAGTCATTCCCTGTGGCCTATAGAGCTTACATCTGTTAAAGCTGTACATCTTATGAATTTATTGTTCCCTGATGGAGCTGATATACACCTTCTCCCACAAGCAGTGACATACACCTTGATCAAGGTATGGAGAGAGAAATGGGATTTGAACCTCTACTACCTAGATGCTCTTCCTTCATTCTCCTTTCCTGCCTGCTATTTGGAAGCTAAAGAATGAAGATGTTAAAGTAAAGAATAAAAGGAATTTATAAGGAAACAAGAGATGACTCTTTTTTTTCCCAGTGGAATTAAGTAAGCATGGTGGTATGGTAATTGTATCTACTTCAGCAGCAACCAACAAGATATCTTATCAGATTTGTTCCAGTGACTTCACTTCTGAACTTTCAGAAGAAATGACTTTAAAGTCATTGGAAATTGAGAGAAGGATCCAAATAAGTAGATGGAAAACTAATATTCGTATTATCAAAAGATTTTTTTTTTTTACCACTGCTTCTCCTTCCCATCCCAAGTCCTCCCCCACTAAAAACAGAGAACATTTAATGAATGTCAGGATCAAAAGAACAATTTAAGAACCATAAATAGGATGTTATTATCTGCTACAAGTCTTCCAGATAAAGTGCTTACAAATGCAGAAAATATTTGAGCAATTTCAATACCTTTCAGTTCAAATAGCATAAATAACTCCTGCCTGGTTGAAATGTACAACAGAATATTGTGTGTGACTATCACATAGATTTTTGAGGCTTTAAGAGTCCGATGTAAATTTCTAATCATTGGCAAGTAGGTAAAAGGGCTAACACAGTTAAAACTTGAGGTATTAATGAATTGGATGAGAGGGGGAAAACAAATTAATATCTTGTCCTTCTCACTTGCTTTTTGACTTACTCATATGACATATATATGATAAGTGAGTCTTGTCTACTTCCTCTTTTTCCAGACACAATTAAACTTACATAACTCATGACATCACATCCATCTTTCATTTTCCCAAGCTCAGATCTCAGATTAATAGGTGTTAAGTACTTAGCTAGCCAGACATTTTGAATTAAAAAAAGAAACAAACTGAAGGGCTAGATCCTATCCACCAGATATGTGCATATCTTTCTCCACTCTGTCATGCAAAGCCAGCAGAAATCTGTCTGAATCAGACAGCTGGGGATTCTCCCATCTTTGATAACTTCCAACTGACCCCAGTGCAGAGAGCATGTCAGGAACATAGCTGGAAGAAAAGCACCATGGCCAGAGCTCTGCTGTACTCCAGCAGCTCCCAATCATGAGGATGGTCCCTTAGCATGGGTGCTGTCACACCGCCTGGCTTGAAGTGGTTTCCATAATATATACAGGGTTTACAATTTGATTCAATGGTTCTCAGCATCCCCACTATACAAATTGTTCCAGCACCTCTGTCCCTTGGGGGCCATATCAGCAGATGAACTCCTAAGGCTGCTCTCTAAGCTGTTTTTTGGAAACAACCCAGTACACAGTGGTGAGGGAGCCTTTCTCCCAAAATGTGCCAGGAGTATGAGGGAGCCTTTCTCCCAAAATGTGCCAGGTGTTGTGCCCCTGGAATTGGTTCTCAATATATTTTTATAACGTGGATGTCTTTATGCTCTGGAAGGTTTTGTAAACAAAAATGTTTACAACTTCTCAAAAAATCATTCAAATTAGTCAGTTTGAAACATTTCTGGCTGCCATGGTGAACTTCTAAAGCTGGTTATTATCTCATACTTTGTCTAAAACAGTCAATGCACTGAATTGTGCAGTAATTAATTCAAATACTGTAAACTCTCTGTAAAGTAAGCCAAATTTAGCTGAAAGAGAAATTATGGCATAAACTAGGCATTGGTAGAACTTTCAATATAGACAGTGGGAGAAAAAATGGAGGCAGAAGTGCATCACCTCTTTATGTTCTTTTATCCAGCAGTTACCCATTGAGACAAGATAGATGCACTCAGTAGTAGTAGTAGGATGGATTTGAGTCAAATGCTTTTCTCTACCACCCAAAATCAAAGCCTATTCTCTAAGAGCAATTGTGCATCATGGGCATAGAAATCTTAGACCATACAAGGAAATTTGTAAAGCAACATTATGGACATTGATACGTGCAATCAAGTATTACAAGTTTGATGTGCCAGAATCAGATGAGGCCTTGATCTGTAGTAGAGTGTTCTATATTGTAGTACCTTAATGGTTCTCATTCTACCTCCAGCCCAAGGAGACTGGAGGGAGCAAGAAGCAAAATTAACATAATTCAGTGTTTCAGGTGAATTCCAAACTTCAACTCAGCCTCTGGGGTGGTGAGGCAAACAAAACCAGCTAATGCTGGGGAATTTTCACACCATTCAAATAAGGTTAAAACATCAGAGGCACTTTAATTACCACCATTCATTAACAAATGGTGTTTAGAATGAGCTACTGAGCGCATCTTCAAAATGCAGGGCATAGGACTGGAAAACCAAAATGGCCTCCTCTTGCTTTGTTCTTTATGAAAAAATCAGTCAAATTTAATTTTTGATTTAAAGACTTAGTGGACTTGATATTGGGGACTTCAGATGGGACAGTAATTTCCAGAAGCTGGTTGTGTGCTACTGAAATCCATGTTATTTGCACCAAGGGCCAGAGTGGTTAGTCAATATTCAGGCCTTGCAAGTTTGTTTCAGTTAGGAGGAGAAATTGATGACACAAGTCAGGTATATTCTTTGGTGCAATCCTCCTATCGCCAAGAATGTACACAAAATCAGACAATAGAAACAAATAGCTGGCAGTTTCTTTGCTCAGAATTCCCTAAACCCGCCTTTGTAGAACATTCTGTGTCCAAGGAGCTTTGTCTCTGCAGCCTCTTGAAGCCACACCTGCTCATAACTGTTTTTCCCTGTCTGCTGACCCTCTCCAGGCTTTTAGTGCCCACCACGCACCCACAAATGATCATCTAGTCCCTGCATTTGCAATCAGGGAACCACTCAGCCCACATAGTTTAGCATCTGATTAGGCCTTGCCACATGGCCTGTTGCCTTGGATAGTGGCTTTTATTGTCTCCACCTATCTCATGCACAAAGGACCTTAACACCTACTTCCATTTAGCCTGAAAGACTGGTGCTTAGCCCACCCATCAACTTAAACAGATTTGTGATTGATGAGAGATCTAGAATCTGTTTGTTGGCAGCTATACCTTCCAGCATAACAGCATTTAGCCACTAAAAATCCAAATAGGCACCAAGTGGGATTTTTCAGAAGTGCCTAGCTGAGTTAGGTATGTAACTCCCATTGACTTGCTTACATATTTTTGTAAATCCCATTAGACGTCTGTCTACCTCTTTAGGTGCCTCTAAACACCTTTTGTAAATCTGGCCCCAAGGGAACAAGAAAATCATCACAGACTAATTTTCAAGACCAAATAAAATCTCATACAACATAGGTACAGCAAATGGTCTTAAATCAAAAACAACAAGGAGTCTGGTGGCACCTTAAAGACTAACAGATTTATTTGGGCATAAGCTTTCGTGAGTAAAAACCTCACTTCTTCGGATGCATCAGGTATAATTTAAAACAACAACATTACACATATTAATTTATATGGTTTGTGGTAACTTGCGGAATAAAATAACTGTTAAAGGCTGTTTGATAAGGTGATGTACTTAACAGGGAACAGACAGTTTTGCAGATATAGCTTGACATTTCTGGCATGAAAAACAGCATAGACCAAACAGAAATTACTATGTAATATTGCCAGTCTGAACACATACAGTAACAGTGGGTGATTAACTGTATTTGAAGGAAGTAGATTAGCATAGCTTATAAATGGATTGGAAAAACAGGCAACTAGTATGCTACTAGTATGCAGTAGCATACTATAGTAACTCTCAAAAATCTCTCTTTAGCTTTAATTTTTCAGAATATTGTAGAGACCCATGAAAGCAGCACAGTTCAGATGTCAGACATACAATAGTGCTGCTCAATGAAACAAAAACCTAATTACAGTTTTAGCAACAGAGATTTCCCTTAAAACATTTATTTGGCATCTAAAAGTAGAAAATATCCTACTGTAAGTACCTGAAGTGCATATGACAGAGTTCCTACTGCTCATCTTAATGAGCATGTCAGTCCAGAATATTAAGCAGATTGATTTAAAATGTTCTGATTTGCTTTAAATACAAAGAATATCTAAAAAGTTAATAAGAAACAAGAACATACATCTGAAGTTTTAAAATATAATATGAAACCCCATCTCCACACAAAATGGTCTTGTTACTACAGTCTATACTATTTGGGTACATAGATTTGAAACATAATGGTTTATAAATACAGTCTCTGCTTTAAAGAATGAGTAGATCTAAATCAAGATTTATCCAGAGATTAATGCACCTATATTTGTTCTAAAACAGTTTCCCTAGCTCACTCATAGCTCCTTTGTGCCACTTGTAATCTGTAATCCTATCCCTGCCACAGGGGATCTCTCTGCTAATGCGTATGTGTCATAGCAAGGCTTTGTGTCTCTTTTCCCTGCTCCCAGATATGTTGATGGTGGGGAAGGATGTGTCAGAGCTCTGCTAAGCCCCTGTGTCAGTGGCATGATGATAGCTTTAAGTGGTGTTGGGGCTGCATCCAGCCCTGAGGATCCAGGAACCATACCTCCCACCCCCAACCATCCTACCCTCACTGACTGTCAGAATTATATTTGCAAAAAATATTAATAAAGCCATTTTTAATAAGGTTTCCTAATAGGAAGGAAAATTTTTGTACAGCCAAAGTTTCTTTGTACAAGTTTACAGACTATTGTTGAATGGTTGTGAAACTATATAAGCTTTCAGAAATGTGATTGTTTAGGATACTTTAATATCAAGTCATTGGAGGGTAAACACTGTGGACTGTTGACAGACAATAAATCAGATCCATTCCTTTCACAAAGCCCTTTCTGACTTGTACGAAGTTGCAACTTTTAATTTGCGTTACATTGTGTTTTATGTTGGCTTGAAGACTAATATGTCATAGAACACATCTAAACTTGATTTAACTTTAGCACATTTTGAGTCACTGTCCGACTTCCAGATCATATGGCATTAAATTTAAATTTATTGCAAAGGATAAAATCAAAGTCAATGCACAAGAATATACAGAGTTCCATACTAGGACAGCTATGATTAAATAATCAACATTATGTTATGTCCCTGCAAACCCATTATAGGACTGTGGTGGATGGGGGCAAAATATTTCAGAAATGAAGTTAATTTTCTTTGGAATATAGAACATTCCAAAGACTCTTTACCACTCCCAAAGGGAAAATCTGCAGGGTGGCTAACTGCATTATTTCAATGATGTTTTCTTCCACAGGCTGGTATGATGCTAATGAAAAAGCCTTACGGTATCCTCGTGATGTGTTGGGATTTACGTGTGTAAGACCCATTAGAACTCATGGGAGTTGCACACAAATTCCTGTGCATTTAGATAAGAAACCCATTCAATGCTATTTTTAGCATGCACTATTAATTCTTATTTTTAAGTGCCCATAAAAGGATACATCCAGCGCACATTCAGACCATTTAGAGTCCCTACACAACTGTTGTCTTTACTCTTTTATATGCATTGTCTACCCTCCTTTTCTGTTTTTAAAACTACTTATTGGCTTAGCTCCATATTTTGGTTTGCTTACTTTGGATTTAACATTTTCATAAAAACTTGAATTGTAAAGATCCTTGAATTAAAGATCCTTAAGGCTGCTTTAAATTATGCCAGGGATAGGCAGGTCTCCAGTTGGCCCTACAATATGGGGAAGTACAAAGGAGGAACAAAACTGCCTCCTCGCTTTTTGTCTCGCCTTTCCTTTCCCAAATTCAGTTCCTGTACTGAGTGAAGCTCAGAAGGAAAAGAAAAACTTGCCCTGCCCAATGTGTTCTTTGTAATGAAAATGTAGGTCTCTTCCCCCCCCCCCCCATTTCCCTTAATGTGAAAAAGAAAATGTATGTGGGAAAATATAACATGATATCCCGAACCCTTCCATCTCCACGACATGTCTGTAGCTTTCAGAATAATTTTGTGCCTAATAATCTCTGTTCTACTATTTCTGTTTCCCTGGAAAAAGCTCAGTGACTTTGTGTATAAAATGTTTGGCAATCAAATCTCTATAGTCTTTAGTTGCAGAATATATAAAATACAACCACTAAAAGAGTTAGTATGTAAGCTTGTGGGTACTTGGATTTTATTTATTACTTTTTTGGTCATTTACTTAAACATATGAATGAATGAAATAGTTTAATCCACTATGCTGCTGTTTGGGTTAAACTTTCAGATTGTTCCTCTCTAGGAGAAAGTTTCCTTTGGAAAATTGTTACAGTCAAGAGCACTTGTTTAGTTTATCATGAACAGGAGGCCATTTTCCCCACAGTAGTGGTACAGTAGTGCTTCATTTTTGTTTAGCAGCATCATGTTTTAAAAAATAAATCCTACAGCTATATGAAAAATTTAGATAGAAAACTAAATTACATCAGCAGTGGAAAAAAAATCATCTGACTGAAACATCAATTTTAATTTAAAAGCATTTCTGGAGACAATGTAAAAAGTAATTCTGTTGCTGAAGTGAGGCAAGGCTGCTCTGGGACAAAACTAATATAGACATCTGACAAATAATATTGTTAATAATCCACTGATATGTGTAACTGATGACAAAAGTGTTGACAGCATCATATTGCAAAAAAGAATCCTTGCCTGATTACAGCCCAGCACTAGAACCAGGCAAGGGTCTCTAATGCTGTTAGGGCTGCTAATACGCTGATGGACCAAATTCACAGGGGTTGACATCTTCATAAACCAGGAGCTGCAGTGTGTCACACCAGATCCGTGATCTAGCTAATAAATTATTACAATTGAGGACCTTAACCTAGAAAAAATCATAGTATGCAGTAATGTGACAAAGCTGAAGACCCTTCAGAAGCCAGTGATAACACAAACAACAAGGAGTCTGGTGGCACCTTAAAGACTGACAGATTTATTTGGGCATAAGCTTTCATGGGTAAAAACCTCACTTCTTTAGAGTTAACATACAAGAGACAGTAAATGAACACTTCAATCTCCCTGCTCATTCTATTACAGATTTAAAAGTCGCTATCATTGAACAAAAAAACTTCAGAAACAGACTTCAAAGAGAAACAGCGGAACTAAAATTCATTTGCAAATTTCCTCTCCTGGAATTGACACCTCCTCATCTATTATTGGGAGTGGACTACATCCACCCTGATTGATTTGGCCCTGTCAACACTGGTTCTCCACTTGCGAAGTAACTCCCTTTTCTCTCTGTGTCAGTATATAATGCCTGCATCTGTAACTTTCACTCTATGCATCTGAAGAAGTGAGGTTTTTACCCACGAAAGCTTATGCCCAAATAAATCTGTTAGTCTTTAAGGTGCCACCAGACTCCTTGTTGTTTTTGTAGATACAGACTAACACGGCTATCCCCTGATACTTGACACCATGAAAGTGATAACACAGAGGATTTGAGGGTGAGAGGCTACTACACAACAAGTAACTTACAACAAAGAACATAATTTCAAAAAACATTTCAGACTAAAAGACAATACTGTACTTCCTATCATGTTATTTCCAGTACTCATGCTGTTAACAGGAAGGAACTGGATACTTAATGACATAATAAATCTTGCATTGCCCATGATTAACATAAACATATTATACTGTCAAGAAGAAATAAACACACATTTCACATCACAGAAACCTCTGACCTATGAAGTATAGATACATGTAAACATACATAAACAATATCTTTTTATTTTGAGAGATAAGTAAATGGTAAATATCAGCTAATATGATTAGCAATTAACCAAAAATTATATTTTCAAGCTCACACAATAGCTACTGAGAATGTTGCATATGTAGTTTAATAAGAAAGTGTATAACATTAACATTATTGATTTATGTAAGTGTATGGGTGGGCTTCACTTTGAGACTTATTAGTGTGTCAGTATGTACATATATTTGTCATTCATTAGGTTTTGTGGTGTTTGGCATTCACTGATACAAGAATAGTATTTATTGTTGGTCAACATTAAGGTGGTGGTGTGGCTGTGATGAAATTTGCATTCTTACTTTGTAAGCATGATATGTTTATCTCTCTCATTTAGGCAGTGTAAAATGTAATGCCCTCCTACGTTTCCTTGATTTTAGATATTTGGGTTTTATGGTTGATGTAATGATTATATTGTGGTCACTTAGCAACCTTAACTCTTTTTTTTGAAATTATGGTTTTGTTCTTGTTGGAATTTCATAAGAGTGTAGGCCGGGGGTCGGCAATGTTCGGCACGCGGCTCGCCAGGGTAAGCACCCTGGCGGGCCGGGCCAGTTTATTTACCTGCTGACGTGGCAGGTTCGACCGATCGTGGCCCCCACTGGCCGCGGTTCACCGTCTCGGGCCAATGGGGGCGGCGAGAAGCTGCGGCCAGCACATCGCTCGCCTGCGCCGCTTCTCGCCGCCCCCATTGGCCCAGGACGGCGAACCCCAGTGGGGGCTGCGATTGGCCGAACCTGCTGCATCAGCAGGTAAATAAACTGGCCCGAGCCGCGTGCCGAATGTTGCCGACCCCTGGTGTAGGCTTTTTGTTTTTTGCAATTTTCATTTTATTTCTATTTTGTAAGTAAATACAGACAGGATCATTTTGTTCAACTTTTTAAAAATGGGTTGGACAGGTCACCAGAATTTATTAAAGTAAAAGAATGAAGGAACAATGCAATAGTGTTCATGTTCACTGTGGCCCCAATTCTGATGTCCATACTCATGTGGAGGAACATCTTACTACACAAGTGAGCTCTCTTTTTTTATATCAGTGAATTAGGAATATGAATAAAGATCTATTAGAGTCTGGCTCTTTGTAGCTAACTTATTCAGGCATGTATGTGCAGGACAGCTTTCCTTCATGTAAAACATCTGTAAAATATACTAAAAACACTTGAGCAAATTAAATGAATAGTGGATGTCACCTAACTCTTTGCAACTCCCCAACTCTCTCCAATGACTCCCCTGGGCCTTTGTTACCCTATCAGAAAACATGTGCAATAGTGATGATTTATACTTTGTATTTTTTTAATTTGGAGAATACTTTGCAAAGGTGGGAAAGCATTATTAGTACAATTTTCAAGTGTGCTAATTTCAGTAATGGCAGAGGTTTGAAACAATCTGTATAAGCAGTACTGAGGTCTCACATAGAAGTCTATGGCCTCAGAATTAAGGGTCTCTGGCTGCAACACAAGTTTCCCAAGGTAAGCTGGCCAATCAGACATTTCTGAGTCTTCCTTTTCTGAGGCTTTAAAAAACAAAACAACAAAACACTTGATTTATAGTCTTCTGTGGTACATGATTTTCTGCAGCCTATCAAAAGAAGATCTGGCCTTTCCACCCATGCATGATTTTCAATTTGGTGGGACTTTTCTACCTTTTCTTCAGAGCCCTCTTTTTGATGGGGGCCAAAGCTTCCCAGCTAGACTGTGGTAGGGCTAAAATCCAGGAAAATTAAGAGTTTGTCCCACAAAATGAATGTCCATGATTTATTTTGCTGCTTGCCAGGTTCAGTTCCTGTAATTGGCATGGGAATATATCAGAGAGATTGACAGTCTTCCCAACTTTACTCTTTACATTCATTTTTCTATGACATCCTCAAACTCTTTCATATGTAAATCGGTTCTTCTTGAATATTAACTTTCAAACTATTAAGCACTGGTTAATCTACACAAGAAAGAAAATCAGTACTGTATCTCTTTTGTCAATATGGTAGCCTAGCACTTGAGCATTTCGGGATCTAAAATATCATCCTGTGTCATTAATCATGTTCCCCATTGACAAGTTCGTTTGTGGTTGTTTGCACGGAAATGTTCAGATATATACTTTTTTTTTTCATTCAGAATATTTATTTGGTCAAGCAAAACAAGATCCTACAACTCAACTTGATGGCATTTCTCTGTTTGTTTGTCAGTCTGTCTGTTAGGATGTAACACAATAGATAATCTCTGACCCCTGAATTCAATCAATACCAAAATTTCAGGGAGTGTTCAAAGGGCAGAACGCTATATTGATTTTTGGGGTAAATTGGAAAACCAGAAAGGGAAATTGGGAGACACATGGAGCCCCTGGCATCTGGTTAGCATAGCCATCAGCTTCAATCAGGTCTGAAATTGCCGACAGCTGATCAAAGAACTGGTTGATTGCAGTCACGAAGACCTTCCAGCATAACAACCACCCCAAAACAAACTCTGCCCACTGACCCAATAGATCTTAAAATGTTGACATCCTAAATGTCTGTTTCCCAGACAGAAAATAAATAATGATGTTAGGAGCAATGGGGGACCCTAGAATGGGGGGAAGGGGAGAATGAGGGACCAGGGTATTAGGGGATGGGAGGAGCGAATGGGTGATACAAAGAACCTCTGGCATGGAGGGGAGGAGGAAAAGGGGGAGACACAGAGCCCCTGGCTTGAGTGAGAGGAGAAAGGGGATGGAGGGAGCCTCTGAAATAGTGGGGGATGGGAAGGTGGCACACATGGAGCTTGTGGGGAAGAATGAAAGGAACCCCTGGTTTGTGCAGTGAGCTTAGTCTACAGAAGTAATGAAGTGTGCAGTTCTCTCATTTTAAATTCTCTTTGCAGCTTTCCAGAGTGCAGGGCCGGCTCCAGGGTTTTGGCTGCTCCAAGCGGCCAAAAAAAAGAAGCCGCGATCGTGATCTGCGGCGGCAATTCGGCAGGAGGTCCTTTGCTCCGAGCTCCGAATTGCCGCCGAATATCTGGACGTGCCGCCCCTCTCCAAAGCAGCCGCCCCAAGCACCTGCTTGCCAGGCTGGTGCCTGGAGCCAGCCCTGCCAGAGTAGCTAGTTTAGAAATACCTTCTATTTTGTTTTCTAGTGTGGTGAGCATGCTATAGACTGGTAAAGAGTGCAGTTTAGACTGTACTGTCTATATAAATCCTCTTGCTTAAAGGAAAAATGGTGAAGGAGGAGACCTGGGATTTTCTTATATCTGCAAGAAATTTTTACTTCTAGATAGTTAGGGGAAGGTTGGCAGAATGCCAACCTTTCCTTTACCTTTGATTATCTAGCTCTCAATAGGAGTCATCAACAAACAAAGCCCCTGGAAATTGCAAAGAATGTCACTAGTTGATTAAGTTTGAGAAAAATCAAGCAACTGGTAACAGCTTATTTGTGTGCAGTTACTTCATAAGACTGCAGAAATCAGGACTTCTGTATGTTTAAACAGCTAACATATGGAAAATTTTGTTCTCTGGGCTCAGAGTTATCTATACGTGGCTTTGCCTTCAAGAGTTTACAGTCAATACGAGCTCAACATTCTTGAAACATAGTTTTTTGTATTTATTAGGATGACAGGTATTGTACCTTTCCTACTGCAGACTATCAATTTTAGCCAATACTGTTGTAGGTTATAGTCATGGAGTTCTAATGAATGACATTTGTATTCTGTTGTAAAAACGCTACTGCTCTCTGCAACTCCAGCTCAGCATATCTCTCAGGACAATATACTGCCACCTTTTTCTAAATAGGGAAATATAGTCTTGCACTCCTTAGAGAGGTAAACAATTCTTGTATGAACACTCCACTCCTCCCCTGACAACTCTCCCTCTCCCTCTACCACTCCCCTCCCCTTTTTTTTACATATCATACATTCTTTTACTAAAATGTACTTGTGATTCCTGGGACTCTGTCCAACCAGCAAAATCATAGAATCACAGAAATGTAGGACTGGAAGGGATCTCGATAGGTAATCTGGTCCAGTCCCCTGCACTGAGGCAGGACTAAGTATTAACTAGATGATCCCTGACAGGTATTTGTCTAACCTGTTATTAAAAACCTCCATATGATGGAGATTCCACAACCTCCCTAGGTAATTTGTTCCGGTACTTAACTACCCTTGCAGTTAAGAAGTTTTTTCTGATGTCTAACCTAAATCTCCCTTGCTGCAATTTAAGCCCTGTCCACAGTGGCAAAGGAGAACAATTTATCATCTTTCTCTTTAACACCTTTTACTTGAAGACTATTATCATGTCCCCCTTCAGTTTTCTTTTCTCCAGATTAAACAAACCCAATTTTTCAATCTTTTCTCAGATATCATGTTTTCTGGATCTTTAAGAATTTTTGTTCTCTTTCTCCAATTTGTCTACATCTTTCCTGAAGTGTGATACCCAGCACTGGACACAATATTCCAATTGAGGTCTTATCACTGCTGAGTAGAGTGGAAGAATTACTTCTTGTGTTTTTGTTTACAGCACTTCTGCTAATACATCCCATAATAATGTTCATTTTTTTGCAACAGTGTTACACCATTGATCCATATTTTGTTTGTGACTCACTATGACCCCGTGATCCTTTTATGCAGTACTCCTTCCTAGGCAGTCATTTCTCATTTTATACTTGTGCAATTGATTATTCCTTCCTAAGTGTAGTACACTGCATTTTTCCTTATTGAATTTCATCTTATTGAATAACGTTTTTGTCTCTTGTTTGTCAAGATCATTTTGAATGTTAATCTTAACCTCTAAAACGCTTGAAACCCCTCCCAGCTTGGTATCATCTGCAAACTTTATAAGTGTGTACACTCTGCCATTATTCAAATTATTTATGAAGATATTGAATAGAACCAGACCCAGGACAGGTCCTGGTGGGATCCTACTTAATGTGCCCTTCCAGCTTGATTGTTATGAAGCATTGATAACTACTCTGAGTATGGTTTTCCAGCCAGTTGTACACCCACCTTATAGTAGGTTCATCCAGACTACATTTCTCTAGTTTGTTTATCAGAAGGTCATGAGACAGGATCAAAAGCCTTACTAAAGTAGACTTATATGACATCTACTGCTTTCCTCCATCCACAGGGCTTGTTACCCTGTCAAAGAAGGTTGTTAGATTGGTTTGACATGATTTGTTCTTGATAAATCTGTGTTGACTGTTACTTATTACCTTATTTTCTTTTAGGTACTTACAAACTGATTGATTGATTTGCTCCATTATCTTTCCAGGTACCGAAGTTAAGCTGATTGATCTTTAAGTCCCCCAGGGTTGTCCTTATTCTCCTTTTTATAGATAGGTACCACATTTGTCCTATTCCAGTCCTCAGGTATCTCTCCCTTCCTCCATGAGTTCTCAAAGATAATTGCTAATGACTCAGAGATCTCTTCAGCCAGTTACACCCTAGAATACTTAAGGATTTCTTCAGGCCCTGATGACTTGAAGACCTCTAGCTTGTCTAAGTAATTCTTAACTTGCTACTTTCCTATTTTAGCCTCCGCTCCTGTCCCACTTACAGTGATATTCACTATGTTAATCATCCAATCATTGCTAACTGTTTTGGTGAAAACTGAAACAAAAAAGGCATTTAACACTTCAGTCATTCCTGCATTTTCTGTTATTGTCTTTTCCTCCTCATTTAGTAATGGGCCCACCATGTCTCTGGTCTTCCTTTTTCTTCCCATGTATTTCTTTTTACCCTTTGTCCCTAACTAGTTTAACCTTGTTTTGTGCCTTGGCCTTTCTAATTTTGTCATTCCATGCTTGTTTCTTTTTATATTCATCCTTTATAATTTGACCTAGTTTCCCCTTCTTGATTTTTTTTTTTTTTTTTTTTTTTTGAGTTTCAGATCACTGAAGATCTCTTGGTTAAGCCAGGGTAGCCTCTTACCTATGCATTGGTATAGTTTGCTCTTGTGCCATTAATAATGTCCCTTTAAACACTACCTGAATTCTTTTTTTCCCTTAGATTGCTTCCCATGGGATCTTACCAACCAATTCTCTGAATTTCCTGAAGTCTGTTGTCTCTATTCTGCTGCTTTCCCTCCTACCATTCCTTAAAATCATGAACTCTTGTAATATATTATTCATTTGCACCCAAGCTGTTTTCCACCTTCAGATTCTCAACTAGTGCCTCCCTGTTTGTCAGAATCAAATACAAAGTAGCATCTCCTGTAGTCACTTTCTACGCCTTCTATAATAAAAAGTAGACTCCAATGCATTCCAGTCTGTGCCTTGCTGTATTATTTTCCCAACAGATGTCTGGGTAGTTGAAGTCCCCCATTATCACCAAGTCCTGTGCTTTTGATGATTTCGTTAGTTGTTTAAATAGTCTCATCCACCTCTTCTTCCTGGTTAGGTGGTCTAAAGTAGGCCCTTTACATGACATCACCCTTGGTTTTTTTTTTTTAACCTTTTATCCTTACCAAGAGATTTTCAACAGGTCTGCCTTCACTTCTATCTCAACCTCAGTGAAAGTGTATACATCTTTGATATAAATGCAACACCACCTCCCTTTTCCTCCGTTCTTCCTGAACAGGCCAAGTTTCTGTGATTCCAATTCTTCCTACCAAGATTCTGTGATGCTAATTATGTTGTATTTGTGATTATTTCATTAGTATTTCTAGTACTTCACTGTTTATTCCCCATATTTCTTGCATTAGGACACAGACATCTATAATGTTTATTAATTTCCCCTCTATATTCCTTCTTGTCTCTCCTTTGTCTATGCTGTTCTTTCCTATGCTCCTCCCTCCCCCCCCTGATTCCGATCCTTCACGCAAGTGACCATGTCTTGGACTTACCTGTGGGCTTTTGTCCCTTGCCCTCATTGAATCTAGTTTAAAGCTTTCTTCACTAGGTTAGCTAGTCTGTATCCTAAAGTACTCTTCCCCTTCCTTCACAAGTGAACCCCATCTCTGCTCAGCAGTCCTCCTTAGAACAAGATCCCATGGTTGAGGAAGCCAAAGTCCTCCTGTGATGTTGTGCAGTCTATATGGTTTTATAAAAATATAAGTGAATATAATGTAACTGGGATATGCTTCATGCAAAAGGTCTCTTGTAAGGTATCATTACAAAGCTCATAATCTACTGAGTGTGATCATCCTATTTAGAGAAATGTACCACTCTTGTATCTAAAACTAGAAATATAAAACATAACTCTGAGGGCCTATTGTAATTATGTAAAGTATGGGCCATTAAGGATGGTTTGGAATCTTGATGACTCCCATTGTCTGCAGATGGCTGTATTTACCTGTGAGTCTTCCTGTATATGTGTGTGCTGGCAAGTGAGTAATGAAGTCTTGCAGTGACATGTGATCATGTCACCTGAACTGGAATCCCTCTTTAACCTGGTGCTTTTCCAGTGAGAGGGGGTGGGGGGGTGGAAACCCAGAGGGACAAAGGGTTCCCGCCTTATGCAAAAGATATATAAAGGGGTGGAAGAGAACAAGGGGAGGAAGGAGCCATCATGAAGAATCCCCTAGCTATCACCTGAGCTGCAACAAGAGCTGTACCAGGGGAAAGAATTGTGTCCAGGCCTGGAAGGTGTCCAATCTGAGAAAAAACTTACTAAAGCATCTCTGAAGGTGAGATTATCTGTATTCAGTTTGATTAGGCATAGATTTGCGCATTTTATTTTATTTTGCTTGGTGACTTACTTTGTTCTGTCTGTTACTACTTGGAACCACTTAAATCCTACTGTCTGTATTTAATAAAATCACTTTTTATTTAGTAATTTACTCAGGGTATGTATTAATACCTGGGGGAGCAAACAGCTGTGCATATCTCTCTATCAGTGTTATAGAGGGCGAACAATTTATGAGTTTGCCCTGCATAAGCTTTATGCAGGGTAAAACAGATTTATTTGGGGTTAGACCCCATTGGGAGTTGGGCATCTGAGTGCTAAAGACAAGCACACTTCTGTGAGCTGTTTTCAGGTAAACTTGCAGCTTTGGGACAAGTGATTCAGACTCTGGGTCTGTGTCTGGAGCCAGACGGCAGTGTCTGGCTCAGCAAGACAGGGTGCTGGAGTCCTGAGCTGGTAGGGAAAACAGGAGCAGGGGTAATCTTTGCACATTAGGTGGCAGCTCCCAAGGGGGTTTCTGTGATCCAACCCGTCACAGTGGCGTAGTCGGCAGGATCCATACTGTTTTTTTTTATCTCTATGGCCAGTGTGTTGTCCACTACAACCCACAAGAGGTGGCACTGGGGCCAAGTTCTTTTACTGTCTTGATTGCAGCATATTTTCTTTTCTAGGAGAGTTATGAATAGTGTGTAAGACCCTCAACAATCGATAGTTGTCCATTACGTGTTATCATTTTAATTACTATATAATTGTGCCTATATGCCTGTTAAAATGTCATTTAAAAAGTAAGCAAATTTTGTAGGTAAAATAATCAAAAATTGTGACAAAAGTATATTATAGATATTTTAAAGGCTTTTACACAATTAATGAATTATGATTGCAGAAACTGGAGGTACAATGTGTGTCAAAAATCTTGTTAGATTAATTCAGTTTTTTTCTTGTCTTGATATTGCTCTTGGCTAAACATTACTGCACTCTACCAAAACTAATAGCCAATGCTATTTTAACTCATCTAGAGCCATACCAACATGGTCTTACACTATATGAGACCTCATAAGCTAAGCAGGGTTGGGCTTGCTCAGTACTTGAATGGGAACACATTGAGGACAACTCACATGATTCAGGAAGTGGTGGTGTTGATGAAACAGATGGCTCCCTACCAAACAAGTTAAACACCTTGGAAAGGGAAAGAAAGATCCACAGCTCTTAAGCTTCCATTACTCAGTCACAGTTTCCTCCATTGAAGGTGGAGCCATTTCTGAAGTGGGTCTGGGGAACTGCATAGTTCACCAAAATTGTGGAGACTGGGATTGAAATCTACTGAACTTCCACCGGAGGGATGTAGCCTCTATACATAGCCTGCATCCAGTAATATGGCTTCTTTCTGCACTTCTTTCTACACAGAGAGATATGCCCTCTCCCTTCTGCTTTACCCATCTTCCCACTCACTGTGGAAAAGCTACACCAGGAGAATTGTTGCTGATTTGAGTAGCAGTAATTCATGATGGTAAATAAATTATAAATCCTGACTACCTAAAGGGGGAACATGCAAAATATAGTCCCTGACACCCCTTAACTGACTTGATGCCTTCAGCTGTATGAAGAGGAGCATCATTTCACTGATTGCAAAGAGGAGAGGAACTCATGCAGAGACAGAGCATACTACTCATGGAACTTTCCCTTCAGTGTGGCCCTCTGACTAACCTCCACGCATTGTATGCCTTTCACCTCTCTTCCATACCATACATACAGAGTGAAGCCTATAGCTGAGTCAATAATGAACCAATATTGAGAACAGTCACAGGAAGGCAGCATGCAGTTCAGTGAGCCATTTTTTAGATGAGATTTAAAGAGTTATTGTAACAGCGACAGACCCTGGTTGTTGGGATTGAACGTGGGATCTCTGGAGCTTACTGCATGAGCTAAAAGCCATACAGCCCTTAGCTAAGGCTGTAGAGCAGACTTATTAATCTCTCTCTATGTGGTCTTGGTTCCACTAGATGGGACAGAGCACCACACCCAGGAGGTGTGTGGGTTACATAATGTCCTGGACACTTGTGGACATTGAAGATCTCATGCCACGTTCAACAACAGTGTGAGTGGTCTTGGCCAAATTCCACTTTGGGGAGCTACCTACCTTAGTTCTCCCCTGTGGTTTCTGCTGGATATCTCGCTTCTGTACCTGGAAAGACAATGATGCAAATAATTAAACAATGAATTTGCAAACATCTAGAAGGTAAGTAACAGCATGCATTTGCCAAGAACAAATCTTGTCAAACCAACCTGACAGCTTTCTTTGACAGGGTAGCAAACCTTGTGGATGTGAGGGAAGCAGTAGATGGGGTATATCTTAACTTTAGTAAAGCTTTTGATTGGAAGATTAAACACATCCAATTTTTTCCAGTCTGAAAAAGAGAAGACAGAGAGGGGACATAACAGTTTTCAAGTACGTAAAAGGTCCTTACAAGGAGGAGGGAGAAAAATTGTTCTTAACCTCTGAGGATAGGACAAGCAGTGGAGTTGAATTGTAGCAAGGGAGGTTTAGTTTGGACATTAGGAAAAACCTCCTAACTGTCAGGATGGTTAAACACTGGAATAAATTGCCTAGGGAGGTTGTGGAATCCCCATCATTGGAGATTTTTAAGAGCAGGTTAGACAAACACCTGTTAGGGATGGTCTAGATAATACTTAGTCCTGCCATGAGTGCAGGGGACTGGAGTAGATGCCCTCTTGAGGTCCCTTCCAGTCCTATGATTCTATGATAGGGAGATTTTTGCAGAAGGAAAACTGAGAGTGAGTGCTTGCCTAAGGTCACGTGTGCTGTCCTAAACTGCTATGTGATATACTGAGCTGTGCTATTAACTAGCCTGACACCCAAAAGGGGGCTGCAATTCAGTGGGGGTGAAGAGAACCTTTTAAATATAGGATTGGAGTCTGCAAATCTTTACTGATATTACACTTTAAAAAATAGATTCAAAGAGCATTATTATGTGAAGTTGAACACTCAAAGTTAGGAAAAGCCAGAATTAAGGTTGCATGTAGAATCTTAATTCAGGCCCCTTGAGACTGTCTTTAATTACATGGTCACATACTATTTTTTCAACATGACCCCTGCCGTATTCAGTGTACGGGAGGACCTGCTTTGGGGATGCAGCAGGGCAATCTTAATTCTGTCATTTCCTAAGTTTTTTGAGTGCTTCAGTTGGAAAACTTAATAATGTTCTTTGAACGTATTTTCTCTCTGTGTAATTTCCTAGGTTTTTAAAAAAGCAAAATGACAACACAGAAATTTCATAAGGTGGTATCATAATATCACCCACATCGGTCATCAGTAAAGTTAGAACCACTAGATCTACTGCCCACACTTGTTACTTGAACTAACTCTGTTCAATTCTGCCACTTTCCTTGTTCTCACTGCCTGTGCCCAGCAGGGGACTATTGAGAACACAGGAGAGAGAAGTGATCTCACTTCTAGTGCCTGGACCTAGACCTGGGCTGGCACATCCTGGGCCAGCCGGGAACTGCCATTGCAGGGGAAATCCTGCTCAGCAATCTCTAATCCATGCTGGAGCATGCCCAGTACAGATGGATTGTTTGGGGGAATTAACCTGCTAAACCTTAGCATGTCTCTGCTGAGCAGAGAGTCATAGACATGTAGGGCTGAAAGGTTCCTCAGGAGGTCATCTAGAATGTTTCCCATGCTGAAACAGGACGGGCAAACTGCAATTTTTTTAAGGATTTATAACTTATCCAAATGTAGGTGGATTTTCACAGGGAATGCAAAAGGAACGTCCCTGCCACAAAGGCTACTCCCTGCCAAATTTCAAGTCACTTCTCCAAACCATGGTGGCAACAGAGCTTCTCAACTGGTTGCCAGGATTTTTTAATATAGGCAAAATGTGTTCTTAGAAATTGCTGAACCGTTTTGGCTGAAATTTCTAAAACAATTCAGACTGAGACTGACCCCCAGCTTTGCCCAAGTTTAAACAGGGTCTTATAATGGGACATGTTTGGCAATCTTAAAAAGCAGTAGTACCAGCCTTCCCTATATTAAGCAGTCTATTGACTTCAATGGGAATGCTCCAGTGAATAAATTATAAGCAGTGTGGCTAAGGGTTTGTAAGATTTGTACCAACTATACAAATCACCGTAAAGTGATTTGGTGTATTTCAAATAAATATTTTGCATTTATTCGAAAAACAGTGTAAGCCCATTTCTGATTTATAATTTTCTATAATAAACAAGTCAGTGACTTTAACTGATAGAATCCTTGAAATGTCCACTGCAAAGGAAAATATCGATTAATATTTCATGTCTTATTCTACATATTGCTGTAAAACAGGTGATTGATGGTTTTCCAGGATTGTCAATTCAGAAGTACATTGACAAAGAAGACCATTTTCATCACCTTACCCTAATTAGCTTTAATTATAGCCTCCTATACAAAATAGTCTTTAGATGTATTAAAATATATATTTATCTGCAGGGCATATTATAGGATAATGTAGTTCCCTGGTTTACATAAAGAGGCTGGAGTTGCCATACAGGTTTGTTTCCAACAGCTATAGCTTGTTTACAGATGGCAACCAATACACTTTATATTGTAAATACATTTACACTGCCACTTTGATGTTTGTATTCTATCTGTGACTTTTTAAAGCTAACTCCAGCTAGACTTGGACCACTCAGTAAAAGATACATATTTCACAAGTATTCATTTAAATAAGCTCCAGTGTCTAATTTACATAAATGTAATGTAGTTCCTTAAATGAGGAACAAACTTACTAAAAGAATAAATTCTAGTACATTTAAAAGGAAAATGCTACAGTAAACTGACATGAAAAATATGATGTATTCAGAGAACAAATTTACCATGCACCAAGGCAAAACATACATAAGAAGGTAAGACAGTCCTTATGACAAGACAGCATTGTTACTCTTGGTGAAGCAAGAGTAATTCTGTCCCCTCCCCCATTTAACAGGTTTCTATTGTAGCTCTTTAAAAGAATCTTGAGCCTCAATATCCCTGTTACAAACATAACAGCTATCTAAATTCAAGATGAATGTGTTCATTTCTGCAGTACAATGTTCACTGAAAAATGAATGGAAAGTAATACATTAGTTTCAAGCTTTTGCACACTGTGTAAAAGGCTTTCAGAGTACCATGACAATTTAGTACACTTTTTATGCTAGTTCTTCAGCACTACTATTTTCATGGGCTGTGTGTACGCTGTGCTGTAAATAGAACAGCACTGATGTTAGTGTACAGAATTATCCTCTAGTCAGATATGATATATACGTACACGTCTGTGTAAATACTATCGCTGTAGCTATACAGAGGTGAGTGTGTGTACAAAAGAGCACGATCCGAGATTACCGGATAGCACAAAAGGCCTAAACCGAAACAAAAGGGAGGATATTCAAGAAGCAAAGAGAGGCTGTTTGCTGTTATGTTCCAGTAGGGGGAACTAAAGATTCATCGTCCAACCTTCCTTTTGGCTCAGAGACCTGTGTGTGTTCCTGTAACCCACTGTCTAATCATCAGTGCAAACATCAAATAGCTACCAGCTAGTCTGTGATCACACGTGGTCTCAACCACACTGTTTACACTAAAGACACTGGAAATAATCAAACCCCTTTGATCTAACTGTGTCTTTACCTGATCACCTTGTGTTCTGCGCAATGCAGGTTTCTGTTCCTACTTTAATTTGCCTTTTATATCTCTTCCCCCCCCCCCCAACCCCCGTCCTACTAAATGCTGTTTTCTGTAGCCTTCCCCCCACCCCCTTTTGGCTGAGATTCTCCTATCGCCCCCTAAAGTTTCGTGGCCGAACCATGTTGGGTTTCATATTTTCCCCTCCTTTAACGCCCAGTGGATCACAGGTAGGATCAGCTGCTAAACTTTTCCCCTCTCCCCGAGGCATCCGGGGGCAGTAGAGCCCCAGCGAGGTCTTGACCAGACCTTGGGAAAGTGGGACAGGCGTGTTTTGTGAAATGAACAAATGCTCCAGCAATACAGATTTGCGGGTCAGGCCAGGTTCGTTTTGGAAGCGGGGCCCTAGCCCTTTCCCCAGGGGATGGGGGAGAACCCATGGGGTTCACTCCAAGGCGCTGTGTGTGCGTGAGAGAGGAGGACTCATTAGGGAATACTTCCAGGAAATCACTCACCGAGAAAATTACCTGCCCATTAAACGGGACGCAGTGAGAAGCAATCATGTAAATTCCCCCTGTACCCAAGTGTGTGTGTGCGCGGGGGGGAGGGTGAGTGGAAAAGAAAGGGACCGAGAGCTGCCTAATGGTATTGCCACCCCCCATCTCTCGAAGAGTGGGTGTGGAGTACAGCGGTTTAGCCCACACCCCACCTCCTCCCTTCCCCAGGCAGACTGGGAGCCGCTCTCATTCTCCTCCCCTTCTTTGCAAGTCGGCGGGGCCGCCGCCGCAGAAAGGAGGAGGAGGACTGGGACGTCTGGCTGCCGGGGCCGCCTGGGCGAGCTGCAGCGGGAGGGTGCTGCGCTCACACACAAACTCACGCTGTGCCTGACACACACTCACCGCCCAGCTCCGCTCTTTCCACTGAGCCTTTCCCATTCACAACAGCACGGCAGCAGCGGCAATCCTGCCGCTCACACCCTTCTGCAGCAGCAGCAGCAGCACGCTGGAGTTACTAGGCTCAAGCAGTTTGCTCTTTATTTCTAGTTGGGGGGTGGGGGAGTATCTTGGGGGATGCTGAGGGAAGAAATCCCTGCTGCAGAATGTTGCCTAACCATCCCTGAAGGAAGTTAGGAGAGGAACTCTGCAGATTGAACTGATTAGAGAGAGAGAGGGAGGGAGGCAGAATAGCCAAACCCAACCAATGTTTTTCCTGCAAAGTGCTGAGAAGTTTGTGGAACACTTTCTAGGAATCAGATCCTTTTTCAAAGTATTTTCCTCTTGTCTTCCGAAGAAAGAACTTGGCTTTGGATTGCCATGGATCCTAAGGAGAGTCTTAGACACACTTGAATAATTCCTCTGCTTGAGCTGGATTGGTGGGAATTTAGGAGGCTGTGTGTGCAAAGCAGAAGCCTTTGGAGCTCTCTTTGCTAATCTGGATGGATCTAAAAGTGTCATCGTCAAGACCTTGCCATCTGCAGCTTTTGCTTTTAAGATTCCCCCTTCACTTTAATTAGCTGCTAGGAAAGTCTAAACTTTTGGACCTACCTCTTCTTGTTTTTGGGTACTTTTTTGTGTCACTCTAGGATTGGTGTCTCAAGCCATCTGGATTGCTTTTAATATGTCAAAATGGGTCTGCTGATGCCACTCCTGCTCTTTGGATTTGTATATTTTCAAGTTTATGGTAAGTTCTAGAAAAAAAATCTGTCATCTCTTTTTGCAGAATTTATCTTCATCTGAATTTGATTGGGGACAGCACATGGATGATAGCAGTTAGTGTTAATGTTATGGGATATTAATCAAGTTTGTTTATAGTAAAGAAATAGCAATTGGGGGAGCATATATGTTTCCAATAAACAATCCTTCCTGTTTGCCAAGTTAATGGAAAATAGGTCATGAATGGAAAAATATCAGTCTAAGCTAGAAAGGCAAGAGAAGAACCCACAGTAGTAAATCTCTTGGCTGTAACACTGTGTTTCAGCTATTGTTATTTTGCCTGGTCTTCTTTCTGAACTTTTAGGTAGAGAATGGACTGATTTAAAACAGGGTAACTGTTCCTTGGATTCAAGTGAGGTGAATTAGAAAATTGCAGCTATGAGCTCCTAAACGATCCGTTTGAATCTGATGCAGGCAGGGGAATGTATTAAAGGGTGTGAAATCTGACTGTAAGATGTGGTGTAGGGGAAAGCTATCAAAAGTAGTGTGCAAGTGGGTTGTGTTACTAGAGAAAAGTACAGTATGGAAGCCAGGCTTGCTACTGGGGGGGGGGGGGGGGAGACCTCTGATGTGAGTGTTCAAAATTCAAAGGATTCTGTCCAGGTGCTGTAAGTGTGTCCCCCTAGTCTATCAAGGCAAATACTCTTGCTTAGGTTTTTTCTTCTTCTTCTTCTTGTTCAGTTTCTGTATCTTTACCAATTATCCCAGGATTTTTTTTTTGTGATTAAACTCAGCAGCATTTTGGAGAGGGTTTCTTTTGGGATTGTGTTACAGTGCTTGTTGTGGTGGACAAGTGAAGGATGCTGAGGGGTAAAAAAGATTATATCAGCATTATATGGCAAGCAGACTGTAATTTAATAGTCCAGAGACTTTAGTAAAAGGATACGATTGAAGCACTTAAAAAAGCATGGTTTGCTGCTGTGCTGCACAGTGCAGAAATACATAGTATGTTACATACAGTATTTGTATGCACACAACTGGAGAACATATGCATATATTCCAACAAGTCCTGTGTGCGTGGTATGTAGTGGTACCAAATGTTTGTTCTATCTGTCTAATTTGGATCATTTGGATATTAACTTTAAACAAGCTTTTGGACACTAGATTAATTCACGGTCTGGGACACTGGCCATTTTTGCCTGTCTGTGGGAGCAAACTTTGTTGCAGGAAGCTGCTGCTTAAAAATATTTAATATATCAGAATCAAAGTGAGGCCTCTCTTTGAATATGCAGTGATATCATCTTCCCTACTGTAGAAATTGTTTGCCAACATAGGCAACTTGAGTATCTCTGCCCAACAGCACGGCAGTAGGCAAAACACACAAATGCAAAGCTAAGAGCAGGAGACATGAGAAAGTATTGCTTCACATGGAGTTGTATAATGTGCCTTGCAATTGACTCTACAGTTTGGCCTGTTGATAAGAAAATAAGTTTCTGCATATGGTATGTACATCCTAAACAGTATGCAACATCTCACACTAAAAGGATTTTGATAAAACACCTACCTCTAGCATCATTTGTTACAGGGATGGGATTTTTTCCTGTGAAACCTAACACAATTTACAAATCTAAGGCAACCAATGCAGAGAGAGTGTGTGTGTATATGTGTAGTATAAAAACTGTAAACATCATAATACAGACATGTAAATATTAGTATGTGTTTAAAAATGGTATGTATCTAGAAGGAATACAATTAAACTACTCAGTGGAAGTGACAGAGGGAACCAGAGGAGCTTGGTGTTACAGAATGTAATTAATGTACCAGGCTGTTTGGAGGTATATGAAACAAATGCAATTAACCAGCTTGCTGGAACTACAGAAGCAAGACATAATTTATTCTGTTTTTGTCATGGGGAACACAACTAGAACCTTTGTTCTGATTTAGCATTATAGGACAAGGGAGCAGGCAGGTGAAGCAGATAACTAATTCAGCACTGGACCACTAATAATGAGAGGAAATTGCCAAAAATAGATGTGAGTCTCTCTTGTTTCATTGGAAGATACTGCAGGGGCAGTGTCAACACTGACTACATTAACAGGCTTTAAAAAATACAGTTGTGTAATGCCTTGTGGATAGCACATCATGACAAACTGCAGATAAGCTCTTATTGTCAAAATTGCTAAAAAGTAACTTTGAAGAAACACTGACATTCAACCTTGGCATGTTGTCACTTTTGCCCCCAAAGATGCATAGTTGTGATTGTAGCACCCTAGGGTAACATGGTGCCACCAGTTGCTTTGAAAAAAAAGTATTACAAATAAAATTAAAGACCATTATAATGAAGCACACACACATTTGGAAATAATTGAATTGTTGCTTAGAAAAAACCCACAAACATTGTCAGAAATAAAACAAAACTTATGTCAGCACCCACTCAGTTGCTATATCCCTGTGGATTTTTTCCCCCTCCTTAAAGGCTCACTCTTAACATATTACTTAGCCTGAATTTCAAGTGGAGAGAAACATCCGGTAGGGTTTGAGAGTGGCTATTCTTTCCCTTGCTGTGACATTAGTTCAGTGACTTACAGGGAGTACTACACAGTTCTATGATGGTGGTGCAGATTTAGGTGGTAATTTTTCTTTATGCTTTTGTTGTACCAGAAAATTGCAGTGCTATAGGAGTATGACAGAAAATGGGGGCTTTTTTTTTTTTTTAATTGTGCTTATGATTTTCTTGCAGCCCTGCCCATATCCTTTTGCAGTTTGCTCAGGGAATAACTACAATTCCCTCTTGTTCCCTTTGGCAATCAAATTTTGTCCAATTCTGAAAAAAAATTGAATTTCTCTTTTACCACAGTTCACACCCCAAAATAAACCAGTTGAAGTCAGGGTTAAAACTGTTGATTCGATGTAATTTTCTTTATTGGTTTTTCTTTCAAGCTTTACTAATGATTTGAAAAAAAGCTGCAAAGACTAACAGGAAAGTTCACAAACATTCTAGTTTGTGAATAGCTATAATTACACATGAACATTAAGCCCTGCCCAGTATTCTTATTGGGCCAAATTGAGCCTTGGTGCAATTCTTTGCCTCAATGGAAGTTGTAACTTTTTATACCAAGACTCAGTTTAATCCATTGTCCCATTGCAAACTGCAAATGCAACACTTCCATCTGATTGATGGTGTTAAATAAACACATGTACAAATAACACGATATGAAGCACAATTTTATGTTCCCCTATAATTCTGTATGTAAATTTTTGAGGTATTTATTTTCATAAGGAAAGATATCTATAATGGAGGTTCAAGCCTTCTGTCTCCCTTTTTCCTAACTCCCCTTTTTCAACAGTAGGGTTAACATCTGTGGCCTCATCCAGATCACAGTTGCCCATCAGAGGACACAGATTACATATAAAGCTAGAATATATTCTTCCAATGGGTATTTGTGCTGACAGGGTCTTGATCTCTCATGTGGTTTTTGCTGTTGATGGATAACCTTTGATTCTGTGGAATGTATGCATTTTAATGCATTAAGAGTGAAGTGCTGTTTAGATATACAGTTTGCCTCTTTCTTTCCTGTACTCTGGCCTTTCCTTCCTTAGGCCCTGATTCAGCAAAGCACTTATGCACATGCTTGAGCCCCATTGATTCAAATTCCTATTGAAATTATGGGGACTTAAGCATGTGCTTAAAGTTAATCAAGTGCTTAAGGGTTTAGCTGAATAGAGATGAACTTATGTGCTTGGCTGCTTTGCTAAACTGGGAACTTAATATTTGCTTTCTCTACTTCCTGTACAGTAATTAGCTATCACAGCAGCATACGTTCCTGTGCAAAGATAGGAAATGAGAAAATTATCATGTTGCAGTAGCATTTCCAAGAATATGTGTGTGTGTGTAAAAGGCAATGTCTTTTCATAGTGAATTTGTTTCTTTCCTTTTTAGGTAAACTCATCTTGGTGCACAATAAAAGGATATGATACAAGCAGTTATTGTTCTAAATCTCTATCCTACCTCTTCTGCAACAGCTCAGTGGATTGCATGTGCCATTAGATCAATCCTTCCAGAAGTAGTCTTCTGTGTAGGGAGCAGGCAGTGTTGCTTCTGGAAGTGTCATTTTAGCAATACAACAGATTAATGGATTAATGGGCTGTAGCCAAACAAGTTGGCAGGCTTCAAAAATCTATTTAAAAAGTGAGAGAGGCATGAAGGGGAATTCAGGGGAGAAGAGAAAGCACAGGCTTATTTATATGCCTTCTGAATAGGCCATCCAGCAAGTGCGCTTCTAGGACTCAACATTCAGGATGGCAAAGAACTGATACGAAGGGTCACAGCATGGCCCAGAACGTGCTTTGTCCACTGCTGAAATGTTTAGTTTAAATTACTAAATGTAGCTTGATGCATTTTATCAATTTATTACCCTGGAATTACTATACAAATGTTGATCTCTGCTAAATACTTTGCTAGCAGGTTGAGCACTTACTATTTTATCCATCCTAACACTGTCAGGTTTTTTCCGTGATCTCAATTGGCATGGCTGCTCTTCCGTTGCGTACCATCTGGATCCCCACCTTCCATCCCAATCCTGTACACTTGCCATTGCCATAGTTGCCCCATTGCTTAGAAATCATATTGATGTTACTTCTCTCTTGCCAGCAGGCTAGCTTACTGGTGCTCGTTTCTTCATTTCTATGGGAATCTCTCCATTTTGTGTTGCGGAAGAAAGGAAGTACTCACACTTGCCAAATAAATAAATGCTTTATTTGCTCAAGCAGAAATGTTATTCCTTGTGTGTGAGTGAGTGTTGGCGAAAATACAGAATATTTGTTCTTGTGGAAAGCACTGTACAAAATCCTTACACTTTTAATTTTTCCTTGTGCATCCTCATCATATCTTTAGAATTGTGGGTGTGCATGGAATGCAGAAATCTGACCTTAAACCTGACCTCAGAGATAACATTGGGGCAGGAGGAAGGTCCTTTAAAGAGGCCTAATTCTGTCAACTTTTACTCATGTAAAGTGATTTGTTTGACTTGAATAGGACTATGTACATGAATTAGGATGTACAAAGTGAGGCCTTATTTTGTCATCTTTGGTCTCAGGCCCATCTTACTTAGCACACACCATGGATAACTGCTCTTGTCCAAAAACAAGAGCAAGTTGTAAATTTCTGTCCTTCCCTCCAGTCCTTTCCTCAACAAACTAATGATAAGTATAAACAACAAAAGGGGAATAGTTAATGTATAAATTAAGCAAACAAGGTCTGTTCATTTAGGACCTAATTCCTGATGAGAATTTTGCCTTGACTTGTAGCACGACTTTGGAAAGGAGGTGGTTTATTGAATCACTATAAATAAACCACTGGTTTTAGTTCAGAATGTGACCTTTGTGAATGTAATTTACCTGTTGCTATGTCTCGTAGCCCTGGAAGACGTGGTATCAGGTATGCGTTCCCTTTTCACCGGGCTCTCAGAATAGAGTAAACTTAGGGTTCCCAAGTGAATAGAATTCTGACCTGTAAGACTTGAAACAAGTATGTGAACATGCACTGCAAACATTGTAACTCTCTTTTCTCCCCTCTACATTAGATACTATTCAGAAAAAGGTCTTTGTTTCATTTTTAATTTATGGTCCACAGGCTTTTTGCTGAATTATTTTTCACTGGCCTACTGGAGGCAAAGAGTCCAGGCTGAGATTTGAAAGGTTATACAGAGTAGTTTAGGACAACAGGGTCTTTATGATGATCCAGATTTGACACCAGCTTGATTAAAGCCAAGGCACTCAAAGCCAAGGTTTGATACTCTGACCGTAATTCACAACATTGAGAGAAAACACAAGGCAAATAATAACAAGTTTTTTGCCTTGAGTTCCTCTTCTGAAGCGGAGTTAATTGCATACTCTATTCAGGACTAGATTGGGGCTTTTGCAGCCACCATTAAGCTAGGTGTGCCTGCTCTGGTACAAGCTACTGGGGGCACAATGCGTTTTTTGGGAAGCATGCTGAGGAGCTGCAATCACTGCACCCTTTTAATGAGTGCAGCATGAGCTTCATATAGTGCTAGATGTAGCCTCCAAACATTAGCAGTATGGAAATAGGGTAGCCATGATCCTACCACACCCTCTTTAAAGGTGTGGAGCACCTCAGACTTCACCAACTCTCTTTCTCCCTTGTACTTAGGGCTGGTCCCCACTTAGTCCGGACTTCGGACTAAGGTACGCAAATTCAGCTACGTTAATAACGTAGCTGAATTCGAAGTACCTTAGTCCGGACTTACCGGGGTCCAGACGCGGCCGGAAGTCTCCCCCCGTCGACGCTGCGTACTCCTCTCGGAGAGCTGGAGTACCGGCGCCGATTGTGGGCACTTCCGGGATCGATCCGGGATCGATTTATCGCGTCTTAACCAGACGCGATAAATCGATCACAGAACATCGATTGCGTGCCTCCGGACCAGCCGGTAAGTGAAGACTGTGTTGGCACTCAAGTTCTTGATGCCTGCCAACGGAGGGAGTGCCTAAAGTAGGGGAGGGCTTTTTTACGGCTTCTCTGCTCCACGCCCTGGCTGTGCTGTCATGCAGCCATATGATAGCAGTCACAGTCTGGATTTTAACTCTGTAAAAATAATTCCTCATACAATTAAGTGTGGGAACAATAACACAGAAACTGCACCAAGCACACATACATAATAAGCTGATGGTGCCTGTGTGGAGCCATTATGCTTTAGCAGCAAAGTCCTTATTTAGAATCCACGGACCGTTGTGATATGACTATGTTAATTTAAAAATGTTCTGGCAAAAAGTACTAAACTTCTGCATCTGTGTTCGATTTTGATCCTTCAATAAACCAGCTGTTTGTTTATTTGGCTAAATGGTTTCTTTGTAAACTGATTTAATGACAGCTGTTATCTACAGCTCTGCACAAGTTAGCCGTTTTGCTTCACCAGGTATAGAGTTAACTTTCTCTTTGGCTTTGCTCCTGGGTGGGTTTGCAAACATCTTCCCCCAAGTAAAGGTTGATGTTCAGTTCAAACAAAGCCCAAAACGTGTAATGGTTAACTCAGTTGAAGCCACAGAATTTCACCTGTTTTTTTTTGTCAAAACCATGTGTTTTCCATAGTTAACACAAAGTTACCATAGTTCCACAGGAAACCATAAATTGGCCTAGGTTTGCTGATAACTGAAGCTCATGAACATTGGCAGATCTTTGGGTCAATGCAGTGTGAGTTTTGACACAAAGCCTAAAGCCAAGTGAGATTGTAGGCTTTGAGTTTTCACTATGTATGTTGTGCACAACTCTCCTGGAATAGTGGGAAATGCTACCGCAACTTTAATTGCACATGAAAACTGCTAGTTCCTCAACATTTTCAAGGGCATACTGTATTACTTACCATTCCGAGTTTAGTTTGGAGCAAACTTACTGCGAATGTCATACATCATGATCTCCCTCCCTGTTGAGACTTCATTGTACCTCTTCGGTTCCAACAGACTTCTGCTAAGTAACAATAATAGTAATACCCAGCTCTTATATAGAACTTTTCAGCATTAGATCTAAAAGTGCTATACAAAGAAGTTTGGTATCACTATCTCCATTTTACAGTTGGGGAAACTGAGGCAAAGAGAGCTGAAGTGACTTGCCCAAGGTCAAGAGTAGACCAGTGGCAGAGCCAGGATTTGATCCCAGGTCTTCTGAGTCCCAGTCCAGCGCTCTATACTCAAGCCATTGGTTTGGCATAGCATGCTTCCTACTCAGTCACAGGATCATTGTCACCACTCCCCATCTTCGTTTTCTCAGATGGGTTTAAATGGAGTAACAGTTTTCTTGGCCTAACATATGGAAAATACACTGTTAGGCTGACATGCCAAGATTCGAAGTACAATCTCTTTTCTTACAGAATGAAGCAACTACCTAGATGATTAAGCCACTATTTCCAATGTGGCACACAGTCTTTTAATATGTATTTATGCATTGCCTGTGCAACTGCAGTGCAAAGTGCCAACATGAGTAGGCTTTATCGGTAATGTGCTTGTCATAAATGTACATCAGGCAAATAATGCAAAGAATAAATGGCCAGCAGCAAGTTGTAAAGCACCGTAAGCTCTGTAGTTCACTTCTGTTAATCACTAGCCATTGATTTCAGAAGAAACTGAGTGGAAAAAATTTAACCTTTTTAAAACCAAAATGTCAGGTAACTTATATCAGCCAGCATCTTTCTCCTGCAAAGTGGACTAGAGGAACCCTTCATTCGGGAGTATCCGAGGTACTTTTTTACTGCTGTGAAAATGTCAAGAGTTAAGTAGTAGTTATGATACGTATTTTAATGGTACATCAGAACTGTAATCATGGACCTTAAAGCTGTAATTCCATATAGTTTTTCAAGGTGCTTACGCTTTTACAGCCCATATTGTTTCTTCATTGGGCAAAAGGAAAGAGGAGTTTTAACCTGCAGCACTGTATGTTAGATCTGTAGTGGTGCAGAAAGTGTGAATGCCTGTTTTCATGGCATACATTGATTGCTTCAGCCCAAGAGTTATTGTTTTGGAAAGTGGGAGGAGAAGATCCTAAGCTGCACACTGTGTAGACCTTGTGGACCAAATTCTCTGCTGGTATAACTCCATTCAGATCAATGTTCTTCTTCATTTTTGCAAGTATATGGTTATATGATACAAATGAATTTCAGTGCGTTAACTTGCCTTTTGACAATGTGGATAGTCATCGAGTAGTGAACATTCTGTAAAGAAACAAATCTTGGAGAAAGAGAACCTATAGGTTATCACTGGACTTTCACCTCAAACTATTGCATTTGTAATGTTTCCAGGCTGAAGTTTAAGAAATTTCAAGCCAGTCAATAGAATGTGTCCACTCATGCGAATGTCTGAACTACAAATTTGTTCTGCACTTTTCTTCTACATGAACTCTTTTCATCTTCTTAAGCAGCACAATGTGGCATGCACCTAATAAGACCAGACAGTTTGTTTTTAAAATTCAGCTCCACATAGGATAAAATCCAAGCTTTTGGAATATGGGGATTTAAAAAAAAAATCAGCATACAATCCTATGAGCTTTAAAACTGTGCCTTTGAAAATGTGCTTCATGTATGTATGTGCATAGCTGTGTGAAAGAAAACATCTCCAGAAAAATAAGGGAATATGTGCAGTTATAGGCAAAAACTGTAAACATAATAATGGGGATTGCTGGAGCATTGAATTAAAAGAAAATGAATTACTTGACAAGTAGATAAATAGATATTTAGTTAATATGGATTGTTAAGATTCACATAAACAGAATTGTTTAGTGTTTACTGAATCCTTTTTGACAATCAATCAATTTAGGATCAAATGCAATAGAACATGTGTCTGGCTTTGTATGACCCCGAATTCTTCTGTTCCCCCTTTGAGCAGACAACATGCCTTTTCCCCTAAGTGATATTGGTTGCTAGGAGAAGAGCAGTGGTCTGGCCGCCTCTTACTCAGCCATAAAACCAAAGGGTGTATTGAGGTAGAGCGAGGCGCAAAACACAGTATGGGCCATGAATCATGAGTTGTCTCTAATATGTCCACTTTGTTCCCACTTTTTCTTCAAAAACTTTTGTTTTTACCAATACTGTTTCTTTTCAACCATCTTCTATAAGCCTTTCAGAGAGGGGAAAAATTGTGCTGCTGAGAGACCACTCAGAGAAACAAAAAAAGGGGTTGAGAGTTATTCATGGGGCCACATTAGTGACAATGCACAACTCAATGAATAGCTTCAGTCAGCTGCCTTTAAAGTTGAGTGATTAATACCTTCTGTTTTTGCTGGGGGTAAAAGGCTCTCAGAAAGGTCTTCATACTGGTTCTGCCAGTTTTCAGCCTAGATTCTGACCACGTTCTATGGAACCGTTTGCAAAGAATTCTCTCAAACTGCAATTTATGTAGCTTTTCTGAGGCATGTTTTAAGATTTCAAATAGTGGCAATCCAATTTAGTTAACACTAACCGTACAAAATTATTAACAACATGCTACAGTACAACCCTTTTTATGTAAAACCCTTTAATTCAAAGCTCTCTGATTTATCTGACTCAATCCTATACCCTGGTGTGAATCACTTAACCAGTACCTCCCCCAAATGATCTAAAACAGTGTGTCTCAATTTTTTTTTACTGGCGACGCCTTTCACACAGAAAGTTTCTGAGTGTGACCCTCCCAATAAATTAAACACACTTTTTTATATATTTAACACCATTATAAGTGCTGGAGGCAAGCGGGGTTTGGGGTGGAGGTTGACAGCTCGCGACCCCCCCATGTAATAGCCTCGTGACCCCCTGAGGGGTCCCGACCCCCAGTTTGAGAGCCCCGGATCTAAAACATAAGTTAGCCAAACATTTTTGGATGCCCCTAAAATCTTTTGCATAAAATGGTTCATTTCATTGTATGGCTAGACAGTGAGATGCCTATTAATGAGAAAAAATGATTTAATAGTCATAATTCAGGCCATTCCCACTTTAAATAGTCTGCTTCGTTTCCATAATTAAAATCTCATTACAGTTATCCCAACATTTTTGTGAAGTTCCCTAAGAAAAAGCTACAAAGGTGGCGTCTGAGGTTTCTCATGTGCTGTCCTATGAAGATGAGACCATGTGACTATGAACCAGGAGTCGGCAACGTTCGGCATGCGGCTCGCTAGGGTAAGCACCTGGCGGGCCGGGCCAGTTTATTTACCTGCTCGATCGCGGACCCCACTGGCTGCAGTTCGCCGTCCCGGGCCAATGGGGGCGTCGGGAAGCTGCGCGGGCGAGCGATGTGCTGGCCGCGGCTTCCCGCCGCCCCCATTGGCCCAGGACGGTGAACCGCGGCCAGTGGGGGCTGCGATCGGCTGAACCTGCCGCGTCAGCAGGTAAATAAACTGGCCCAGTCCGCCAGGGTGCTTACCTTGGCGAGCCGCGTGCCGAACGTTGCCGACCCCTGCTATAAACAATTGGGATTTGTGCTGCAGAGCTGATGAGTGACTGGAATCAGAACAGCCCTATGCAATATTTCTTTACGGGAAAACTAGTAATTCAAGTGCAGAACCATATTGTGGCCAGGGATCTTATTACTAATTTGGAATGGCTTGGCTATTCATTCTTGTGACTTGCAGATCATAAAGAAATGTAACGCCAGTTTCAGTGGTGACATAAGTGGTGGTGTAAATGGAAAGAATAGTGTAATTCCTACCAATTTGTCCATGGTTGAGCAGAATGGGTACAATTTATTTCTGGGGGTACCAGATTACCTCTAGGTACTGGATTCAGTCCTGGCATAATTCTATGGGATTTGTGCCTGTTCAGGTCAAGACTGAATATGTCCTCTGGGAGAGCTACAGGTGACACAGATGTAAGTTAAATTAGAGGGAGTTTTCTTCATGTTACACTCTGCTGTCAGTGGCTTTTCCTGCTAACCACAGAAATTTAGATTGCCATTTACATCACACAAGTACTTCCATGAAGGCAACACATACTTACAGGCTGAGTATGGCCCAGTAAATTGCAATAGGAGCTGTATCATTTATGTAATCATTTGTCAATGCAAAAGTAAATCCTAGTGACAATGGATAGATCCTTGTTATGGTGGTTAATTATCTTTATGATTAGTAGGGCACTGGCTAGCTGACAACATTCAGCTATGAATATTTTGGCCCAATTGATTGCCAAACATTACCATAGGTATCATCCACGGCAGCACTGAACTCCCTTACCAATGAGATTCTCCTTTCTCTTCCTGCAGTCCCCTATCTAATTCAGCACACAGCTTCCATCTTTCTGCAAAAATGAAGCAGAGGTCCTACAGACAACTACCTCCGTCACTACACAACCCTGATTTATCCCCAGAGAGAATTCTTTTCTAGAGTAAATAGCAAATAAAGATGATGTGATTAAAAATGGTAGAACAAGATAGCCAAATTAATGTTGAATGGGCAACCTTTAATCCTGGCATTTTCTAACTTTTGACTGCTTTGCAACCTTAATGTTCTTCACCATATTATTTTGTGTGTAATTGTCCAGATTTTTAAAAAGGCAAACTGAAGAAAACCAAATTCCATCATAGTGATACCCACATCATGGTTCATTAGTAGGGTTGGAACCGTTGTATCCATCTCCCAGACCTCTGCCACTTGAGTTATCTCTGTGATTGGTAGTAGGCTGTTATCCTTTATGCTGGCCAGCTCCTGAAAGGGGATGAGATGCACACTTTTGCTGACTGTAGAGAAATGTTGGGACTAAGAGTTCAATTACAGGTGGGGGAGAAGTGGGGGCAGAGCATGCTGTTTTTGTCCCTTTTCCCACTGTCCCTGTCTGCTAGCATGTCTTTTTTCCTCAGCATGTCCCCTGCTGTTCCATGTCCCCCAGCTCCTATTGCCCCTCCCCCCCAAGTTATTTTCTCCCTCAACAGCCTGTGAGGGAGCAGACTCAGTAGAGACAGAATATTGGGGGAATTTTGCTACCATGCTCTAACAAACTTCTACTGTGCATTTGCAAATGGTGATGTTTCAGAGGTTTATAACTCAGCCAAATATGGGTATTTTTTGCATGGAGATGGCCAAAGGCACATTGCTGACCCTAGGGCAGGGGCGGGCAAACTTTTTGGCGTGAGGTCCGCATCGGGTTTCGTAAATTGTATGGAGGACTGGTTAGGGGAGGGGGTCGTGGCCCTGCCCCCACCTCCTATCTGTCCCCCCCCCCCCCCCCCCGGGACTCCTGCCCCATCGAACCTCCCCGTTCCCTGTCGGCTCCTCTGTGACCCCTGTCCCATCCACACACACCCTGCTCCCTGTCCCCTGACTGCCCCTGGACCCCCGCCGCCCTATCTAACCCCTCCACTCATTCCTGACAGCCCCCCCCACTTCCTGACTGCTCCCCGGGACCCCTGTCCCCATTCAACCCCCGTTTTCCCCCCTGACCACCATCCACACCCCGCCACCTGACCACCACCCCGAACTCCCCTGCCCTCTATCCAACCCCGCCCCCGGCTCCTTTCCGCGCTGCCTGGAGCACCGGTGGCTGGCGGCATTGGAGCCAGCCACGCCACCACCACCACCACGCAGCACAGAGCACCGGGTCAGGCTGGGCTCTGCAGCTGCGCTGCCCCAGGAGCTCACAGCCCGCAGCCCAGAGCACTGCGCCAGCGGCGGAGCGAGCAAGCTGAGGCTGCAGGGGAGAGGAGACAGCAGGGGAGGGGCTGGGGCCTAGCCTCCCTGGCCAGGAGCTCGGGGGCTGGGCAGGCCGGTCCTGCCGGCCATAGTTTTCCCACCCCTGTCCTAGGTTGACCCATCCCAAATTTTCAAGCCCCTGGCTCAAAATATAGAGGAGTTAGAGATTCTCAATGAAATAGTGGTAATAATTTTCGAACATAGGTAAAAACAATGTATTCCCCCCCACACACGTCATTCTAGCAAATGGCTGAACCATTTTGCTACACTTTACGAAAAGAAATTCAGACTGAGGCAGACTCGAGCATAGAAATTTTCAGCTCAAACGGTGAATGTTTCAGGCAACCTTAACTACAGAGGTGCTGGCAGCTCTGCTTATATGAAAAGACTGCAAGGAAGTACTTAAGTCCAAAACAGTCTCTGGTGTAACTCTACTGAAATCAATGGCATTACATCGAGGATGACTTTGGCCTATGAAGTCTCTGAAAAATGTCTACCTTTAATATTTTTGGGAGAAAATGTTTATACCTATAGGAATTTGAATTTAATATTGATATTTCCAATGCTGATGAATTAGTATTTGTCACGGAGTGTGGGGGAGTCAGGGTCCTGCACCCCACTCTTCTGGCGATTCACCATGACTCTCAGCAAGCCAGTAAAGCAGAAGGTTTATTAGACGACCAGAACGCAGTTCCCTCCATTTCCCCAGGCAGCTTCAAACTGAAACTCCGCTGCAGCTGTCTCCTTCCCCCCTCCCCCAGCTCCTCCTCCAGCCTTTGTCCAGTTTCCCGGGCAAAGGTGTCACCTGGCCCCATCCCCCTCCCAGCTCAGGTTATAGGCTCAGATATCGTCCCTCAAGTAAAGTCACTCCTTGCTGTCCCATCCCTCATGCAGACAGTCCCGGTAAAACTAGACAACAATCCCAGGTCAGTCCGCCCTGCTCCCTACTGCATCACATCTCTCCCCCCTTCACAACTGAACTGAGCGGGGTCACTCTGACCAGTGACCTGGGGAAGTTCAGGGCCCCCCTCTCCGGGACAATGCATCCGCTATCATGTTGGCACTCCCCTTCATATGGACCACGTCTATGTCATAATCATGCAGGAACAGGCTCCACCTCAGGAGCTTGGCGTTGGCTCCCTTCATCTGGTGTAGCCAGGTCAGGGGAGAGTGGTGGGTCTACACTGTGAAGTGGCAAATAGATATGGCTCTAGTTTCTTAAGGGCCCACACCATGGCCAGATAGTCCTTCTCAATGTCCGCGTAGTTTTGCTCCCGGGGTAGCAACTTCTTGCTCAGGTACACGATGGGGTGTCTCTCCCCCTTTTCCTCATCCGGCATTAGCACTGCCCCATATCCCGTGTCTGAGGCATCGGTGAACACCATAAAGGGCTTGTCAAAGTCTGGGTTTGCCAGAACTGGGCCACTGACCAGAGTTTCCTTCAGTGCACAGAGAACCCTTTGGCACTGCTCGGTCCAGACCACCTTGTCTGGCTTCCCCTTCTTGCATATCTCAGTGATGGGGGCAGCTATGGAGCTAAAGTGGGGCACAAATCTTCAATATTACCCCACCATCCCAATAAAGGCTTGGACCTGATTTTTGTTTTGTGGAGCGGGACAGTCTCTGATCACCTCCACTTTGGATGGTTCTGGCTTTAGGCAGCTGCTCCCCACCCGGTGGCCCAGGTAGGATACTTCAGCCATCCCCACCTTGCACTTCTTAGCCTTTATGGTCAGCCCAGCCTCCTGGAGTTGGTCCAGCACTTGTCTAACCTGGGACACCTGGTCCTCCCAGGTTTGGCTAAAGACACAGATGTCATCAATATACACCATGGCAAAACTCTCCATCCCCTTCAGTAGCTGATCTACCAGCTGCTGGAAGGTAGCTGGCACCCCCTTGAGGCCAAAAGACAAGGTCAGGAACTCATAGAGTGATAAAAGCCGATTTCAGCCTGGCATCTGCATCCAGCGTCACTTGCCAGTAGCCCTTGATTTGATCCATGGTGGTAAGGTACCGAGCTCTTTACAATTTGTCTATTAGCTCATCAGGCCTGGGCATGGGGTAGGCATCGGATACAGTGATGGCATTAAGCTTCCGATAGTCCACACAGAACCGGATCGACCCGTCCTTTTTGGGGACCAGCACTACCGGCGATGTCCAAGGGCTGGAAGATGACTGGATCACCCCCAAAGCCAGCATGTCCCTCACCTCTTTTTTCAGGTCCTGCGCAGTTTTCCCTGTCACTCGGAAGGGGGAGCATCTTGTAGGAGGATGTGATCCTGTCTCCACCCAGTGTACAGCCAGATTAGTGTGTCCAGGCTGGTTGGAAAACAGCTGTCAGTACAGATGCAGCACCCTTCTGATCTCAGCTTGCTGGGAAGGGGTTAGCCGATCAGACAGGAGAATTGTTTCCAGGGGGGAGCCAGCTCTTGTCCCAGGGAATAGTGCTACTAAGTAGGGGTTGGCAACCTCTGGCACACGGCTTGCCAGGGTAAGCACCCTGGCGGGCTGGGCCAGTTTGTTTACCTGCTGCGTCCACAGGTTCGGTCGATCGTGGCTCCCACTGGCCACGGTTCGCCGTCCCAGGCCAATTGAGGCTGCAGGAAGCTGCGGCCAGCACATCCCTCGGCCCGCGCTGCTTCCCGCAGCCCCCATTGGCCAGTGAACCGTGGCCAGTGGGAGCCGCAATCGGCTGAACCTGTGGATGCGGCAGGTAAACAAACCGGCCCGGCCTGCCAGGGTGCTTACCCTGGCGAGTTGTGTGCCAGAGGTTGCCGACCCCTGTACTAAAGGGTCATCGCCCCACTCCCTACTGCATCACAGTATTGATGTCAGTACATTGTAGGTATTGCTTGTAGTCTCTGGGTGAAATCCTAAGCCCAGTGGGCATTTGTCATTGATTTCAGTGGAATTAGGATTTCACCCTGTGAGTGCATGATGTTTCTTCTGCGTGGGAAGGTAATGCTGAAAATGGAGTTTGATGTTTTTTAATTACACAGAGCTTAAGAGATTGGCTTAAAATTAAGCATACAGCTGTAATTACAAGACTATTAGGTAAAAGAAGATTCACCTGGATTGTGTCCATTTAAATGAAGACAGTTGGCAATTAGCTCAAATAGCAATGTAGTTAAAGCTATATCCCAAAGTAGGCAGCATAGCCATCAACCTGTGAACAGGTCAATGCTGTGCCTATAACAGCATGAAGACTAAATTATTTCTCTTGAAAATAAAGGCTGACTGTCTTCTTACAAAGAACACTTTCAGCATTATGCCTGCGCTGATGAGTAGAGCTTCCAGTTTTAGGGAACTGTTCAATTATATGTAAACAAATACGCATGGAATAAAATGTGAAAGTAGAAAATGGTCAGACTCAGAAGAGAGTTCTCAGTTTTGCCAGCTGATTTGTCGCTCTTCTGCAGTTTTATTCCACTGTCTTGCCAGGCCGCAGTGTGTTTGCTGACTACTGACTACAGACAGGAAAAACACCTCACTGACACTAAACAAAAGAGGAATAATTCAGGATTCCACAGTGGCATGGAAAGAACAGAAAGTATCATATTTAAGACTTCATCTATACATTCTGCCTTGGTGATGATTCTGATTTTCGGGGATGTTCTCTCAAGAGATGTGTGAACAAGGCATTTCTAATGTGCATATATGTCTGTGTGTATGGCCTAAGTAGGGGTGTGTGTGTGTATAAGTTTTTATATAATGCCTTTCATTGCAAGGCACTTATTGGCTGACAGCAATGGGATGAAGAAAGGATGGTAGAAAGCACTGTGCCTAGAAGTAAAGGTTTGCAGGACTGGGTACCGATATACATAGCACTTTCTGTCCAAGGGTCTCCTAGATCTTCACAATCTTTAAGGGCTATATTGGGTTGTTTCCATGCTTCCCAGAGTAGTGGATGGTGCATAGTTATTTTCCTGAGGGGAGCCCTCGAAGACGTGCCTGAGAGAGACACAATGCCTTCTGGGCCTCCCTTTGGAGCAGGATGGAGGAATAATTTGCAATAGTGCTATATAGATACAGCACACTCCACCTCTCATGTGCAGCTGACGCCGTTGGTTGGTACATAAGAGGGAAGGCTGTGGAGCCGAGGCTCAGTCTGTTCTCTGCCCATGTCTCATTCAGTTGCTCCCAGGGGGCGCACTAGGTGTGCAGCCCCTGTGCTTCCTTAAACACCCAGAACTGTGATCTAAGTAGGCCGTATGTAGCCCTGCAGGCAGGTAAGGAAATTATTATTCCATCCTATCCTCTTGTATGGCCAACTAAGAACTAGGGATGATCTAGCCCTAAGAAATTAATTATTGACACATTCGTGTCAGGCAGATTCTGTAATATTATTGTTACCTCCATTTTACAGTTCGGGAAACTGAGGTGCAGAGAGGCACTCTGCATTTCTTATTAACTCTTATATAAACTAAACAAGAGGCTTACTTCACTTGCCATTAAAATGCAGCCACCTCTGGGGTGGAGAAAGGCAAATGTTCAGGTGTGCTCAGAAAACCTATGTACTGGTTCAGAATAGGATATGTAGAATACCATATCTATATATGATTGCAAGGGCCATCTTGGTAAATAAAACGTAGTTCCCAGAGTTGGAATTTGGCTGAGACAGGAATCTCAGTGCCCCTATGTTTTTTTTTAATGTCATTCTATGTTTAATTGCAAGTGGTCCAGACCTTGGTTTAACATTTCAAAGAAACAGCACTCTGGTCTTTAGTGTGTGTGGTGAAGCTGGAAGGTTGATTTTAGTATTGATTCAGTGGGAAGATTGCTACCTAGTGAATCATTAACACCACATCCTGCAGCATCTTGGGTGTTCCTCCATAGCCTTCTATCCAAGTATGACTGTCCCAGTCTCCTTAGCTTGTGAGATCTTATAGGATCATAATGGTATGTCTATATGTGTCTTACAGGCCTGGAAAGAACATTTAAAAGTTAAGTTGGCTTAGTTAGGGATTTTTAGAGTTAGCTTTGGAAGCTCTTTGGAAGCAAGTTAGAGCTCACTAGCAACACAAGAAGTGAAAATACTGGAATGCTAGAACAAAACTGTTCTACCTGTATGTTGAGTACTTGGGGATACTACTTAATCTCCTTTATACAAGCAACTCTTAGAGCTGCAGTAAGCCACCGGCCAGAGATTTGATCTTTAGCCTTTAGGTCCTAAAAGCCACATACAAGTCTAAAGTAAGAAGAGGGTTAAAAAATCTAGGATCATAGATAGCTTACTTTAAAAACTATAATGTGTGTACTGATAACATCCCCCATGTTGCAAAATAAATAAATAAATAAATAAAATAAAAGGATTAATATGAACATTAAGGTTTGTGTTTTGCAGTGAATATGTGCCTTTTATAGTATAACTTGATAGTAATTTTTTGGACTTCCATTATAATATGATTTAACTAGATTTTTTTAAAACCAGAGATACAAATCAGCCTGCAACTTTGGTACATATGGCCCCAACAGTTACCCTTGAAAACTGAAAAAATACTGCATGTTTCTTTTTCTTTCTTTTTTTCCTTCTTTAAGATGCAAACAAAACCATCACTCACAAACCTTAAAATAATCCACACGGTATTTAGAGGTTAGAAAGTGTTAAGTGCAAAAAACCAAAAACCTGAACCTTGTTAAAATATTTGTGAGCCGTGTTTAAAGGCTGGGAACAGTAGCTGAGTTGTCAGTGCAAATGACTAAACGATATTATCTTGCCTTCAAGGGAGAGATTATAGAAAGTGTTTTATAAGCATTTTCCAAATACATTAGGGTATAATTCAAGGAGTTATCTGTTTGTGGGAAAAGCTGGATTTGAGGAAGTTATAAAATGTTGGAATAGCAGTTTCAGTAAGCAAAGATCAGCCTGAACAAGTTTTAAAGGGCAAAAATCACTGAGTTGAAAAATAAATAACCATCCCTCAGACATATCATTACTTTATTCTCCTCCCTTCCAAAAATGTTCAAATGCAGCTATGGCTTTAATAATGTTCTTTTTAAAAGTTGGACTGGCTCTATCATTTATCTTTTCCAGTGAAAGAAGGAATTTTGCTTTGTTTGAGTCTGGTAGGCTTCAACCACGGATAGGGAAAATAGTCAGGATTAGATAGAAAGAACAGAATGCTTAACTCTGAGTGTGTCTACACTTCTGCTTCCCAGTGTGAGTTGACAGGCTTGTCCTATCTCTGCTCAAGCTAGCGTGCTAAAAATAGTAGTATAGCTGGAGGTAGGACGGGCGGTAGCTTGGGCTAGCCACCAAGTATGTAGCCCTTGGGTTTGGACAGGTTTGAACTCAGGTGTCTAGCCTGAGCTGCTGCCCACACTGTGCTGCTATTTTTTTAGTGTGTTAGTGGGAGCAGAGCTAGTGTGTCTGTCCCTGTGCTGGGAAGTATGCTCAAAGCTGCAGTGTAGACATACCCATGTGTGTGCATGGCTCAGGAACAATTCCTCTTTAATCCTTCCCAATAATCTCATTTGCCATTATTCTGCAGCGAGTATCATAGGGTTTGTCCAAATCTACTTTGTTTAGACCATATGAAAAGGATTAAAATGAACAGATTAGACGTGAACAGATAAGTCATTTATATGATCTAACCAAATATTTAACATCAATAATACTTGTAATCAGTAAAAATCTTACCATACAGGAAAAAAACACCAACATCCTCTTAGTTGTCTGCTGGTTAAAAGTATGCCTTACTTTACACATTGACAGTATTCCTGATTATATCATGTTCAGCTCCATAAGAAGAATTTCCTGTCTACCTCTGAGGATCTCACAGAGTTACAGGAAAAGTGGACAGAGCATGCCAGATAGCAGGTATCATAGAATCATAGAACTGGAAGGGACCTTGAGAAGTCATCTAGTCCAGCCCCCTACACTCATAGCAGGACTAAGTATTATCTAGATAATCCCTGACAGGTGTTTGGATTTTTTTAAGAGTAGATTAGTCAATGATGGAGATTCCATAACCTCCCATGGCAATTTTTCGAGAGTTTAACCATCCTGACAGTTAGGAGGTTTTTCTTAATGTCCAGCCTAAACTTCCCTTGCTGCAATTTAATCCCATTGCTTCTTGTTCTGTCCTCAGAGGTTAAGAAGAACAATTTTCCTCCCTCCTCCTTCTAACAACCTTTTATGTATTTGAAAACTGTTATCGTGTCCCCTCTCAGTCTTCTCTTTTCCAGACTAAACAAACCATTTTTTTCAATCTTCCCTCATAGGTCATATTTTCTAGACCTTTAATCATTTTTGTTGCTCTTCTCTAGACTTTCTCCAATTTGTCCACATCCTTCCTGAAATGTGGCACCCAGAATTGGACACACTACTCCAGTTGAGGCCTAATCAGCATGGAATAGAATAGAAGAATTACTTTGTGTGTCTTGCTTACAACACTCGTACTAATACATCCCAGAATGATGGCTTGAAACGTTTAGACTTCTAACTCTCCATGTAAGTAAAGGAGAGTTGGCAAGTAAAGGTTTTTTTCTTTCTCTTCTCAGGAACCAAGACTTTATGGCCTAAAATATACCTTTGTAATTACAGGTAGTAGTTCGAAATCACAAATACGAGTAAAGAAAAAAAGCAATCTCAAATCAATTATATACTTCTGGAAAAACAAGTATAAAGTTGACTATTTGCATCATAACTCACTCTGCCCTGCAACCTTGGTTGAAAAATCTCTGGAATCCATATGTTACTGTTTTTAATGATAAACAAATACAAGTGCTTTGTCATTGCCCAAGCGCAAGACTCTCCTGAAAGATTTTTGAAACTTCTATTTAATTTTTCACTTCTGGACTGCTCAGACCTACAACTGCTAAGATATCATTAATATCTGACAATTACCCTAAGGATAAAACTGTAATTTATATAGGGTGACCAGATGTCCCGATTTTATAGGGACAGTCCTGATTTTTGGGTCTTTTTCTTATATGGGCTCCTATTACCCCCCCACCACCTGTCCTGATTTTTCACATTTGTTGTCTGGTCACTCTAAGTTTATAATGCCATCATAAGCCTAGAGATGATAAAAAGCAGTTTTTTTTAAACAAACAAACATTGAAAACACCTGTCTTGTCTGTGACACAAGAAAAAGATTGTCTTGTATAATTAGGAACTGAAAGAGGTACATTTTCAAATTAGTACTACAACTGGAATCATGACCATGTAGATATGACTGCAGTCTATATACTGATATATAGCAAACATGAAATGTAAAATTAAAAGAGAACACTAAGGAAGTGGATTCAAGTTAGGTCTCAACAGCTGGGTTTAAAATTGATCTTAGGTCACAAATAAAAAGTAGGGGATTGATGCTTCAGTCTGTATGAAATACACTGAGCACAGGACCCACTGTTTGTTTCCAGTCGTTGGGCTGCAAGGGGTGACTTGGTCTCTGGTACAAGTTAGAGCATTAGCAGAGCTTCTCTAACTTGCACTGGTTTATAATGGCTCCCAAGTGCTTGTTACGTTGCCTAGGGATTGTCAGAGTGAGCCGTGCCCACTCCCACTGCTTTGCACTGTGGAGGGGCTGGGAGAGAGTGACCTAGAATGCCCTGTGCAAGCTCTACCTCATTTGAGGATTATGCCAGATGGGGAATCTTCAACTTCCACGTTAAAGCAGGTTTATCCTCCCTTTGTGCCACCAGAGTGTGGGCCAGGCTCTGGCCCTTGTTTTCTAGTCTAGTATATTTATTATTTGCATATATCGCAAGATCGCTATAGGACAGGGGTCGGCAACGTTTGGCACATGGCTCGCCAGGGTAAGCACCCTAGCTGGCCGGGCCTGTTTATTTACTGTCCCGGGCCAATGGGGGCGGCGGGAAGCCGCGGCCAGCACATCCCTCGCCCGTGCCGCTTTTTGAATGAAAAGGCTGAAGGCTTGAATGCACAGCATGTTATGGGTGAGGATGGCTGTAAATTGACAGAATTGTGTGGTGAACCTTGCTCTGTGCCTCCTAAGGGACATAGTGCCGCTTGGGATGTGGGTTACACTTACACAAAGCCAGGTGTGAAGTAACACTAGTATTTTTGTGCTTTGGTGGGCCTTAAAGTGACTTAGTTTTAAATCAGAGTTTGCCTCAAGCTTATTTTTGATCATTTAATCCAAAATGAATCTTATTTTTTTCTTTTATTCAGGAATCCTTATCCCTAAATGTGTGACAGTGCCACTTTGGTTGGTGTATTTCAAAAATGCCCTCAAATTCAGTAAGCATCTGAGCTGCTTTTTTAAATCTGGTGTCACTGGTTGTTATTAGACTATTTGTAAACAGAAGTGGAGCCGAAGTTGGGGAATCTCAATCAATTGTCATCATGCATACATACTATTGATTAGGTATCGTTGTTTCACCAGTCGCCCATCTTTATTAAACGTTGTTTAGAATGTTTGGCAAACATAACCACTGGTATAATAGCACTAATAAACTTTTTGATACATATGGACATATTTTATACATATGGGCCTATTGTATTATATGGAAATCTATAAAAGAAAAAAGAAACTGTCTGTATAAAACAAGTTTTTCATATGTAAATCTGGATGGTTTATATTTATTGCAAATAACACATATGGATAGATTATTGGATAAAGTGATGGCCTTTCACCTTTGAGGCCACAGTTCAAATTAAGCCTTAGGTCCTAAGTAAATTGAGATGAATGGTTTTAGTTCTGTCCCTGGTGTAAAGTAGTCTATATTACAAAATCACCATACATCTGTTTTTGCAAACCTGGCATAATTGGCATTCTCATAGGACTGAGCTGGCATTGAAAATGAACTATTTCTTACTGCTTAGAAAGATGGTCTCTCCAGGTCAGGGTTAAGGTCATTGTCAGGTCTATGAAGAAAATCCAATACTGCCCGTATTTCAAATGTCGTTGAAGATGCTTAAAGCAAGTGATAGATGCGCTTCTTAATTCAACATTTTTATAATACAAAATAAATAAAAATGAATCTGACCCCAGGGTCTTACACAGTGCCTCATAAACTACATGAGTTCAAATGTTCACAGACATTAAAGAGAGAAACAAAGTAATTTATCGTGGCTTAGTGACAGTTACCTTAACACTTCCATGATGGTCTTTGGACCTTTATGAGAAGACAAAGACATGGAGAGAAATGTAGAATAGTACAATTTATATTCTTATTTATTAAGTGCGAGATTAAGCTGGAATATGGGGCAGCATGTAACTGTGCTGTCCCCGGAGGAGCCCTAGAAATCTCAGGAGGATCCCTATTCCTTCCCTGCTCTTCTCTTGCTCCCAGAGGAAAGTAATCGGTGTCACATCTACATCGGGTGGAGATTTCTTCTCCTGTGAGACTTGTTCCTGCTGGCTGATAGGTTGGGGGCATTGAGCCATGGCTCAACCCATTCCTTGTCAACTTCCAGGGGATGAGCACACGTACGTACTTCCCTACTTTTCCCCGTCCTCCAGTTTGACCCAAGGCCATATAGGGAGTGGAAAGGAGTCTTTCCAGTGTGGCTGCATTATGACCAGGCACGATCTTCTTTATTTGTATTATAGTAGTACCCAGAGTACTCGATCCAATTGAGCCCTCGTTGTACTAAGTGCTGTTTAACCACAAAGCAAAGACAGCCCCTGCCCCAAAGAGTTGTTATCCTAAAAAGACAAGGATCAGAGAGAGCCTGAGGACACAGAACACAACAAACAGGAAAACTGTCAGGGATTATAATACACACACATCTTTTTAGTTCTCTTTTTAGTCTCCCCAACAGAAGCAGTTTACAAAGACCATGTTAAGAAGAAAACTATATAAATACAATTGGATTTTATGTATATTATATTTGAGCTAATTAGGAAAATAAATTCTTCTCAAAAAATGCTAAAGACAATGCAAATTTTTGAGTTTCCATCCAATTTCCTGTGTTTTTGTTGAAGGCAGGTTGTCAGACCTCCCCGCCACTCCCCAATAAAAAGAAGAAGAATTGTTTTTTGTTTGGGGGGTTTCTGTTTTTGATGAAAAGTCATTTTCATTGAAAAATGTTTTCATGGAAAACTTTAAATCAGTTCTACATAGCATATGTTTGTTACATGTACATATTTATAAGGTAAACATAAGGAACACAAAGAGACGAGAGAGAGAGAGATTGTTTTATCTGCATACAGTGTTCACGTGTACATAGGACAAAATCCTTTCTGTTGTGTTCTCTTATGCTTAGAAAATGGAAGGAACCTCTCTGTACTTCTAATTATAGTGAGGCAGCAAAACAAGCAATTCAGCATGTTTAGCTTAAATCTGAGTAAATTAAATATTTACCATAGGCACTGGGTCAAATGCCATTGTGTATTTGACAACATTCAACTTGAGTTTGGGAATTCAGTTTAAAAGAAACATCACATGTGATAATGAACTGGCATCGTATGTGATTCACATGAAGTAAACTGTCTAGTTTTCTAATTTCTAGCACTAGTGACTCGATATGATTTTGTGGTAACTATTTATAGGTGAGCAGATTTAATTAAATATATATCTCGTACAGGCTGTTACTGTATCATCTGCAGAACATATTGGCTGGAATGGGAGATGGGAGCTGTTGTAAGCCCTAAGTAGCTAAAAGGGATTAACTTTACACAGAGGATTTGCTAATGAAGACATCACATTGAAACATTAAAAAAGAAAAGAAAAGGAGCATTGGTTGTTGCTCAGGAAATCATTTTGCACATTTGTCCTAATAATTTTTATTTTATTTTATGTCACTTAATTTGTAATTTTAGTTGAGGTACTTCTGATATTTTTATCTCATGCTGTAGTTGTTGATTGGCTGTCAAAAAACTATGTTCACTGGGCAGATAGACATGAGAGACAAACCACATAATGGTAATCTCTTGCATTGTTGTTTTACCAATGGATTTTATTCAATGAGGGCTAGATTCTGCCACCTTTCCTCTTCAAATAGGCCCTTTGAAGTGCTGGTGGAGGGAATTGAATTATTAACTGGGCTTTGCAAAAGCTAAATAAATTCAGATGGCCATAGACTTGGGAAATTAGAAATGCAAGAACTGTGTTACTGTAGCTGTGAAGCAAATAAAAAATTCTCATTCTTAAATGTTTTTCTCACTTTGTGCCATGCTTTTCTCGGTCTCCACGTTTCTTTCTAGGCATTTATAAGATACCAATTACCCTATCATCTTGGTGTCAGACAGTTTCTGAAATGTTAGAAAACTAAGCCAAACCCAAGTAAAAGGACCTTGCTCCATATTGAAATGTTATGGGGCTAAGGTACAGATTACTCAACCCCAACCAATCTCTTTCAGTGAAGCTGGGATGACGGGCGCAGGGGCAGCTACTACTGTTAAATGGGGGAAGAAGGTAGACATGGCTTGCTGCTTTCCTCAAGTTAGCTTTGGCCTAGAAGATCTGTATTTGTGCATGGAACCTTTGCCTCCTGATTACCTCCCAGCTGTCCCTCTGGAGTCCGCCACAGTGACTCAGCATATAGAACTTGGCAGTAAGACCTCTCTGCTTAGGGTTTTGACTGCTTTAGTCCTCTGCAGTGAACCCACAGCTTTTTAAGATGCTTTGGACTTTATTATTGCACACAGACAACCCTGTGATTGGGCCCATTGACAGAGATCAATGCAACTGTTTTATGCTCCCTAAAATGCACAGTATTGCTGTGTAGTAGAAATCTATGCTCACTGCCTTTTATATCATTGTAATTAATGATATGACTGAGGTGTGGTAATTCATAAATATTTTGTCTTTTATGGAAATATAAAGGTGTTACTTGAAGCAGGGCATATCACTTTGATTGGATCCCATGTAAAATTAGACAGACAGTTAAGTACTGTATGTTTAAACAACTTACGGGTAAACTTATTGCTCTTGCCATAATGTGGTCTTTCTAAATACCTCAGCTAAAAGGAATTGAAAGTCATGTCATATGCTGGTCAAAACTACTTTCCCGTAGCTTCACAGTAATGTACTGGATTTCACCTGTGATTAGGGTCACAAAATATTAATTATCTCCATCTAAGTCAGGGGTCGGCAATGTTTGGCATGCGGCTCGCCAGGGTAAGCACCTTGGTGGGCCGGACCAGTTTTATTTACCTGCTGACGCGGCAGGTTCGGCCGATCGCGGCCCCCACTGGCCACGGTTCGCCGTCCCGGGCCAATAGGGGCGGCGGGAAGCAGCGTGGGCGAGCGATGTGCTGGCTGCGGCTTCTTGCCGCCCCCATTGGCCCGGGATGGCGAACCGCGGCCAGTGGGGGCCGCGATCGGCCGAACCTGCCGCGTCAGCAGGTAAATAAACTGGCCTGGCCTGCCAGGGTGCTTACCCTGGCGAGCCACATGCCAAACGTTGCCAACCCCTGATCTAGGTAATGAACAGGCAAACAGACACAATTATTTTCTAGAGCTGAAATAAGTTTATTTGTTTACAAGGCTAACCCATTAGTACAACTGATCAGTATCCAAAAGTGACTGGCTTACTCTTTATGTACTTGTCTTTTGGCAATTCTCTGAGAGGCAATTCTCAAGCTACCCTCTTCACAGATCTACAGAGGAGACTCTTGGTCAGTGGTATTGGCTCTGTCCATGGATATCTGATCTCTGTCATTCAGAAGAAGCAAGATAATTTCAATCTTCATACCATAATCAAGCCTGGAACTGATCTGACACAGAATCAAGGGAACTTAAAGAATCCAAGTGATTCTAGAGCTTTCTTGACAGCCCATCCATAAGTTTGTCCAGAAAGGGAAGAGACATAGAGACAATTATTCTGCAGAAGAGCCATTTCTTGATGTTGAAAATCTTACTTTTGATGATAACCTTTTCATTGAGAGGAGTTGGCCCACTGGCTTGCCTCAGAGAGGGATTAATAATAGCAGACTCTAAACCTCCCTGTTTCATTTTACTAGCAATTAGGGGCAAATATTGAACTCACAGGTACAGTAGCAGTTGCAGTTACTCTAAGCCATTAGTGAGTGAAACTGGTTGAAACTTGTACTGAAGTGACATATGTTTCCACTAGTCATAGATCGTGACCACTGATGCAGCAAATTTGGTCTAATTTTTGCTATTTTTTTACTCATGGAAAAAGCAAACTCCTCACAGTGAGACATATTTAATTCTGCTTCTAAGGCAGATAGTGGCAACATAGATTCACTAAACTGTTCCCGACTGAATCAGTTCCACTTTTATGAGGCTTTCTGGATATGAAGAAAATTGTTTTAGAACAAAATCCCTCTCTATACCATAATTAATTGTCTCTTCTCTAGCTGACTGCAGCTGGTGCTCTGCTGCCTGCCCCCTAAGTTTCAATTGTCTCAAGTCATGTTAAAATATGAGAGATTAATTAATGAGGTGAGAATATTTGGGGATCACGACACATCTTGCTGCCTTATAGTGCTCTCAATAGTGGACCCCATTCTTGGCTGTCCGCGAGATATCTAAAATAAATTTAGGACTATCATTCCCCTCATATGGGTGAATAAAATGTTTCCTTCTTCCCCACCGCTAACTTTCAATGGGACTTCAGGCTTTATGGCAGCTAGGCACTTTTGAAAATTGTGTCCATAGTCTGCTATATCTGGAATGGAATGGAATGCAATTTATTTATTCCAAGTTTGCAAATGAAAGTTATATAGAGAAACTAAATATAGGCTTAGATTCTCACTTTTGGGCTTGATCATGCACTATTTGATCAAGCAAAACTTTTATTGACTTTAGTTGCACTTTTGTCTGGGTAACGATCAGGTCCATTGAGTCTAAATTTAAAACCAAAACAAAATAAAATGCAGCCAGGCCTCATGTAAATTGCTTGTTAATGGTCTTCTAATATCCTAACTTGTTGAAAGAACATCTTAGTAATACCATGTGTCCATTACAAATGACGTTTAGTATGGGATAAGAAGTTTCAGGATCTAAACTTTGACAACATAGGAAACAAACCCCTAAAATGTTGCTCTCCTTGTTGTCAGTCCACAAGCGAGTGGCAGTGCAGTTTATAGATTCATACATTCCAGGGCTAGAAGGAACCATTGTGATCATATAGTCTAACCACCTATATAACACAGGCCATTGAATTGTCCCAAAATAATTCCTAGAGCATATATTTTATAAAAAACATCCAGTCTTGATATAAAAATGGTCAGGGATGGCGAATCCATCACAACCCTTGGTAAATTGTTCCAATGGTTAACTACTCTCACTTTTAAAAAATGACGCCTTATTTTCAGTCTGAAATTTGTCTAGCTTCTGAATTTGTCTCCAGTCTTTGGATTGTGTTATATCTTTCTCTGCAACATTGAAGAGCTCATTGTCAAATAATTATTCCCCATGTAGTTACTTATACACTTTAATGAAGTCACCCTAAACTTCTCTTTGTTAAGCTAAATAGATTGACAAGGAATGTTTTTTAATCCTTTAATCGTTCTTGTTGCTCTTCTCTGAACCCTCTGCAATTTATCAACATCCTCCGTGAATTGTGGGCATTAGAACTGGACACAGTATTCCAACACCAATTGCACCAGTGCCAAATTCAGAGATAAAATAACCTCTCTACTTCTACTGAAGATTCTCCTGTTTGTGCATCCCAGGATTTCATTAGCTCTTTTGGCCACAGCATCACTTTGGGAGCTCATGTTCAGCTGGTTATCTACCTCAATCCCCAAATCTTTTTTAGAGTAACTGCTTCCCAGGATAGAGTCCCACATCCTGTGAATAATGCCTATGTTTTTTTAGTTCTAGATGTATACATTTATGATTTGCCATATTAAAGCATATATTGTTTGCTTGTGCCCGGTTTACCAAGCAATCTAGATCACTCTGAATCAGTGACCTGTCCTCTTCATTATTTACCACTCCCCCAATTTTTGTGTCATTTGGAAACTTTATCAGTGACTATTTTGTTTTCTTCCAGGTCATTGATAAAAGTGTTAAATAGCATAGGGCCAAGAACTGATCTCTGTGGGATCCCACTGGAAACACACCCGCTTGATCATGTTACAGTTACCTTTTGAGACCTATCAGTATGCCAGTTATTAATCCATTTAACGTATTCTGTGCTAATTTTTTATTCTAGTTTTTAATCAAAATGTTGTGCGGTACCAAGTCAAAGTATATTATGTCAACACTATTACCTTTATCAACCACAATTGTAAACTCATAAAAAATCAAATTAGTTTGACAGGTTCTATTTTCCATAAACCCACGTTGATTTACATTAATTGTATAACCTTCCTTTATTAATTGAGTCCTGTATCTTTCCTGGGATTAATTTCAGACTGACAGTCCTATAATTACCTGGGTCATAATCATATTTCTTCGAGTCTGTTGGAACTTCTCCAGTGCTCTGAGACTTACTGAAAGATTAAAGATTAAAGATTCAGTGAACTTCTCACCCAGCTCTTTTAGAACTCTTGGATGCATATTATCTGGACTTGCTGATCTAAAAGTGTCTAAGTTTAGTAGCGTCCATTTAACAGTTAGCCAAAGTGCACTGAGAGGCAATATCTTACTTCAAACTCACTTAAAAATAAAGTTTCCTTCTTTCATTCTTTCTTGCTGGTACTATCCTCATTATTTGGTCTGTCAAGAAGAGATTCCTCATGTGAGCAATACCTCATTCTTAGTGCTTTCTCAGCACATTGTAGAACAATGTGGCAGATGAAAAAATGGATAGACTAAAAAATAGGGAAAACAGTATCTAGATATAAAAATGCATGAGATATTATAATCTCTGGGGATGCACTGACTTGGAGTAGGGGAGACTTTGTCCTTGGACTTACTATTTGTTATACAGGAGGGATCGGGGGGGAGCACTGATTATGAGTAGTCTTTTTTTTTTTCAGTGAATAACATTTGCTGGGTTTTATTTATCTTAAAGGGTTATGTGTGCTGACAGTAGATTCTTTGTCTTTTTTTAATCAACTTGTTTAATGTCAAGAGAGCTTCAGATTTAATTAGATGGCTATTTTTGTTTGTTTGAGGAATAGAGTGGTGACAGTAGAGTAATATTTAACCCTGGAGAAGAAGGTAGAGGAACTATGTGCATTTCTACAAGTAAAAACAAACAAAAACTTGTATTATAAAGAAATCAACATTCATTATACTGTGATATCTGTTGTATTTTCTATATCTGGAACAGTAAATATTGCAAATACAGTATTGTGTCTCATACTGCAACATGGCAAAGGTTGCTTCCATAGTGGTGCCGCCTGCGGTAGTGTATGAAGGCATTATAGGGTATCAATTGACCTCTCACCCACTTAAAATGTAGGGTAGAGTCCCAGTCATTCTATTTGGTGACAGAGGCCTTGAGCTTACCACCATTTAAGTCAGTTGCCAAACTCCAGTTTACTTAAATAGGTGCAGAAGTAGGATCAAAATTTCCAGAATAGCTTTGTCACCAGCTAAAATTATTTATGTGATATCATCAACTTCTTGAACATCCCAAGAGACTTAATCTGCCACATTCTCCATAAACAAAATGAGGGGCACAATGTTGAATCTCTGAACCTGATGAGCCAGATCCTCAGCTGGTGCAAACCCGCATAGCTCCATCAAAACCAATGGTGCGATGCTGACTTACACTAGCAGAGAACTGGCCTGATATTTATTTATGTATAATAGTATCATCACCCCACGGGCAATAATATGATTACTCCATTGTGATAAGCAATTCTGCCTTCGGCCTCACAGGAAGTATTAGGAATACTGGCTCATCAAGTGAAGCAATTCCAACAAGACAAATATCCATGAAAATGTTGACTGAATATTGAGCGGGAAAGGGGATTGGAAACAAATGGTTAGAAGAGAGTATATGGTATGCTGAAATAAAAATAAATGTCTTTTGTGCTTTCCAGGGCCACTATAGATGGGCCCAAGCTTAACAATTTGGATATGGATCTTGAACATCAAAAGAGTGTGTCTTAATTCAGGCATAATTAATAAGACAAGGAAGTGATTTGTGAATTTCCATGTTGTATATTCTAGAAACAGTTGTTAAAATTGTGAAAGCTCCTTTTAGATATGTTACTCCTTTTGAAATAGCACTAGATACCTAAATCATGGGGAACAGATGTAAAGGGCGTCTCAGCTATTTTTGTGCAGAGAAGAACAGAGGTAGCAGATTAAATATTTAGAGATAAATCCAGCTAAATCTGTTCATATCTGTGTGGTTGTAATGAGGAGGAAAAGTGTGTAAACAGCCCAAAAATTGTTACAAATATCAGTGCATGCAAGATGGACATCCAGACGATATCCTGCTAAGAGGTATAAGAATGCACTAGCAGAAGCACATTGTTAATGTACTCTGGCAACAGGAACATGGTGTGACGGCAAAGGAGTTTGATTGACCCCCAAATCCAGCAAGAGCACATGTTGCCATGAACAGGAAGAGCAAGATGCTGCTACAACATCAGTGAATAGTGCCTATAGCTTGTAGTGCATTCAGCTGTCCTAATACATGATATCCTGGCTAGAAATGACAGGATTTTTCATTCCTTGCATGCATCTAATAGCAACTGTGAGTGTGTGTGCTGCCCACACTGTGTAGTATCTTAAGTGTATAACCCAAGTATTTGGCTCTGTAATGTTAAAATACATCTTAATTAAACTTAAAAAACAAACTCAGGAAAGATTGATGAAAACAATATCTAACAACAGTTTTAATGTGAACATATTGCAAGATGGAATCTTGTAAACAATATAAAATATCAAGATGGTTATACCTACTATAACTCCAACAAAATACTGAGATCCATTCTACGTTCCCCAGTAATTGCATTTCTTGTTAGATAGGGAGAAAAATCACATGTTCAAGTATAGGGGACCATTTTACCCTTTTCTGTTACATTAAAAGCCTTTGAAAATCAGTGTTATCGGTTTTGCTCTGAAAGAACACATTCTGCTGGCTGTGATAATATCACTTCCTAGAGATAGCAGCATTAGGGAGAAACAGAAGATAATGTTAGTAAATGTGTAAATTTAGACTACATGAAAACGTTTATTTTAAAGATCATCCAAAACTAATAATTCTGCACTAAAAGAGCAGAGACAATAATGATGCTAGCTTTCAAAACTCAAGTGAGGACAGTTATGCAGCTAATAATATAAAGGGATCTAGAGTAGTTTACAATATAGCTAGGAAATAAAATGGGATCCAACCCACAATATCAGTAATCAAATCCTATGCTTCAGGAAGAAAGCTTCATATCCACACAAGTAGAGCATCCACAAAAATTAGTTAGATATGTTAGTGTTTGATTTCTGTAACATTAACACTGCAAGAGGCAGGATATCAGACCCAATGGACCGATGGTCTGATCCTACATAACAAATCCAAAATGCAAACTAAGGCAACTGGGGGAAAATAATCTATAACAATTCCATCCCCTTGAAAAACTAAGTTGAGAATTTTGCACTGTCTTTATGCATTCTGCAAAGGGATGAATTTAGTCTTGTAATACAAGGGCATTTCTAGTGTCAGAAAGAAGCTCACAAGCTAGAGAGAAATCAGAGAAGACAACAAGAAAGGAATGAGGATTTGTAAGGTTTGTGGGCAAAGGCAAATGTGTTATTGACTAGTCTGTAAATGAAATGGTAAAGCTGATAGACCTGTCGCTATTAAATGGGTACTTATCTCAAGAATTTAGGTTGCTTCTTCAATATTCCTAGACAAAAATTCTGTTCAGATGGAGTTCAGACTGATACTACATGTCAGCAATTTTGGGGAAAATACATTACAGTAACACTGCAACAATTTTGTTTGGGGGGTGGGGGGGAAAGCATTACAAACGTAGGGCTTGTCTTCACTACTGGGGTAAGTTGACCAAAGTTACGCCAACTCCAGCTACTTGAATAACGTAGCTGGAGTCGACATAGCTTAGGTTGACTTACTGTGGTGTCTTCACTGAGCTGCGTTGATGGGAGACTCTCTCCGGTCGACTTTCCTTACTCTTCTCGGAGAGGTAGATACTGGAGTCGACCTGAGTGTGCTCTGCCATCAATTTAGTGGGTCTTCACTAGGCCTGCTAAATCAATACCCATTGCATTGATTGCAGCAGCGTCGATCTTCCCGGTAGTGAATGCAAGCCCCTAGGAAGTTCAGAACTAGCTTAAACTTAAATGAAGTTGAAACCTGTTAGTGCATGGAAATGCACAGTTAAAATGCAAATGTAAGAGTCTACCACTCTTTCAAGGGTTTAGATATTGTAGCAGAAGAGATGCTGTTTAGGATGGCACAATTGGGTGTAATGAGGTGAAATTAAGCAAATGAAAATTTAGTCTGGAATTCAGTGAGGTCTATTAAACTGTGGAATAATCTCCCAAGGGAAGGGGTTTGTCATTGCTTGAGGCATTCAAAACTAGACTGGATAAAGCCATATGATCCCGTATTTGTAGATTGATGGATGAAAAGATATAATAGGCATTTTTTTTTTAAATCTCTAATTTCTATAATCCACTGCAATTAATCCAATTCTTATAGCCAGTCACACTCAATATACCCTGTAAGATTATTTTAGGAAGAATATTTTAGATAGTATTATATCCTAGTTGAGAATAACATTGCACAGTAATCAAAATGATTGTGAGGTAGAGTCAAGTAGATAGAGATTGGAATAGATTGTCTATAGAGCTGTTGCTTTTTGGAAAGAAAAATTGGACTGGGTTGCTGAATATTCGCTGGATTTTTTAAAATAGGGTTGGATGATTTTCTATCCATAAATAACATCTGTTGCTACATAAGTTAAAATGTGGAAAGGTTAATCAAAGCTTATGTTTCAGGATGTAATCTGATCACCTGGAGGTGATTATGAGAAATTTTGTCCCTTGTACAGCATTGTACAACGGCTATACATTCTCTCTCTCTCTCCCCCGCCCCCCAAGCATGATGCAAAACTAGATGGAAGTGTGGTCTGATCCAGTCTGGCAAATCCTTTATTCCTCTAGATTTTTCTACAGTAATTAGACTCCATTAAGTAGCCAAATATGCCATGCTAATCAATGTGTTGCTTATTGTGGGAAAAACAACATATATTCTATATAAAATGTTATGATTTCAATGTAAACATTTGTTAAGTGGCGTGGGGGGCATGCAAAGACATTATAACAAAGGTAGGTTTAAAAAATGACCTAAAATAAGTTAGCTGTATGAACTAAAAGGGGTTAAAACATTGCTTTTGGCAAATGATTTGTAATTTTCCTTAATCGCTATAAGTATACATATTTGATTAACAATTTTACTTAGCGTTGCATACACCAGGTAACTGTGATCCATTATTTTTTGACAGATACTTTGTGTGTGTGTGTGTATGTGTGTGTGTACACACATAAGAAGAACTGGTTAAAATTAACATAAAAGTGACGCTTGTGCTTTCAGAAGGATAATTGTATGGCACTGCAACACCAGAACTATGAGGTGAAAATGCTAGGTGATGCCCTTTTATTATAGACCATTTCCCCCCCAATAGAATTGAAATTTAATTAAAACAGATTCCTTTATCCTACAAGCAGAAAAAAGGTTCAGAACAACACATTCAGGAATGGAAAGACCAAGGGAACAGCATGATTAATCTGAAGTAAAAGTAAGGAAGTCTTTCATTATTCATCAGTTAATGACAGTTAGGAGCAAGCTGCAATGTTTCGATAAATGAGAGATGTAAAATGCTACTGTGAAGCCGCCGTCTTCCCCTCAAACTAGAACACAGGACTCAACTGAGTCCTGAATGAAAATGCTAATTCCACATGATTAATCCTTTCTTCTTTTCTGTCAACATGAATATTAAGTAACTTCCTCTCCAGTGTCACTGTTAACTTGTACTTCGTTTATTTCAGGCTGTTTTCTTGGGAATATACAGCTTGACCTTAACACTTAGGATGACCTTATTGTGTCTGGTTTGAGCCCATTTGAATTGCACTTCTTTCTTTTTTCATTTTTTTGCATCATGTTGAAAAAAAAAAAAGAATTGTTGGATTGCGCTGGTGTACTGAATTGCGCTGATGTACTGAATTGGGCATGAGGTTTCATCCACTGGTTTACAATCTGTAAGGAGGCTAAAAACTGAACTAAGCAAAGAGGAGAATGTTTCTACTTTATCACAACACATTTTCAAATATTTGTGCCTAAGCTGTACTCCCAAAAACTGCCACTTTTGCAAACATACAGCCTGATCCTGATCTAATTTACACTGTAAAAACAAACAATTTTACAGTGCAAATTTAGTCTGTGTGGGAAGGTGACCCAACCTGATTTGTATACGTAAGTACCTGTTTGGCGTTTCTTATGGTGCATAGTAGATGTCCATGTTTGAAAATTTGCCTATAAGCATCTACAAATTAAGGCTATTCCCAAATGAGACAGTCACTCTGTCTCCAGTTTCTGCTTTGTGTAAGTATTAAGAATTGCAGAATAGTTATTGAGATGATAAATTTCAATTTGCCACATTAGTACATTGATAGGCATATTGATTTAAAATTGGAATTTTGTTTTTACTTTGTTTTGTGCCAAGTTATTTGCATTTCAGACAATAGAAATCTGTACATAAGCATATTTATCAGTACTGCTGGTCAGGTGACAAATGTTTCCTTTATCATGTAATGAAAGGCTGATAAAATAAATTCATTTAAATAAAATGTGACCGACTTTGAATCAATCTGTTTGTATCCCTAAAAGAAACTAGCTCTAGTCCCACAGCTCAAAGTCTTTGACACAATTCTTCATATCTATCTATAGAATATATCTATAGAATAGAGATACAGTATTAGATTAATACAGATATACCTATTATAAAAAAGGATTAAACAATGCATGTGTTTCAGATAATACCTGTTTTCCTTTGCCCTCCATCAGAGCCCTCACCTTCATATACAGTTTCCCCCTTCATTCACCTCAGTTCTTAATCCTGTATAACACCAGCTCTACCTCCAGCATAGAAGGCCTGGGTGCTACTGCCTCTAGAACAAGTCAGCACAGCTCCTCAGTTACTAGGAAGAGCGGTTGGTGGTGATGTCCATGGTCTGGGATGAATGAGATCTCTACAATGTTCACAACCCTTTTCAGGCCAGGAGGAATGCAGCAAACTCAGTTTCTGAACTTGGAATTCAGTTTTGAATCATTTGATCACCAATTTGGCCACCCACGTGTCCATTTGAATCACAAAACAAACAAACCCATAATAATAATTAATAACCTAGGAGTCAATTTTCAAAGGCAGTAGGCACCTACATGCCTTTCACAATCTACTCCTAGTCTAAAAGTAGTCACACATATTTCAACAAAAAGAACTGCAGATTGAGTGATGAGTGTCTAAAGCATCTCAAACTACGCCATATTAATTTTTTCTCAGACCTCTCTAACTATAAAATGTCTATATTTAAGGCATATATTCAGGAAATACCCCTATTTAGGAGAGTACTTATGAACTTGCTTATCTTTAACCGCAAGCTTAAGTCCTGTAAAATTAACCATGTTCTTCCATGCTTTCATGAATTAGAGGGATTTAGGCATCTGCCTAGGTCCTTTCCTGAACTGGAGGCTAAATGTACATTAGGGTGGTAAAAATTCCTTTTGCCATGTTTCAGCCTACAGTTTCCATGAGTTCTGTTATAAACCTTTGAGAACGGAAAATCTGACATAACTATCACTATTACACAAGCATGTATATCAGGAATATAGCATGCTTTTTAAATACAGATTTAAATGAGACTGTGCTGACTTTATCATATTAGTCATATGCCAAATATAGTGTGACAAATAGCTTCTAATTTCCTTTGGTCAGTATTTCTTTTGTATTCCCACAAAGCTCCTTGGTTTTCCTGGTCTTCCTCAGGTCTTGTATTAATATGTTGTTTGATATCTATATCTAAGTACATTCACTATGCTGGTGATATCCTATATGTAAAGATCTACCATTGTTGGAATGCATAGCATCAGTTTGAAAACCACTAAGAGATTCAAGCAGATCAGGATGCCTGGATTTTATGCCTGCTCATTAAATGGTACTTGTGTGGAGATTTTTACACCTCTATTCCATAGACAGCTGAGTTTCTGTTTCTTTTCAGCATTCAAAAAATAGTTAGATCTCCATGTTTAGGTCATTGCCATTTTAGTGAAGAGTTGAACAAATTGTGGCACCTAGGCAAAGGATGGGGAGCAATCCATTGTTGTTTTATTGTGATAGCACCTAAGAACCCATGGACCAGGACTCCATTGTGCTGGGCACTGTACAACTGTGGAGTAAAAAGAAAGTCTCTGTTCCAAGGACCTCACAGTTGTAGGGGAACCATCCTTTAAAAGGAAGGTATTGAGAAGGAGTTTGAAGGAGGAGAAAGCAATGACCTCATAATAAGCTTCCAGGGAAAAATAATATATACCTCTACCCCGATATAACGTGACCCGATATAACACTAATTCGGCTATAACGTGGTAAAGCTGTGCTCCGGGGTGGGGGGGTGGGGGGCTGCGCACTCCGGCGGATCAAAGCAAGTTCGATATAATGCGGTTTCACCTATAACGCGGTAAGATTTTTTTGGCTCCTGAGGACAGCGTTATATCGGGGTAGAGGTGTGTATAGCACAAGTCTATATATTTTAGAGGTAAGTTTAAATCATGAGATTTGCATCTGGTTTTGGTACAAATAAAAACATTTGCCAGTCAGTGAATGTTCTTAGTCAGTAAGTGTAGTAGATTCATTACCTAGAGAAAATGAGGCCCAGGTTAGGGGTTTACAGATTCAGTGTTTAAGTCCAGTTCCAATTCCCACCCACCCACCCTCCTGTGTGTGTGTGTGTGTGTATATATAAATTAATAAATATGTTCTTTGTTCTGTGTTTGTACAGCACCTAGCACACTGGGGTTTTGGTCCACTACTGGGTCTCCTAGGTGCTATCACAATACAAACAACAATAAGCAACAACAGTGGATTGCTCCCCATCCTTTATGCCATTCTTAGATGTCTGGTTTGTAGTCATATATATAAACCATAGTAGGGTATATATGGAGCCCTATGTTTTGTATTGTCTTCTCTTTCAATCCTCTTTATCTTGCATGGAATGTGTGCTCATGCTGCTCTTTGTGGATAATAGTGCTGAAATGAGGCTGGATGGCATTATTTACCTTTTCTCCTGATAATGATGTTTCCTACCAAAGGGTCCTTTCTTCAGGAATTAATCCTTATATGAACTCCTTAACTCCTGTTACCTTAACGCTTGAGAATAAAAATAAAATAGTAACCTTGATACACAGTAATGGCAATGAGGAAGCACATTATTCCTCGATATTCTTATTTCTCTGCTGAATAAAATTGTGATGACATCATCAAAGCTACCTGACTCAGAGCTTCACTCTTCTTCTCCATCAATTTTAATGAATAAAAATAGCATTTCCTTCCAAAACCTCCTTACCCCATTCCCTTTATTGCTAATTCCTCATTTCAGGACCAATTTAGAAAACTGTTAAACACATTAAATCTATCGCCATCTTGCTTCTTCTAATGACTCTGCTACCCCTTGCCAGAGTTTGACTGACTGCTTCTGGATTGTGTCACTGCAAGTGCTCACGGATGATGATGTGGATGTTTCCTGACTTGCATTTAGCAGTGAAGCAGACTTTACTGCTGGGGAGTAGCAGGTGGAACAGGAGCAACAAGAAGAGATTAGATATTCTAGTATAACAAAAACTAAGTGGCTAAAAGCAATGCAGTAGATGTAGGCTGGGATTTGCAAAGCAGCTCAGTGGAGTTAGGCATCTAGTAATATACCTTCATTTGGTACAGTGTGCCACACAATATTAGTTCAAAAATTAATGCAAATTGGTTTGGATATCAGTGTCATCACATGGACTAACAACTGGCTGGATGACTTGCAAATATGGGGTAATGATAGACAGCAATGTACTGATTTGGAGGAAGGTATTGGCTTCCTGTCGCCCCCATTCGCCCGGGATGGCGAACCGCGGCCAGTGGGGGCCGCGATCAGCCGAACCTGCCACGTCAGCAGGTAAATAAACTGGCCCGGCCCGCCAGGGTGCTTACCCTTCCTGGCGAGCCGCATGCTGAACGTTGCCGACCCATGCTCTAGCTAATACTTGATAATGTTCCTATCTTTGCTTTTTCTTGTATTGTTTGTTTTTAGCAGTGTGGGTTAGTGGATACAGAACTGGATTGAGTCTTGGGAGACCTGGGTTTTCTGTTCATGGCTCTGCAGGGTGATCTTCAACAAGTCAGTTTGTTTCTTTGTGCCTCAGTTTCCACATCTGTAAAATGGGAATAATTACACTGACCTCCTCTGTAAAATGTTTTTTTTTCAAATGACAGATGAAAAGGACAATATACATTTAGGTATTATTATTATTTAGTAAATGCTGTCCCTGCTGTTGTCAGCTAAAATCACTGTCCAATTTATATATAAGGTGAAAGCTTAAATTACTGAATCCATTACACGTGATGATTGAGCTCCCCACAGGAATGAAACTAGTGTAACTGCATACTAGCCAGAGTCTATTTAATTTATCACTTGTGTTATGGAGCACAACCTGCAGTCATGAAAATATCTTCTTGTATGTACAGTATTTGTTTTGAAATGTAGCTTGGAGAGATTTTTTTCCAAAGAAATTTAGAGCTATGTCATGCTGCAAATTCAGTGGCAATGACACCAAACACCCTGCAATCCAATACTGCACATAGATTAGACTTTTGGTATGTATTTAGTTGTAATCCAGTTCCATATTTATTACTCCAAACAATAGGTGATTCAGGGTGTAATGCCCATGTGACAAATGACGAGCATGGTGCGCTGTCTTCATGGAGCTTTCCACTCTTGGCCTTTGTTTTCTAGGCATCTTCCCTGGCAGTGTTATGCAAATTAACCAATTAATGACAGACAAAATGGCCTTCCTGCATCACCATGTTTGTAACAAGAAGGGCAACGCTGTAAGTCACGTACTATTCAGAGAGTTCTGCAGGCCACTGCTAGGGCATGATTAGCCTGACGGTAGAAGACAATTGTAGAGGCATCTGCTCTGTTAATTTTGAGAGAAAATTTACCAGATGGAGGCTGAAGATTTAAGTGATTAGAAGGTAGTAGATTGGAATACAAATTGGATTAAAAGAAATTAGATTGATATAAATCGAATTGAGTCACAACAGTTTGTGTTGTTCGTACCAAGGGGCAGTGGATTATGGGAGAAGCAGATGCTCCAATGAGATAGGAATTAATGTGGCTTTGACAGTCCATCTGGGAAGGCCTGAATATCGAGTATATCCCTAATCTCTCTCTCCATTTATCAATGCCATAATGTTAATTAGTACTTCATTCATTAAGTTACTTACAGAGGAAAAAATCTCAACCCTAGCCCCTCTCTGCTTGAGGATTTGTTATTGTGCCAAGAAATGGAAATCTCTCTTTAGCTGAGCTAGCTACAGTTGACTGTTATGTTAGACCTGTGTAATTCTCCTCAAGCATGCTGCTGCTTTTGGCATGCGTGAAATTTATTGGGCTTTGTTTTGCAATAAATTTGCCTTCATAAATCCAGCTGCATAGTTATTTGAAGTCCTGTCTTGATCCCCTAGAGCACATCAATCCCAAGGTACTAGTAATAAGCCCCCTTTTCACAGTTTTAATAAGGTACTGTATATACTGTACTGTATGTAGTTGAGTAACATTTTGTTTTATGGCCACGATGTAGCTGTGACATTAATGATGAGAGGCAGATTCTTCCTTGAGGGAGGAAAACAAGACAGATTTGTGTGTGTGCATGAGTACTCTGTTGGAGAGAGTTATATTTATTGCACCTGAAATTTCTGATGTTGGACTGGTTTGTCCTAAAATCTGGAGAGAATGGCTGACAACAGCCCTGTTGACTTTTAGTTCTTTCATCTCAACAATGTTCTAGAGGATGAATGCTTGCTTTGAACCTGAGATACAGCACAAAAAGATAACTTTGCGTTCTTTAGATGGAAAAAAAAGCCTGAAAAACACTATTTTAAAATGAGAAATCCACACCACACTTTGATGTGATTATAATTATTTTCTATCCACTGTCTTCCAGTACTGAATACAAGGTGATGAAAAGAAGAGCATTCTTAGTAAATGCACAAATCGGTCTTTTATTTTTTTCCCCACTGCACACAAGTGTGATGCAGTAAGGTGGTGCCAAGCTATTTGCATATAATGTGAATGCTGGCACACAAGGGCTGCATGTCAGTGTGAGAGTGGTAAGAACCCTTTAACATGTCTGTCCTTTAAAAAAAAAAAAAATAACAATGGTCTACAATTTTTGAGAAGTCGTCTGCTTCAGAGATAAAATGTGCTATTTATTATGTATTTTGATGTGCTGAATTCAAATATGACAATTAAAACAACTGATTGGCTACTGTTTCTAAGATATTTAAGTTTTTACATTTTATGTCTATGTATATTGTGTAGATAGTAGAATTTTAATCATAAATTGTAAACCTAGGTCTTTTCATCTGTTTATGGTTGCTTTACATGATAATATTTCACCTGTTCTGTTTATGTAACACTTTAAAAATCAGCAAAAGGGTTATATAAATAAAATGTATTATGAAACAAAAGGCAAAAAACTATTATGTACATAGTTTAGTCCTATTCAGTTTCTTCTCGGCGCTTCTTGGCTTGTCTCTTGTACTCATTAAATGGAGCATCTCTTGTCACTGTCCAGCAATAGTCTGCAAGCATTGATGGGCTCCATTTTCCCTGATAGCGTTTCTCCATTGTTGCAATGTCCTGGTGAAATCGCTCGCCGTGCTCGTCGCTCACTGCTCCGCAGTTCGGTGGAAAAAAATCTAGATGAGAGTGCAAAAAATGTATCTTTAGTGACATGTTGCAACCAAGTCTTTTGTATGCCTTGAGGAGGTTTTCCACCAACAACCTGTAGTTGTCTGCCTTGTTGTTTCCGAGAAAATTGATTGCCACTAACTGGAAGGCTTTCCATTCCGTCTTTTCCTTGCCACGCAGTGCATGGTCAAATGCATCATCTCGAAGAAGTTCACGAATCTGAGGACCAACAAAGACACCTTCCTTTATCTTAGCTTCACTTAACCTTGGAAATTTTCCACAGAGGTACTTGAAAGCTGCTTGTGTTTTGTCAATGGCCTTGACAAAGTTCTTCCTCAGACCCAGCTTGATGTGTAAGGGTGGTAACAAAATCTTCCTTGATTCAACAAGTGGTGGATGCTGAACACTTTTCCTCCCAGGCTCCAATGACTGTCGGAATGGCCAATCTTTCTTGATGTAGTGGCTATCCCATTCGCAGAGAAAACAGCAGTACTTTGTGTATCCAGTCTGCAGACCAAGCAAGAGAGCAACAACCTTCAAATCGCCACAAAGCTGACACTGATGTTGGTCATAGTTTATGCACCTCAAAAGTTGTTTCATGTTGTCATAGGTTTCCTTTATATGGACTGCATGGCCAACTGGAATTGATGGCAAAACATTGCCGTTATGCAGTAAAACAGCTTTAAGACTTGTCTTCGATGAATCAATGAACAGTCTCCACTCATCTGGATCGTGAACGATGTTGAGGGCTGCTATCACACCATTGATGTTGTTGCAGGCTACAAGATCACCTTCCATGAAGAAGAACGGGACAAGATCCTTTTGATGGTCACGGAACATGGAAACCCTAACATCACCTGCCAGGAGATTCCACTGCTGTAGTCTGGAGCCCAACAGCTCTGCCTTACTCTTGGGTAGTTCCAAATCCCTGACATTCAGTTCACCTTGTGTTATGAAGTGTGTTTCAGAGGAGGAGGATGGGAGAAAATGTGGGTACTGTGACACTGATGGTTCAGGACCAGAAGTTTCATCCTCTTCCTCGTCTGACTCAAGTGAGAATGATTCTGATGCATCAGGAACCGGCAGTCCTTCTCCGTGGGGTACTGGGCGTATAGCTGATGGAATGTTTGGATAATGCACAGTCCACTTTTTCTTCTTTGACACTCCTTTCCCAACTGGAGGCGTCATGCAGAAGTAACAATTGCTGGTATGATCTGTTGGCTCTCTCCAAATAATTGGCACTGCAAAAGGCATAGATTTCCTTTTCCTGTTCAACCACTGGCGAAGATTTGTTGCACAAGTGTTGCAGCATATGTGTGGGGCCCACCTCTTGTCCTGATCTCCAATTTTGCAGCCAAAATAAAGGTGATAGGCTTTCTTAACCATAGTGGTTATACTGCGCTTTTGTGATGCAAAAGTCACTTTAGCACAAACATAGCAGAAGTTATCTGCACTGTTCACACAAGTACGAGGCATCTCTGCTCACTTTGGCTAAATGGAAATGTGTCCCTTTGCAAAATCAAACACTGACAAATAAGAGAGCATGGCACTGTATGATTTCTAGAGCTGATATAGGGCAATTTGTTCAGCAGAGTGATGTAAGCTTTGTTATGATTGCATCATCCATGTCTTCTAGGAATAACACGATGCAATTCATAGCATGTATGACGCAATACCAGCTTCAGATTGCATCATTCATTGTTTTGCCTAAAAAGCAAGTACTGTCCAAACCCAGTCATAGATTTATTCATAGATCCAGTCAAAGATGTATTTTAGTCATTTCTGGTTTAAATTGAGATCCCTTCCCTTTATAACTCACTTATCCTCCGCCATTCCCAAGTCAAGGGTCGTATATACTGACCCAATAGCATATCTTGAAAACTAGAGCCAATCAACAATTTTAAGCATCATTTTCATTCTCAGTGACCCAGAATTAGTAAAGTTTGACTACATTTATTTCAGAAGCATTTTGGCTGTAGAGCAGTGTATTTGACCTGTTTTCTGAGAGCCCCAAAAAGATTAAGCATGTAAATGGACCAGAACAAACTGTAACTATAATTTTAAATGACCTTTCTTGCATCTGAAACAAATCATAAATAGATTTGAAAATGTCTTTTGCTTTGCTGACAGAAGCAAGTAAGGCCACAAATCTTTACAAACACATCAAACAGATTAATGTGTGAAATAACCTTCTGTTTTGTCATTGAAGACAGTAGTGGAAGCTCGGAGGTATTTTCTTTAATTACAAAATAGTTTTGCAGAAGAGAAGATTATTGTATTCTATTTGAGTTTATTTTGTCTGAACATAAGTGATCCAGGCATGTTTACAGGTGCATATAGTTCCATATATTTTTATAAAGCCCTCACATTATCTGTTTTACAAATGTACAGTATTGACAGGTAAAAAAGGAACCCTATGAATTAGCCTCCATTTCTTGAACACCTGCTGTAATTTTTAGCTCTAGACAAAGAAAAACACCCAATATTCAGGAGCAGTAATGAACACCCTCCTTTAGGTCCAGTTGCATGAAACATATGTAAGTGTTGGAAGGTTGAAATATTTTTTTTCTTTATTACGGCCCAGACAGCATGCATTATGCTTATTGAAAATAATGATGATAAGTCAATTAATGTTTATGACCAGAGATGGTACCATCTGCTTCCTCTGTAATATTCCTTTCATTTCTTGTCCTACTACTTTTACATCTCATTCACAAATTTATGGCTATGGCAATAAACAATCTGAGAAGTGCCTGTATGTGTGTGGGAGAGAGCGCAAGAGACCTCCTTGGATACTAGCCTGCCTTATTCTTGTGCCCTTGTGCATGCTGCTCATAGTGGAACAAAATAGATTAAATAATTTGCATATCTGGAAGAAGTAAAGCATTGAAAGTAAGCATTGTCACACTCAACCATTCTATGACTCTTGCTTATGGTGGTTTACTGAGAGTGTGCGATGCATTAATGGAATCAACAGACACCCTAAGCCAATAAAGTTATTTAGACAGAAACATTGACCTAGACCATACATTAAAAATACACTTCTTAGAACAGTAATTTTTGTTAATGCATCAAAGCTAAAATAAGGCTGGGACAAGATACTGTATCATGCCTTTCCTTTGAAAGGCAGAATTCTTCTCAGCTACACGTATGCCACTCCATTGACTGCAGTGGCTTTCATGCATATAATGGAGAACAGAATTTGGTCCAGTACATTCATAGAAGCTCAAGAGAAGCACTGGACTGGTGCCTTCAAGCTGAAGTATTACAAGCGACATATCTGATGTCTGCCAGCCTTGACTATAAATAAACTAATAACAGGAGAGTTGAGGAAAAATCAGTAAGTACTGCCGAAACGAGTGCCAAGAATTGGCACAATGACTCAGAGTGTTTGTGCTCTGTCATCAGGCCCAAGGGCATTCCATTTAATTCTGCCTGCACAAGATGGAGTTGGAGAATTCCAATCTACAGTTTAACAGGACATATAACTGGATTACTACTGGGGAGGGGAGAGAGGATTCACCTTGTAAATGGAAGTGAGAGAGGGGTTGTCTTTGTTTTGGATGGGATAAAGAAATCATCATCATTTTAGCCAGAGACATACCAGTAGTTGCTATTTGGTAATTGCGGCAAGATTGACCAATTTTGTTAATTAAACTATGTGAGATGTTTGTGAAACAAGCTGAAATGATGTGCATAAAAGGATTCTGTGGGGTGAGGAAAATCTTCAGAAGTGCCTTATGTTTTTTCAGTATCCCACTTCAGAGTGGGGTTCCATAAGCAGTGAGAGTATGTGAAAGAGAGAATCTCAAACACGTCTGCACTTTCAGCTGGAAGTTGTAAATTCAAGCTCTATCAGACATATCCATGCTAGTAGCTCTGATTGAGCTAGTGTGCTAAAAATAATATAGCCTTGGCAGCATTAGCAGCAGAAGGAACTAGCTGCTCCAAGTACCTACCCATCCAAGTCACTAGGCATGTACTTAAGGGCAGCTAGTGCAGGTATATCTCTTCGAGCTGGAATTTATACCTTCCAGCATGAAGTGTAGCCATACACTCAAGTGAGCTAATTTGTACTCCAGGTGCACCAGGAGCATTTAGATATGGGGAAATTGGAGAACAGGTTCTCTGGAGCATAAATGAATCTTTCTTAAATCTTGTGTTTGGTACCTAGATACTAAAGTGCTCAGTGCTTTTGTTATTTCCATATTCTCCTATATTTAGAAGAGGGAATAATTATTAACTCAAATGTCACTGTGGTAACCATTGAAATATCCTTTTAATGCCAGGTCAAACCATTGTATAAAAGATGCCCTTTCCGGCAAATGATTTTTTTTTAAAGCCATCCTCAATGTGAGTAGTAGCAAATACTGGTTGAGTATCATAAGAGAATATTAGTGTAAGTGCTTGTGGTGACCCCAGGGTATGTATATAATGCGTTCAACAAACATAACACGTAGTAGGTGACTGTTCTTTCTTGATATGAAATCTTACTTTGGTTTAAGAGCAACTCAATGGGTTTCCAAGTTACATGCTACAAAGAGCAAACTCAAAAGGAACATTTACAGATATCCAAAGAAACTAAGGTTACCTCACATTTACAATTCATGGCCTTAATAACTGAATATAATCAGTGTAAATAGCAGGGATGTACAGATATCAGGAAGCGCATGCTGGCAGAATGGTTTTGCCACTCTTGGGGAAAATTCAGAGGATGCTGTCCCTTCCACGTCGGCGTGAAGGGGGAGAGAGAGTAGGACCATGGTTCCTTTGAGATGAAGTCCTGTCCTGGGAGGGGGCAAACACTACTGTCAGCTTGCATTTGTACTGATTCTTGTGCAAGTGCAGTGAGGGGAAGAAAGCAACTTGTGCCCTTCTCTTGCGGAACTATCCAGAGGCCAGACACAATCTGACTTTTAAAGGGAGCATGAAGACTAGGAAGGCATAGAGCAAAATATGCATGCAATGAGAGATCTGATCGAAGCAGGAGCAGAACTGTGCAAAACTTTGAAAATGAGGGTGAAGACTTTGTATATGAGGTGAAAGAAACAGCATATTATGGGAATCCAGACCTTTTATATAAACTTGATTATTTTTTATTTCCTTGCTGGGTTTCATCTTGAGAAGTTTTAAAGTAACTCTCTTCTCTCAATTTGAAACTTTCAAAGGTAAGCTGTTTGACTTACAGCCCAGTTCCTAAAAATAAAGACTTCTGTAAGTTGTCTTGTTTGTAAGAAGAATGATGACATGTATGCATAAGATGTTCAAGTTTATTTTTCATTTTTATGATGGATGAACATTGGCTGGCTGGCTGGCTGTTGTAAGGGTCTTTTCAGTTAGTTATTTTTATAGGGTTTTTTTTTTTGGCTCAAACTTTCCTTAAACTGGTGTTGCCAGCACAGAGTGCCCAAGGCAAAGCAACAGCGGGTTCGTTGCCCGGTGTGCTTCACGTCAATAAACACACCAGGGGGAGAAGCAAACAAAGTTTATTTGGGATCCCAAAGCGGTGCAAGGAGACTGGCAAGTCTCAAATCAAGCACATTAACAGGAACAGTTTTTCTTCTTTTATACATTTTGCAGTTAAGCCTCACCCTCCCCTTTCCCCTCTAGCCCTCCCTTTCTCCCCCCCTTCCTCCCTCTACCCCTCCCATCCCTGGTAATAGTTAAGTCATTCTTGGCAGCTATAAGCCTAGCTTGTTAGTAACTTCTTTAAACTGTTATCTTGTCCTTTTTCCCTTCAGCCAGAAACATGCAGGCCTCATTATTACTGCTTGAGCAGGGGGTTGCACACAGATAACTGGTTGCTTACATATTCCAATTGCACCTGGCTTTTGAGGTTGATTAGAGTTTAAACATGGAAGGATAGAGTTTGGTTCACTTAGGCCTAGTGCAGGAAGGCTTCATTGACACTTAGTGGCCTTCCACCCTCCCGAGTTACCTAGGGTGAGGCCTAGTGACGTCAACACTGGTGACATATTATCTTAAGACTTTTTCACCCAGACAAGGCCATGAAAACTTCCTCAAAAGTAGTTTCATTTTAGGTAGTTTTGGAATTTTTTGGGGGGAAGGAGAAGGTCACAGGCTTACTATGTTTATTATATAAAACATTGGGTTTTTTTCAAATTATTGGCTTAATCAGGACTTTTCCATGTTGACATTAACTAAGGCTGACCAAGTTACCTGATTTGACTGAAGTCCTTAAAGAGAGGCACTGCAAGGTGAAGTAAGCAAAGATCATAAACCATAAAAATCAAGGATAAGAATGAGAAGCCTCACCTTCAGGTCAAAAAGTCACCTGAAGGAAGACTGATGTTCCTGGAACCATAAGTCCAGTCAACTTGGGGAGAGGAAAGACATCAAGAAACAGGCTACCTGCACCAGACAAGCCAACCTTTGAGCTGCATCAGAGGGAAGCTTGCTAGCAAGAAGTGCTGTGCAACTAATATCACTATTTGGCTTCTTGACTGCAGTTCCAGCTACTAAGCTGTAAGAGTCCAATAGACTATGAAAATAGTCTGTGAACCCTGTTATCTTAAGTGTCTTATTTTTCCTGGTTTCTATTTCTGTGTTTTGTCCCTGTCTTTTCATCCTATCATTTTAGGATGTGAAAGTATGATCATGGGGATGCATGTATGTATGAGCACCCATAAAGTCTGCACAGGGAAGATACTTGAAAGGAAGTTTTCCAGGTTTAAGTAGTCCTAAACACAGTCTTGTAAAGATGCTCATTAAAACATTGTTGTGTGTTGAAAAGTCCTAAGAAACTTCAATTGTTATGTACAAAATTTGGTACACAAGAGTGATCAAACTTCTGCTTGTCAAAATATTCTGTAAAAATCTGTATTATAACATCTCTGTTAGGAAGGAGGGGGAGAAAAGGGTTAACTACCACTCAAGAATTCAGATCGGAGAAGGAAGCTGTGTAATTGGCTCTGAGGATGTGGTCCAGATTTTAGATGATGATTTGTTTTTGGTATCAAAATACTTAACCAGCTGGGGTTTATAATGAATCTAGTTGGAGTTTACAACCAAACAAATAACCACCTCCTTAGATCCTTTCTTGGAATTTATAAGAATGAATTTGTTGTATGAATCTAATTATTTAACTAATTTGGTTATTTAATTCCAATCCAATATTGAGACTAACTTGTTGATTTGACCTTGATTTGATAGTTGTTCTTTATTCCTTGTTTCATACTGTTAACAGAAGATTAGCTTTGGTAATGTAATACTTGATTTTATTTTTGTTTAATAGTTTTAATAAAATGTATAAAACTAATACTGAGTCCAGTTTCTTTCAATAAATGATGTGAGTCCAGGACCTGGGTGGGTATCCTAAAAGCTTGACCAGCTCTTCCTAATTAGGCTTGGTTCTCACAGTGATCTGCAAGGAGATGTGAAGGTGGTCCTTCTATTGTCTGATAAGAAGCCATTGTTATCATCCCAATGCTGGGATGATATGTTAGTTCTGTAGCAAAGGATCTACTGGGAAATCTTGAAAAGATGTCTGTTTTCCTCTCATCCTTGATCAGAAAAAGATCAGAAAGGAAACGTGCTGAGAGGAGTCAGGAATATACTTAACTTTGCTAAATTTTAGAAATGGCTTTGAGAGCATCTCTCGGGATGAGCTGCTTTGCTTCAGTTGCGCTGGATGAAAAGAGTGAGGAAAATACCCATTGTCTTCGTGGAACTCTTGTTACCTGCATTTTTTTTTCAGATAAGAAGTCCTTCTTTCCTCCCCCCCCCCCCATTCATACTAACTTTCATAGCTCAAAATGTTTTTCCCGCTATATTTTCATGCCTGACGTGAATTTATCATGTCATATTATGGGGACACAGTGGAACACTCAAGGAACTCCAATCTAAAAATGAATCTCTATTATTTTAAGCTCAAAAGCAAAAGTCTATTGTTAGAAAAGTTTTACCAACTAAATAAATATGAGTTATGGAATTAGGTGAATAAGGATATGTGTCTGTGATCTTCTTTTCATGAACCAAGTGTACAGTGTATGATTAATTTCTACACCATTCCCCAAACCAGACTACCCTACAATGATAACATAACTATTAGTTGTCAAGAGAAAACATAGATCTGAGGTAACTTTTGAGGGTAAGAAATGAGGAAACAAAAGAGATCACTACCGTTTAAATTAATCTGGGTGAAATTCTGTTCAACCAAACAAAATTGATTCAATTTTTCTGTGCAATACTGGCTTGTATTAATAATAATATTTTTAATCTCCAAGGACATGACTAATTTATAGATAATCATACACTGTGGGCTATTTACACCACTTTGCAGAGGTAGTGAAATTTGCACTGACTTCTGATTAGCATTGGTGTGTGTGAGAAGAACAACATGCAGCCGAAGTGGTGGAAACATAGCAAACTTTAAAGAGTAAGGGTACTCTGCAAAAGTGTTTTAGAAAAGACTCTTAATACAACAGGCTGGCTGCTTATATTACACCTGACAAATTATTCTTCTCACACGTACAATGAAGAACAGATTTTTGTGTTTAGTAAGTATTTTTTCCCATTAAAATTGGTTATATCACACTAAGAAGTCTAAATTTTGTACAACAGAATCTTAATAAAATCACTCTTTCCATAATATTTGGTTAAATATTTTAATAGCAGATATTGATTTTTTTCTCCTGGAGATTTTTGAAGGACTGTTTTAACTTTTTTCCTCAGACCTAAGGAAACTTCCAGTGCAGGAAAGGTGGCATGTCTTGTAGAAACAGTTTTCTGTGGAAGGTAGGGTGTGCTGCTTAATGGGTTAATTTTGCAGTAGGAAAAGCTTTCACAGACTTTGACACAGGTGACACAGCTCACTCTCAATGCCCTTCCATGGAAACATAGAGTCCTTTCACTTCTGCCAAGATTTGCAAAAAATTGCAAACTATAAAGCTTACAAATGTAATCTTCACTGTGACACTTTGTGTAGAGGAATGCATCTAGGAGAATCAGGTAGCCTGATGCCACTGTATCAGCTCACACTCCAGTTGCATTTTCTCATTTTCTTGAATTTTCACACTATCTTTTGTTCCAACTAGCATGTGACTGACTGAATCTCTATTTGAGATCTCTGCTTTCTTTCAGCCAATTCTCTGGTTAAGAAGGTAGTGAAAGCAACATATTTATTCATTATATCTAGGAGATGTGGATAATAAGTGTGGCTCATAAGTATTTTCTAAGTGGAATAATCAGCATAGACATTTGAAAGTAGGATAGTGGGCAGTAACTGTGTGACTATCTTCCAATAAACTTATCTAAGGAGGCCTTTATTATAATTTGTATCTACAAATGTGTGTTTCTTTTTTCACACTAACGCTGTTCACAAATAGGTGGCTAGTGTACAAAGAGGTGACAAAGTCAGATAGAAAAATGAGTGGCAGAGCTAAAAAGGGCCTTGAAGGCAAGACTGAAAACTGTATTATGAAGTACTTTCTGTATACTCTGTTAATAGTTAAACTAATATGTTTTGCTGTTTTTCTTTTAATCTGCTTGATGCTTATAGCGAAATCAGCATCCTCCCTAGTGTATAATCTGTGCCTCTTAAAGAATTACCGTAATCCCAATAACTGTGAATGGTCTGGTGATTTGAGAAATAAAAATTGGCTATGAACTTAGCCTGCTTATATTACTGCTGTTCACGTAGACAACCTGCTGGCTTTGGGAAGTGACTACCATCAAGTAGCAAGTTCAATAAATCAAATCAACTTTTGTCTGAAAGTGATAAAATCAAAACTAGAGGAGCATGAAGTGTGTGTGTATGTGTGGCAGGGGGAAGCAGTTTATTTCTTACAGTGTAAAAGATGATGATTTTTTCCGCTCAGACTCAGCATAGTGGTAGTGTGAGATATAAGGCAAATTCATAAGTCTTCCTCTGGACTATATACATTTATTGTTTAGTGTGAGATAGTGTGGCTACTTTGTTTGTTTATAAAGTTCAGTGAAAGCACCTTACACTTAATTGTACAGGAATGAGTCATAAATGAGGGGGTTTTATTTACTTCTCTATTTCTTTTTGTGTTTTTTATGGGAAATTTGTTGCTTTCATACACGCGGGCAAATTATTTTGGTTTAATTGAAATTCTTGCAAAACAATAATAAGTAGAAACCAGCGTAGTAGATTAGCTAGAAATGTTTTCTAGGAGACATGTATGGATATCAGTGCAGCTCTACAGCAAAGCTCATACAAAACACATTTGCCTTGATTCATCCAAGGGTTAGTTTTCCTTATTTGTTTTTCCATATCCTACTAATGTTGAGGTGTCCTTCTATAGGATACTATATTGATACATGTAACTACCATTTCAGCTCATGATCATATCCGTCACCCCTTGCTTAAGCAGATTTGCCATTATTACTTTCATGTGCCTTGTGATAGCACTTACTGGAACATTCTGTCTCCTACCATTGAGCAAGCTCTTCTTAGTGCCTAAGATTTAAAGGTAACCCTTGATCTATGTCAAGGGTTATGGCCTGCTTAACCACACTTATGCTAACTTATGCTTCAGCTAATGTCTTACAGGATACTGTAGGTTTCTTGTGTTACAGCTGAATATAATGAAGGCAGATAAATATAATGAAGGCAACAGAGTGAATATGATAAATGCAAGCCTATGGGCTACATAGTAGGCTATTCTGTGAGTACAGGTTGAAGGATGAGTGTCTTCAGCCACTTGAAAAGTGCAACAATAGTCTACTAATGCATATTCTGGAGTGACTTACTGCTATGGGAGTATGGCTTATTCATTTTACATTTAAATGTTTTTTAACTTGTAAAAAAAAAGTTTTATGGGGATTTAGGTAAAGTGCCTTACATTATGAAAAGAAGGTCCTATAATCAGAGCCGGTTCCAGCTTTTCTGCTGCCCCAAGCAGAAAAAAAAAAAAGCCCATCGGCGGCACTTTGGCGGCAGCTCAATTGCGCCGCTTCATTCTTCGGCGGCGGCAATTCTGCGGCAGGTCCTGCACTCCCTCTCTTCCTCTTCAGCAGCACTTTGGTGGCAGCTCAAAGAGGAAGAGAGGGACTGAGGGACCTGGAGGTGCCGCCCCGATACCGGATGGAGTGCCGCTCCTTTGTATTGGCCGCCCCAAGCACCTGCTTCCTTTGCTGGTGCCTGGAGCCGGCCCTGCCTATAATAGTGATGAGAAAACAATAGGAAAGAGATTAAAAATAAATTTGTACTACTGTTTTGGCTCTATTTGTTTGATTGATTTATTTATTTTTACCTTTTTTTAGATTAGAAAATGTATTACACCCACTCCCATTTGTATCTAGGTATAAAAGTAAGAGCCACCATTTGCAGACATGTAGTTGTGGGAGTGCTGCCTCTGCACATCTGGCAGCTTAGGACAGCATTTTGCCTCTTTGAGATAAAGACTGTCCTGTGGCAGCTTGACGTCACCTCCAGCACAGGGCTGTACCTAATTGAGGGGCTGTTGTAGTCCTTGGAGTTTAACTGAAGTTATTAGTAACCATAGAATAAGTTATTAACACAAAGGTAGATACAAATGGATGTGAATTGATTACTCATGTAGTTAAGTGACAGCTTATCATAAATCCACCAATTATTATTGCAAGAACGACAGTGTTTTCCATTAGTCATCTTTTAACGAGTCAACATTTAGTGATAGTTAGCAGACTATGGAATCTGTATAGTGAAGCTTCGTGGTACACTATCTCAGATATCACAGGGTGATAACTTGATGAATGTTAACCTTTTCTTTAAACGAAGACCACTGTATTCACAAGTAGATATGTGAGGGTGAGGGATCTATCTGGCCCTCTCTGTGTCTCTTCCCCCTCCCCCTCCTTCTCCCCCTCTCCCCCCGATGCAGCAGGCATCAGTACCCTGAAACCCCCCTTGCCTAGGAAAAGCCCATTCAATTTTGGGTACCAACAAGACTTAGTCCTCCAGGGGCCTAGAAAGGCCAGGAAAAGATACTAACCAATCAGGAGCCAGCAGACAAGTTAAGAAGGCTTGTCTGCTTCGTCCCAAGGAGGGGGGTGCTGGGTGAAGCTCTGCATTCTAGGTCTAGGTCAGACCTTAGACCTTAGTCCATTCTGTGCTTTGCTGCACATTGGGCTACCCACATTTGCCATTCTTGGCTGTCAACTGCCCTTCTCTCCAAATCTTCCCATTTCACATTGAGGTGCTTAATGTTCGTTTCTATGTTATTCGCAGTCTTCCTCTCTTTCTTCTTGCATTTTCTGGCTTCCGTTCAAGGATGGTATTTGGTAAGCGTTTTTTTTCCCCCAGTCTCAGCACATGTTCCAGCCACTCATGTCTTCTTTTGTAGATTATTTGTGAAAGGGTACCTTGTCCAGTTATTTTTCTGACTTCTTCATTTGTCTTCCTATCTCTATATGTTGTTCCCAATATTCTTCTCAGACATTTGTGATGAAATGCATCCAGCTTTTGCGTATCTTTCATGATAAGTTGCCATGTCTCACTGCTATATGTTGTGATGGCGATAACAATTGCTTTGTACACATTCAGTTTTGTCTTAAGGGAGATGTTTTTGAATTGCCCGATGTTTTCGAGTCTTCCAAATGCAGCATTTGCCTTCCCGATTCTTCTTATTATTTCCCGGGAACTAATACCATCTTGGCTGATAGTACTTCCAAAATACGTACAATTGTCCACCTTCTCCAGTTTCTCCTCTTCAATTTTGAATTCTGTCCTTATAGTCCCCATTAACATGACTTTACATTTCTTTTCATTGCATCTCAAACCTATCTTTGTTACCAATGTTTAAATGTCATTACCAAGTGGTTACTCTTTGAGTTTGTAAGTTTAAAGCTAAATTATGAGTTTATCTTTAATTAAATATTAAAGGACTGAGACCAACCTCAGTGCACCAGTTGTCTTGCTCTGAGTTGGCTGCCACAGTAACAAATAGTGGCATTCTTTAAAATCTGAAATGTAAAAATAAATCCCTTATAACTGTGGTCCATAGCCAGTTAGATGTTAAAGATGGCAAATATTCTTTCCTTATGTTAGGATTTTCTCCTATTATCTGTTTCCTTTAACTCGATGCTGTCTCTTAGATTGAAAGTGTGTGCTTTAAAAAAGCTTAGAAAACTTAATATTTTGCACTTATTTCACCAAACAACTGGGGGGAAAGTACAGATCTTAATTTATTAATTTAAAGTGGCACATTACTATGTGGTAAAAGTGAAGTGAATTAATACTATTTTATTAGTGGTTCCTTGCAGTCCGCCTTATTTTCCAAAGTGATTCCTTTGCTAGAAGAATGTTAGTTGACACTAGTGATAGTTGTCCAGGGAGGAGTGACAGCCTTGAAAACTCATGTAAATTAATAGTGAAAAGTGAGGGACAGATCCTCAGTTGGTGTAAATTGTAAAACCTCCATTGAATTCAATTGAGCTATAGCAATTTAGAATCTGCCCCAAATAAGTATTTTGCGAAAGAACCTGAATTGTTCCCAGTAGATTACTTTTGAGATGTCACTGGTAGCTCTCCTGCACATATTGCCCCAAGTGCCTGCGCCAACACAGTATAGAAGTTCTTTAAAAGGTAACACTGTGCCCCGTGGTACTCTAATATAAATTGTTGTAGCTCTATTGGGTTCAGTGTGCCTTTGTGCAAAAATGCAATGGTGACCTCAACAACATGTTGGAGCTAGAAGCAACTGCTTAGTGAAATTTTGGACTATGTTATCAACATTGTGGTAGCTGCTGTGAAGGTGAAGGAACAGTGGAGACTTTTCTCTCAACTTCTTGTTTTCATACTTTCAAAGTGTTTTGATGTGTAGGTTGATCCTGATGCAACCTTAAACAAAAACTCTGCATAGTGGTAGTTATGTTCATTTAGTAAAGAAGTGTTGCATCAGGTATCTAATATTACAGCATGGTGCTTATGGTCCAAGGGCATCATTGTTCCTTAATTCAAATGGTGGTTGTTTACTTTCTTCAGAGTCTTTATGTGATGTTAATAACTTTTGCATTATGTACAGTAAGCAACTTGTTACACATCCCACCCCAGGGGTGACAACAAAGCATTAGCCTAGGGTAGCAAAACATTAGCCTAGGGCCAAGGGCAGCGCTCATGTTGATTTTTTTTCTTTCAGTTAATGGATTTGGAAGTGCTGTTTCAGCAATTTCCTGTTGTGATTCTCTGGTGGGCACAGCTCCTGAGTGCTTGGTTTGTCATGTTCACTTACTAGTATGCGCCTATGCTGGGATTACAGGTTTCGAAGATCATAATATATACCATGGTCACATGCCTAAATACTCAAACACAAGAAGCAGCTGGCATCTGTATTCATTCCAAACGGAATCCCGAGTTCTTATGTCTCTGGGCCCCGCTCTTTTCTATCAGCCTGCTCCATGGAGCAAAGCTATGCTGGGTCCTGGGCCTCCTATCAGTGAGGAGTCAGATCTGCAAATCAATGAAAATTTGTCCTAAATTTGTCACTTCTTGGAATGGTCTTGGCTGATTCTAAGTTCCTCGGGTCTTCTGGGAAATTTTCCTACCGGCCACACTGATCCGGTGGCTGCAGTTCAGTGGCGTGTGATGTGATTTCTCTTTATCATTTTTGTCAATCCTATTATGATTTTTCAGGAGAAAAATGTTGTATGTGAGTAATGATCTTTTTAGATTGTATGCTGTTCAGGACGGGGACCATGGCTTCCTCTAGATTTGAATAGCCCCCAATGTATTTTGTCTGCCAGTGTAATATAAATAATAATAATAATGGAAGATACTGTGACAGCCTTAGAGTCTTTTTTTAAAATAATACTAGCCCCTTTAAAGCTAGGAAATGAAGAGGTGAAGCTGAAAAGTTATCTGCAATGTTGGTTACCCTCCTGTCTTGCTGAGTTCATAAGGTATATATGAAACTGTAATTCTGAAGCCCCCTAATAAATGATAATATGCCAATGCTAATGCACAACAGATTAGGTTATTATAGGCACAGTAGAGCCATTACAATGTACTGTTTAAATATATATTTAGGGACTTTTTAACTGCCCATTTTTTCCCAGCTAAATCTTACAGGCTTCTTTGGAGTAGCCACCATGGTCCATTGTATAAATTTATATTATAGTGGCTTTCTGCAAAGGTGTGTTTTGACTCAGTAGAGTGTAACAGCTCATTTGGAATCATTGCAATCCCTCATGGCAATGAGTATTTAGGGACTCTTAAATCCAGGGGCAATTTGGCTTTGCACGTATGCATACAAAGTCTGTGTGGTGGAAATCCTTTGAGGGAAAAACTAATGAAAATGGTGCTACGTGAGTAGTGCAGTGCACAAAGTAAACTGCCTTCCTCAGTGAAACAACTTGTACTCTTACATAGATTAGGGGCAGAAGTAAAATCCATCATCTCTCTCTCTTCCGCTTCCCCCTCAAAAAAGTACCCCAAATGACTCTGTAAACATTAAAGTACTAGTGAAGGCCATTGCCAGACCTTTTAACATTCATCATTTTAATATTTACCAGAGAATAGTCATTTTTTTAATAAAATCAGTAGTTTTCAGAATAGCTGTTCCTGTTCAGATCACAAATGAAAATGAGTATGGTGCTCTTTTTCCTGAAAGTGAGATGACTCTCAGCACTGGACAGATCCAGGTAACCTTATGGTCCAGGAAGGAACTGTACAAGCTTCCCCACACCACTCTGCCTATGCACCCCACAGCCATGACTGACAGTACCTGTGTTGCTGAACTCCTGGATCTTTCTTCACCAGAGGCTACTTAATCAGGCCAGAATGAGATAAACAGTGTGTTAATTTTGCATCAGTGTAGAAGAGGACTGAAGTATTGTGATTGTCTTATTATGACCTTAAGATTTGAAGTCAGCCTCATGAGGTGAAAGGTTGGAACAAATGCAAGCCCCACTGAAACCAAAGGAAAGACTCCAAGAGGGGTTGAATCAGGCCTTTAATCCTTTGCTCTGCTTTGCCTCCTGATTTTGATAGTCCTTTGCAAACATTTGTGTATCAAAACCATCATGTATTTTGGTACGTAGAGCTTGTCAATTTTTTTTTTAATTTTCACTACAAATATTTGTCAACAATTAGAGCTTTTAAAATATTTTGACCTGAGTTGGTTGGAAAAAAAAAGTCATCAAAAATTCAGAAATACCCAAAATATTGACTAGTTGTAATGGCACTATTGGAAATCCCCAGCGAACATAGAATTAATACTGGGGGGGAAAAGAATTGTTCAGTGGTATTTATGAAATATGTTTAAAAAGTTATATGGGGTGTATTATACCGGCCTCTTGCCAATGTTCTTATTCTATTTTTCAGTCCAGCATACTGATATATATGAAATTCATGCTTTTTATTTTAGTGAATATTTCTAATGCTTTGAATTCCTGTCTTGGCAGAGAATAATGATGCTTTCTAATTACAAATTCTCCAGTTAAATTTTAAATGAAATAAGGAACATATCTTTTTTTAACATACTCTGGCCATATCATGCTGGCTATATCATTCATAATCTGTTTTTGGCCTTTGAAATGATGAACAGATAATTTTACTATATTGGTTAAAGGATGTTGTAGCCACTAAAAGAACTCAGATCTGCAGCATTGGTTTAACACATTATTGCTAGGGCAAGCCTCAGTTTAATGATCCAGATGCCAGTAAAACAGAATTCCAAAGGGGGAAAAACTTTGTGATATGTGAAATGTAACGTTATTTCTCAAAACTTTGGGGGCAAATGAGGCATAGAAGATATTTTCAAATGTATACTGTCTGAAACGTGATGTTAAATCTTTTTCCTAACTACTAATGCACTGCAGAATCCTTTGTTGAAGCATATAAGTTTCATGGATCTGCTGCTGAAGGTGACATTACATGAGTCTAAGCAGTTCTGTGCAATGACATTAGATTGGCAGCTCCATTGCAAGCATTTTTAGCATCTTGAACTAGCTAGGTAATTTGTGCTGCTAATTAAGAAGATTGGTTTCATTTTTATGAGAAGGGATTTGGAGAAAAATTAGGGTCCTTTTTCAGAAGAGGACTTGTTTGCCAATGTGCTGTAGATTCTAATTGAAATTGTAGGAAGGAAGTATATACCTAATAGTTGGAACAGGGTACTAGAAGTCAGGACTCGTGGGTTCTTGAAACAGCTCTGCCAATTATTTTGTTGGGTATACTCATCTGTAAGCTGGTACACATCTCACTTACTAATAGGTGTGATGAGAGGCTCAGCCAACTGATGTTTGAACTTAAAAGGGGTTATACAAATACAGTACACAACTGAAAGATGGAAGGGTTTTTGTAGTGTATAGATTTCAGGGATGGCTTTTCTTTTTGCACCACAGCAACCCCTTGTTACAGATTTCAGGGACCAAAAAAAAAAAAAAGGTTAGAATGAGCCACAGAAATGTTTAAAGGTATATCACTGTCATACAGCACGCCTATGGTAGACACAAACTATCCTGGGAAAGAGCTTGCGAGCAGGGAGGAGGTCAAGAAGGAAAAAAAATTAGAAGAGTTGTAAATTAAGAAGGTAGTAGAAAAAGAAAAAGGGAAAGGGACATGGAATCTCCTTTCATAGAGAGCAGTGTCAGAAATGTCTTTTTAAGCTGTTTCTTTTTTATTCATATAGATTAACTGGGACTTTCTATAGCTCATAGCTGAGGGGTTTTTTTTGTAATGGAAATAAGGAGCATGTATGAGTCAGTACTTTTTAAAAGCCCGAATCCTCCCAACTATGGCATTAAAAATGAGCAAAGGAAGGGTTAGCTGTCATGTTTCTCTCCACACTCTAGTTGTTTGTGTGATAGGGGGTACAAGACATAGTCACACATCTGTAGAGACATATTAACTAATAGGTCTTGAGGCCCAGGCACAAAATGCAGTGATTTTGGATGTGCCCATCTGTTGATTCAGGCAGGTGAAAGAACAAGAGAGCAACAGCTATGAGTGCAGTCTGGGAGGGCATGGGTATCCAGAGGTATGTGTTGTTCAGAAAGATTATTGGACCCACTGGCGAGTGTGTGTTACAGGTCCCCCTCTGTGCACCATTTGTAGAAGATATGATTCTGTTACAATCTCAAAGCCTTGGCTAAAATCTCTACAAAGCCTTGGCTTCAGCTGAAGCAGCTCATGAGTTTTAGCTCTGGAGGTCCCTGATTCAATGTTTAGTGTGACAGCCAAGATGGCTGCCATCACACATGCTCAAATGCTTGGAAACCCCTCTGCTGCATTAAGAGAGCCTAACAGTGAGAACCCACATATCAAGATGAAAAATTTAAAAAAATTAACTTCCCCCCCTGTCCTTTGTCTCCAGGATCCCGTCTTCGCCAAGAAGACTTTCCACCGCGGATTGTTGAGCATCCTTCAGACGTGATAGTCTCTAAGGGAGAGCCAACAACTCTGAACTGTAAGGCCGAGGGAAGGCCAACTCCCACTATTGAATGGTACAAGGATGGAGAGCGAGTGGAGACTGACAAAGATGACCCCCGCTCCCACCGTATGCTGCTGCCCAGCGGATCTTTATTTTTCTTACGCATTGTACATGGACGCAGGAGCAAACCTGATGAAGGAAGTTATGTTTGTGTTGCGAGGAACTATCTTGGTGAAGCTGTGAGTCGCAATGCATCTCTGGAAGTAGCATGTAAGTAATCCAAAATATGATCACCACCTTCTAAAATTCATGTAAAACTTTGTAGTTGCTTTGATGTTAACATATAGCCCTCTCATGCAGTACCAAGTTAGCAGATAATAAATGTGGATAAGCTTGTCATTTTACCTTTCACTATTACTCTTAGCCAAGCTGTTTTCACACACTTCTATTCAGTCGCAATGACCATGCAAAATATATGATTTATACTGAGGTACTATTCTAGCCTGTGTATAATCATAATTGACATTAGCATGGAGGAATCCTAGTCTCCCTTTAATGAGTAATCTAATTTTGAAATTATGGGTCAAGTTAGTTATACTGAACCATAATATTAAAAATTTAAATATCATTTAATATAAGGGTGCACTGTCTCTTTCTCCTTATTAGGTCATCTGTTACTTCTGCAGAAGTAGTCAGTTTCCAGTCTGGTGACTCATGTACTATACTGTTGAAAGCCTCAATCCCTTCAGAGTTCCCTTCTGCCAAAAACTCAGTACAGGTCTCATTCATTATGTGACTGGCATGTGATAATTGTTAACCATTTCTCAACATATCTAGAACAGTCTTATTCCTATTGATTGGCTTTATGTAACAGTGAAGTCATCACCAAACTTTTAGAGAATTTGAAATTACTGAGACCCTCATGCATGAATGCTCTGCTTCCAAGTGAACAAGCTGAAACAAGGTCATTTTATTTGCATCTTAAAGAAACTTGTCTTTCACATGTAAAGTTACTATGTGTTAACTGCCCCTAATTAATTATCTGGGTTTAAAAGGAGACGGGAAAGAAAAATAAATTTCAGCATGCAAAATGAAGTCAGTTAATGCTGTCTGTGCATTTTCATAAAAATGAATTTTAAAAAAATGGTTAAAAAGCTAAAAACACAATTATTTTCTTAGACTTCATTTTCAGTACAGGGAGGGTGCAAGGCCCTGATTCAGCAATCTTTCCCTACTCAGCAAAGTAGTTAAACATGTGTTTAACTTAAGCCCCATTGACTTCTGTGGTAAGCACATACTTAAGCACTTAGGGTGAAGAGGGATGGACTTAAGCATGTACTTAAATGCCTTGCTGACCTGCGATCCAAGTATTTTGCCTATTTTTTTTTCTAGGTGGCTAACCTTTTTAATCTTTCAATTTCCAAATCCCTCCATTGTCATACAGCCACCCTTGTATGAGGATAAGAGTACCTTCTCCATGGCTGATATCAGTTATAGTCTTTGAGGAATAAGGAAAGGAGTTCATATCTGAAACTACCAGAAGTAATTGAAGGGTATTGGAAGAACTGCTGGTTCAGTTTCCTTAAAAGAATTTCTCCTGCTTCAACTGACTTTTGTGTGTACAATGCAAAACTTTAGTTAATCTTGATAGTTTGTCATTATCTTCATACATTACAGAAAGGACATTCCCTTGAACTAATTGTCAGATGATATAGGAGCTAAACAGTAGAGCAGGGTAGGCCAATGCATGACCTTTCATTTCATAGAACCTTGTTTCAAAGCTTTTTCAAATCATACCTGAAAGGTAGTTTATAGTTTTCATTCAAGTCCTCAGTGAAGACTTGTCCCCATCACAAAAGCATCACATAGTTTGCACAGTTTAGGATTGTAGGCATTTTTGCACTGCAGAGAAGGACAGCATGAGAGAGGTTGCAAAGCTATTTGAAGAAACCTACATTCTGTGTGGGTGTCCAACCAATGCTATTAGATTATTACTCTTCTGAGCACTTTATTCACATGCATGATTGTTGAGATCTCTGAGAGAGGTTATGTTGTCTTTATTACAGGTATAAACATGTTTGAAATGTTTGGCTTCTTAACTTGCAGATTTGCCTGGTACATGATGTTAAGATTAAAACATCTACTGTCTGGATATAAAGTAGAAAAACTGGTGCAGTTGTACCTTGAGTCATCACATCAAAATGATTGGTTGTTTCAAAATAAAAGTATGCTTTTATTGCATCAAATCTTACTGATCTCTACTACAATGACTGCTGAGAGTCTCTAGTTACAAACTGTTCAGTCTCCTGAGTTACAATTTTAACCACTGCAGCTGGTGGCAGGTCATGCATGAACTAAAAGTCAGATAACAGAAGACTGCAAAAATAATAAGACCAGGTTTCATTGTAGATGGTGTTTTAGGGAAGGATCACAGAACATGAAATCTGAGAGCTGAAACCATAGCCAAAGTTTCTGTAAAGGCATCGTGCACCTGACACCAGATTATCTTACTGTTTTTGTACCTTTGAAGTTTAACTGACTGAATTCTCCAATTAAACTCTTTGGGGATTAAAGGGAACATTCCTGGGCCATTTAAATTAAATAGTGCTTTGTCTTTGCTTGAACTGAAACATGATGGTATGAGGGACTTCATAAAGGATGGTAGAAAAGTTTTTAAACATGTTCATTCATGATTTAAGGGCAAGATTCTGCCACACTTACTCATGTTGTGAATAGGATCTATTGATTTCACTGGACTATAGACTCAGTAAAATACAGTCTTATTAACTTTGTGACCTAGACATCTTTTACAGCTTAGGTAGCATTGCTTCCAAAGAACATCGTTATGTTGGACACCTGTGTAAAAAGATTGTCACTTAATGCACCTGACTGGGATGCAGCTGTTACTGGAGGCTGCAAAACTACTCAACTCTTCCCAGTTTACTGCAAAAGTTCATGCATTTTCTCATTCAAATGTCTATTTTTTTTATTCTTAAGGATCTAAAATAAATTTCCAAGTGATTTGTAGGAAACAGCCCCTTTAAGGCTTTACATCAAGCTTTGTGCATCATAACTGTTTATAGTTTGTTGGAGACTCTCTAAAAGTCAATCTCCATTAGAGAAATGAGCTGTTGCTGATAACTGTTGTCAGCAGCGGGTGCCCCTGCACCACTTCAGTTGCTGAATTAAAAAACGTTTATCTGCTAGGTAGTTGGGACACTACAGCATTGTTAAGAGAAAGCATGATAGGCCACATTCTGCCAGGTCTCACTCATGCTATCTGTAATGGTGTTGAAAACTGCTGTCTCTCCCCTAGCGGTTAAACCTTTTTCAACACCGATAACGAGGCGCTAGTGAGGTCCTTTTGCTGGTAACCATTGCCATGGATCATTTTTCCAGTGTAGGTGGACCCTAATTGTAGCACAAGGGAAATGGCTGCTTTTCACAGATCTAAAAATACTTGAATCTCTTGTCTATTTTGGTAATTAATCAATAGCGAATTATTTAAATATCTGTATTAAATTGTGTCTCTTTAAAAATGTGAAGCTGAACAATCCCTTTGAGAAGGGGCACTTTGTAAATAAACGTTTGTTTTTATTAGTCTCTCAAATTACTGTTGCGAAACTGCGCATGCTTTTGGTCTGGGCAAAGATCCAAGTGACTAACTGGTTCATTCTTGTCTCCTTTTCCTACTGTTTTGTATGGGCACCTACCACACAAACACCATGATTCTTGAACTTATTCATATTCCTGTGTTTAGTTGAAATCATTAGAACTACTAGGGGCCATGATTCAAGGAAGCATATAATATTTAAAGTTAAGCATGTGCTTAATCCATTGCTGGATTGGGGCCTGTGGTTGCTGTCTTCGTTTTCCTAAAGTAAACTAAAAAAAAAAAAAGTCTTACTCCTAAAGATTTTCAAAAATATTTTTATTTGAAAGCATAATTCATCATTGACACATTTCAATCATGCTTGGATTGATACTTGGGTTAGTATTTTAGTAAGAATTTCCTACTAACCAGAAACTAATTCTAACATTATTGATGGATCTGACATTTGTATGGGAATTCTGTTGTGTTTTTTTAATAGTTAAACCATTAATAGTAGGCACTGTGCTCTTAAACGAACAGAAAATAGTTGTTTTATTCAAAATAGAAAAATGTGTTTATCTTGAGTTTGTATGTTTCAAATACCACACATAGAATTTTTATGCAATTTAGAGTTGGTATTAGAAGCATCATAAATGTAATGCCCAAAATGTGCTTGGGATCATTTTAAATAATCTGGTATAAAAGGTAGGTTTTAAGTAATCTGTCTTTTGTGAAATGCCTTCGGTGCTTTTTAAATGTTTTGAAAATAAAAGCACTATTTTTCACAAAGCAAAAAATTGACTTGCCTGAAATTATGGTGTGGAGTTTTCCAATGGGAATATTGGGAGACACATTTGCGGTAACTACTGTAGGTAGGATTTCAGTTTCAAGCACCAGGGCGCCACATGTAAGGAACAGAAAGAGCATAAGGGGACTTCGCACTGACTCAGGCTGTCTCTGATCTACCCTGAGTCAGTGGCAGCCCCCAGAGATAACAGCTGTAGCCCCAGGTGTTAAATATGTGACAGCAGCTTGATCTATCGACCAGCGTAAAAGGGGGCTCTGGCCTAAATGAAAATTCATGAAAAATTGATGAAGTCCCCAGATTATTTTTTTTCCTTTTTCAATGCTGTGCCAATGCAGTGAGGAGAGATTAAATGAGGTGTTGAATGCTTTAGTGGCAAAGAGGTTGTGGTTCAAAGGTTAGGGGTCATGAATAAAAAGATCATCTCCCCCCCCCACACCCTTTGCTTTCTTCTAAAACAAAACACAAGAGCGTCTCAGATTAGCCAGGCTTTATTTTGCCTTTGATATCAAAATACAAAAAGAATAATTGTTCAAAAGCAGGGGTATTTTTCACTAAAAGGGAAGGAGTGTGGAGGTTGGGGCTGATACAAAAGAGAGAACAAACTCTGATTCATAATTCAATTGGAGAACCAGAAATAGATTGAATTCCACGACTGCAATATACATTTTGGCCTCCATCTTTCAGGGTTTGTGCTTGAACTGAAGTCATTAGGAGAAAGAAAAGGTCTTGCATTATTTATAGGTCACAGATTGCTGGAATAGCAAGCTTTGGAACACTCTCAAAACATAATGGTCCTGTTTGCATTAAATCCAAAACTAAATTGATGCTTTATCTGTATGAGTAAGAGAGGTTACAGCAGAAGACTGAGATTAGCAAGAGGAGTCGCAGGTGTTCTCCAAAGTGAGCCAAATCTTTTATACAAGAAATCTAATATTACAACATGTCAGTTTTATTTGTAAAATGTGAAGATTAAAAGATGAGAGGCATAAAATATTGACTAAACAATCATCCATATATTATAAAAATAATCCCTTCAGATATTCTATGAAGCTCTTGTAGAGGGCAACTGTGTGTTGATGACAATTAAATTAATTACATTTATCAAAGATACTTGAAATCCAAAGCACCTGCAAAATAACATAACATAGTAACCTGTGGCACATTGGCACAGTAAAGTGCATTGATGACCTTGGTCTAGTCTTTACTGCACAGATATTCCCATTTAAAAAAAAATAATTTCACAATTGGCACTAAGTGTTAGTGTCAGCAGGGAAATTAAGGGCTCAGTGGTCAAAGAGCTGATTTGCTCTCTAATGTTTGGAGGATGAATATGCCACTGCCATGCACCCTTTTTAGTCATTCACACCTTTGTCAAGGGACTGGGCAACCCTACCTGTCTGAACTGGTAGTCATCTATGTTCACTTAGCAGGGATATAAATGACTACAGAAAGTGGAATGCAATGGCTAGTGGTCCTTTAAGAACCTGGCTGATGCAGAAGAGCAGGGCATTAGAGTGAAGCTGGTACTGTCCTTCCCATACTTCAGTTTTTCTGGGGATAAATATGGTATTCCTGGGCTGTCAACAGAACACATTTCATGAGTGCAACATTCCTTTTAGAGGTGAAAATTGTGACAGATGTGATAAATAAGGATGATACATTAAAAGAAAGAATAGTTGAAATGCTTTAAGGGAAAAAATGACGGAATTTCATACTTGAAGTGGGATAAAAAATAGACAGATGTGGTATCATCTTGTCTGGCTGCCCATCAGCACTGTTCACTGTCAAAAATGTAACTTATGATGAGATGTAATTGTACTCCTTCTTTGCCCTAAAAGTCTCCCCAGTGTGGAATTCCTAATCAAAAAGTCTGTTAGTCTTTAACACACATGCACAACTTCCATCAATAGTGATGAGAGGTGTATATTAGCGGGAGCATGAACTCAGCGAACCTGTATAGTATCAATGCGAAAAAGGCCAATGGCTTAAGAAAAATTGAAACAAAAAAATCTCTCTACAGGATACTTCTGTAGCAGGAAACTGGTTATCTGGTATAATCCACTGGTGGTTACCACTGCAGGAAGTTACAATATGATAGAGCATGTCAGTAGATGATACACACACATTTATTTCAACAGTGAAAATATGAAACTAGAGAACCATATAACTAACAGTGAGGGAAACCACTTCAGATAAACCACGATCTGAAGCAAACATCAGCTCAAATTTCTATTTGAGGGTCAAATAAGTTTTCTCATTATTTCATTTATAATTTAGTATGTATTTATAGGTCACAATCTAGTCCTCTGGGAGTAGCAGGAACAGAACTACCACGAGAGAGGCTTTTTTGTGTGTGTGTTATTTCCTATTTGGCTGCAGCCAGAGTAGAGCGGAAATATGATGGAAGTTCCTGTTCTCATTAGATATCCAACCTATGAGATCAGGGTGAGTTCCGACACATCTGGACTTTTTCAGTACTTCTCCAAACTTCACCTTCTGTGGTTAGCATATTTCTTGCTATCTGATTCAGATAGTGCTCTAGCTCCCCAAGTAACTATATTGAGCAAAGAAAGGTAATCTATTTCAAACTACCTTTTACTGATTAAGGTCCTGATCTTCCAATAGGGTACCCCAGCCCTACTCCTCCACCAGTTTGTCTCCACATGGGCACCGAGGCTCAGTTGTAGATTCAGGACCTAAAATGTTAGCGACTATTTTGTCACTCCTGGCTGGAATATGACTAAATGGGACCTGGATCTACGAAAGTTTCAAGTACCCATAAACAACAACAAAAAAGGCAGTCATTTTTGGTTTCCTTCATCTTTTCCCCTGTTTCCTCTCCATTCACCCATTCCCAGGGACCTGTCATAATGGGCTGATCTTCTCTGCAGCTCTCCACACCTTGGATAGACTATTGGTTTCTCACCTCCCCCCCCCCTAAAAATGTTTAGGGCAAAGCAAATTTCTTTAGGATATCCAGTTTCTCTTCTGAAATTATCTGCTCTGTGCCCACTACTTTCTCTTGCACAAAGAAAAAGCTGACATTTCATTGTGGAAGCTATTTTGCAAAGCTGTTGATCTGATTCTGCTTTTTAATAATCTCTTGCACATCACTTCATTTGATTTTGAGGCTTCCTTCTTTCCCTCGCCTTTGATTTTTATCAAGCCTGCCGTTTATATAATTTCTGAACAGTCTACTTGATAAAAGGTTGAAAGCTAAGCAACTGCCAATGAGTCATGTATTATTATCTTTAAAATACCTCCCAGTGTGAGTGGGTTGATCTTCTATTAGTCTGTGTTTCATGTACTCATTCTGTGCCCGACATTTTTCTAATTTTAGTCAGTCCAGGAAATAACACAGCAGATCTCGATAACGCTGTAACATCAAATTATTTAACACATTTGCATTTCCACACCTCTGCTCCCTTTGCTGAGAAAACTATGAGTGCCATTTGAATATTAATTGAAATACTGGCTATTGTTGGCATATGCCTCAGACATGTTGTACTACTTTGTGATGTCAAATCAGATAAAAGAAAATTCATTTGAAGCAACACTCCAGACCTTTCATTTGCAAACACTACATGATCTAAATACTAACAAAGTGCGTTACACTGCTAATTAACAGAAATCATTAGGGCAAAGTTGGTGGATGTTATACATTAATGGGCTGGCATTCAGATAATCACTTTATTTGTTCATGGAAACTAGACTCTTATCATTCCTCCTTTTCATTTTTAACACTCATCCTTTCTATCTTCATTCACAAAGTTCTGTGTTTCATTTTTCTAGTCTCCAGGCATTAAAACTTCACCATGACTTTTGATGATGATGAGCCATTTCAAGATGTTTATATTGGTGTTTTTGATCGGACAATCTGATAATATGTGACGGCTCTACCAGTGGGAGGAGGGAGAGTAACCAGTTCCCAGTAGACAGGTATCTGTTTCACATCTTTCAGTGAGCACACGTGTGGGCTTTGGTGAATGCTTCTGGTGTTACTCTTTCTTGGGGGAGGGATAGCTCAGTGGTTTGAGCATTGACCTGCTCAAACCCAGGGTTGTGAGTTCAATCCTTGAGGGGGCCATTTAGGGATCTGGGGCAAAAATCTGTCTGGGGATTGGTCCTGCTTTGGGTAAGGTAACTCCCATCTAAATTTTGGGGGGGAGGGATAGCTCAGTGGTTTGAGCATTGGTCTGCTAAACCCAGGGTTGTGAGTTCAATCCTTGAGGGGGCCACTTGGGGGATCTGGGGCAAAATCAGTACTTGGTCCTGCTAGTAAAGGCAGGGGGCTGGACTCGATGACCTTTCAAGGTCCCTTTCAGTTCTAGGAGATGGGATATCTCCATTAATTATTAATTATCTGTGTGGAGAGAGTAATCTTCACTTAAGCATCAACTCACTCCTCAGCAAAATTCTAACATTCTTTTCTTTTCAGCCCTATATGCAAGTTAGAGTATTATTTTCTTCCATCACAGATACCTGCAATGTTGTACAAAAGGGTGTGAATTCTTGTGGTCCTGCTGGACTCTTCTCTGATCCTGCATGCCGAGGTAGAGATAGTGGCCGTGTCATTCAGGATTGGCAATGACTTCTTCCACCTTCAGCTTTCTTGGAAACTTTGTCCTATTCTATTTGTAATAGGGTCTGTTATTGTTTTTTTTTTTTTAAATTCACTTGGTGAAGTAGTAAATGCTGAAGAAATATAGATGTTTCAGCTTGTAGAGAATATGACGGCTTGTCCTCTCAATGGGCTGAGCCATCACTAGACCATTACTCCTGTGACTCTCATTCTGCCTCCATTACCAATTCAAAGCCTTGGTCCTGCTTTTCAAAGACTTTGACAGCACAGGGTAAAACTGTATTAGTAACCACACCTCCAACTATGATCCATAAAGAAAGTTGCACTTTCTGTGGTAATGCAGCTCGCAAGACCCAGGATGAAAGGTGTGAGAACCAGAGAAAAAGTGTTGTTGGAGTGAGGAGTGCTAGATGTTGAATGTTCTTCCAGAGGAGTTTAGAATAATCCCAAATCTGACTACTTTTTAGATCACATTACAAGACCAACTTATTTTATAAAGCTTACCTTCCATAATCAGAAATGTATACATAGCACACCCCCATTTTATAACTTGGCAGGCAGGGACAGAGAAATTAATTACATTTCTTAAGGCCGTAGAAGAAGTAGTCATAATGAGATGAGATTAAAATGTAGGAGTTCCTGTGTTTTGTCCACTAGAACCACACCTTCCACCTGGTGTGAATGTGTAAATTCTCCCAGCCTTTCACTTTATGTCAGAGAAATACAATGGTGGCATCCTTGAGGCAGCCTTCAGATTTCTTCTGACAAGAAATATAAACTCTTGGCAGATTTAAAGTGCATACTGTATTTTTTTGAATAGATAGGGGTTTTTTTATGCTGATGAATGAAACTGCAAAGCTTTGGTGTGGATGAGTGCCCAAAGGTTTTGAACATTTAAATGAAAATTCAGAATGTGTTTTACTTCAGAATAGGTAGTTTCCTGATGCTACTTATTTTTAATGTAGTAGTTGGTTAACCTTAAACAAGATTTTCTCCTGGTTAGATAAGCACTCAGCTGATCGGCAAGACCTTATTCAAACTATTCTAACTCATCCGACCTCTAAAACTGGGTTTGAAGTCTTGCAGATAAAAGCTCTCTGGTGAGATTTTCACTACCACTTTTATGTAGTCCATTGAAGAGGGTGGAAATACACAAGAAAAGGCTATTAGGGTATTTTAGCACTTACATGTCTCCTCCTGACTGAAATCAGAAAAGTACAGAGATTGTGAAAAATAATGGTTAAAAGCATTGGGTTCGGGTGAAAGATTAGGTCACTGTTAATCATCCCTGAAACACTTTCCCCATCTTTACCAGAGAGACCATCTTTGGGGAAGAGGGGGAGGAATTATCTGAATCATGCAGAGTTCAAAATTGAATATTTTTTTTTCTTCTGTAGAGAACATGTTGAATCTTTGTTTTCTCAGATTAAAAATATGAACAAACTGGTAATGTAAAAAATATCTGTGCAGTACAAATCAGTATACAAATTAGAAGTTGGTGAATTAAATCAGAAATAGTAGGGCCTCCTAGGGAAGAAGTTCCTTCTGTCCGTTTCAATGGGTGGAGCTGAGAGACATGAGTTGAAATGTGTGTGAGGGGGAACCCTTTCACATTACACTCTTTTCAATTGCCAGCAATAGGTCACCTGTCCCAAATTGAAGTGACTCTTCTTTCTCCCTGGGTACTTATGTGGATCCAATTGTAGTATTTTAGCATCTCAAAAATGTTTAGTGAGATTAGCTCAAAGGGCGTTGTAAGGATAGGAAAGTACTATTATCCCCATTTTACAGATTAGACTCAGAGAGACTCTGACTTGCCCAAATTCACACAGGAAGTTGTTGCACAGCCAGGAATTGAAGACAGGTTTCAACCACAGGACCATCTGTCTTTTTGTTCTTCCCACTCTCTACCTATCATTAAAAATATAACAAAAAAACAAAATCTGTTTTCACTTCTTCTTTCACTCTGACAACACAAATTTTCTGGCAACATATACATGTCAAGACAACGGGTAAAATAGCGACCTCCCTTAAGTTTTATGTCTTTTACAAGGAATTAACTAATTGTGTAAATTCTGTTCACAATCACCTTGTGGCAAGGTTATGAGACTTTTTTTTCCTTTTCAGTGGGATATTCAATATAAACCATAGCTTATAGATAAGTTGACTCTGGGGAAAGAAATCATAAAAATCATGGACAAATGGTTTCCCTTATGAATGCAGTCTAAGTGCCTGCACTTTGAGGAATTAATAGTGTGGAGTCCCAGAGTTTGCGCTCTCTTGAGTAGAATCTATTGATTATGGACCTGACTCTGATCTCTCTCACACTTGTGTAAATTGGGAGTATCTCCGCTGGTGTAAAACTGGGGAAAATTAGATCAGAATCCGTTCTAACTTTTTCAGGCTGGATTTGCATCATATTTCCTTATTATATACCTGTATAGTGAACCAGTGAATATAAGATAGGATCAGAACGCCCATGTTATCAAGCCCTTTTACTGTTGTTTTTCATTCCAGCACTGCAGTGGTGTTTAAATGTAGCCTTTTCACCCATCTCTTGCAACTGATTTGGCCTTTCAGAATGACTGATCACAGGGCATAGATCTAAATAGTCACAGCAAACAGGTACATGAAGGGGACAGTTTTATTTGAAGTTAAGTTTAAACTGTGAAACAGAATTGCTGCACAAATAAGCTATACAATATATCTGAAAATATCATTTATAATTCTAATATCCTTATTGCCAATGTTATGAGAAAAATATATCCTCAAGTTATAATGAAATATGGAAAGTATTCTTTTACAGCACACTTTACAATATATAAATTCTCCATAAATTGCGAGTAATACCCTTAAAAGTTCTCATGCTCTGGATACTGAAAGGAATGCTCATGTAATCTTCAAGCTTCTAAATTATGACAAAGCTCCTTTGTTAAGAACACAGTGAGCTCAATTTAATTTGAATATAAGATGGGTAGATTTCCAGCCTATTTTATTTAATTTGGTAGAATCCACTATATAATATTATCTCTAGTATATTTGCTTTATTTTCCCCTTTCCCAATTAGTCTCATAAATATGCAAAAGCTAATAAAAGAAACATAACATAGTTTTCCCCCACAAATTTGGACGTACAAAATTAGTTGTACATCCTGATTATGATTTTTCTGATTTAGTGGCCTTTTCTGGCTTTTGCTGTAGTATCTGTAAGAAAATGTTTATATAAATATTTCTGTCACCCAATAGCCCAGCATCTTTTGGAGCTTAAGGGCAGTATCAGTGTCTATACTTATTTCCATATGTCGCATCAGCTGCAAGAAAAATGTATGCATTTCTGCCAGCCATTTTTCCATCACCTATCCCAGAGTCCTCAGTTGAGGTGACCTCTGGAGTGACTGGTGTGGTGAGTGATGTAGTTAATGAGATCCAGCGACATCATGACCCCGACCCCTCATGGCCCTGGCTCTCCTCATCCATCTTCTTAGCCTCACAGACTGTAAGGCAGTGTGTGGAAACAGGATTAAACAAGTGTGAATAAACAAGTTCAAGAGCTTTCTGTCATGACTGCCAACACTGGACAGCAGCAAAGTGAGAGACTAATAACCCGATGTGGGGGAGCTAGGTCACTTTATCGTAGATGCACCTAGAGAAAGTACCACTTCCTACGTGGTGATTGTTTTTCAAACTTCAGGAAGACTCGTGTGATACCTGTGAGGCTTTGCCTGCCGTTCCTTTTCAGTCACACAGCTGGTGGCACCTGTAGTCCAGGGATGGGTAATACATCATTTAAGGCTCCATCCAAAAAGGTGCAGAGGCCAACAGCACCACTAAGCAATCAAGCCTTCGGCTTGTACTGTGAACTACTTAAACTTTGATCTCTTCAGAAAATAATTGGACTTTCTAATAAAAAAAAAAGATAATCTCATTTGCTTACATGAAAAACAATCCAGAATGTAAAACACACCATAGAAAAGAATCATGGCATTTCAGATAGGAGCTCTAGCCTACTGGCTTATTTTCTAATATGAAATTTGTTTTCCTTAACATGATTTCACCCTGAGTCTGTTTCTAAACATAAGATGCTGAGATAAGGCGCACTTTTACTTTCCTGCTTGTGGCAATGGTTCAGGCACTGTCTGTCCTCTGTTTGTCAAGACCTACTGTTACCCTGTGGCACTTTTTGATAAGTTGACCAGTTGGTGATTAAACATATTTATTTAGTTCAATGGGTCAGAGCTATTGCGGCAGATAGAAAATTACTGATGGATTATCAGTTTCAGCACCTCTGACATCTGGCCTTAGTGTAGTCCATCATCTGAGAATTCATAACACATTTGCCTGGACAATAACATGCTCAGCTACCTGTGTGATCATGGATCTGGATATTGGAAACATTTTGTTCAGAATTAATAGGACAGATGTCACAGAAACTAGAAGGCTATCATTTTTTCCATGGTTGCAAAAGCACCTATTAGAGTTGACTAGTAAATAGTGCACTAGAGTCCGTACAGAGTTTCAGTTGTAGTTCACCAATATTTTAAATGTTTCTCTAGAATGTCAAAAGAAACTAAATGGTAATTTTAGAATTAAAGCTGGTTTGTCTTCCACACTAACACAAACATTGATTAATGGGACATTTAAGTAAGAGGAAGTATATAATTGGTATTTTTCTGTGTTGTCTTTTCTATTACACTGTCAGACTGGTAAACTAATATATTTGAATTAAGATACTTTTATTTGTATAAGCATTAAGTCATCTGTTTTTCTATAATCCCTGATGTCACCATTGACTGACACCAGAACCCAGTCTATTTATGTTCTGCCTGGTGTCCTGGCAGTTGCCCGAGTTAAGGTGCCAAAGCCTGATCCTGAAAGGTGATTAATGCCTTTTGTCAAGGACTGAGGGCCTCAATACAGGACAGCACTTGAGCGTGTTCTTAAGTACTGTTCCACAAAGGCATGGTCTCCTGAACTGAGGTTTGTGACAAGGTAGAACAGTGCTGCTGTACAAGCTCCCATGCAGGAGGAGCTAACCTGGACTCCTGTCCATCACATGGGTGATCAGAGGTGGGAGTATAAAGGAAAAGGGGAAGTGTTGTAGTCATGGCTATGTAGGAAAAAGACTGTGTCCTTTTCCCTCTCATCTGGCAAAAAAAGCTGCCAAGGTCCCTGGCAGTTGGGACCGACTCTTCTGAGTGGCTTGTTTTTGTTTGGACTCAATAAAAGAAAGCCCTCAGGAAAGAGATTAAAACTCTGCCGCTTGTAGTTCTGCTTGCCAGTTTAAGGGCCTAAGTTCCCTCAACTCCCACTGACATCAGAGAGAGTTAAGAAAACTCACAAACTTTTGTGAGGTGATCAGCACTTCATAGTATCTGGTCTCCAGTGTGTGGACTATATGTTCCCAGCTATTAGTCCCTCTTCTCATTTCCTCCCAACATCTACTCCACCAACAGCACCCTCCCACAATACTTCTACAAATTATTCTCAGGACTGGGGCCTCCAATGCTGAACTATAATTAACTAAGAACTTTCTTCATGTCCTTATTTATCCAATTATACATCCGTTCCTATATCAGTTAAAATTACGAGAGTTTGGGATGCCAAAAATGAGTCACACTTTCCATTAAGGGGAGATTTTCTAAAGCACTGAAAGTATTTAGGATTACAAATATCATTTACTTTCACCTTAAATTCTTATGCAGTATGGCTGAATTATGTATGTTAAGACCTTATACTACATTGCAGAAGGATTTCACTGCATAGCCATTATTTGTTCTTTTTGGGTTTGGCTTCTGGCAGCACAGGTATGGAGTGTATCATTCTGTCATGGAGGTAATCTGGGCAAAGCAGATTTTGGCACAGTTTTTTGTCCTCCTGGGTCTGCTTCCAAGTTGTTTCCTCCCTCCCAACCTAAGAGCAGCAGGAGCCTCCCTGTGCAGGTTTCTTTACTTCCTTCACCTTACCCTATCTAGCCTCTAGACCAGGGGTTGGCAACGTTCGGCATGCGGCTCGCCAGGGTAAGCACCCTGGCGGGCCGGGCCAGTTTATTTACCTGCTGACACGGCAGGTTCGGGTGATCGTGGCCCCCATTCCCAGGCTAATGGGGGCGGCGGGAACCGGCGCGGGCTGAGGGATGTGCTGGCCGAGGCTTCCCACCGCCCCCATTGGCCCAGGATGGCGAACCGCGGCGAGTGGGGGCAGCGATCGTCTGAACCTGCTGCGTCAGCAGGTAAATAAACTGGCCCGGCCCGCCAGGATGCTTACCCTGGTGAGCCGCGTGCTGAACGTTGCCGACCCCTGGTCTAGACCATTGTAGAGGAGAAGCACTGAAAGCCAAGCATCTGTCTCTCCTGTTCCACTCTGCTGCACCCATGTATAGTGAGGCTAGTCTGCACTGTGTGACCAAGTCTACTGTGTGGTGCAAATGGCCAGCTGTGCGAATGTATCATGCTTCCTTGCTCAGCATCCTAAAAGGGATCCCTGTGCATCCCTCCACTACCACATCACCACTTCCTTCCTCAGTCTCCTCCAGTTTAGATTCTCAGTGAGCAAGAAGACATTTCTCCTGATAGGTGAGGATCTCTGAGGAAGAGGCAATGGACTGAGAAATAATAAGGTTTGTTGCAACAGGGGATGGATCACTTTATGATTACCTGTTCTGTTCATTCCCTTGGGGGCACCTGGCATTGGCCACTGTCGGAAAACAGGGTATCGGGCTAGATCAGGGATGCGGCCCACCAGGGTAAGCGGGAACCGACAGCCAGCACGTGCTTCGGCCCGCGCCGCTTCCCGCATCCCCCATTGGCCTGGGATGGCGAACCACGGCCAGTGGGTGCCATGATCGGCCAAACCTGCAGACGCGGCAGGTAAACAAACCGGCCATGTACCAAAGGTTGCCGATCCCTGGGCTAGATGGACCTTTCATCTGACCCAGTATGGCCGTTCTTATGTTCCCAGCCCTGGCTGACTTTCTCTCAGTCAGGACCTTCTACAGAAGTACAAGATGCTGGCTCCCTTTGTCTTTCTAGATGAAAGATCTTTGCCTATGTAGGTTTCTCACTTATAGTCAGTTCCCAGAGACCTCAACCCATCTTTCTCAGCTTGCATGAGCTCTGTTCCCTTGTATCTGGTTAGTGATGGATGCCAAAGATGGCTTCTATCTTTGCTTCTATCTTCCAAAGTTCAATTTCCTTTTTTCAAGAGGCACAGTGACATCATGCTGATTTTCCCTTCCTTTGGGCTTCCCATTCCCTGTATGTAAATGGAGCTTCCATTGTTTTGATTCTTCCATGCTTAATTGACATAGGAGACAGGTAAATAGCTGTCCTGTCTGGGAGAGGCCTGTTTCTTCTTCCTTTGTTTGGACACACACTGTGAAGCCTAATATCAGTGAGTATCCATAATTTCTTATATTGTGTTAATACATATATTTTACAATGATGTTAATTAGCTTTCATAAAACACTTCACTAGGTAAACTGCTATAGTACAGTATAAATCAGTTGATTTGATTGCCTTACACCCCCTGCCTTTATAACCCAGAAACTTTATTCTCCTCCCCTGCTTGTTAGCTTTGTTTACCTAATATGTAAATTGACCTTCATTATCTCTTCCTGATGACTGGTCAAAGAAGCAAATAAGCATTCCTTTTTCTAGGGCAGACCTATTTACCAACTCCCCCTGACATGCCTGGTATAAACACAATTTAGGCATAATTGCAGGATAGGTCCATAACTCTTAATACACTCTTTATATGTACATCACTCAAGAATATTAGTGATCAGTCCGTTATTAGTTTTCCAATGACATATTGTATGACACTTTTTAGAATCAGGTTATAACCATAGTGAAATGGGTGTAGTGAGGCCTGACAAGAGCTACTGACACAGAGTAGTGAACCACCAATGGGCCTCTGTGCCATGATATCCCAACTACCTGAGCCTTCTCTCTTTGATATTTTCTAACTTGTCTTGCTCTGTCAGATCCCTTACTCTTGCATTTGTTGTTTTGTCTTTCCATGGAACATGTAGTATCTTTCTCAGCCATCTGTGATGGATAGCCTCCAAATTCTTGTTAGCCAGTGTCTCCAGCCAAATCTCTACTTTGTACAGTAGTACGTTCAGTTCAATCGCATGATATAGTCTGACCTTTGGAAGGTCAAACTAACAGTGCTTTTTCTAATCTCATATGAATGTTTTTGTCCCAGCTACCTTCCAGTGTCATCACATTTCCCAGGTAGCAAAACTCAGCTACCTGTTCAATTTCCTTTCCACCCATGTACACCTTTGCATCTGCTGTCCAGTTTCCTGCTTTCATCATCTTGATTTTCTCTGCATTTATTTTCAGTCCATTTTTTGCTCCTTTCTCTTTTACCTCTGGTGCAAGGGCAATTGTTCCGTTCCACGTAATATTAGTAAATAGTGTCATTGGCAAAGTCAAGGTCATGGAACTTGTCTCCACTAATCCATTTTACACCAGACATGATGCCTTTTGTTGCCTGCTTTCTCACCCAGACTGTTGCTAAGGCAAAGAGGATTGGTGACAACACACATCCTTGTTTAATTCCAGTCACAGTATCGAACCTCTCACCCAGGCCTGCATCAAACCAGATCAGGTTCGATTGTACTAGGCATGGGACAAACATACAGTAAATTGCAATCCCTGCCACATTTATCTTTATGATAAAGATTTTTAAGGAAAGTGTTACTTTAGCATCAAAGAGGTAGATAGGACTCTGTGTCTTGGTAACATGCCAGTAGTGTTCTGACCATTCCTTAGTAGATGGGGAAATGGCAACTTTCTAGCCTCTATTGGGGCTAATGTAGTTGTATTTGAGTGAAGTGGTGAACATTTTTTAAAAAAATATCTTTTTTATATGTAGCTGTTTCTGTCAAATCTATATGCCGTTCTCTCATAGACAATCTTGACACACATTTCCATTGTCTAAGAAATACAGTTTTTTTTTTAAATAGCCATCATCAACATTGGAGCCGCATTTACTGTAGCACTTCCATACAAGATATCATTTAATTCTGAGCCATCAACTAATATGGCATTTGAAACCTTTAATGTCACCTACAGCCAAAGGGGAATGAGGCTTTGGGAGGAGGTGAAATGATTGATTTTTCCAGAGGACTTATCTAAAATTTAATTGCTAGCACTAACATAAAAGATAGCACCCACATGTGCTTTGGTTCAACTATCTACCGCCAATGGATATTTTGCAAGATTTTAAGTTTTTAAAGGAATTGCCATCAACTTAAAAATCACACTTTGTTTTAATTTGTATTTAACTGTCAATGTATTTATATATATTTGCTATTTATAGCCAGGGCCTATTCCATCACAAGAAAGACTGATCCAGTGATTAGGACACTAGCTAGAGATTTTGGTTCAATTTCTTGCTCTTTCACAGCTTTCCTGTGCAACCATGGGCTCTCTATGCTTTAGTTCCTAATCTGTGAAATGGAGAAGATAATACCTTACCTCAGAAGGGTACTATGAGGATACATACATGGGAGTTAATAAGGTGCTCTGATACTATAGTAATAGGTGTCATATAAATAACGTAGATAAAATTAATCCTGTTCCCATTGGTATAAATGTGAGTGGAATCAAGCCATTAATTATGATCTGACCAACATTTGGGCACATCGATTTAACTCAGAAAGAATACTCATGCATAAAGTTACTTACATCCTTAAGTGTTTGCAGGAGCAGATTCTTAGTTTCCCCTCTTTTTATATTTGTTTTATTTTATTTTATTTTATTTTATTGTTGTAGTGGTTGTCTTTAATGTATTGAGCGGCAAAAAAACTGGGGAAAAATATTCTAAAAGGACAAAAATAAGCTGGAGGAATTCAGGAGCCCGTGTAGCACCTGAAACCTACTTTTAACTCAGTTTTGATATTGACTAGCTTTTTTGAGTTGACATGTCCCTTTGAAATCTCTAACTTGTGAGATTTCTTGTGATTAAAAAAAAAAAAAAAACTTCTTATTGACAGGAAAGCTTTAGTTTAGCAAATGCATTCCAGCTCTTTGTTACAGTTCCTTGCTACAAATATGAGGTGAGGATAATACACATACACTTACAGTATGACAATAGTTCTGCTCTTTCACTGGGGGAAGCATTCAGAAATTATCAAGTTAGACCCTAGAATTTGCATCAATTGTTGTGATGTCAAACCTGCCATATTAATATTCTTAGTTTTCCATCTCAGTAGATAAGCATAATACAGCTCAATCTAATGAGGTGTTTAGGTACACTAAGTACTTCACATATTCACAGCTCTGTGGTCTTGAGTAAAAAAAAAAAAGCTTTTTAAAGCAGACAATCACATGATAAAAAGTTGTAGCTTTAATTAAAAGAAGAATTAAAGAAAAATTGGGTTAAATAAATGTTTATGTATTTTCTTTAACAACTCCCCCCAAAAAATCCATACCCTGTGGAGAGATGTGCTATGCAAAACTCTAGATGGATTGATTTAGTCTTGTTGACATTCCAACAGTAAAGATGGTGAAAACTGCGGCTATAATGGGAATGAGGTTGTAATCTTTATTATACATGAATGACTCTTGTCTCCTCAATATCTAGATTTGTCCCTATATTTTCCCACCTAAATACCAAGAAAAAATGCATATACTATAAAATTATCTTGTAACATTTACTGTTTGTCCATTGTAAAAATCTCAGTGAAAGAGTCATGGAATAAACACATAGCCTCTTTTCAATAAATCTGGGCAGGCCCCAAAGATAAAATGCCTAAAAATGTTTATCTTGGGATCATTGCAATAGTCTTAAAACTAGTGGTCCAGGATCCTCAGTTGGTGTAAATTGGCCCAGTACCATTGACTTCAGAGGAGTTTGTACTATTTAGTGGGAAGCATAATGAATTTGCTACGTAGAGAGCTTTTATTTTACAGAATTGAAACTAACATTTATGCTGGCAGCATGAAAAACTGTTGTACCATACTAACCCAAGGCTTTGTTCTGCTATATACAGTACACTGCATTTTAGTAATATTGCAAGCATTCAAGTATTAAAACAATTTTGTTTTGTGTTCTTTCATCTTGACAGCACAACTGTCCAGTGACATAATGTCACAAACCATGTCTGATAGATTTAAAATTGAATGTGGATGTCCTGTATTTTCTTTTTCTTAACATCACTCCCACCTTACTGCCCCCATGGCTAACACAAGCTTTCATTTTTTTGCAAGCTGTCTGCTTCACAGACAAATATGGAAACTGCTTGTGGTGGTCTCCTTCAGTAGCCAGAGGAAATTGCTTGCTCAGAACTGTGCTACTTTATTATTAAAGCTGATTGGAGGGGAATCAGCAGCAGAGAATCAAGTGCTGTATCAAGAACCTAAATTCTGAGCAGTTTGGTAATGAATAAATTGGCCTATCTTTATAATTGACTAGTTTTAAAAGAAATTTAACCACTCGATTCTTTATGAGCCCCTGTGGAGCTGCTTTTAAGGGGAAAAATGGTAAATTTAAGACATGACACGAATATTGATTTTAGATCTATTACAAGGTTCTAGTGGGGAAAGATGATAAGCAGTGTATGGAACAGAAACCTTAATATAACCTTCATAACTATTTTACTGCTGCACAGCTTTATTATTGAATCAAATAAGGTTGGTTAATCTTAGGCTATACAATCTGTTTAAGACTATTTCGTAGATTATTGCTGTAAAAGAGATGTGTATGGAAAGATAAACCAGACTAAGTCAAGTGATCTTTGGTTTATTGTAACACTAGTGCAGGATGGGCTTTAACAAGTAGCCTGTGTTTTCTGTGTACAGCTCGAGAAGATAAAATGACAGAAGATAAAATGGGGCAAATTCATCTCTGGTGTAATATTGTAGTTCTATTGATTTGTGAATGGTGTTACACCAGGGATCAATTTGTCTGCTGATTTTGGCTGTTTCTTCATGATATTTTTATATTACGATTTAGTATATACAGTATATGTGTATGTTATACAATATTATGCATTAGTGAATGTATTGGTTTTGTGTGTGTGTATACATAAAATTAGTACACACATTAATCCATACATACACTATTAGAAAATTACATTAAAAGAACAGTAAGGTTGTGATTGTAAAGTGAAGTAATCAGGAAATAACAAAGATAAGATTGCCTGTGAAACCTTAACTCTGCCCCCATGTGTGTGTTGTTATATAGTTTGTAATTACATGATCACATACTGTATTTTCTGCAGGACTCCTTTTTCAGTCAGTGAACAAGATGGATAGTGCCCCGTCAACCAGGCTGCTGTTCAATAACTTTTTTGTATCCCGATTGATCAGTGTTTTGCCCCAGAAAGTCAGTGAAAGAGGCAGAAAAGTAATTTAATTCCCTTGGTTCCTAGTCTATTGTCTTAACTCAAGAGTATTCTGCCTCTTTCAGTCTTACCTGACTCCTCAAACAATGTACAACTTCTACCTACAATAAGGAATGAGTGTTAGAGGCACCTGTGTCATTTGGCACATACCATACACCGAATGGAGCAGAGGTGCTTTGGATTCCAGACTGATTCTCTTCATAGTCCAGAGCACACTTAAGTTAATGAGCTTTCGTTCAGGCTCTGAATGAGCAGAGGACCTGTAGAAAAGGTAGTATGTGGCCATGTAATAAAAGACTGTATCATATTGCATACACATATGAATAAAGTGTTAAAATAGCATAAGTGACCTTAATTTTGTTATTTCTTGACTTCATAGTACTGCTTTTTAATATAGGTCTTTCTTTCTTTTTCCCTATATTAAAAAAAATCAAAATGATGACACACATTCCATCATGTTCAGCTATTTGCTAGACCGCATACTCGAATACTCTACTGCATACATCTTTCTATAGCCTGTGTATGTGTGTGTATAAAAAAATAATAAAAGCAGGACTTCTTCAGACCATTGCCTCCCTGTACGTGCACCTTCACTTATTATATGAAAGGAGCTCTCCTTCCTTTCTTACTAATCATAGAGAAAACAGTCCCAACACTGCCTACAACACTAGGTGAAAGTTACTTTAAAAGACCTATTGTTGTTGTTTTTGTTGTTTGCATTTACATGCAGAGCACCAGAAGAATGTTGGTAGGCTATTAAGAGATTGCATTAGAGAATCCGGTGTACATAGCTAAGGTCCATTTTACAACTTTGAGAAATTACTATTAATTTTCATTAGAGCACTGACAGGCGATCTGTGATGTAGGGACCATCTCCAAATTTCACCTTTCTACCTTTCTGCCATTACCATGGATGAGCTGTTCAAAATAATGTTGCAACTACTTTAAAAAATAAATAAATATTTGAAGTGTTTTTACCCGTCACTTTTTCATTCTTGAAAATTGCCGAATCTTCAAGCTTTCTAACAAATATTTGTTCCTGGACTGAAGAAAGAGAAAACGAAAAAAAAAATCCTTCCAAATTTCAACCAGAATGGATAACATGCTGAAGTCCAAAAATGATCCCTTAAATGAAAATGCTTGTGCAACCTTAGCTATAGAATACTGATACCTGCTCTACCTATGGTATATGCTTGTATGTATGTATAAATGATTATGTATATTAAAATGTTTAAGTACTGTCATCATGTAAATCCAGCTGGTCAGTTCATCTCATTTTCTATGGTACAATATTTAACTGTATGTTTGAGCTGTGAAAAACACCAACATCAGCATAGTTAGCGAATGGACTAGAGTGTAGTTCTGAAAGTAATGGAATAAAACAATCAGTTCTAATTTTCATTGAGTTAATGCTATTTTGTTGTTCTCCCAGTTCATGAAACAAGATACAGATCTCCCTAAAGCCACAATGACTGTGCCAGTTGAATACAGCTTGATAGGATGCCTTTTGCTGAGATGTGGTCCTGGCATGGATTTCAAATTACATGCAGTTTTGTTATATTTAGATTTCAACAACCCCCAAACAAAAATTAGGCATAACATTTCCTAGAAAACATATCCGATGACAAGCTATTTTTACAAAGCACAATGAGGGTACATGAGAGATGACACTGCCGTGGAAGTGGTAATATGGCCTATGACCTTCCTGTGTCATGAAGAAACTTGGTCATGTTTAGTTAACCTACAGAACTACACACCACACTATCAATCAGCTTTATACCATTGAGCAAAGCATCTTCTGAAGGATGCCTCTGTAGCTTACAAGTATGGATATGGTGTATTAAGAGAAGAAATTCTGGAGACCACTATAATGCTGAAGCAAGGGTTCATATGTATGCAGCCATTGAACACATTTGACCCCCAAATGACAGAGTAAATGAAAGCTCTTTTTTAAAGTAATGCAATCAGTTCAAAAATATTGTGCTAATAAAGTTATGCATTCTAATTGAAAGATTTATGGCAATCCATTTAGTTGTTACTAGGTTATTTGTGACAGACAGATGCAGAGTAACCTGATTAGAGTCAGCATTGTGATGACTTGTAGCTACAGAGGGGAATAAAGCTTCAAACCATTGTCACAGTCCATTCTCTGAAATGCAATTGGAAGATGATTTAAAGGAAAATATGTGACATATAAGTTTTGCAGCTGCATGCTAGAGGTTTTCACAAGCAAAACACTAAAATAACTGGAACTCTCTCTTTGGCTGGTTAACTTTTTATTCATTTTTCAGGTTTGCAGATTAATTTGGAAGATATTTCCTAAAAACAAAACAAACACCACCATCCCAGTCCAAACCAACAATGCTTCTATGCTGATTGCTTTCCATTCATTTTACATTGTTTCTTATATTAGAAGTAATATACTTGGTAGTGGAATTAATGGAGGATTATAATATTGGCATTTTTGTTGAACTTGATGAACATAAAAAAACTGAAAATAACAGAGATGCTGTTTTATAGATGCATCTTTGAAAAATATAGTATTGTTAAGATTTAGATGTATAGAATAAATAACTGAAATTTTAGATGTGAGACTTTAGTAGTACTATTATCCTGTATAATAGAATAATGAATGTTGGAGGTGGAATGAACCTATTAGATTATCACCCCGTCCCCTCCCATTCAAGAAATAGGCATGTGATTAAAAATGAATGTGTTTTCCTAAAAATGCAGATATATTTTAATTGTGTTCCTGCTCTAAGTTATATTGTAAATTAGAATCATTGTTTTGTTTTCTTTTTTTGATTCATTTCACAGAAGACACATAGTAACATTATATTTTAATAACATTGTAATACCATATGTCACTGTAGTTCTAATTTCTGTGCACCTGGAGACAATGTACCTGAATGCTTCTGGGTGAGTATTGGCTGATAAGCAAAAAAATGATCCAAGTTAAGTCTCAGTGGTAAATGTTGCTGTAACCCTTTCTAATTAATACAGGCCTTTTGCTGTCATGTGTCAATTTGTATCAGATTCAAATGTATCAATAAAGTAGGTGTCAGAGGAGACCAATTTGACAGAGCTACTGTTTCATTGAGAATTAAATCATTCTGAGGACTAAAACCTTATAAAATGGTACACTTTGTTTACTGTCATTGATTTAAACAATAGGGTGTTAGTGGATTCCAGTATTTATAAAGTGCTTGCTGCAAAATCTCTTTTGACCCTTGACTTATAAATTCTGCGGCGTTTATCCTCCAGACTATAAAGCTTTCTTCAGCAATTTGAAACATTTGGTAAAGAATGACTACTGCTGCAATGCTAGGAAGGAAGAATATATATATTTTAATTCCTGAGGAGAGAGATTGGGACTGGGAGCCAGTGGGGGGTTGGGGAATGTGGGTGACTGGAGTCCAGGGTGGGAGGGGAAATTGGATGAGGAGCCAGGAGAGAAAGGAACTGTGACTTAGCTGGCCAATGAAACAGGGGACAAGGATCTGTGTGGTGGAGGAGAACTGGGAATCGTGGGGCCAGGAGACTGGGAGTGGCGAAGACACTCTGGTTGTGACAAGAAGACTGGAGGGATGAGACTATGACTTGCTGGGAAGGGGACTTGGAATGGGATGAAGAACCCCAAAGAACGGAGAGTGGGACTGATTAGGTGGGGAGAAGGGGACTGGGATAAGAGGCTATGGTGAGAAGAGGCAGGACTGGGACAAGGACAGGCTGGAGGGACAAGGCTGAAGGGATCAAGTTTGAGAGGAATAGGCAGAAGAATTGGGCATATCCCTTCCCTTTTGAAATAGAATTCCAAATTTCTGAGTCACACCATTCTCACCACTGACACTGTCACATCCTGCTTTAGTGCTGGTCCATGCAGAGGATTGGGCAGTTCTATTTATAATTAGTAAAATCATTCAAAATGGTGGAATTTTTAAAGGATGCTCTTGTGTGTATGTACGTGTGAAGTCATTAGAACTGAGTTACCAGTCACCAGAAGCACTAATCTTACCCATAAAATTTTGAGATCCTAAGCACTTGTAACCCATTCACTATTCACCACAAGCTTGGACATATATTAATATATATTTATAATATAGAATTTATGTATAATATAGAATTGTGGGTAGCATGTGTTGTGCACCAAAATGGTGAAAATAGACTTTCAATTATTTGTCCATTGTAAAAATCTCAGTGAAAGAGAGAGATAGGGGTCATGGAATAAACACATAACTTCATTTAAATCAACATGGGCAGGGCCCAGACATAATGTGCCTGAAAATGTTAATCTTGGGGTTGTTGTAATAGTCTTAACATTAGTGGTCCAGGATCGTCAGCTGGTGTAAATTGGCAAAGTACCATTAACTTCAGTGGAATTTGTAACACTTTGGTGGTCAACCTAGACCTATAAGGGGTTGTGTCACTGCCTGCCGTGCAATTCCAGGTACCTTGACAGCCCTGACACCAACAGCCAGCATACACAAGGTCACACCTTTGCTTCCACCTCTCAGTTATTTTTTTGCAGAGTGACCCCAACAATGTCCAAGTCCCAAATTTCCCCCAAACCATCTTCCAATGTGACAATCAGCTGAGGTTCCCAGAATTCTGTTACTGATAACTCTGTTACTCGTCTCAGCCTCAGCTACTGAGAAGTTTCCTACTGCTAAACTGTGTGACATCTCCCTTTAACTCCAACTTGTCTGCCTTGCCAGCAAACTCTTGAGGACTGTACCAGCCCAAACCTTGCCTTGAGGTAACTGACCGTGAACCCCAACTCCCGAGTTCCCCAAAGACACCCCCTTGCAGTGTCCACTCTTTCCTGGAACACTTACAGCTCCTTAATTTAGCTGGGGTTTGACAAACTGGCAGGTTTCCATCACAGCACCTGAATTGGTTTATAATAAAATTAAAACAAGTTTATTTAACAAAAAGACATAGGATTAAGTGATAACAAGTATAAGGAATTAAGATAGAATGTGTTACAAACAAAGAAACAAAAGTAAAAATACGCCTTCTAATGGCTAAGATCTAAAGTAACAAGCTACAGTTGTTGTTCAAGGTAGTTTCCTCCCCATCTTCCTTTTCCAGCAATTGCTGTGATCCCCACAGAGTCCAAGGCTCTGATTCTCCTTGTCTCCTAGAGGTTGAGGAGTTTAGGGTTCCTTGCCCCACTCTTTACAGTCCAGGACACCTTTGAAAGTATATCTGTCAAAGTTGACTGGCCCTGCTTCAAGAGGCAGGAAGTCTTTCTGGGGGTGCAGTCTCCATTCCCCATTGAGACTGTCAAGTGATTGCTTTTTCTTTACTTGCACTCCTGGTTGCGGTTTGCCTGACATGCAAATATGCTTTCCTTTTTCTTTAGTCACACCTTGCTTAATTTACATGGGAGACACATTCAAGCAGGAGGAATTGCATTCCTTTGTCTGGGAAAAAAAAACCTGTTTATCAACTCCTGCTCGCATGCCTAGTTTAAACACCTTTTAGTCGTAATTACAGCACGTCTGTATAATCCCTGGTGGGTTTTAATCCCTCGTACGTACATCGCACAAGAATATTAATGATCAGTGAGTTATTAGTTTTCCAATGACATATTACATGCCACCTTTTGTGTATATATCATGACAACAGTATGTTAGGTGTAATAAGTGTGTCAGGCCTGACAAGAGCTGCTGACACAGAGTAATGGACTTTTGTCACAGAGTTATGTCCATGTACTTCACTGAAGATCTGGCTCAGTGTTTTTAGAAGATACAAACAGCCCTATGGTCCACATCTAATACTAGAAGTGGCAGAGTACTGTCAGCTCCCATTCATTTTAATTGTAATTGAAGGTGCTGGGCACGCTGCAGGAGGAGTTCAGCATCTTGCAGGATTAAACGAAGAATATTTCAAACACAAAATTCTTCCTTGACATTAAAAATTCAGATTCCCCGTTGAGCTTTGTTTTGTCTGCATCTTCCAAAATCAAATTTTCAGATGCCAGTGGTATTTTGTTTGGGGAAGGAAACCTATTTGAGGGCTCTGCTTCGACAGTGTATCTTTTAAGTGCTTTTCCCCATCTCTAAAATATTAGAGAGATGAAGAGACACAAAAAAGGAGGACCTTAGTGACTACATTCACCAGCCCTACGATGCAATAGTCACAAACATTGAATGTTGTCATTTTGTCTTTGTCAAGTTCTACAGGCCCCCAAAATTGCATTTTGAAGTGCTTATTTTTCTACCATTGACTTTGGCTACACTAAATTCATAAAAATAGAATAGATTTTTCTCTTAAATAAAGCATTTCTCACAAGCTGGATTGGTTCAGCTTTAATTTGCAGCCACATTATATAACACTCTGAGTGATTAAATGTAACCTTTCCTCGGTGGAGGATTCCCAGCTCAAATCTAGAAAAGGAAAGAGAGTTGATTCAGCACCTGACTGACACCTCTCTGGGAGGGCTTGAGTGTTTGGAGCAGCCATGTGCTATTCCTGTGCTCTTTCAATTATAAACAAAAAATGCTGCAGTGGGCATATTGTGAATGTTCACGTCTCTACCTGTCAACACTTCTGAAACCTTCAGCACCCTGTTTCCTCATGCTCCTCCTGATCAAAGCATGACCTGCTTACTAAGACTCTCATAAGCTAATAATTTAATAACAGCCCTGAGCCAGAAGACAAAGGGAAAGACAGTGTAGGAGGCTTGCTGCTAATTTCTCTCTCACCATAATCAAATCAGTACAGCTATCCAGCCAGGACTCATAACCCTTAATAAGTCACTCTACTCGATTAAGAGAAATTGATTTTCCTCCACCATGGATCATAGTGATTATGATAAATCTGGTAGCTGCTGCTCACTTCCCTTTCTCCCCTGCCAGTGTCCATTTGTTTGCAGGGTCGGCAGGTAAACGAGCTGGAGAGATGACACTGTGTCATTATCTGCAGTGGGTGTCAGCAGTCTGACAGCTGTGGAATTGAGTGGTTCTATAGATCAGTGCAGAGGCCAGTTGTGAGGGTCTCACACAGCAATTACACACTTCTGACAACTGTACTGACAGCCTTTAAGTGCAGGAAACTATGGGGCAGACATTTGTAATTGCAATTAGTTGAGAAAGTTGTAGTTGGTTATGGTATGATGGTAGTACGTAGGCCATAATTTAGAGGTTAGCCAAAGTGAGGGCAGATGGGAGAAGAGGGGGGAGAGAGTTGGCAAGCTGCAATGTTTTAGAAAAAAAATGTTGACTTGGTCTTCCATCTGAGGTTACCCATGCAAATAGTTCTTGACAAGGTTACTTTTGTGTTGTGTTCTCTTTCTACTTTCCCCTTAGCTATATTGGCAGTAGAATCTTCAATTGGCTTCTTTCTTTGTCCAGCTGGACTTTTGAGGAAATAAGTAGGGCAAATTTGCAATGTAATTCAAGATGATTTTTAAAATTTGCCTATTTATTTATTTTTTTAAATCATATTAATTATAATCTTGGACTAGTGTAAAAACAAAAGAAAACATTAATTGTTTTTCTCCTTCTCCATACCTTCCTGTATGATGGTAATATTTACCCGTTCCAATGTATCACCTGTTGCAGAGGACCATAAACCAGTCCTGGGGAAACTAGTCAGTCACGTGGTTTTGGCTTTTCCTATTTATTTTCAGCTGCTAAACTGCTATAAAAGATAACTTTTATTTATATATATATATAATATCACGGTCAACATTTTCAAATGCAGTTGTCTGAAGTTAGGCTCCTAAACCCATATTTGGGCACTTAGGTAAGCGTCTTGATTTTCAAAAGTGCTTAAGTGCCTTGTAGATGACTAAAGGAAACTAAAAATGATTTTCCCTTTCTGAAAATCTTCAGAGTCTTTGACCTTGGCAATGTTTGGATTATATGTTATAGAAGTTATCTGAATGAGCAAAGTCAAAATTCACTAGATCATTAGAATCATCTAGTGCAATCTCCTGCATAATGCAGGCCATAGAACTTCACATATTAATTCCTCTACTGAACCCAGTAATTTGTGGTTGGATGGAAAAATATCCAATTCTGATTGAAGACCAGATTCTGGTCTTTTACTCATCTTGATTAGGAGCTTATTGCACTAGTAGTTACTCAAAGACTGCATGGGGTGAAGTGTTGACCGTATCCCACGGTAAGTTGTTCTAATGGATAATTAAAATTTTGCACCCTATCTCCAGTTTGAATTTTTCTAGCTTCAACTGCCAGCTGTTGGCTCTTGTTATGCCTTTTCTTCAATAAAGCGTCTTTAAAAATAAGATGTCTTCTCCTAGCATACATACTTATGAACTACAATCAAGTTGACTCTAAACCCTCTCTTTGATGTGTTAAGTATATTGAGCTCTTTACGTCTCTCATTGTAAGGATATAAACTGGCCATCAGGAAGTTTAAACTTGAAATTTGACGAAGGTTTCTAACCATCAGAGGAGTGAAGTTCTGGAACAACCTTCCAAGTGGAGCAGTGGGGGAAAAAGACGTATCTGGCTTCAAGACTAAGCTTGATAAGATTATGGAGGGGATGGTATGATGGGATAACCTAATTTTGGCAATTAATTGGTCTTTGACTATTAGCGGTAAATATGCCCAATGGCCTGTGATGGGATGCTAGATGGGGTGGGATCTGAGTTAATACAGTGAATTCTTTCCTGGGTATCTGGCTGGTGAGTCTTGCACACATGCTCAGGGTTTAGCTGATCACCATATTTGGGTCGGGAAGGAATTTTCCTCCAGAGCAGATTGGCAGAGGCCCTGGCGGTTTTTCGCCTTCCTCTGCAGCATGAGGTACAGGTCACTTGCTGGAAGAATCTCTGCACCCTGAAGTCTTTAAACCGTGATTTGAGGACTTCAATGGCTCAGACATAGGTTTGATACAGGAGTGGGTGGGTGAGATTCTGTGGCTTGCATTGTGCAGGAGGTCAGACTAGATGATCATAATGATCCCTTCTGACCTTAAAGTCTATGATTCTATAATTGTATTTGTGTTTTCTAGACTGTGGAATCATTCTTATAGCTCTTTAGCATCACACTGGAAGCTTATGTTCAGTTGGTTATTTACTTATAGATTATTTATTTATAGCTAATGCTTTTTCAGTCACTACTTTCCAGGATGCAGTCTCTCACCCCGTCACCGTGACTAACAACCTATGTTTCTAGAAATATGACCTTGTACTGGCTGTATTAAAATGCATGATGTTGGATTGTGCCCAATTTAACAAACAATTCAGATCACTTTGTATAAATTATGTATTTTATGTTTATTTGCCAGTTTGTGTCATCTGAAAACTTGATCAGCACTGATTTTATATTTTCTTCCAGATTACTGATAAAGATATTGAATAGTATTGGGGAGATAACTGATCCCTGCAGGACTCCACTAGAAACACATCCTCTCATTGATGATTCCCTAATGAAGATTCTATTTTGAGATCTGTCTTGGAGGCAGTTTCAAATCAATTTACTATATGCCGTATTGATTTTGAATAGTGCTAATTTTCTAATCGGAATGTCGTGTGGTCAAATTCCTTGCTGAATATTCCGTTATGGCTGTTTCCTTTATCAACCAATTTCATCAAATAATATCTAATTTGTTTGGTATTAACACCTATTTTCTATGAAACCACGTTGATTCCATACTTTGAAATGTATCTCTTGACAGTTATCGAGTTTTCGGCATCTCTTGAAACTTACTCAGTTTGAACAAGAGTCTAAAAACTTTCATTTTCGATTATTGGACCTTCTGGCTTCAGTTTTAAAAATCTTTTTGGCAGAGTAGCCCTATCTTGGCCCACAACACTGCTGGCTGCTTTTGAACATGTGCTGCTCATGTTCCAGTGGGCAAAGCCAGAGTGTCTTCTACAATATGCCAACACTTGATTGCACTACTGAGAGTGTTTTAAATCTCCTTAAAACCCTGTTACTGGCAGGATATGTTGGAGAGAAACTGGAATACTGACATTTTATTAGCTGGGGCTGATGGCGAGTATCCTAGATTACTTTCCCTGCCTGAAAAAGTGTGTACCCTTCAAACTGCTTCCTTTCTCAGTGCCAAGACCGCACAGCAGCAGTGTAGTAATGATGTATTCCTTATTTAATAGAACTTGCTGATATTATATTAGTAATGGCAGTTTGAAAATAAAATGAAAAAGTAAAAAAAGAAATACCAGATTATTCCCACTAACATAACCCCATGTGCCTAAAACCTGCATAGACAGCTCTTTGCCACCTTCCCAGGCATACAGGCTATTCCTGTTCATTTTGGTCATTTTAGCTGGCTAAGTAGACTGCTTTAAATCATGCTAGCGGCTAGATGGTGCCTTGAACAACCACACTATCAGGGGAACCCTGGACCCGGGGGTCTGGCTTTCTGAGGGTATGTCTACATTGCAGTGTAAGCCTTGTGTTAGTAGAGTTACAGACCCTGGCTTTGTTAACCTAGTGCTTGAGTGTCTACACTCATTTGTAACCCAGGTTAGGAATTGTGGAACCCTGAGTCCCAACCTGGAGCTTCAGCATTATGCGGGTCGGAGTCCAAGCGCCCAATATCCCAGATTTTCTAGAGTCATCCCAAAATGTGGCTGCTCTAGACCTTTGTTCATAGTGCAGAGTGGGAAAACCTGACTGTCCACCAAAGATGGCTGTTCAGAGGATAAAGAAAGTTCACTCATGGGATTGTGGGATACTTTTGGCAGACTCCCAGAGCACAAGTCCGGTGGGGCTGTGTCTACACTGCAAAGTAATAGAGCTTGAACCCTGGGTCCTGGCTTAATTCAGGCTCAGACCCTCCACCCCTGTGGGGTCCTAGAATCCTGGGTCTGAGCCTTGAGTTAGCATGATTTCTGTGTAGATGAAAAGGGGGTTAGGCTTGAGTCTGAGTTTGAACCCTGGGCTTACATTATTGCAGTGTAGACATACCCGGAGGCTGAAGAGGATTTAGAGAGAATGAGGTAGAGAGAGTGAATGTTAAACTCCATCAGCAAAAACAGTTGTTCATCCAGGATACCTGCCAGTGATTAATACAGATACCAGTTCAGTACATGCGAATATTAATTTGCACCTTGCCTGATACTATTAGTTTTTGTACTGCCAAATATGTATATTTGTTGTTGAATGGCTCAGCATCAACTAAATGCTAAAGTTCCATGCTATCATGGAGTGTCATGGTCAGTGTAAGCATATTGTTTGTTTGCTTAAAGATCTTTAATGATTAATAGTTAACAGCACTTGATACTGCAAGGTTGAATGCATTAGAAATGCCGGAGGTAAGTATGAAGATAAATAGGGAATTTAAAAGGTTCCCCCCCACTCCCTTTGTAAACAAAATGTTAGTCACTAGGCCGAACCAAGGTCAATATCATTTGTGGGATTCCTGTTATCCTAGTGGAAATTTCAATATTGTTCTGATCGTTCAATTGGTCTCTGTAAGTTACTACTGGTATCTCTTGCGGTGTGGAATAACTCATTTGTTATTGGAGGACCCTGGAAATAGTAGACCATTAGATCCCATTTTCCCTCCCAAAACCTAGATGCCAACTAGAAATAGTACAAACAAGTTTACATTTTTTCCACTAGAATTTCCATTAGGAGGAAAAGAGTATCATAAAATCATAAATGGCAAGACATGACCCTAAAGCATTGATTTTCTCTTAGATAGACATGCCCAAGAGTGGAAGCAAGGAAGGTACAGAGACATTCAAAGAAGAGAAGAAGCCTGAGTATCTGCCTAATTTAATTTTTGAAATAGTCGCTAGTATTTCAGTAGTCTGTCACACAAACTCTGAATGATAACAGTGTAAGTCACAAAAACACAGTAGATCCAATCATGTTTGAATTTGTTTATTTGTTTTCAAAATCTACTTTGAACCTAGGTTGAGAATTTATGTGCTAAATTATAGCCCAAGCAAACTATTATGGTTGGGTCACAAGTCTTTGAATGATGAGTTCAGAGTGGAAACACTCATAGTCTTCAGTCTAGTGTAGAAAATATTGCTATGGAAATAAGTCACATATTCAACAAATATGACCACAAAGGAATTTAAGGAATGGAAGACAAGTACAACTCAGTTGAAACCAACAAGATCTTTTCAGATTGACACATTTCCTAACACATTTCCATTAACTCATTTGACACTCTAAGTTGAGCATAGGAGCTTGGGTGGGCATTTGATGATTTTTGAGGCATTTACTCTATCATTAGAATTTTGATTAGAAACAATTTGGTATATAATTAATTAAATGTTGGTAAAGTACCGAATAAATGCTGGCTATTATACAAGAAACTGACTGTACGTTTAAGAACAATGGTGCAAGAGTTCGCATTACTCTAAATAATTTTATTTACTTACAAGGTTCTGGTTTTATTTAAAGAGAATATATTACTGAAGAAAGGTGCAAGACTGACCTGTATTTATCAGGGGTACTAGTCATTAGTGGCAAAAGAAATACAGCACGGGTCGGCAACGTTCGGCACGCGGCTCGCCAGGGTAAGCACACTGGCGGGCCGGGCCAGTTTTATTTACCTGCTGACGCGGCAGGTTCGGCCGATCGCGGCCCCCACTGGGCGCGGTTCGCCATCCCGGGCCAATGGGAGCAGCGAGAAGCCGTGGCCAGCACATCGCAGGGTGCTTACCGTGGCGAGCCGCGTGCCGAACGTTGCCGACCCCTGAAATACAGGCTTCCCTTCATAGTGTACTGTAACCTTGACCTAGAGAGGATATCTCTAGGTGTGATAGCATGGCTCCATGCTCTTTAAATTCTGGGCAGAATCTGTTATGACTGCCAAAAATGATACCACCTGCTATCAGCTGTGAGTTTAATTTTTATTAGTAATAGTAATTATCTTGTACTACAGTAATGCTTGTAGGCCAGGTAGGGTGACCGGATGTCCCAATTTTATAGGGACAGTCCCGATATTTGGGGCTTTTTCTTATATAGGCTCCTATTACCCCCCACCTCCTGTCCCAATTTTTCACACTTGCTATCTGGTCACCCTAAGACCAAGGCTCCATTGTGCTTGGCATGGTACAGCCATAACAAAGAGACAATCCCTATCCCTTGCTAGTTTACAGCCTAGGTCATGTGATGTGGACATGTGTCCACTCCAAACTGGCCTGTGACCATATGGTTCACTGTACAGTCTTCAAAACTACATCTATGTTGAAGTCTGACTTAGCAAAACTGTTATAATAAATGAATAATGTAGTGGTGACATCATTGCAGAACTGCCCTGTAACAGAACATTAGGAATCTCTAGCAGTAAATCTCCTGGTTTGCATGGGCATTCTTATTCTAGTGAAGGCTTTGAAAACCATTACAGTAGGCCTTCTTCCCCATTAAGTTGGACAGCAGCAGAAGCTGCTTCTCTCAAGTCACTTTTTCTTCTTTTGTTTTGATAATTATGAATAAAGGTCAATCACTTTCCCATCAAGGCAGATCCTGACAGCTTCATATGTCAGCTAGTGAGCTACAGATGACATGCTTGTCAACATAAAAAAAAAAACCCAAAAAACAAAACCCTAGGATATATCTTTACTTCCTCGTGACCAGCTGAAAGCCAAAGTCAAACCAAAAACAAATGGGAGGTAGAGCTGTGGGGCCCTTTTGTCAGCCACATATATATGGTGCTGGGTAATATTTCTCATTTTAAGCTCTATTAACGGACAATTACATTTCGCTTGTTAAACGTATGTTGAGAATATTCTCAGAGAATAAAAAATGCTCTAGTTAAAACATGCACTTGTCGAGATCTTCACTTGAAGTGTTGGTTTTATCAAATCATTTCCCAAAATCAGAGGCTAGGTTTTTTTTTTTTTTTTTTTTTTCAAATAAATATAAAATATTAACATTTTTCACAAAGTTACGTTTAAGGCTTTAGACAAAGAGTCTAAAAATAATCCTGTGTTAGCAAAAAATAGATTGTGTTTCAATATCCATTCTTTGTATTATAGTTGAGCCTGGAGGTTCCAACCAGTTTTGGGGCACCATTGTGCTAGGTGCTGCACAAACACAATAGCAAGAGACAGCCTCTGCCCTGAGCCACATATGTAACGTTTGATTTTGAAAAGTAAGATTTAAGTTGCCAATGGTTAATGTAAAAAGGAGATGTGTTTCCTTGCTATCTTATATGTATTTCTTTAAAAACTCCAAGGTTCAGCCTTCCAACTGCCATATATAGTAATGCAATAAGTCCCCAGTGCAACACCTGGAAACAATTCCTGATAGAAAAATGCATTGAAGTGTCAGTAGGTTTATTTATTTATTTATTTACGTGCTTACTTATTCAAGCAAGGGTCGGCAACGTTCGGCACGCGGCTCGCCAGGGTAAGCACCCCGGCGGGCCGGGCCAGTTTTATTTACCTGCTGACGCGCAGGTTTGGCCGATCGTAGCCCCCACTGGCCGCGGATCGCCGTCCCGGGCCAATGGGGGCGGCGAGAAGAGGCTCGGGCGAGCGACGTGCTGGCCGCGGCTTCTCGCCGCCCCCATTGGCCCGGGACGGCGAACCGCGGCCAGTGGGGGCTGCGATCGGCCGAACCTGCGCGTCAGCAGGTAAATAAAACTGGCCCGGCCCGCCGGGGTGCTTACCCTGGCGAGCCGCGTGCCGAACGTTGCTGACCCCTGTATTAAAGTATCACTTATGAGCACATGGAATTCCCTTAAAAAGAAAAGAAAAGACATTAATACTGAACACAGTGGTTCACAAAAGACCACTCAAATAAAATGAGCGGGGGGGGAAAATAGGAACAAGCTGATGAAAAAGGGAGGCCTAAATTATCATCGAGTAAATTATTCACAAAGGGCTAGATTTTGACTAGCCCTAACGTAGCTGTGCAGGGCATGAAGTGGTGCCCTCCACATCCACAATAAGGCTATTTGCATTCTGGCTTTGGGTTCTCAAACAAATGGCTGGAGCAAAGGCAGAGTATTAGCACTGTCTCCTTCCTTCACCCGCCTTCTTTTCAGTGTACTGGCCAACAAAGCTGGCTGGGCATGAAGGCGGAAGTAAGCCTGCACCCATTTCAGGGCAGTAGTGGGAATTCTGACTCTGAGTCAGAACCTTCATGTGCTCATCCTAAGATACCACAGCCCCGTGCCCTTTACCTACTTAGGAATGAGTTGAAAGGTTCAATCTAGCCCATAAAAAGGATCCACCAGGCCTGTGAATAGAACTACTGAGGGACTGCAAATATTTTGGGAGGCAGTTTCACAGATGGGGGCCCAAACAAAGGCCTGTCCTGAACCAAATGTGACTCTGGAACAAATGACAATGAAACCCCATTGAATGAAGGACACGGAAATGTAGGAGAAGTAAATAATGTTTTTGCTGCAACACTTTTCACCTGAAGGGTCCTAGATGGTATTTTCCAAATCATTACACCACTGAAATGTAACCACCTCTGGAATGAAAAGTAAGAACTCACTGAGCATATACAACACTCCTCGACAAGTTGTCAATCAAAAACAGTATAGGGCAGAGTTGCTGGAACTAGGGGTCCAGGGGCCGCACCCGCTGGCTTGAAATGGTTTCCATCATACACAGGGTTTACAGTTTGACTCAAGGCCTCAGCACCCCCACTATACAAATTGTTCCAGCGCCTCTAGTATAGGGAGCAGTTTAGCAGAAAGCGACAGCCAGTATCGTAAAGCTGTATCTTCCCCTCATGACACACTGCATTTCTCTCATTGGTGCACCTCTAATGAGGGGAAATTGTAACTTTAATTTTAACTAGTTACCTGCCCTAAAATTGGTTGTCTGGATAAAAATAGAACATTGAACTAACTTTCTAAAACTCAGAGACTTTATTCATTTCATTTGCTGAAAGCACATGCACCTCCGTAAGGTTTTAAAGCAGGGGCGGGCAAACTTTTTGGCCTGAGGGCCGCATCAGGTTTCGTAAATTGTATGGAGGGCCAGTTAGGGGAGGGGGTCGTGGCCCGGCCTCCACCTCCTATCTCCCTGCCCCCCTGGGACTCCTGCCCCATCCAACCCCTCTGTTCCCTGGTGGCCCCTCTGGGACCCCTGCCCCATCCACACACACCCGATCCTTGTCCCCCTGACTGCCCCTGGACCCCCACTGCCCCATCCAACCCCTCCTCTCATTCCTGATGCCTTCCCGGGACCCCTGTCCCATCCAACCACCCCTTCTCCCTGTCCCCTGGCTGCCCCCGGAGCCTCTACCCCTGATTGCCCCCTGCCATCCGATCCAATCCCCCCTCCTTCCTGACTGCCCCCCGGGACTCCTGCTCCCATTCAACCCCTTGTTTCCCCCCAACCACCATCCACACCCCCACACCCTGACCACCACCCCGAACTCCCCTGCCCTCTATCCAACCCCCTCTGCTCCCTGCCCCCTTACCGCACTGCCCGGAGCACTGGTGGCTGGCAGTGCTAGAGCTATGCCACCCGGCTGGAGCCGGGCCACGCTGCCGCCGCCGCCACCACAGAGCACCAGGTGAGGCCGGAGCGAGCGAGCTGAGGCTGCGGGGGAGGGGTGACAGCAGGAGAGAGGCCGGGGACGAGTCTCCTGGACCAGGAGCTCGAGGGCCGGGCAGGATGGTCATGCGGGCCGGACATGGCCCGCGGGCCATAGTTTGCCAACCCCTGTTTTAAAGGGTTGAAGCCAAAAGACACCCATTGACTTCATTGGTAATTTTGCAGTGAAGACTGCCTTCCCCAAACCTTCTTGACAATGTGCTTCTTGGTGTAAATCAGGTTTGTTAAAAAATAGGCAAAACATCTCATAGAAGCAATGTACATTTTCAAACTTTCTGTATGCAAATGGATCTGGTTAAACAGCCTTATCTTCCATTCCTATCCACCCTGTGTTCCTAAAGAAGCATTTCAATCATTCACCTGTCGTGGTGTCCACAGAAATAGAGTAAAAGACTTGCCTGGCAAATACACAGGTATTTTTGTCACTTTTCTCTTTTTTCCCTTCAGTTATTCATTATGGTAATGGTACTTTGTGATGTGCAATTTCTGGATTTATGACCCTTTCTTGATAAGCGTGAATCCAGCCTGCATGTGCATCTTTGATAAGGTTCTAATTGGATAGCGGTGACCTTTCTGAATGTAATTCTGGGAGGAAGATTAAAAAGCAGTCCAGAAAGTGACAGGTTTGGGACAATAACATATGAATTCGGCTCCACTGGCAGGCAAGAGATGTAAGCCATGATAAATTAGAGGCAGGCCACGCAGCCTTGCTGAATGATTGTTCATTTCTGCTACATCCTTGGGTAAAATCTATTGCATGAGTAGTGCCAACAGTGCCATATTTGGCCTCTACACCACATTGCTTGTTTACTAATTGCAGATGCTGGAAAATTAAACAGCTAATATAGTTTCACAAAGCACTGAGAATCACATACTGAATTAGCAGCACATACACTTTAGTGATACAGTCCCTTAGTGCACTAGTGCATTCATGCATTTACCCTCCACCTTAAGCAGTTGCCAATAAGAGCTTTTTGCTGTCATTTATACAACTGTAAACAAGTAAGCAGCTTCATCCAGTGTATCCCAAGTTGAAGCATTAGTCCTCTCTGTAACTAGTCAGCCACCCATTTCTGCTGATTCTTTTTGTAAATTGTGAAGCTGACTGCATGATTTACAGGCCTAAGATAACAGGGGAAGGAGCTGGGAGAAGGCGACAATTTCCTCTCAGTATACAGAAAACCTAAATAACAGTAATTGCCAATTTATATCTGAGGTGAAATTCAAATAAAAAGGGATGAGCTTAAAAGTTAGAAAAAAGGCATACACACTGGAAGTTGAATCATCAATTTCCCACTACATTGCTAGAAAACTCTTTGGATCTCTAGGTGAAATCCTGGCCCTATTAAAGTCAATGGGTGTTTTCATTCAATAACTTTTTCCTATAAAATATATTGTCTTTTTTCCCCCCACTTTCTGTACTTGAATCTTGATTGGAAGTGAGGTTAAGGATAGCAGGATGGAAAAAAATAGCCAAGCCAAATATCGATATTGTTATAGAAGTGTTTACCTACTACAGTATCTTGATTTTAAATTCTGTACATTTTCCAGCAGTTCTCACTGCCAGTTATTGTGAGGTGACAAAAAACATTAGAGTTCGAAGCCTTTCCTCAGTGGTGCCAGAAGTGCTATCTGTGCTGTGGAAAATCTGAGAAGATCAAAGTGAAGGAAAGATCTTTGTCATTACAGTAAGCCTCTCTATGAATAACCTAGTTTTTAAGCCTTTTAAGCTATCTCTTTTCTGCTTCCTTATTATAGAGTGAAGAATTCAAATGAATGTTGCCTTAGCTTTCAAGATAAAATATAAGTGAAGAGAAAAAGAAATTATGAATATAAATGTGGTGCTGGGTAGCTGTGTGTGGTTAGGCTGGAGGTTACTGAAGTTGTAAACACAGATCTGTAGATTTCTTTAAGTTTGAAAGTTAACCCTTTTGGAAGAAAGAACTGATTTCTGAATTTGGAAGTCACAGGCTTACAGCAGACATGGATGCTTTGGGCTTTAAATCAGGTTCCCAATGTTAGTAATACTTCTTAGACTGGGAGACAATTATTTATTAATGCCCTAGCTCAATGGAGCATGATGATAAAAATGAGCAGTGGCTACCTCTCTGATCGTTTGTTTTGTCTTATTTTAATCTGTCTTGAAACATTTTAAAAATGGGTCATGGGAAGAAGCTGTCAGAGGTTATAGCACATTCATCATTTGCCATTTGCTTTTAAATATTAATAATCTGCATAATGAAGGTACTTAAATGCAAATGGAAAATGAACAGGAAATATTTATTTGCTTTAATTGTTACAGAGCCTAAAATCTACAGGAAGGATTTTAAAATTAAAGCCAGATTTCAGTTAATCTAGCATGGGTGTGCTAGAGCAGAGTGGGCGAACAGGGACTCCTATCCCTAATCCCCCTACCCATCCAGTACACCTGTCCATGAAGCACCATAATGTGACTGGCTACACTGGGAAGCAGGGAGAAGGGGATTGTGTGTTTGTCCAGTTCAGGGTGACCAGATAGCAACTGTGAAAAATCGGGACGGGATTTGGGGGTAATAGACACCTATAAGAAAAAGCCCCAAATATCGGGACTGTCCCTATAAAATCGGGACATCTGGTCACCCTATTCCGGCTATACCAAAAGAAGGACAGGAGACATTTGATATGGATTTTAATCAGGCCGCAACTTTATTATATAGATGTCTGGGACTACCCAGCAGATAAAGTGTACAGTGCAGGCAAATCCATGTTTATTTAAATCATTACCTGGGGCTTACACCAGCCCCACTTCATTTTCCATCCAGGTCCCCCAGCCAACCCATAGCTTGGACCTTACCATCCACCCTCTTTTTAGGAGGGTTAAGGTAGGCTACGAGAATGGGGTGGGATTTGGCTCCCTGCCATACCAATCATAGGAGTTCCCAACCCCCTCTCCACCGTTCTGTTCCTTTATCCAGCACCTCCTTTTAAGTCCTTTACCAGGGCATTTATCTGATCAATGGATGCCTCCCCTATGGAGTCCCTGCACTGGATATCTGCCCCACACTTACAAAATAAGTTGTGACATATAACCTACCACCTTTTCTTCTTACCAGAAAAGGTCCTCCCTGACACCTGCTGTGGGGAAGGTGAAAAAACCTCACTCCACCAAAGCCAATCTGGTGGTGAGGGAAAAATTCCTTCCTAGCCCCCCTAAAAAGGAGCGACCAGCACAATGCCCACAGCAGGTCCTCACCCAACCTGATATTTGCCACCTCTTGCCTGCTGCTTGGAGAAAGGGCTTCCAATGACAAGGGCTTGCACCTTTAAAGCCTTCTGCCCTCCCCGGGGGTGATTCAGCGACATAAAACTGACCACCGCTCACCTTTTCCAGCAGTTTCTGACCTCCTTTTCTCACCCCCCCTCTCCGCCATCCTTTGGCAAGTCCAGAAAATGGTTCCCCCCGCTTCAGGTGTGGTGCAGTCAGTGTCATACGTGAGAGTTCTGTGGGCAGTACTAGCCAGCCCCAGAAGATATGTGCCTTGGCGGGGATGGGGAGTGAAGGTGAAGCTGTCACTATTTGGGAGTGCAGGATGCATGGCTAAGCTTGAGTGAACATACACATTGTAATGAAGGCAATGTTGACTCACATACCAGTAGCATATAGGCATCACCAAGAGTTTTGTAAAACAGCTATAATAAACTTGAGTTTTTATTGCAAAGGGTTTAGAAGTTTTTTTTTTTTTTTGTAATTTCACAACTTAAAAAAAAGTGTCTCAGGGTACATCTACACTACAGCGGGGAGTCGATTTAAGATACGCAAATTCAGCTACGTGAACAGCGTAGCTGAATTCGACATATTGCAGCCGACTTACCCCGTTGTGAGGACGGCGGCAAAATCGACTTCTGCCGCTTTTTGTCGGCGGCGCTTACTACCACCTCCGCTGGTGGAGTTAGAGCGCTGATTTGGGGATCGATTGTCGCGTCCCGACGGGACGCGATAAATCGATCCCCGAGAGGTCGATTTCTACCCGCCGATTCAGGCAGGTAGTATAGACCAGACCTCAGAGTAAAAAAGGAAAAAAAGAAGCTTGAAGTGAATGTAAACCAACAATGGTCAGACTGTAATTGTAGTTAGTCTTTTTTTCGTGGGAGAGAGAGATTGCATACTACTCTTTATTGTAGTACTGTACTATAGAATCTCCTTATTCTGCAAGGAAGGTGTTCAAATGGAAAACATACAATGTGCACAGAGCCATTTATTTTATTATGAAGTTCTCACTGTTAATTATCTCTCCACTTCCAAAAGAATGAGGGTTTGGTGAAGTGGAGGTAAACACATGGTGATTGCATTTGCCTTTCCATGGAAAATAACTAATAGAAATGCAGAATCTGCATCTTAGATGCATCTTGAGTTGCTTACCCCAATGCTTCAATCTTATGGTGCAGAAGGACAGCTTTTTCTCCCCAGTAGGCAAACTCCCATACTGTTGTTGTGTCAGGAGCCAGAAAAATCAAAGAGCCACCTACTGACCCTTCCTATTGTCTGGCCTTGTCGTCTTCTATCAGTAGTGTGCCACAATCAGCAAGATACATATGTACCTCATGCTTGCTTGGGGTTTGGCAGACCCCTGTCCCTTGCACCTGTTTGCTTATGCATGAGCTGTGCATGTTTGAATCCAAATAGCTGCCGGGGGAAGAAGGGTGGGGGGAGAAGTCACTGTCAGAAGCTTTTCATTATCATGCGCAGAGGAGCAAAGCAGAGAAGAGACAAGGGAAGCTCTGGGGGAGTCCACAAGTGTACTGTAAAATGGGAATAGATGTGGGCAGTTAATCCTAGAGTATTAGTTAATAAATTAACTGTATGTTTGAGAGAGAAGATATTTTTTTCTGGGTACTTTCATTTGCAGCCTCTTTCTCTTATTGTAATAGATCAAATAATTTTGGAACAAATTCCAACATCCTTACTCATCTTGGGTATCCTACAACTAATGTCATGTAAGTGCTGAGTCACCAGTGTGAGTAAAATCAGTATCTGACCCAATCTAGTTAATATCTCTTCTGGTTAATTTTGTTAGCTATGTTTCTTGTACAAAAGCCTGCATTGAAAGGAACCCCCATGTGTCTGTGCAGGGGCAGAGGGATGAGCAAAAAGCTTCCCCATCAACTTGTAGTACTGTGCAGGTGATGCTCACTAAGGTGCTACTTTATGTAAGAATAGCCCAGAGCCACATGAGTAAATACTACAGGATCAGACTCTTAAATAGTTCATGCAAATAGTGGCTAGTATATAGCAAATACTATAGAAGACACTAAAGGATAGGATCTTATTGTGAATAAACTAAAGCATATATAGAAAAAATTTCAGATGTGCCTAAATAGCTTAGGATCATAAGTCCTGTTTTCAAAAGTGACTCAGGCACTTAGGAGCCTAAGTAACCAAAGTCAGTGGGACTTAGGTTCTTTGGTGCTTACGTTACTTTTAAAATGGGACTTAAGATCCTAAGTCATATAGGTGCTTTTGAGAATTTTACCCATATTCAGAAGTCCAAGAGGAAGATAGAAATGTTAGGTGTTAATATGCAGCCTACTTATGCAGTCTACTTGAATTTTGTGCCTAGCCACATATTTAATTGCAGAGCTATTATGCTATTCAATTTTTGTGATGCAGACTTTATAACTAGGTGTGAACCGGTGCAAATTTCATAAGATCATAAAATGCTACAAAGAGGTTTAAAATAGTGTTTATTTTTATATGAAATGTGATATTTTAAAAAATGAACTCCTATTAATAATAATGAATTCGTATTGGTGTTCTAAATATTACCTTCTGAAGGGATTTTACAGTAATATTGTTATGTTGTTAAATGTAATTTCAGAAAGAATTTTAGCATAGTAAAATTATTTTATTTTATATAATTTGTTATTGCTTCATAAAAAGCTCCAATATGTATATGGAATGTGACTGAGCTAGTGTTTGCAATGAGTGTATTCCAGTGTGTTTTCCCTCCAGTCCTTTGTCTCATACAGCTGTTATCTGACAAAAGGGAAATAAAGAAGGGACAGGACAAATTCCTGTGGTGTATCCCACGCATTCTGCTATGCTGGGAAAATGTGATCTATCCTTTTAGTAAGAAGAAAAGTATTTGAAGTTTAGCATCTATGAATACAGGTGAAGAATTCCCCCCCAATAAGACACTTAAAGTTGTCGCTATTTCTCTGTCCCATGCACTTTGAACAAATGAACAGTCTTGAACTTTGTACACAGAGTTGCAGTGCCTGGGCAGAAGGCAGTACATCTGCAGGTCCTTGCATGACTAATTTTGTGTCAGCAACTGATTTTATTACCATTTAAATAAGAATTAATAATAATAGCTGTAAATTTGCCAGATGGCTAAATTGATAAATTTTAAAGTGCATAAGCTTAAAATATTTAGCTTCCTCCCTCCCCCCACTCCTCCACAACAGCTACTTAAATCCTTCAAATCATGATGAACAAAAAGGTTTTAAACTTTATGGTACAATCTCACTTGCTGCATTTGATCCAGTTGTCTTGCAGCAGAAGCACATGATAGCCATTTCAAAACAGATAGGTGGCTTGTTTGTACATTGTACGACTGGAACAGCAATAAGAAACCTGTCAATGGGTCAGCAAGTCAATGTGTGAAATTCATCTTGCATTGTTTCCCTTTACAGTGGAACCGTTCACCACAAGCCACAGTAGCCACCCTTGGGGGAATTCTCCTGACATAGAGGGAGTCCCTAACAACCCTAGTTTGTACAGCCAGCTCTGCGTCACCTTGCAGGCGTCCTCAGCTCAGGAAGCATGCCAGTGAAGACAATACATGTATATCAATGTAAATTTTGGATAAGCTGTCAAACTAAGAAGATCCTTTTGAAATTTTTAGGGTGGACTCTGATTTTCCCTTTTGTTTTATGGTATTTTTGACTATTTCAAGTTCTTGGTGAATAACATAAGCAAAGATGCACTTATCCTAGCCCTATATTCTTGACATTGAAATTCTATCTATGGGGTTTCAAGTATCAGATGGGTAGCCGTGTTAGTCTGGATCTGTAAAAAGCAACAAAGAGTCCTGTGGCACCCTATAGACTAACAGATGTATTGGAGCATGAGCTTTCGTGGGTGAATACCCACTTCGTCAGATGCATCTATGGTTTGCCTTTTTCAGTACCCTGATTAAAACCTCTTTTTCTTAAAAGTTTATTCTGATAGGTTTCACTCATAGTACAGTTGTGGGCCTGTTCACTTAAGTACTTAGACAGTAATCAAGCACATAAATCAAATGTTTGGAGCCCCAGTGTATTTTACAGATCTTCCAAACATTTTTGTGCAGACAGTAGTATTTAGTATAGATTAACTACAGGGCCTTTGGGGATTAGTTTCCCTGCACTTGCTGAGCTTTTCTAGTGTGTGTTTCCACATGCTGAGAATACACACAGATGCTTTCCTGGCCTCCAACCTGTAAGAAAATAAATTTATCAAGAGTCCAATACTGGTCACGGGGGGGTGTAAATTCCCACAGGTCAGTGCTGGCTTATACATCTTTTCAAGAGATTTAGATCCTTTTGCTAGCATTACTCAGCCTCAAACATCCCTCTCATCCAATTCACAGTTTGAACTTCCTTACCTACCAATATATGTGTTTGCTGCCTAAAAAGCAAACTGTTGAAGGATTGCTTTAAGAAGGATAGATTATTGGCTTCGTTACATTCAGCCTTGTCACAGACGTGATCTGTATAAAATATTTTGGTGACTGGATCTTTCATTTCTGGTTTCTCTCTCCCTCCCCTCCAGCTCTTGTGTTTCGACTGTCAGTTAATGTTGTCTTTCCCCTTTTTGCTTTGCATGCTGCACATTTACTTCTTAGTTTAATCCCATTTAACTAGGGACATAGTCAATTTGCAAAATAACAGTGAACCATATAAAAAGCAGGAAAGCAAGAGAAAATGCTTTCTTACAAAAATGTCAAAATTGGTTGGTTTCGCTCTCTCTCTCTTTCTATCCCAACTGATTTTTCCTCTTCGCTGGATGTATAATTACATCATTGTTTCAGTAATGTGAAACAAAAATTAGATGCAGAGGGATATATCTAAATGCTTTTTTTTTTTAAATAAGGAATTTAACTAAACCACTCTAAAGTCCCCTGCTGGGCTCAGGCAAGCTGAAATTAATTCAAGACGGCAGATAAAAATTTTAACCAGCCCGAGTGGAGATGACGGATGTGACAGCTCTCAGTTAAAATGTCTTTTAGTGGCAAATGCATGCGTATTAGTCAAGTGATGTGACATAACTGTCCCGGGTGAGAGACGATGAACCAGTGACCATTTGCATTGAGAACAAAAGAAAATACTTAAAACTAAAACATAGAAAAAGGGGTGGAGGGAAATAAGTCAGTGTTTTACACACAGTTTTTGATGGTTGTTTTTTGTTGTTGTTTTTTTAGTCCCTCTTTATCTTAAAGGGTTTTGAGAGTGACAAATAATCTTTTATTCTGAAGCTTTTTCTTTTCTTTTTGATAGAAGAATTCAAAAACTGGGACAGATGTAACTTGTTTGAACAGAGGAAACCAAGGGAACATAGTCATGTAAACCATATTTGTTGTTTTTATTACACTGAATTAAAAAAAACACACAAAAGAACCCTAAAATGCAGTGTGGTGTATGGGTTAACAGAATACGTTCCATGAACATTTTCTTTTGTGAAGATGGATTTGGCTCCTTCAGCACTTTCTTAGGATAAACAAATGGAGAGAGGTTATAATATGAGCTGGGTTTATTAAGGGATCACCCAAGGTTGCAGTTCATTGTGAAACAGTGCAGCAGTAAAAAAAAAAAAAAAGAAAGAAAGAAAGAAAACACATAAACAGGAAAACACATATAAGAAGGAAATTATTTGCAAAGAAAATACTTCAGAAACTGCAGTCAGTCAGTAAGTGAGTTAACCATGTGAAAGTCATTTTTAATATGCTTTAGGAGCAGATGTTACCAAGTCACAGTAGCTCCCAGTTAGAGCTGCCAGAGTAATTGAATTTTCAGTATTATTCTGCTTATTTTCCCCATTATAATCAAATTGTATTATCATAATTTTGTTATTAGGGTGCACCTCTCACTGTGTACCTCAATAACATTCAAGGCTGCATATGCAACTTACTATACTTGTTTTTACTTAGGGTGGGAGGAACTAAAATATTTACTGATACCATTTCAGTACAAAATAAGATATACTCAGAACCACAGCCATAGAAGGTAAGCTACAGAGAAATTCTTTTGAAGGTAGGACTTTCATCTCAAAAGTCAAGTAAAACTGGTCAGACATTTGGTATGGCATCTAAAAGATTGTATATATACTCACAGTTTCTCTTGCCTTTCCACATAAGAATGAGTATAAATGAATCGCCTGTACCTGTGTTTTAACAGCTAATCTAGAAATCTATATCTTGTTTCAATATTATATAATATTTCAGTATATATTAGTATATAGCCTTGTTCAATATGCCAGATTACTGCTTATTTTAAATGAAATACAATATTCATTAAAACAGTTTTAAAATACTGAATAAAGTACTCTGGAAATAGGATATAAGAAGCAGAAACTGGAAAATGCTGAACTGTTCAAAAATAAATTGAGAGTCAGCAAATTGCAAGCTACCCATTAACATTTTAACAAGGGTAGCTAATAACACTGCAGGTTTATTACCTACAGTATGTATATGAGCTGTGTTTTTCTACAGTAGTTTCACCTCTAGTCCATGACTCTTGTGAAAATAGTAATTAAAAAATTAGAAGTCTGAGGTTTTGCAAGCTTTTTTCAAGAGATACCATCTCTGTCAAACCACATTTAGTATAACTAAACAATTGTGAGGCATTTGGCCTTATTGTAGGAAGTGGTCAGCCTTTAGGTTGATTCACTAGCATCGACCCCAGACCCTCAAAGTTTCTGGAAACCACATTGCTTATTGAAATCAATTATTGATACGCATGTCAACTCTCCTTCAAAATTTAACAGTGTCCTTGTTCTCCCACTGTCCCTGGAATGGTTGGGATGATAGCCTTGGACTTTGGAGGCCTGGGTTCAAAGTCCAGCTCTGGCATAGACTTCCTGTGTTACCTTTTGGCAAGTCACTTAGTCTCTCTTTGTCTGAGTTCCCCATCTATAAAATGGGAATAATAGCACTTCTGTACCTCACAACAGTGTATGAGGATAAATGTGTTAAAAATTGTTAGGCACTCAGATACTATGGTGTTGGGAGTCATGTAAGTACTATAGCTAGAAAATAGCTAAATGATGCCTTTATAGTTACTACTAATCCAACACTGGGCACGAATTATGGGAGGATTACAGAGGCAATTCTCTGGATCTAAACTAGGTGGGTCACAGAGCTGTCTCTGGTTTCTACCCTGGAATTCATCAGGTCTGGAACCCTGACCCGCTGGAGAAGAAACATTCAAACAACACAGATTTCCAATTTATATAATTTATTAGCTAAACTAAATAACTACTCCTGGGGGAATTCTGTGCTACTGAATGTATGCATAATTAATGAGCCGTGCATAATTTTAATTTTTTGTGCAGAAAAAAGTTTCTGCTGAAATGTTACTGCAGTGCTGCCTTTTGCCCACCAGAGGGCACTATGGTGATAGAACAAAGCAGCAACTCTCAGCCAGCTAGAGAAGAGAAAGAGCCTACCTTCTTCGCAGTGCCGGTCAGGAGGTATGGGGAGACGGAAAGTGTGGGGTGCTGGTGGGGGGGTTAGATGGGGCACATAAGGACTAGTGAGGGAGGATGGACTGGGGCAGGGGCTGAATGGGAATGGAGGCACAGGGCCACAGGGGAGGGACGTGCAGGGCCACATGGTGATGGGGGGAGGGCTGCAAAGCTACATAGGGGCAGGGAATGGCTGAGTGGGGGCACAGACACACATGGGGACAGGGGGAGAGGGTACAGCACCACATAGGGACAGGGGGAGGGGGTGCAGGGCCACATTGGGATGGGGGGAGTAGGTGTCTGAATGGGGTTGGAGAAACACATGTGGACAGGGGGTGCAGGAACACATTGGGACAGGGGGCAGATTTGCCTGACTGAATGGGAGAGGCTAGGGTTCAGCCAGGGTCTACATGGGGGAAACTCCCTAACAATCCCTCCCGCCCCCACAAAAAAACTGTTCCATACTTTTCCCACCCATACCCAACAACTCTCCAAGTTCACACCTAGGCTTCTTCCCAGCAATTTACTTCCCTCTCCTCAGTTACCCCTGACTCCTAGAAGCCTTTGCACTGCTTCTGAGGGGCGCAGGAAATATGGTTCTGTATTGTAGTTTAAATGAATTATTTCTCAGAATTCTGTATTAATATGCCTACTAAGGAATCTATTTGTCAAAAAACATATCCTGAATCTTTTTTGTTGTCTGTATTGTTACATACTTGCTGACAGGTATTTTGAAATAAATGATCAAAAATAATTGAAACTGGTGTGATTATATTGTTATTTTGAAAAATAAAGTATGCAGAATTTTGCAGAATTTTAAAATATTGTGTGCAGAATTTTTAATTTTTTGGTGCAGAATTCCACCAGGAGCAAATAACAAAGCAAAAACATAAAATAAAGTACATATAAGCAAACCAAATTAGAATGAAGTGGGCTAATCTCAAATGACCAAATTAATCTAATTATCAGGTTGATTAAACCACAGTAAGTCAACAGTTCCTATAAGTTTTATTTAATAATGTGGGAAGGAGGCAGTATTGTTTAGTTTTTATCCCCATAAGTAAAAGATATTATCAGTCTTAGTGCTAGTGGCAGTATTTATATTCCAGGTGAAGGCTCATTCAGGGAAGGACAAATCACTCCCATGTTTAAGTCAGTGTTGAGACTACATATCTGATGCCAATTAAGGCAGCATGCCCATTTATAGGTGGTTATTTAATAGCCAATCTCTAGCTCCTGTTCCTGAAATATAAGATTATATGAAACATGCCAGTACAATTCAATATAACAGCTTGGTACATTTTAAATTCAAATGACAAATTTAGGTGAAATAACACGATTTCTCAGGATTAAATGTACAGCTCCTAGGTGTGTGATCTCTTAGAGAACAAGGTGGTTAGACACAGGGTTGTTTTAGGTGTTTAAAGAACTATTTTATATGCATCATTCACAGATCAATTCTGTGGCTTCTATCCACACCCACTGCTGTGCACACACACAGATTCACTGACAGCCCTTTGCTGGAGTTTAAAAAAATAAAAAAATGCAGAAACACGAAGGTAGAGACATCCCTATATTAATACAAATTGGAAAAATGAGCTGAACTAAAAAGGTTGACACTAATGAAGAATGCTCGGCATGGCTCTAGTGGAGGATGCTGCTGGTGGTTGGACAGGTTAGCTGGTTGTCTGATCATATATTTTCATATAAGTGGTCTTGCTAGCTGGATAGAGGTTACTTTCTTGTATCTGTTGAATCGTATATCTTGTATGCTGATGGACTTCTTCCCCTCAATGACCAGCTGGGATGATGCAGGTTGACCCCAGGGCTCTTTGTCATGCACGGTGGTCATTACTAGCAGCAGTCACAATGACAGCAAGCAGTGGTTTGAAGCCAATCGCCAGAAGCAAGAAATAGCTGTTTCTTTTCCTTCCATTTTTGAAGATGGTGGCCTGGTTCCTCCTGAAGATGGTTCTTCCACCATGGGAACTCATCAGGAGTTTCTTTAGAGAATCAGGAACGGGCACTCAGCTTCTGAAGCCACTGGCATCACCAGTGTGGTTTGACTACATTGCCTTTATGCAAAGGTACATAAGAACCTCCCCATTCCAGTATTTTTTGGCTCAGAAAGTCCACAGAACCTCTCTTTCGCTCCCCCTCTCCCTCTAATCAGTCAATCAGCAGGTCTGTTAGGTATGTTGAGACTTTTGAGTTCATAGATCAGTCCACAGACATTATCTCAACCTTCCAACAAAAGTCCCATGTCAAAGCTACTAAAAAGTGGGTATGGACATCTGAGGGAAAGCCTGATTGCACATATTAGGCTAATTAGGCCTCAACTGGAGTATTGTGTCCAGTTCTGGGTACCACATTTCAGGAAAGATGTGGACAAATTGGAAAAAGTCCAGAGAAGAGCAACAAAAGTTATTAGAGGTCTAGAAAACATGACCTATGAAAGAAGATTGAAAAAAAATGGGTTTGTTTAATCTGGAAAAGAGAAGACTGAGAGGGAGACATGATAACAGTTTTCAGTACATAAAGGGATGTTACAAGGAGGAGGGAGAAAAATTGTTGTTCTTAACTGCTGCTAGAACAGGACAAGAAGCAAGGGCCTAAATTGCAGCAAGGGGGGTTTAGGTTGGACATCAGGAAAAACTTCCTAACTCTCCGGGTGGTTAGGCACTGGAATAAATTGCATAGGGAGGTTGTGGAATTTCCATCATTGGAGATTTTTAAGACAAAGTTAGACAAACATCTGTCAGGGATGGTCTAGATCAGGGGTTCTCAAACTGGGGGTCGGGACCACTCAGGGGGTCACGAGGTTATTACATGGGGGGTTGTGAGCTGTCAGCCTCCACCCCAAACCCCGTTTTGCCTCCAGCATTTATAATGGTATTAAATATATTTAAAAGTGTTTTTAATTTATAAGGGGGGGTCGCACTCAGAGGCTTCCTATGTGAAAGGGGTCACCAGTACAAAAGTTTGGGAACCACTGGTCTAGATAATACTTAGTCCTGCCATGAGTGCAGGACTAGATGAGCTCTTGAGGTCCCTTTCAATCCTATGATTCTATGATATAACCTTACACGCAGAGGAACAGTTCCTATTCTATAGACAGATGCTTATAACTTCCCCTTTTACATTTCTGATACTCAGTAGTTCAGTTCTGAACAGCATTGTTGATACAAAATTTGTGTGAAAAGTTAGACCTGGGGTAAATTATTTTTTTCTCTAAATTTACGTTTTGCAGTTTTATATAGAGACCTTTCTGTCTCTCAGAAGGTAGGCCCACTCAGCTTGTGTCATATTTATGGATTTAAAAGGAAAGAAATCCCTTACATAGTTGTGATCATTGCAGAAGATTTGGAATCAATTTAAGGGAGAACAAAAAAACCTCTTGCAACCCCCTCCGCCCCCCCCCGTCCTCAACATTGCTGCCTAAAGGTGATTATTTGCAGAGACAGCTGTGTAGTTGCCACCAGCTAGCGGAGAGCAAAACTAGTGACTGGTATAAAATAACATACATAGGCATAAATACAGTCCTTTGATAGATGGGTGCAAGTCAGAGGTATACCACGGCTGAATTAGGACCAGTGTGAGTTTCTCAATTTTAGTATTTTTCTATATACATTTTACTTACTTCACAGAGAACTTCATCCTCCCATTGAGTTGCTTTTGTAATACAAATGCCATTTGTGCACTATTGTAAACAACATAAGGGACATATGCAAATTCTCATAAAAATTGGGGAACTTCAGGCATGTGTTTCTCATACGTTTTAAAAATGTATATGTAAAATGCTTATTAAGATCATATGTATTAGAAAAGATATATACACACATCATATTCCACAGTAATACCTGTTTTAAACAAGTATTTCCACTTATCTCTGGATAGTTATCTTCTGTGATGATTGGCTAACTGTACATCTCAAGCAGAAATATCTATTGAAGTCATGGGTAACAAATGGAGAGTATTCAACAGAAATGTCTGTTGTTCAGCACTTCTTTTATCAGTAGGTGTCATTTCAGTTAATGTGGATTTCTAAGGAATGGTTAACCATTCAGAACCTGGGGGCCAAAGGAATCATTTGACTTAGCAATAAGATAAGACAAAATATCACAGATCTTTGTGTCTTTGATACTCCTTATTCTAATTGGAAGCTCCTTTTTTCGATGACATACGTATGCTGCAGCCGCAGTGAAGACATTACTTTTCTCCAATTGGATTGGAATGCTCTTGGCGAATAGCAATAGTAGCAGCATGGTAAGAGAAAACCATGAGTGTTCTAGATCCCTTTTCTAATGCCAATATTTACTTAATTTCAGACCTGATCCAATTCCCATTCAGGTCAATGAGAGTCTTTAATTGACAGAATGAGAGCTGGATCAGGCTTCTGATTATTTTAATAATTTTGATTCACAGTATGAGGCCATAAAGATACATTTATATACAACTATCAATATATGGTCTTGCTAACCCAGATATTGACCTTTGATCCATCTCATTTAATGGATCTTACTTCTGTGTAAGTACGTGAGCCTAAATTCAGGTCAGGTGTGAGGAGGATACAGGTACATTGGATTCAGTGGAAGAAACTCTGACAATTTAAATGAGGGTTGCACTGCACATTTTGAAATTCCATATGGAAGACTTCCTTTTATTTGTTTAAATGGAATGTAAGGTGGAACACAGCATTAAGATTTTACTATCCAGGATGTATTTATTAAAGTAATGGAAGAAATCAATACAAAAGGATGCCACAGTTTTTGAAATAAAGCTGAACTAAACTTGGTGGGTTCAGATCAGATATGATCTTCATAATATTTTGCAAGGAACTATTTCAGGGTATTGGAGGATGAACTGTAAATTTGACTGGAATGATTTATTATTATATCACAGTGAGAAGATGCAGAAGGCGAATTAGCATATTTGTAAATTCTGAAGTCAAGTTTTCCGCATATCTGTGTTGATCTTACTACCACCAATAATAAAACGAATCAAGTTGTCTGTTGAAGACAAGAAACAAAGAACAATACACATGTGACCATCATCACATAGTGTCAAAAGCTATTTGGGACACATTTATAAAATATTCGAGCTTATTTTTTTGTTTGGAAAATAAAATGTTTTAATTGTAATAAAGAAGACACAGGGGACATTATAATTCATTGAGTGAATTAGCGCTTATTCATCCTTCATATATACATATTTAAAACTTTGATCACACTTCTTATTCCATTCTTTCACCAGTCCCATATGGCGGAAAGAGATTTGATAAAATGAACCTTGTTTTTACTTGTTCCTGTTTCACAGGGATCAAAGCAATCCTTTCATTCAAACCAAAGGAAGGGGTTTCAGTTCCTAACGCTCAATGAGCTTTGATCCGTTATCTGTAGATTTCTCAATAAAAAAAGAAAGACAGAAAGTCTTGAAGCTACATATGACTCCAGTTTTAAAAATACAGTCCTCTCTGAAGTCATACACTCTTATACTGTTAATTTAACAGATTCACATAAAATTTGATATGTCTGACTTTCACTTACTGAGGTGTTCTCCACTTTTGAAGTGAGGGCTTGCTCATTTGCTTACTTAAAACAATTCAAATGGCAAAAGATATAAAATCTTAATCAGACTTTGCATTTGTACTAAATACCTTGTATATATAAAATCTCAAAGCACTTGCAATTATGGTTTTAGCTCTACTTTATAGATAGGGAAACTGAGGCACGGAGACTTCTCGAAGATCACAACCAATTAAATACAGTCAAGAATAAACCCTAGATTTCCTGAGTCTCAGCACACTCTAACCACAAGGCAACACTGCCTCCCTTTATGACAAGAGCTTTGCTGGTATAAAGTCTTTGAGAGACGGTTCCCCTCCGCCCCCCTTTTATCAGAGCTCTAGGAGAGAAGAAGAGGGGATACAAGAATCAGTTATCACTCCTTGATTCCGAGAGCTGGTCCTGACCTTGATACATCTTAGAGCAGCTACTGGGATGCACTTAAGTTGTTCTGTTGATATAAGGTCATTAATTGAACCCCAAATTGGTAATTTTGTAGACAATCTGTGTCTTTGAATTCAGCATCATCATTTTGCCTTTTTCTTTTCATTGGGACCGAATCGTTTACTAAACTCTTTAAGCAAACCAAATATGTCAGTCTTCATAGTCAATTAATGAGTCATTAAAAGTGCAAGTGAGAATTCTTAAATGATAGAGGTGATCTGAAAGTAGGAATATCAGCAATCATGGCTTATGTTCAGTCATTTAATTTGGAATGCCTGGCCAGATAGTCAGCTGGTTAAATTGGCATAGCTCCATTGATATCAATGCCAATTTACACCAGATGAGGATGTGTCCCAGTGCTAAATGTTTATATGCTCGGCAGTGCAGTTACTTATTAGAGCCCATTCTTTCGGCTGTGGAGTGTCTCAGGGGATGTTTACTGGGATTGGCTGCAGACAACCCTTGAAAATCAAACAAATATTTTGTCAGTTTAAGGAGACTTTTTCTTTGGGAAAATGTATGTGATTTCAAAGGTGGAGATTTTATTTCCAAGGTTATTTTAAGAGTTGATCTATTGCATTTATGTCCTTTAGAAGTGTGGAAAGCAGAAATGAGGCCTTAAAAGCGGAAAAATTCCCCTGAAATTGGGAAACCTGAGCATTCAATAAATAATAATTATCATTTTTACTGCAGTTTTACATGTCTTGCATGTGTATCTGTTGGCCATTTTAGCCTTTTAAAAATCTTTGATATTATTGCTAAGAGATATAGATTTTCTTACTATATGCATTCACATATTGCCCATGGTAATAGACCTATAAATGGCCACTGATACAATCGTTGCAAAAGGGATTTTTTTTTTCTTTGGTACTGTAGATTTAAAAGCAAACACATCTTTGGAGTATTGCTGCTTAGGGGATGTCTACATGTACAGCGCTGCAGTGCCGCAGCTGTACCAATGCAGCTGTGCCGCTGCAGAGCATTTGGGGAAGACACTGAATGCTGACAGGAGAGAGGTCTCCCGTCAGTATAATAAAACCACCTCTGTGAACGGTAGAAGCTATGTTGGCGGGAGAAGCTCTCCTGCCAACATAGCGCTGTCCCCACCGGTGCTTAGGTTGGTTTAACTTATGTCACTCAGGGAGGTGGTTTATCCATACCCCTTAGCGACATAAGTTATGCTGACATAGGCTGTAATGGATACATACATTTCAATCATTCTTATCTACAGAGAGGGGAAAAACAGGGCTGACTGTAGTAATAAGCAATATTTGTGAACAATTGGCACCTGTCCAAATTGTTGGTATTGAATTTCTGTGTGATGGATGAGTGCCATTGGCAGATCAATTAATACAGGTGTATCTGTGTTAACTAAAGTTAGTGTTCAAATGATCTGTCTTAAAGCGCTTGTGCACATGCATGCATCTGCATATAAGACACTGTGTAATGGCTCATTATTACACTGCTAAGAGATGTTGGAATAAGCAAAAGGTCGGAATGACAGCCTTAATTGTGTAGTCTGAAATCACATTCTTAAATTTATTCATTCATTTTGGACCAGATTCTGAGCCATGGTTACCATCAACTTCACTGGAGTTATTCCTCATTTATACCAGTTTAAGTGAGAGTAGAATCAAGAGCCTTTATGTTTTGTTGTAATTTCCCTGTTTTTCCCACCATCTTTTTGTTATGAGTCAAATTGATTTTGCTGTGTCATATATAGATAAATTAAACCACTGTAGCTTCCTAGAAATAATACATTCATCTTTCCATTCCCCACCCTTTATTTTGTCCTTATACTAATGATCTATTACCACCCTTAGAGGAAACCAATACGCCAACTCATTTAAACGGAACTTGTGTTTTGTTCCTGTGAATGTCACCAGCAATTCTCCTCCATCTGTATATCCGTGTTAACAAAATCAATATATATCTTAGACCTTGAAGAAAACTGGCAAGAAAAATCCTTCTTAGAAAGCAGATTCTATCACTACAGTTTTAGGATCCTTTTAAAACTTGGAATACTAGCTATAAATATTATTAAAATATTTTAAATTGTGGATTATTGATCCAGTAGATTGTGTTCTCCTTTGCAGTCATTCCTTTCTGTACAGCAAATGCGTCCTAGTGTAGATTGCAGCATATTGACCCAATACCACATTTCAGTGACATGTTGTTATTCTTCCATTGAGATAAATTCTTCCAGTGTATCAAATAACTATAGATGGATTTTACTGTATTTTTCACTCTATGCATCTGATGAAGTGGGTTATAGCCCATGAAAGCTTATGCCAAAATAAATTTGTTAGTCTCTAAGGTGCCACAAGGACTCCTTGTTGTTTTTGTTGATACAGACTAACATGGCTACCCCTCTGAAAGCTGTAGATGTAATGATGCCATGAATCTATATTTAGGGAGTCTGTGGATTATTGACACAAAACACCCTTGTAGCCCTTAGGTTCTGTCATATCACTGGATATTTTAAGAATATCTTAAAATCTGAAAATTATTGACACCATACACAATATAAGTATTATCACTGGATACCTGTTTGAGTCTTTAGTGTGAGGATTATTGTATTGACATACTTCAGAGCCCTGGTGGTCTATCATGTCACTGTGCTTTGGAGGGGGCATTTAATTTGCGGATCTTTAGCTTCTTAGATCCCTCATAGGAAGCTAAGTATCTCAATCAATTTCTTGATTGCTTTGATATCAGGTCTGATCTGCAGACCTGCCTCATTCTATGCTATACCATTTAAACTGATAGAACACCAGGATTTTTCAGACCCGTAAATCACTGTAGCTGCATTCTGTCACCAAGATGATTATTTGTATTGTTAATTATGTTGCAACATAGAGGCACATGGTCCTTTACAATGAAATGAGGAGTGAGAAATGAGTCTGGTTCTGAGCTGCCTGTCTCAAGAGCCAGAGTCGGGGGACAGTGGCAATGTGCCACTTCTGCATTTCCTGGATTCTAACGGCAACAGGGAACTGAAGCAGCCCCAGCATAAACTAGAGCAGCCCCAAGGAGTGCTCTAATTTATGTGACCTGCAATGGCTCCCAATGAAGCCATTGAACAGCCCAGGATAGATCTCTGCCTCTTCCTTTCCCGAATGTGATACCCTGTTACAGTGAGCAACTGAATAGTGTGTGAGGGTGAGGGGGGCAGTAAAGTGTTTTTGAAATCTGTTGTTAATTAATTATATATGTAATCAAAGGTTCAGCACTGATTCATCGGTTTCCTCCTGCTGTTTATTCGCTGCTTAACCTTTGTCAGAACTGTGAGTGTCATGAATCCTGAAGTCTCAAGTAGGCTTTTTAAATGCAAACATGGAAAGTAGCTATCATGGGGCTTTGGGGAGTGAGACTTTTTTTTCTTAAAAGTTTTTAAAATCTTTGACCCTCCCCCCATGCTCCTCCTTCATTTTGTTTTTCTCTTCCACCTTCTCACATTTCCTTCTTGCTTTCATTATCTTTTAATTATTAAAAATATATATTGCATTAGTGCTTAGCAGCCCCTGTTAGGAGCATTGTGCTAGCTAACATTTTGTAATATACCAAGTTTACAATCTAAGGCCTCCATCCTGTAAACACTTTAAGCATGTGAGTAGCCCCTTCAACGTCACATGCTTGAAGTTAAGAGCATATGGGTTTGCAGTATCAGAGCCTAATAATTCTCCTTTTACCTCTTCAATCACCCTTTCCTCCCCTTTTACTTTCTAATCCCTCCATTTAAAGAGGTACCGTAATGCACATCTTAAGAAAGAACAAAGGAAAGAGCCCTGCAAAAGGGGGTGAAGAGCAGAAGCTGAACATTGTTATACATTTTTAATACATGTCTGTGGCTTACATTGTTTGACATATTTACAGTGTTGTCTAGTGAATGAGACACTAAGAAGAAGGGATGCAGATCCCAGGTCTGACAATGACTCCCTCTGTAGCCTTGGTTAAGTTATTTTCCTTTCCCGATTTACTTTTCCCATGCAATTCTAGAAAATGGTTATGGCCCAAGGAAGCTTAAATGTTTCCATCCTCAGTGCAGTCTTTTCCTGGACCTTTTTGCATATAGAGGAGCATACAGGCAACTGCATTAACAGCCAACACCAAAATCTCATTATGAGCTTGTTCTCAAGGTATGTACATAGTAACACACACATTAGTGTATCCTTCTGTAAAATACTTAGCCCCAGGCTTTCCTGGAGTCTTTTTAGGGTAGTTGTTGCAGCAGTAAGACTCTGCACAAGGTGATAAAGTTGATGATCTCTAATAACATTGCCCTGTGTTTTTGTTGTTCATATTGTGGTAATGCTTAAAGGTCCTAGTCAGGGATTGGGGCTTGTGCTACCCATTGTTCAAACACATAGTGGAAAGATAGTTTCTAATCACCAATATTATTGTGCTTCTCAATTCTGTTGAATCTCATGATAAACATCCCTTTTAAACACCAGCATGCTCATCAGTTTTGTCATTACTGTTGCTTTTAAGCATTTATATAGCGCAATAAATGTACAGGACACTCTACAAAATGTGGAAAAATGAAACAGTCTCTTGCTTAAGAACTTCTAATCTAACGCTGACAAGAAAAGTAAGAGGGATCATGGCAGAAAAGAAAGATGGTGGGGAGATCATTGGTGAAGAGACCAACATAGGAATGATTAATGAAAGAAGTGGGTTTTAAGAGAGGATTTGAAGAAGCAGAGAGAGCATGGTTGGCTGACATGAAGTGGGAGATATATCAAGCTTTCTTTTCTTTTTTTCTTTTTTTTTCTTTTTAGCTCTCAGCATTCTAAAGGATATATTGTAAGTACTCAGTTCTGGAAATGGAAGTTCCATTTCTGTGAAAAATCATTTAGAACCCATCTGTTTATATTTCACAGAACCACAAGCATATAGCACAAGACATATAAATGATTGAAGATTGTGTGATTTGCAAAGGGCCCACGTGTGAATGAGGTTGTCTGTTTTACTTTAATTATAAAGAGACTTGTATTTTATAAACATTTTTAGGCATACGATTACTTCATCTGCTGCCAAAAAAAAATCATTAGCATTAACACACCCATGGTGCACTTGTGAGCAGGGATTTTTGAAGGGGTTTAAGGGAATTTAGTATCTAAATCCTATTAAAGTTCAGTGGAAGTTGGGCACTTAAGTCCCTTAGGCTCCTTTAAAAATCCCAGCTTTAAATGTTAAGCGCTAGTTGATGAATAGTGCTGCCCCCAGTGTGCCAGGTCTGAGGACGGAAGGAAGAGGGAAAGGATGAAAGAAGTTTTGCATCCCTGGTGCCCCTTGCAGAGGCAAAGCACATTCCCAGTCTTTGTGTGCAGTGAGCACGAGGTCTGTGTAAGGCTAGCACTAACAGCCATGCTGGTCACCCAAAGGGGGTGGTGGAGGAGCAGCAAGTGTACAGCCATAGGCCCACCCTCGGATACAGACTGTTCTATTCAGAGGGTATAGCTGGGGTATCTATGGCCCCCTTTTTTTTCTTCCATGCCTCAGGGACATTAAGCCTGAATCAGAATATTTCCCAAGTCCCCTGCTGTAGCAGTGTGTACCCTCCTGCCCTAAGAAGTGGCTATAGAGATCTTTGTCTAAAGCAAAGCAATACATAAATAAATGATAGGGCCAGACCCTCAGCTGTTGTAAATGTGCATAGCTTCATTAGCTCTGCAGCTGAAGATCTAGCCTGTAAAGCTCTGGCTGATACATTGCCCTATTGTTTCTAGGTGTTTCAGCACGTGCAGTACTATGTGTCACTGGAGCATGGGATTTACCATACAAGGTCCCTAAGCTTTTTCTTATGGGTCACCATCTCACTGTTGTTTTAAACAATCTTATTCTTTAACCTGTGTAACCTGGCATCCTATGAAAAAAGCATCAACCCCAGCTCATTTTCAGCTCTGCACATATGCCCAGGGGAAAAGGTATGAGTGGCTGCATGGGGACACAAAGGGACTAAATGCTCATAGGACTTGCTAACTGGGGAGTTTTTCTGTTTACTTTCTGATCATATTAAGTTATTTTCTTATTATAAAAATTAACCCTTGAGGAAAAGTTCTTGTTGACTTCAGGTTTTTTTATTGAGTCATTCTATTAGATTGTACATTATTGACAAAACAGTGAGAAATGGCTTTTTCGGAATATCCCAAGAATTCATCATAATATCACACTGTGATTCAGATGGGACTCTTATTGATTTCAGTCTAATAGTAAAATTTATGATAAAATTTATTTAGAATGATAATTCTAAATGCCTAATTCCATTACAAACTCTGAGCGTCTTCTTACGGTGCACCTATGAAAAGCTAACTGTTTCACTCTTATTAATTTTTGTTGACAGAGAAGTTGCTGTATGGACAATTTTTCTAAATAAAACAACTAAAATTTTTAAGCACTATACACAAAAAATCAGATTAAAAATACAAATAGGTGTGCAGAAAAATTACTATGAGCACCCACGCCTTGTGTGTGTGTCCTTTTCTCTAGTTTCAAAATGACCCAATGAAAATAATTTTTAAAAGTTACTGACGAACTAAGTTCTTGTATACCAGGTTTCAGCTGACCCCATGACAACTTTAATGGTGTAAGGAAGCTACTGTTATGATTAAACGCAAAAAAGAAGCTTACAAGAAGTGGAAGATTGGACAAATGACCAGGGAGGAGTATAAAAATATTGCTCAGGCGTGCAGGAGTGAAATCAGGAAGGCCAAATCACACTTGGAGTTGCAGTTAGCAAGAGATGTTAAGAGTAACAAGAAGGGTTTCTTCAGGTATGTTAGCAACAAGAAGAAAATCAAGGAAAGTGTGGGCCCCTTACTGAATGAGGGAGGCGACCTAGTGACCGAGGATGTGGAAAAAGCTAATGTACTCAATGATTTTTTTGCCTCTGTCTTCACGCACAAGGTCAGCTCCCAGATTGCTGCACTGGGCAGTACAGCATGGGGAGAAGGTGACCAACCCTCTGTGGAGAAAGAAGTGGTTCGGGACTATTTAGAAAAACTGGACGTGCACAAGTCCATGGGGCCGGATGCGCTGCATCCGAGGGTGCTAAAGGAGTTGGCGGGTGAGATTGCAGAGCCATTAGCCATTATTTTTGAAAACTCATGGCGATCGGGGGAGGTCCCAGATGACTGGAAAAAGGCTAATGTAGTGCCCATCTTTAAAAAAGGGAAGAAGGAGGATCCGGGGAACTACAGGCCAGTCAGCCTCACCTCAGTCCCTGGAAAAATCATGGAGCAGGTCCTCAAGGAATCAATTATGAAACATTTAGAGGAGAGGAAAGTGATCAGGAACAGTCAGCATGGATTCACGAAGGGGAAGTCGTGCCTGACTAACCTAATTGCCTTCTATGATGAGATAACTGGCTCTGTGGATGAGGGGAAAGCAGTGGATGTGTTATTCCTTGACTTTAGCAAAGCTTTTGATACGGTCTCCCACAGTATTCTTGCCGCCAAGTTAAAGTAGTATGGGCTGGATGAATGGACTGTAAGGTGGATAGAAAGCTGGCTAGATCGTCAGGCTCAACGGGTAGTGATCAATGGCTCCATGTCTAGTTGGCAGCCGGTTTCAAGCGGAGTGCCCCAAGGGTCGGTCCTGGGGCCGGTTTTGTTTAATATCTTTATTAATGATCTGGAGGATGGTGTGGACTGCACTCTCAGCAAGTTTGCAGATGACACTAAACTAGGAGGCGTGGTAGATACACTAGAGGGTAGGGATCGGATACAGAGGGACCTAGACAAATTAGAGGATTGGGCCGAAAAAAACCTGATGAGGTTCAACAAGGACAAGTTCAGAGTCCTGCACTTAGGACGGAAGAATCCCATGCATTGCTACAGACTAGGGACCGAATGGCTAGGTAGCAGTTCTGCAGAAAAGGACCTAGGGGTCACAGTGGACGAGAAGCTGGATATGAGTCAACAGTGTGCTCTTGTTGCCAAGAAGGCTAACGGCATTTTGGGCTGTATAAGTAGGGGCATTGCCAGCAGATTGAGGGACGTGATCGTTCCCCTTTATTCGACATTGGTGAGGCCTCATCTGGAATACTGTGTCCAGTTTTGTGCCCCACACTACAAGAATGATGTGGAAAAATTGGAAAGAGTCCAGCGGAGGGCAACAAAAATGATTAGGGGTCTGGAGCACATGACTTATGAGGAGAGGCTGAGGGAACTGGGATTGTTTAGTCTCCAGAAGAGAAGAATGAGGGGGGATTTGATAGCAGCCTTCAACTACCTGAAGGGGGGTTCCAAAGAGGATGGAGCTCGGCTGTTCTCAGTGGTGGCAGATGACAGAACAAGGAGCAATGGTCTCAAGTTGCAGTGGGGGAGGTCCAGGTTGGATATCAAGAAAAACTATTTCACTAGGAGGGTGGTGAAACACTGGAATGCGTTACCTAGGGAGGTGGTGGAGTCTCCTTCCTTGGAGGTTTTTAAGGCCCGGCTTGACAAAGCCCTGGCTGGGATGATTTAGCTGGGAATTGGTCCTGCTTTGAGCAGGGGGTTGGACTAGATGATCTCTTGAGGTCCCTTCCAACTCTGATATTCTATGATTCTATGATTCTATGATTAACTTGTTACATGTAGTAAAAGGGAAATACCCTGCATAAAATGAGTGCTGCAGGTTCTAGGCTGAGTGATATGGAACAGGAACATTTGTGTTAATACTGTTAGACTGGGAAAAATTCTCATAGTTTAGTTACCTTTATTCCAAGGTTTCAGAAATGTTTATGAAAGTAACACTGGCATTTTTGAGAGAACAGATGTGGGGAAATAGATGCCATATTTCATATGTTTAGCAACACCCTTCTCTGAGCTGCCACTCACAGCAGTGCATCATAAATAATATACTGTCTCACTCTTAATTCATTTGCTGCTATATTGCCAGCCAGGCTGTAATAGATTCCAGTATAATACATGATCCTATCCAGGGTCCAAATTAATGGTTAAGGTAGCGCCAAACACTCACATATCAATCGAGGCTCTGTGGGTTGAATGACTTCATAATGCAAGGTGGCAAGTTGTAGTTTGTTTTTTGTTTTTTTCCCCCATTGGAAATTATGTCTGGTTGCAGCAACTAATGACAAAACTGCTGCTAAGAAACTGCTGCTTATTTTATTGTTCTTCAGGTAATACTATTTGATGGCTGTTGCTCTGTGTAAACTTCCCAATAAATTAGCAGTTCTAAGCTGGATGGAGGCATGGTCCAGTGTCCTGATCACAGAATTGGAAGGCTGAGAGTAATGGTGCTGACAGTGACTGCTCCTGCGACTTGCCCAACTCACTCAAACTCTGCCCCATAGCTTTAGTATGGGGAGAGTTGCCACTGGTTCAACTTAAGATGTGTTTTTTAAACGGATTTAATAGAGCTGGTGCAAAAAAGCTGTGTAGACATTGAGTGAAATCCTGGCCCCACTGAAGACTATGGGAGTTTTGCCATTGACTTCAGTGGAATCAGAATTTCATGCACTTAGTTTAGTTTATACCAAATTGATGTCACTAAACTAGTACAAATTTGTATGTTGGCAAGGCCTCAGTTTACTCACCTGGAAACTGGGGATAATATTTACCTGCCTCAAGATACATTGAAAAGGTTAAATAATGTTTGTAGAGCACTTTGAAGTTTAAAAATTGCCAAATAAGCTCTGATTCATTATTATCATCATCATTAACTTTAAGATTTTTCCCCGTGCTTCAGTAATCTTCTACTGGTGTCTAACACTGAGGCCTTGCTACATGAGAAAGTTGTATCGGTTTAACTTAAATCAGCTTTTAAACTAATTTAGTTAAACCGGTGTAAACCCTTATGTTTTTGCTTAAGTTGGTTTATTTGCTTATGTTTGGTTTAGCTTAAACCACTTCCACATTGACTTAGGATAAAGCAAAGTAAGCATGTACACATAGCCTTTTGCACTGGTTTAGCAATATTGGTTGGAATTGATTTTAATATCACACCTTTCATTAAACCAGTGCAACTTTCTTGGGTAGACAAAGTTTACAGTTTAAAAAAAAAAAAGTATTTCTTAGCCTCACTGTGGATCTCTGCTGAATGCTTTGTACTGGTCTCCACACATGGAGCAGTCATTGTGAATTCCATGTGTAACAGAGACCCGCAAGGTGGCCTGCAGAGGGGAAATTTGCTATTGTTACATGATAGTAGAAATGTTAAGAAAGGTAGGAAATTCAGTAATACCCAGACACAAAGTTATTTACTGTAACTATTCACTATTATATACGGCACTGATTATCTCTACAGTTTGTAAATTTTGAAGGAAGGGTTACTTTAAACAAGATTGAATTATAAAATGTTGGATGGATTCTGGAAAATAAGGAATGATATTATTTCATATATTTAATTCTTAATATTTAAATAATTCTTTCTTTTGTTTGAGAGGATGAAATAAATGTCCAGGATTATATTAAAAAAGTCAACTTAAGTCTATATGTTTTGTGTATATAATAAAATGTGTTTAGAATAATCCAGTCTAAAAATAATGCTGGTGCCCAGGTTGATTTAATAAAGAATTATGTATATATTTTGAGTGCATATGTGCATTCACATCAATAAATGCAAAATTAGAAAACTGATTCTATAATTATAACAACATGCCTAGGACTGATAGCAAAAAAGATTTCCAGTCATGTGGTCTCCAGTCTGGGAGCATCTCCTTTCTAAATGTCTTTTATCTATACCCCTGATATATCCTACTGATGAAAAGGTATTTGTCATGGCATGTCATACTTTGAGACCCGTTTACATGGCATGTGACATAAATCATGCTATAAAAGCAGGATTCTGGGAGAATATGACTAGTAAAAGCCCTTCTGGATTGCTTTAAGATGGTAGGATGTTGAATTCCTTAGCTTAATAGTACTTTTTACATGAATTTATAATGCTTCCCCCCACTTACTGATTCTTATTTCCTTGCTATATAGATGTGGTTTTTCAGACTGGAGAATTGCTTCACATTATGCTACGATTCTTAATAAAATCTTGTTCCTATCATCAAATATTACAGCATGCTCAATTATGACTAAGTGAAATTATCTCTGAGAATTTTTCTATAACAAACGGGAATAAACATACTAAAACTGTGTTCATGCTGTGATTAAAGGTCTAATTGAACTCCACTGGAGAAGAAAATTCAGAATTCAGATTGAAACTCCATCTGTAACTCACCCAGTCGTGCCTATCTCCCCATAGGTACTGCTGCTAATATGTCAGGTCGGCCACTATTTGACCTCTGTATTTGAACACACATTATGTCAATAAACCTATTAAGATTTTGCTGAATTTGTGTGTTGTTATTAATATGCCTTCATCATGCACTCTGACTGCAATAAATGCATATTAATAACAGTGTACATTTTCAAATTATGGATCCAGAATGCTATATGTGAAAAAATCCACAGGCAAAATTGTTGTCTCTGCACAGAATGCCTTGGTTTAGACGCCATTGTTTCTGCCATTTTAGATACTCTTGGAAGATATCCTATCATAAAGGATTCATCTATATTGTAGAATAATACTGTATTGATCTGAGGCAACATTTTTATGGACAAATTATAAACTCCTCTAAAGTGAGGGTTTGCATTAATTACACCATTATAGTAAGTATAATTGGGCAATAGCTGTTTTTATGCTAAATCATGTATCTAATTTCACAGAGGTCACTGGGCAAAACCATACGATAAAATGTTCATAGTGCTTAATTTTCAATTGAAGAAAGCCCATTGTAACTGACTCAGGTGTGTTGCATAATAGATGACGCGGGTTGAGGGACACAGTAAAACTCCCCTAGCTTCTTAGCTGTGAAACTCCATTATAAAAACTCTGGGAATAATCAACAGATAGCACACATGTTATCTCTCAGAATGAAGTAGAAGATCCAATCAGCAAAAAAAGATGATAGGAAAATAGAATTTCCATGCCATTCGTCCCTATGTCATTCTATTTGCATGAAAATAATGTTAAAGCAGAGATCACATGAGTCTAATGAGAGTGGGAATGTTCCCCCTCAGATGGAAACCACTTGTGGATGGTAATGAAACCAATCTGTAAATTAGTTTTTAAGGGGTGCAGTACTTTATCACTGGCACCAGTGTCACCATGCAGTCAGCCTTTCCCTCTCTTTGGAGTGGAATGAGATTAGTTGCAGATTAAGAGTGATGACAGAATCGAGTGCAAATCACACCCTCCACAGTGTCCACAGGCCCTAATGATAACATAGTACTGCTTTCCGTAAAGAGTTGCATGTCTTACTCAACGTAAATGGTGAAAATGTGGCATTTTAGAACCAATGATGTGTTTTTCTATTGATGCTGTCACAGTAGCCAGCTGCTGAAAGAAGAGCTGTGTGTCAGATCCCATTTTCCTCAGTGATTCATCAAACAGTGGCAGTTCATGCATGCAGTATCAGAACAGGAATAAATAACTTACAGCCATGCATTCATACAAGGTAATGTCTTATTAAACTACCACCAACTCTGAGTCCATTCAACGTGTGTGGACAAAGCTTTTTGGGCACATTCACCCAGTCTTGTATTTGCTAATCTATAAACTAGCAGGAGGGAATTTATATAATAAGAATATCATCTCATGAAATAATATGAGTGAGAGAAGAGCAATTCTAAATATGTCTGTTATAAACAATATTACACTCATACCATAAAAGATAACCAGCAATATAAATCTTGTTCAGGATTTAAAAAAAAATAAATTATAGCATTTTTAAGCAGGGGAAAACTCCATGCAATAATAGAATATCCCAGGAGGAGAAAATTAAGCTTACATGCCAGGCAGGATTGGCTGGTGCCTGAGAGCTGCATGGTTTGACATACTGTTAGCACAATAAGCACTGGGGAAGCCTGTATACAGACTGGTGAAAAATCTATACATTTAAGTTGAAGGAAGATGTATATTCTGGGACAGGTTCCCAGCTGGTGCAAATCAGAGTAGAGCCATTGAAGCAAATGGAATTATACCATTTTACACCAGATGAGGATTTGGCCAATCGTTTTAGAGTCAAATTCTGACCTTGGGTATGGGTTTGCAACTCCCATTTACTTTACTGAGAGTAGAATTTGCCCTTTAACTTTTAAAATACTCTTAAAGGACTAATTTAGCTTTTATGTATATATTATCTATCTAGGATATGACACTAAGTAGAGAGATACAGAGGTAATAAACAAAAAAGCAAAGCAGAAAAGCCTAGACTTTTAAGATTATGGGCTGACTCTCATAAGGCACATTTTGAGGATGTTGTAGTCTAGTGGGAATTGAAGGAGACATTGGTTGGGATCCAGAAAGATATTTTGGTGCCTAAACCTCATACTTCAATATCTAAGTCTTGGGTTTAGGTGCATAAGTTCCAACTTTTTAGGCACCACTGTGATCCACAAAACTCCTGTGGAATCTTGTAGGCACCTGAGCTCACTCAACGCCTAATTTTTCAGGGTAAAAGTTTCCTTGATGCCTATGTTCCTGCCTCTGGACATGTGCACTGTCTGTCTCCTACCTAAGCCTCTGAGCTATTCACAAATGGGGTGGGGCAGGAGGGAGGAAGGTCGGCATTCGGTTATGTCACCTGATCTGGTTGGTGTGCTCCAAGGATTAGGCAATTTCTCCTGCTGAAGCTGTTCTATTGTGGATAAATTATGAAACAATGGCTGGAGCAGGAGATCTGGACCCTGGGTCTCCCATCTCCCATTTCTCTCTATGGTCTAGTGACTGTTCCACTATGGAGAAATACTTAAATACACATTGGGCCAGAGAGAGCAAGAATGATTTTGTAGTCCAGTGGTTAGGGCAGCCTGTGGAAGACCCAGGGTCCAGTTGCTCTGGTTCAATCACTCTGTCATTATTTATCCACAGAAGAATGGGTTCAACAGGAGAAATTGAGGGAGTCTCAACGTCAGAGTATTCTGTAGCTCCGCAGAGTTCAAATCCTTTCTCCCCCTATGGCAGGGAGGAATTGAACCTGGGCTAAAAGTTATAAGGTGGGCAGCTGCACCACTACCTCCTCATCCAGCTGTCTTCTGTGAATTGAGCAGGTGGCTAACTCATTCTCACAAGAAATGCTTTAGGCTCCTAAGCCACCTGACTTAGGCAGCTGGTTCCCATTCATGGATAGCTAAACAGAGATGCATCTGAAGAAGTGGGTTTTTTTAATCCACGAAAGCTTATGTCTAAATAAATCTGTTGGTCTTTAAGGTGCCACCGGACTCCTCATTGTTTTTTTTAAACAGAGATGGATGCCTTTCTGTGTCCCAGACATAGGCTTCTGTCTTCAAGAGAGGCACAGGGCGTAGGACACACCCTGTTGGCATCTCCTCTTGGCTATCTTACACAGTAACCTACCTAGAATGCTGGCTTTTGTGCATCACATTTTAAGGTGCCTGTCTCCCTCTGTTCATTGTATATGGAGAATAGGTGCCAAACTCAGGCTTTGTAGATTGCAGTTGTTGTTTCTGTGATTTTCCAGGCACCTACAAATTAAGCGCTTTCAACATCTAGCATTGCAATGCCTAAGTCCCTTTGTGGATCCTACTCATTGTGTCTATATTGATTATTTTTAAAAACTCAACCAGCTCTCTGGCTTTCTTTCTCCTTCTTGGTAAAAAAATAAAAATAATAATCAATTAAAATTTCATTAAAAATGTGGTAGATTTTGACCAGCTCAGTTACATTAATGATGATCTCCAGTGGATGGTGGGCATGGGTCCACCTCTTTCCTCCCATTTGGGGAGGCTGGTGCTTCCAAGGATAGAAACAGGGAACAGTTCTTGCATTCATGGAAGCACAAAAGATTCTCATGTTACGAAATTAGTTGAAATAATGACAAAGGGTTTGCAGTGGGCTGTAAATTGTACTAATTTTCTTTGCTGCTCCATAGTAAGTCTGAGGTGCTCATCTGACAACTTCACAGCTCTATTCCAGTTCCTGTCTTCAGGCTGATTAATTACTGAGGCACAATAGAAATACCTGCACCTCTTACAACCAGAATAAAGCTGAATAGTTTCTTCCTTCTGTGTCAGCAAACATGTGCTACTGTGACAAAAGCATTATTGTTCAGGAGGACTCTTTGCCACTCTAGGATGATATTAATAAAATACTGATAATGAATAATAACACAAATATTTTAAAGAGCTAGTCCAAAGAAATCAGTGTTTTCAAAGGTAGGTACTTTGGAAATAACTAAGTTTTCAGAGTATTATATACCCCCAAAGAAAGCAAGTTCCAGTCTGGAATTCTGGTAGAGGAAATTTATATTTAAAACCAGCAGGGTAAGGAATTTCTGATTTGTACTGTTTAGAAGTCAGACCTTTTCATTCATCTGTGCATAACAGCTCATTTTCATATTAGTTGTTGGAGGGCTAAAAGCAATTGTGCAATCATTTTCAAAACACCTGTAGTAACTGTGGTTAGAAAACTGCCATAGACCTTTTAGCAATGCTTTGGACACAGTGGGCTAGATCCTGCTCCATTAAAGTCAATAAGAGTCTTTGCCATTCCAACGGGAACAGGATCAAGCTAACAGCATCAACTCTTTAGAAGTATGCAGTTCCTTAGTAATGATAAAAAAAAATGTAATACTGACAAGCTAAAGATGGCAATGCTAGGAAAGTGAAAATAATCACTTAAAATAATAAGAAAGATTTCTGAATAAAATTAGTGTATATTTAAATAAAATATAATACTCAATATATAGTTCTTTTTGTTTTGCTATTGCTTTACTTTAGAACCTGGATAACTATGCAGTGTTGCAATTGTGTAATTTCACAAGACTTACTATTTAAAACTATGCAATCTCCAGCTAAATGTTCTGGTTCTGTCTTATAGCATAAGCCCTTACAAATAAATTTAGTACTGTACCTGCAAGGAGAGAGACCTAGTAATCTGCAAAAATATTAAATCAACACTCTGCATGATATTTACCATGTAATTATAGTGTGGTTACCTGTTTATATTGGCCCTGTGAAATAGTGATTCTGCTGTTTCACAGTAGGAACTATAACTTAGCTATGAAATTGCATTGCACTTGAACTGCTTTAGTGTGTGCTTTCTCTTCAAAACAGTAATTCATATGTATGGGTTCCTTGGTTTTCTATGAAATTATGAATATATTAAGTATTATTAAAGCATCTTTTATTATTGAATGGTTAACTGGTAACATAAAGAGGTAAAGGAAAGAGTACTCCAGTGGATTGGAAGAGGCTGGTAATTACAACTCTACTTCAGAAAGCTTCATAGCATGTGCTTCTCGAAAGATAGAGCCAATGAAGCACGACTGCCTAGGGCTTGTATGTCCCAAAGGCTTTGAGTTGTTTATTTAGGTTTTGAGAAAAACACATTATGACCATAATAATAATTATGTATTTTGAATTGGATTTTTACATCTACATCACAAAATTCTATCTTGCGTTAAAATGCAGCTTCAGCATAATTTTCAGATGCCTCATTTGCTAATGGAGCTTCACAAAACTACTTGAATACAGGCATCTAATTGACAGGAAATGTTATTACAGTTAATTTAGTAAATATGCTAAGCTTATGAATAGTCTTTTTAAAAGAATATTCATGGTCCATCTCCCCATGTACTCCCTGACACATCAACAGTGTTTGACAATTTAGAAATATTTTGAAAGTCAAAGTAAAGTATTTTCTTCCTTGCCCTTTAGGGAGACAGTATGTTTAATGGCTAGAGCAAAAGACTGGCAATGGGGAGACCTGGGCCCACAGCTGCTATTGACTGCTATTGAATCCTGTTTTGAAGGCTCAAGTGGTACAGGCTTTATGCTGTGCTACTTGAAGTCACTGATTGTGACTCACTTTATCTGTCTGTAAAATGGGGTTGATAAATATTTAGTCACCTGGGTAAAGTGATTTGATAGAAGGCATGATAGAAGTGCAAAATATTACCACTGTATGTTTGTATGTCTCACAGGTAGCTAGGTAATATCTTGTAGTCCCTCATTCCTTTGTTTACCTAATGTTGGCATTGACTTCCTTAGCAATGCTTCTAATTTGACAAATCACTTTTAAAACCTAGTAGTCAAAAACATACATTTTGGCTTAGCAGAAGATAGTCAAAAGAAATGGATCAGGCAACTTTGGAAATCAACAGAATAATCCTTTTTCTTATGTATATCTCAGATAGCAAATTGAAAGCATTGGTATAAGAAGGAGCTATCAAGATTTTTTCTAAATTATTATAAAGAGCTATGCATTGCTTATGCAAGACACAAAATAGTGCAATATGGTAAAAAATAACCCACACAATTGCTTGGCTGAAAATATTCTCTTGCTTCTGCAATACATTCTTGGACCCCTGTTCACACAACAGTGCACTCATTATACCGCCTTAGCTCCCTTGCCTCAAATGGATTCAAATAGAACAAGTTAAGAGCATAAAAAATCTCTTACAAAATGCATACAGTGGAAAGAAGTTTGTCTCTCTCCTGAACCATGGCTAGATTGTTTCTAAGTAGATGTTCCTACTGTAAATCCCAAATTGCTATTGGGAATCCATCTTATTACAAGAGTGAGTGAATGATTTTCTGATCAAATTAACCTTTCTTAATATGGTGAACCAATTGTTATTCATATTGGTATTAATATTAATATAGACTTAATAGTGTGCTAGTGGTGTTTATTTTTCTTATGGGGGGGAGGGATAGAGTACAAAGGAAGGATTTACAAAGGGAGATATTCTTTCTGCATGTTACCAGTTAAAACTTTGCATGACAGCACACATTGCATGCTCTGTGTTCTATCATTTCAAAGGAAAACCTGTCTGCTTACATAATTTTGGAATGTGAAATGCATATCCATAAGGGCAAGAGAATGATACATATCAAACTTACCAAAATGCATAAAGAGTTAATAAATAGTGGGCAGAAATATAGGTTGATGGATACTGGAACATTTACTTAACATTAGGGTGACCAGATTGCAACTGTGAAAAAACGGGACAGTGGGTGGAGGGTAATAGGTGCCTATATAAGAAAAAGTTCCAAAAAACGGGACTGTCCCTTTAAAAATGGGACATTTGGTCACCCTACTTAACATCCTTTCATATTCTTGACCTCCAAATTCCATTGTTTTTATGTCATCTTTATTAGCACCGTCTTAAATTGTTTGTAATGCATCCAGACACTTTGTATGTCTTCTAATGTACTCTTTGGAAATTAAGAACCTACACAAAGAGCCTGCAGATGTAATTCCCCATTAAAAATCAAACATGCTTGAAAATTATATGAATAAAATTGACCATTCCTACTAGTCAGAAAATATAATAAAGATCTGCTGACACCTAAGACAGTGGATTTTCTCTAGTCATTAAACCACCAACTTGCATGATACAGAAACTATAATAGAACCGTGACATATACTGCAGTGTAATATCCTAAGCTGTTCATTTTATAATGACATATATTTAAAAAAAATCTATTAGCATCTATAAGTAATTTATCACTACTAAAATTCTGATTTTGAACAGTCCCATTTATTTTCAGTGATGTTTGCTTCTCCCTTCAAATTCTCCCCTGCCCCCAACATTAATGTTAAAACAGCCAAGGTTTATTAATTACAAGAGGTGGTGTTCTTAAATACCTCTTGCTTTGAATTTAAAGTGGGCTGTTCATCTCTTTGAAAGTAAAATTAAATTCAAAATTAGTACCCTTGATTATGAAAGCGAGCGAGCAGTCAAGCATGATTTTTCTGAACAAATTAACCTTCCTTAATATACTGGGTACAGTACTCAATAGTTACTCACAATGGGAAAGGTTGTGATAGGTCCTTAAACATATGCACGAAGTTTGTGTCAAACTCCCCTTTGTGCTCAACACAAGCAACTGACTGAGAATTATAATGCCTACATTCAGGAGAAGTCATGGACAGCCGCAGAGTGAACAGGGAGGAGCTGGGGCCATGGGTTCCTTCCATTTGGCAATAGTCAAAGGGGTTGTCTTGACAAAAAAAAAAGGAAGAGTGAGTGGCACTGTCCTAAAGGGCACTGTAAATTCTAAGTTCCCTGGGCACAATTGAGAATTCAAGGAGGGATTGTCCCAGCTCACCCTGAGACAGGTGTGACTGCACATCATTCCTGTTTGAGTCCATGTCTTAAAGGGACAGCCCATTATGACTAATAGCATAGCCTTAGTCTTGTGATTTTCATTAGTTTTTTTGTATTCATCTTTCAATGTAAATTGGAAATGTAGGAGTCCTTCCAAGTTACAGAATTCTTGGGAATTTCTGTTTCATTAACAAACATAAGACCAGATTTCAATACCTGTAGTCCAGTGGGGTGTAGCACCTTACCTCACAAGTAGTCTCATTGATTTCATTTGGGCTATGTATTGGGGGTAGAGGTGAGGGGGTTCTAGGCCTTATGCTGCAACAGTCACCAAGAGGTTAATGGACAGACTAGCTACTTCCCCACCTGTTGCTAATTATTTGACCAGCAACAGTTGGGATGAAAGGCGACAGCTCAGGCAGGGAAGGGCTGCTGCCAGGGAACCTCAAGAAGACTCTGAAAATAAGGAGGAAGTGGCACAAGGAGTTGGAACCTCCAAGAACAAAACATTGGAACTAGTTGCTCTTTGAGAGGGGCCTTGCGGCAGATGAAGGTAGGAAGTGGACCAGGGAAGTAGCAGGGAATCTGAAGGAGCAGATATTACATGCTTAGTTTAGCGTCCTTGGGTTGGAACCTAGGGAAGAGGGAGGGCCTGAGTTCCCCTACCTGCCACCAAAGAAGGCGGTGTAAAGCCCTCCTGACAGGAAAGTTGCAAGGACCATTGAACCCAAAGTCATTGGACTGTTGGTTGATTGGACTCACAGTTCCACCCCTTCTGGGGTAATAATAAGTGACCTGTCCAGATAGCTGAACCTTGAGAAGGGACAAATCATCAGACTGTCAACAGGTGGCACCAGAGTCAGATGGCTACCCTACTGCTAGGAGGGAGCACACCAGCTGGTGAGTGACCCTTCTACAGGCTCCTTGTGGCATAAGGAACTTAAGTGAGAATGAGAGTGTCAGACTCTCCACCATCAGACTTTTAAACTCTTGACTGTCTGAACCAATAAACTGAACATAGTTTGGAGGGGCTATTACAGGGTTTCTCAAACAGGGGTCGCCGCTTGTGTAGGGAAAGCCCCTGGTGGGATGGGCCGGTTTGTTTACCTGCCCCGTCCGCAGGTCCGGCCGATCGCGGCTCCCATTTGCCGCGGATCGCAGCTCCAGGAGCTGCTGGAAGCAGTGGCTAGTAAGTCCCTCAGCCCACGCCACTTCCTGCAGCCCCTATTGGCCCGGAGCAGTGATCTGCGGCCAGTGGGAGCCGCGATCAGCCGGACCTACAGACGGGGCAGGTAAACAAACCGGCCCAGCCTGCCAGGGGCTTTCCCTACACAAGCGGCGACCCCTGTTTGAGAAACCCTGGGCTATTATAAGCATTTATTAATATGCAGGTGTTATGCATATAGTGTCTGCATAGATAGGTCCATAATAAATACAATATACAAGTATTGTGTGCATTTGTTTGTTTTTAAAGCAAGTCTGGTGCTTCAATGTGAGTAGGGGAAAGTTTCTGTAGGATGTAGTTACATTCCAAAGCACGATCAAGCTTCTGCTATATAAAAATTAGAGAAGTGTATCTTTAAACCTTTAAAAAAGATTGTAATCAGCAACTTAATTTTCAGTACTAAGTAGAATGTGGTTGTGTTCATCAAATGAAAATTAAATAACACATTTTTGGTTTTGTGGATTTTGCTTGTGTCGTGGCAAGCGTGAATATCTTCCTAATAAGATTGATTAGCCTTTTGGCCTCTTTACTTAATATTTTTGTCATTCTTCTATGGAAGTTCCTGAGTGCCTCCGGTCAGGGTTATTGGAATTTGGAACCTTATCTATAATTGTCTACCAATAGGGGTGACATGATGTGTCTCTCGCTGCATTAACTTTATCATTCCCTGTAAAATATTATCACAGCAAAAATCTGAGCTTGTAAATGAAAGGCCTATCTTCATCTTGATCAGAGAAATGAAATTTGTAATTTAAATTAGAAAAGTTAATGAACTTAATGCACAGGCCAGAAAAAAGTGTTGTAATATGCCAATTTTGTCCTCATAAGGATGCTTCCAAACATTCCCATTAAGGTATTGATTGTGTCCATTTAGCAAAGTGAAAGGGACAATGAACTCCCTAATGGTTTGCACATCACACCATTAGTGTCTAGCCCCCAAAACAAAGGAAGTGCCTTAATCATACTCCTTAAACCCCTAAAATATTTGAATATAAACGTAAGTAAAAATACAGACGTTAGTGCTGATGTGGTTCTTTGGAAGATAAGAAAAGACTCCCAAGGATACTTGCTGCTAAAGTGTACAGGCTTTTGTTGTTGCTTATATGAATGTGTACATCAGGTTTTACCATTATACATCTGAAAATACAACTGGTAAGCAAGGATCTTCACCTGACTTTAGAGTAACATTTTGTAAAGAGAGACATGAGACTGTCAAATGACCGAGGGATGCTTCGGAGTCAGACTTGCTATTCTGTAGCATGGAATTAAAAAGCTGCTAGTTGTACCTTCCATCACATTTGATTTCCACATTGCAGAACAGTAATTGTCATGTCAGCCATTGTGTATGATAGCTTGTGCTATTGCTGCTGTCACTGCCACTTGTGTCCTCCACAGCCCCAAATTATACTGGTTTATTAGTCGAAGGATGTTTCTGATAAGACCACAAGGGTGTTCATATTTTCTTACTGTAGGTAAAGGTCATCCCTGAGAGGTGGTGTGTATGTTAAAACTGTTTCAAAAGGTTAGTTTTAGCAATAAGGCTAGACTATGCAGTCGATGTAGGAGACCAGGGTCCAGCAATAGCCTCAAAACTCTTGCACCTTACGGGGCAAGTGGAGCAAGGAGATGTCAACAGCTGCTGACTTTGCACTTTACCCCGGCTGGAAATACAGCATCACATCGTGTGCTGAGACTGACACCAGTGCAGCTTTGCAAACTGGATCTGTCAGCTGCAGCTTCTGAAATGATGAAACATTTTGTGTCCGTGAAGTACTCAGTCTCCATCAGTGAGTTGTGAATAATGTCTTCCTCTCCTCATCTCAAGCATCCCACGTGGCAGCACGTAGTGCTGTTACTACACTACTAGGCTGATCGCCCAAATAGTTTTAGATTACTAAGGTGATGTATAAACAGATGTGGGCTGCATGGTTAACAAATTGCACTGTTTACCCAGACAGCAACTGCAGAGTGTAAATATAGTGTAACCTACGCCCAGTTTGAAAGAGCAGGCGTTATTTTCTCCACAGCACAACTAAACATAAATGCAAGACTGCAAAGTATAAGTAATAAAACACAGTTTCTGTTATTTATTGTCTTTAATAATGAGGTTAAATAATCATATATACAATTTAATTAAGCAAATAAATCTGCTAAACTTCCTGTGGGCTGAAGTAAATATGCCAGATCAATGGGAGAGGGAGGAAAAACGCTTTAAACCATGCTTTATTTTAATTTAAGCTGAAAGAGATATGTAAGTCAAAGAGCCTCAGGAAGTGTCTGAAAGTTGTCTGCGCTAAATGCAGACCTTGAGCAGTTGCATGCTTGAGTGTAGAACAAGTCAGCGTACTATTGATTGGAGTATGGTGGGATAAATGTGTGGCTTCTGCTCTTAATGGAAGCTGATTGTTCAGGGATGTGCCGGCAAGGCTGGTCGATTCTCTAGCTGTTGTTTACTGGGGAGGACGATATCAATTTTCCAGAGGGACGATTGGTGGGATGTCAAGACTGTCACCGTTTTCCTCCCGTCACTGACAGACAGCTGAGTGACAATTACAGTGACGGGACATTGTCTGCACTGGCATATACACCAGAGGATAAGTGGCAAACAAAAAAAGGCGGCAGTGCTTTAAAAAAGATATAATCAGCAGTTGTCAGGACTAGTTACATATATGATGTCTGAATAACAAGGCCAGACTGTCCTGCCTCAGCCACTGACACACACTGTACTGTGTATGCCTCATCCTGTGTAAAAATTAGTCCTGGAAAAGTTATTGGCTCTCTCACCAGTAATCATGAGAATCCTGATTGGGAATAAAATTTCAAGGAACTGGTTTCCTGTGTTGCTATTTCAAAATAAAGTAAAATGACAGTTTGTGCAGGATTTGACACATTGGAGGTGTGTATTACAAATATTTTAAGTTAGTGACCTTGCTAAAGTGGTACACCTAATTCACTATAGGGAATCCTGTAATGCAATGTCTTATGGAAGCCATAGGAAAAAAGTGTTTGCTGATGTATTGTGACAAGTGAGTTAACAGAAGAACGAGTTCCCTGCAAGTTGTGCTCACCTACTAGTGCTCACCTTGTTAGCTGTTGTATTTTTAACATAGCAGTAGAACAATCACATACTAGGCTGTATTTTGTGCCCCCTTTGCTAACAAAGATCCATATATATACATATTTTCACTAATAGTGAGATATGTACACTATCCTCATCTAGAAAACCACTGCTCATGGACATGAGTCGAATATTTATTAATGGATGCTAAGGGCTCTATCCTGCACCTATGGAAGTCATTGATAAAATTCCCATTGATTTTTAATGGTGACTGAAAAGGCCCTATGGGGCTAATCCTGCAAGATACTGTGTGCTCTCAACTTCCCATTGAGCTTGGGTGCTATGAGAGCAGAATCATCCCCTTCAAGAAGGAGATTCAGAAATTGCTTGTATTCACCCATAAGGCACTAGATTTACAGTGCAAAAAAGAAAATGGTTTATTCTTCAGTGCCAGGCAAATTGGTTGAAATGACACTACAGAACAGATTTATCAGACACTTAGATGAACACAATTTGTTGGGGAAGAGTCAACATGACTTTTGTAAAGAGAAAGCATGTCCCACCAATCTATTAGAATTCTTTGAGGGGATCGACAAACATGTGGACAAGGATGATCCAGTAGAAATAGTGTACTTGGACTTTCAGAAAGCCTTTGACAAATTCCCTCACCAAAGGCTCTTAAGCAAAGTAAGAAGTCATGGAATAAAAGGGAAGGTGCTCTCATGGATCAGTAACTGGTTAAAAGATAGGAAACAAAGGGTAGGAATAAATGGTCAGTTTTCCGAACGGAGAGAGGTAAATAGTGGTGTCCCCAGGGGTCTGTTCTGGGACCAGTCCTATTCAACATATTCATGAATTATCTGGAAAAATGGGGTAAACAGTGTGATGGCAAAATTTGCAGATGACACAGTTACTCAAGAGAGTTAAGTCCTAAGCAAACTGCAAAGAGTTACAAAGGGGTCTCACAAAACTGGGTGGCTGGACAACAAAATGACAGATGACATTCAATAATGATAAATTGAAAGTAATACACATTGGAAAACATAATCCGAACTATACATGATGGGGGTTTAAATTAGCTGTTGCAAGTCAAGAAAGAGATCTTGGAATCATTGTGGATAGTTCTCTGAAAACATCCACTCAATGTGCAGCAGCAGACAAAAAAGTGAACAGAATGTTGGGAATCATTAGGAAAGAGATAGATAATAAGACAGAAAATATCATAATATCTCTATATAAATCCATGGTATGCCCACATCTTACATCTTGCATACTGTATGCAGATCTGGTTGCCCCATCTCAAAAAAGATGTATTAGAATTGTAAAATGCAACAAAAATGCAACAAAAATGATGCAAAACAGCGAAATGCAACAAAAATGATTAGGGGTATGGAACAGCTTCCATTTGAAGAGAGATTACAAGGACTGGGACTTTTCAACTTGGAAAAGAGATGACTAAAGGTGGGGGAGATGATAGAGGTCTATAAAATCTTGACGGGTGTAGAAAAAGCGAATCAGACAGGGATTGGCAACCTTTGGCACGCAGCCCACCAGGGTAAGCCCCCCGGTTTGTTTACCGGCCGTGTCCGCAGTTTCAGCCAATTGCAGCGCCCACTGGCCGCGGTTCGCTGCTCCAGGCCAATGGGGGCTGTGGTAAGCGGCGCGGGCCGAGGGATGTGCTGGCCGTGGCTTCCCGCAGCCCCCATTGGCCTGGAGCAGCGAACCGTGGCCAGTGGGAGCTGCGATCGGCTGAACCTGCAGACGCGGCAGGTAAACAAACCGGAACAGCCCGCCAGGGAGCTTACCCTGGGGGGCCATGTGCCAAAGGTTGCCGATCCCTGGACTAGGGGAATGTTATTTACTACTTCACATGAAGACTTTACTCAGGAGTGTTTTCAAAGACCAGGTCCCACAGCAAGCTGTAGAGAGAACTGGGCACTCAGAAACTCACACACCACTTAGACTCTAAAACAACTATGGATAATGAGGATAGCTATTTTAGGAATAATCATTTCCTTTTACCAGGGGCCTATATAAAAATGAGCTTGAGATATTACCCACACTGTGCTATGGACTCGGTATCTAATAATAATGGATTTAAAAAAAAGGGCACTGAGCAATTTGACAGAACTGTGGGTCTCAGAAGATGAATTTAAGAATACACCAAGGCAATGAGAATATTTTCTGTCTGCTTTACAGACTGAGTGGAAAACGGCTTGGCATATAGAGTGCCTTTGTTATCCATGACTGCATGGATTCTTTTCATGCTGTCTGATTTAGCTTTACAATTCCTGTCACAATGTTGTCTGGCTAACCTACACACAGGTTGAAAATTCAACTGTGTATTTGTATTTTATAGCGACCATACTGTAATTAAATTTAACATCCTTGTAGGGGGATAAAGAAACCCACCCACCACAGTAGCATTTAAGTTCAAAAAGGGGAACCACGCAAAAATGAGGAGGCTAGTTAAATGGAAATTAAAAGGAACAGTCATAACAGTAGAGATGCCTGCAAGCTGCATGGAACATTTTTAAAAACACCATAATAGAGGCTCAAACTATATGTATATCCCAAATAATAATACTGCTCTACAGCCAAAATGCTTCTGAAATAAATGTAGTCAAACTTTACTAATTCTGGGTCACTGAGAACGAAAATGATGCTTAAAATTGTTGATTGGCTCTAGTTTTCAAGATATGCTATTGGGTCAGTATATACGACCCTTGACTTGGGAATGACGGAGGATAAGTGAGTTATAAAGGGAAGGGATCTCAATTTAAACCAGAAATGACTAAAATACATCTTTGACTGGATCTATGAATAAAGCTATGACTGGGTTTGGACAGTACTTGCTTTTTAGGCAAAACAATGAATGATGCAATCTGAAGCTGGTATTGCGTCATACATGCTATGAATTGCATCATGTTATTCCTAGAAGTCATGGATGATGCAATCATAACGAAGCTTACATCAGTCTGCCGAACAAATTGCCCTCTATCAGCTCTAGAAATCATACAGTGCCATGCTCTCTTATTTGTCAGTGTTTGATTTTGCAAAGGGACACATTTCTGTTTAGCCAAAGTGAGCAGAGATGCCTCGTACTTGTGTGAACAGTGCAGATAACTTCTGCTATGTTTGTGGTGAAGTGACTTTTGCATCACAAAAGCGCAGTATAACCACTATGGTTAAGAAAGCCTATCACCTTTATTTTGGCTGCACAATTGGAGATCAGGACAAGAGGTGGGCCCCACACATGTGCTGCAACACTTGTGCAACAAATCTTCGCCAGTGGTTGAACAGAAAAAGGAAATCTATGCCTTTTGCAGTGCCAATGATTTGGAGAGAGCCAACAGATCATACCAGCAATTGTTACTTCTTCATGGTGCCTCCAGTTGGGAAAGATATGTCAAAGAAGAAAAAGTGGACTGTGCATTATCCAAACATTCCATCAGCTATACGCCCAGTACCCCACGGAGAAGGACTGCCGGTTCCTGGTGCACCAGAATCATTCTCACTTGAGTCAGACGAGGAAGAGGATGAAACTTCTGTTCCTGAACCATCAATGTCACAGGACCCACATTTTCTCCCATCCTCCTCCTCTGAAGCACACCTCATAACACAAGGTGAACTGAATGACCTTGTCATGGATTTGGAACTACCCAAGAGTAAGGCAGAGCTGTTGGGCTCCAGACTACAGCAGTGGAATCTCCTGGCAGGTGATGTTAGGGTTTCCATGTTCAGTGACCGTCAAAAGGATCTTGTCCCATTCTTCTGCATGGAAGGTGATCTTGTAGCCTGCAACAACATTGATGGTGTGATGGCAGCCCTCAACATCGTTCACGATCCAGATGAGTGGAGACTGTTCATTGATTCATCGAAGATGAGTCTTAAAGCTGTTTTACTGCATAATGGCAAAGTTTTGCCATCAATTCCAGTTGGTCATGCTGTCCATATGAAAGAAACCTATGACAACATGAAACAACTTTTGAGGTGCATAAACTATGACCAACATCAGTGGCAGCTTTGTGGCGATTTGAAGGTTGTTGCTCTCTTGCTTGGTCTGCAGACTGGATACACAAAGTACTGCTGTTTTCTCTGCGAATGGGATAGTCGTGCAAGAGATTCCCACTACATCAAGAAAGATTGGCCACTCCGACAGTCATTGGAGCCTGGGAGGAAAAGTGTTCAGCATCCACCACTTGTTGAATTAAGGAAGATTTTGTTACCACCCTTACATATCAAGCTGGGTCTGATGAAGAACTTTGTCAAGGCCATTGACAAAACACAAGCAGCTTTCAAGTACCTCCGTGGAAAATTTCCAAGGTTAAGTGAAGCTAAGATAAAGGAAGGTGTCTTTGTTGGTCCTCATATTCGTGAACTTCTTCGAGATGATGCATTTGACCATGCACTGCGTGTCAAGGAGAAGATGGCATGGAAAGTCTTCCAGTTAGTGGCAATAAATTTTCTTGGAAACAACAAGGCAGACAACTACAGGTTGTTGGTGGAAAACCTCCTCCAGGCATACAAAAGCCTTGGTTGCAACATGTCACTAAAGATACATTTTTTGCACTCTCATCTAGATTTTTTTCCACCGAACTGCGGAGCCGTGAGTGACGAGCACGGCGAGCGATTTCACCAGGACATTGCAACAATGGAGAAACGCTATCAGAGCAAATGGAGCCCATCAATGCTTGCAGACTATTGCTGGACAGTGACAAGAGATGCTCCATTTAATGAATACAAGAGACAAGCCAAGAAGCGCCAAGTAGACACTGAATAGGACTAAACTATGTACATAATAGTTTTTTGCCTTTGTTTCATTTCATTTATATAACCCTTTTGCTGATTTTTAAAGTGTTACATAAACAGGACAGCTGAAATATTATCATGTAAAGCAACCATAAACACATGAAAAGACCTAGGTCTACAATTTATGATTAAAACTCTACTATCTACACAATATACATAGACATAAAATGTAAAAACTTAAATATCTTAGAAACAGTAGCCAATCAGTTGTTTTAATTGTCATATTTGAATTCAGCACATCAAAATACATAATAAATAGCACATTTTACCTCTGAAGCAGTCGACTTCTCAAAAATTGTAGACAGTGTAATAATAATTTAAAAAAACAGTAAGAGGTCCATACAAATGCCACCATGGCTAAACAGAGTAAAAGAGAGGGTAAGAGACAAAAAGGCAGCTTTTAATAATTGGAAGTCAAATCCTCCTGAGGAAAATACAAAGGAACATAAACTTGGAGTCATTGTGAATAGTTCTCTGAAAGCATTTTACACAATGTGCAGCAGCAGTCAAAAAAGCTAACAATGCTAGGAACCATTAGGAAAAGGATAGACCAGGGGTCGGCAACGTTTGGCACGCGGCTCGCCAGGGTAAGCACTCTGGCTGGCCGGGCCAGTTATTTATCTGCTGACACGGCAGGTTCGGCCGATTGCGGCCCCCACTGGCCGCAGTTCGCCATCCCGGGCCAGCGAGAAGCGGTGCGGGCAAGGGATGTGCTGGCTGCGGCTTCCCGCCGCCCCCATTGGCCTGGGACAGCGAACCGCGGCCAGTGGGGGCCGCGATCAGCTGAACCTGCCGCGTCAGCAGGTAAATAAACTGGTCCGGCCCGCCAGGGTGCTTACCCTGGCGAGTCGCGTGCCAAACGTTGTCGACTCCTGGGATAGATGATAAAACAAAAATATTATAATACCACTTTATAAATACAGGCTACACCCACACTTTGAATATTGTGTTCATTTCTTGTCGCCTTATCTAAAAAAAAAAAGATATATTAAAATTGGAAAAAATACAGAGAAGTACCAAAATGATTAGGGATATGGATCAGGTTCTGTTTAAGGACAGATTAAAAATATTGGGACCATTCCACTTGTCAAAAGAGATGACTAAGGGGGGATATTATAGAGGTCTATAAAATCATGAATCGTGTGGAGAAAGTGAATAAGGAAGTGTTATTTACCCTTCACATAACATAAGGACCAGGGGTCACCCAATATATCCTTAACAGTTAGAATTAGGCTTTTTCTCTCTCTTGCCCTCTGCTATTGTCTCCCTCCGTCTCTGTATTTGTTTTTCACTGGGCTCACTCTCTCCTCTCTATTTTTCAGCGTATTTTTCAGGCAATATTTTTTCTTTCTTCCTGATCTTTTTTTCAGCCAACTGAATCCAATAACAATCAAGTCACTCAGTGTTCAAGTTCAAAATCTGGCAAAATGAGTTTGCTCATCCTTTTTAGCCCGATTCGCTCCTTGAGTTGCCGGCTTTGATTACAGTAGCTCCACCAGAAAGAGGGACACTGGGGTGAAGAATGATGCTCACTTCCATGTGGGGCCTGGACATACACAGCACAGCCCCTCAAACAGGATGTGGCTGTCCTAAAGCAGTCCTGATTCAACATTGCTGTTGGGCAGTCTATGGTAGAGTTGTGAAGGAAACAGCAGATTTTAAATCCCAGATAGAATACAAAGGGGATGGTGGCAGTGATACTAATATTGTCTTTAAAGGTGACCAACTTCTCTGGGACAGCTGTTCCCTTGGGCGTAAAACAGGATGTATTTTATGCCTTATGATTTACTGCATCTGTTCCCCTGTATTAAGCTTACATCACTTTGCTGGTTGTCCTCATTTTTTTCTAAGGTCTAAATACATGACCTTTTGTCTCCTTGTTTTCTAAATTCCTAAATTTTGTGTCTTTTTTTAAATTAAAAAATCAGTGCACTGAAGTCTAAGAAAACTCGTCACAAATAAGAGGCATTATTCCAGAGTTGTTAGTTTCCAGGTACACACACATTTTTAAACATTTAGCACTTTGGGAAGAATTGCCTGCTGCAGTGGGGATATAATATGACGTATGAAGTTGGCTGTCTCCCATGGATGGTGGCAGGAGAAGTACATCAGACAATTCTCTTCTCTTTGTCTGTTCTTTCTGAAAATGTATTTTCTTTGAATGTTTTTTTTTTATATATTATAGCATTTTTCAGCTAAATGACTGATGTGAAAGCCTGTGATTTTGATTTCATATTTTTATGTTCAAGCACTGGTTCTCCAGGTTACCAAAGAATACCAATATACGTAATTAATATTGAAGTTTATTTTTGATAGGACTCATGAAAATGCCAAACAAAAGTGATTATTAATTTCCTCTTCCAAGCCACTAGCTAATTGATTTTGTGCTGTGCTCATTAAAAATAGATATGTTGCCTTTCAGAGGGCTGTCTCAGCAACCTAAGGCAGGGCATGGCTCCTCAGGGATGCCATCAACTGACCATTCCATCAGACAGGAAGAGGAGCCAGAGTGGTTGTCAGAGCTGAAGTATATTTACCTCATCTCCCTGCAGATAAACATTTGCAAGGCAAATAATAAATTAGACATTAATCAGAAGAGTGTCTGTGTTTGATGAACTCTGAATAGAGTGGAGATGTCAGGTAACGAGACAGAGTAAACGGACATAGTGGATTAAGCCACGAGGAAATAACTGCTAGCAGCTCAGAAATCTTCTGTACTCGGCTTTCAAGAACTTTTAAGGATAAGTAAAAAAACCAAAGACATTTGTAGAGCAGAGAAGACACTCGTTTGCAAAGTGATTATATTCTTCAATCTCCCTTCTTGTAATTAAATCTGCACTGTTATCCTAACACAAACACACCTGATCTAGAAATGCACATTCCCAGAGATACTGTACATAATAACCTATTATTACTATTTTGTTCAAGGCATTTGTATGGCATACATTTGTACAAACATAACGATCTACATCCATTTTTACGTTAAAGTTCAAACTTCTTGTTAGCAAAGTTTTTTTTAAATATTATTTTTAACATACTAATTAACCAGGTCCTTTGTACATCATAAACGTTTTTTGCAAAATGTGCCTGATGAAAGGAGCAGGACAAATTTCCCTGTTTCACTCATTGAAGTCCAATCATGCATTAATTGCCACTTTTTAAAAAAGTGATCTCTGACTTCAGGTGCTCAACATGAGACATTTTGAGCCTTATGTTCAACATTTCAACTGCACTGTAGATGCTTAGCAATTAATCGGCGTACCGAGTGCTAAAAATTAGGCCCAAGGTGTATCTTAAGATGAGTACCCAAAATGAGAGGCAATTTTCTTTCCCTTCCTTTCTGAGGTGGTATAAGTAGGGATGGTTGAAAATTTTCTGTTAACTGGTTTTCAATGGAAAATTGGGTTTTTGACTAAATGAACCTTTTATGAACGTTTTTTTCTTTCTTCTTGTTCTTCTTCTTCTTCTAAAAACCATATTTTGGCTTAGAAATGCTAACTGTATGATGTCCCAGGCCTGCGATTTCCCAGAAAGTTGTTGCATTGTGGCATCTGCCCCGTCTCCACTGAAATCTGTTGGGCTGAGATGCCAGTAGAACAACAGCCTCAGTTAGGGCATCACCCACGACAGCCCTGATTTGAAGACTGTCTGGTCCATTAATTAGTCTAACTGTGCTATTTAAGCCAGAAGGAGGCACAAGAAGCAGCAAAGTGATTTTCTGATTTTCTGATTTGCCCTAGCAGCAAAGTGATTTTCTGTTATAGCTGCCTGGACCCTGCTTGTACCTGCACCCATTCCTGTTTCTGATTCTTGAGCTGCTCCTATGTCCGGCCTCGCCCTTGCCTTCGCTCCTGTTCCACCATGCTCCTGCTCTGTGCTTGATCCTTGCTTCTTCTCTGGTTCCTGACCTTATGCCTCACTTCCAGCCATCAATTACCAGTCCTGGCTCTGATCCCAGCCTCTGAATTCTGATTCTGCTTTGACCCTTGGCTCTGGCATTTGGTATCTGACCCTGGTTCCGACCCTTAGCTTGGATTCTTGGCTCCAGGCCTAGACTACATCTCCCAACATACACCACGGGCAGGGATTCTCATATTGTATCATCTCCCCTCTTCAACAGGACGTCCATTGTTCATCATGGGAGATATAGTCATGTGTAGATGCTGTGCTGAACATTCACTTGTGTGATAACAGAATGAGTTATTAATTTGAAAAGGAGCTCTGTGTGCTGCTGTGTAGTCTTCTTAAAAGTATGGATAGGTAGCCTTTCCTTTCCTATTTTTTTTAAATGCTTCACTGACAGGGAAAACTGCCATCCTTTAGCCATTTACATATGTCTTTTGTTAATATGGGTCTTCACAGTGCAAACTCTGTCACCCTTAGTATCCCACTGAGACTACAACTGTGATAGGACAGTTTGATATAGAGGGACCTACTTCAGGTTTTGATTCCTCCCTCTCCTCTGTTTAGGCTGGTGTATTTATACAGGGATACAAATACAAATCTAGTTGCAAGGTTTCAGAACAGTGAATACTCAATACTGCTCATTTTCATCTCCACTTTTTACCCAAAGTAGAGCTTCTGCCTCTGGAGGTTGGTTTCCTAGAAGGCATAGCTCTTAAATGAACCCTCCCCGTTGTAAAATTAGCTATGTTACTATTCCCCATAGTCTCCATCTCTAGACTTTCCCTGACTCATGGAAGCCTTTAAGTCATTCATTTTAAATTAATACATGTGCAGCTCATTACCACAGCCTCAAGCAAACACTGTTGTTAAATTTATTTTTAAGAGTATGCCATTACATGTTACTAGTTGCTTTTTCACTAAAGTAATAGATTTAGAAGTAATAGATTACTGATTACTAGTATATTACTTGTATACTGTGCATGTGTGCTGCCTAATGAGACTTTGACCATACTGGCTACCTTGTCATAATCACTCATGCTTGAGACAAGAATTATTTTTCTTGACAGTCCTGTAACTAAGAGAAATCTGTGTGAATTATTTGGTCTGGAAAATAACTTGACTCTTTATTAGGATTATATTTTTTTTAAATGAAATTCCTGTCACTGGTTGCTTCAACAACTTGAGAAGATAGACGGTACCTTTCTAAAAGGTCTTCATTGTGTCCTGGCTTATGTGTTAGGAAGCATCATTTCACTGTAGCTGGACGTTCTGCTGCAGGTGAATGCCTCAGAAGGGGAAATGGATTCTTTTCACAGTCCTTTTGGAAATGGAATCTATGGAGTTGAATAGAAAAGGACCCGTGGGGAAGGGAGGAGGCCAGCCTATATGAACATAAAGGAAAACAGAAGTGGTTTTCTAGGCGTCAGAAAAACAGAGGAAGGAAAAACCCCAAAACAAATACTTTTCCAATTCATAAAATCCAGGTTACCAACTAACTTCCCTTGAAGGGACATCAGCAACTTCAAATCTAGTTAAAAACACCGTAAGCATTTTCAGGTACATCTGCCCTTGAGTCCACTTGTCAGTTGTTGTGGTTTTACCGTCACTTTTTGTCTTTAAAAACAAACAAAACCAAAAACTACTCCATTGATCTTTATGAAAAACCTGGGGAAAGTAACTGTCTGACACAATGTGCTGTCAAATGCAAAATAAAGGTAAACTGAAAAGAGAGAAATTTTCCTGTAATCTCTTTTTGTTTAACTTGTGCATTAGTGCTGCACGGTTCATTTTTAGCCAGAAATATGATTAAGTTGATGGTGGCCCACCAACTCCCAGCCTTATAAAGGTTCGCAAGATTCTCAACCTCCAAGCCCCAAAGCTGTGGCACTGGACTTTGAACTATGTGGGAAAGCAATGCAAAAGTAACAATAGAAATGTGAGATTATGTTGAAATAGTTCAGTCAACATAGGAACATTTTTCATAACCTCAGTTTGACGTCATGTTTGATATTCAGTACTCTAGCAAACAGACCTTTAATTTGGTTGCAAAACACCTGAGATCATGAAATGGTCTAACAGTCTCCTCATAAACTTAACTTCCATTAAATTGAAAGCCATGTCATAAATATCAAACAGTATTATTAGAAAATATAGATCATTCCATAAGTGCCTTCTGAAGGTTCTGAAGCTCCGTCCTCTGAAGCAGCTAGTGCTGGCACTGTTGGAGACAGGATGTTGGACTACATGGATCACTGGTCTGACAATTCCTATGCACTATGCACGTGGGGGTATTGATATTTGTTCAAAATATTTGGATAAGGGGCTCTGCAAATGACAGTACAAATGTTTTAGGACTGTGGTATTGTAAACTGGCAGATGGAAAAACTATTTGCAAATTTGGATTCATAGTGAGAAATATTTCTGACTGACCCAAATAGTGTCACACAATTTTTCATTTTAAAAATAACTTTCTGTTGTCTTGGAAATTGTGCTTTACTTCTGGTGCTGTTTCAATCTACAGCACAGTCTGTGCACAAGGAAGAATCCGAGTTACCATTATGTTGATTTTTAGCACTTGGCATCTTCAGTCATTACAATCCTGCTGTTTATTCCTTCGATACCTCAGACTGTGTTGTCATAAGCAAGGCTTAGGCATTTTCCATGCTAAAGAGTTACTATCTAATAATGGAGTAAATTTTTCAAATGTGCCTAAAATCCCATTTTTAAAAGTGATGCAGGCACTTTGACTCCTGAGTTCCATTGACATTCAATGACATTTGCAGTAAAATTTGCAAACATGCCTAAGTTACTTAGGGGCCTACGGTTGGGATTGCTTAACTCCCATTTATATTCATGAGAGTTAGGTGCCTAAGTATCTTTGTGAATCCCACCCTAAGTCTCATTGAAAATCAGGGAGTTAGGAGCCTCTGTCATTTAGGCCCTATAATAATTTTTATTTTAAATCTTCAGTTGGTGTAAATTGGAATAGCTCCACTGAGTTCAATGGAGATATACTGACTTTCAGTAGCTGTAGGTCTAGTTTGCTACCAAGCTGAACTCTCTGAAAAGAATATAGAGAATAGCAATGTTTTCCCAAGTAATGCTTTTTTAAATTTTAACGTAGACATTGTTTTGTCTTCTGAATCCATTATCCTATTTAGTGCCTATTAGGGTTTAATCTTTACCACCAGATTATTTGTTATTTATTAGCAGTGTATTAAGTGGTTAAGGGCAGTCCACTGTCAGTGAGATATCATAATTATTCTGTGTGATCTCTGTGAAAAATGACAAATCTGTAGATTAGCCACTTTTTTATCTCTTATCTTTGCCTAATTTATTCTTGACACTTTATTTTTTGTCTGCATAAGAAAGTTGAATAAGCAATGTCATCCCTCGGGATAAGACAATCACATAGGGGAGGAGACTGATGTATCCTGCATTTGCAGTTTTTAAGATGATCAAAGATAGCCTCTTTGTTGTAACTTTTTTAATTTCACCAATTACTTCTTAAAGGCTTACACAATTAGCTGGGATGAAATACTTCTATAACTTCTGCAGACATATTTTTTTCTTCCTAATTAGGATTGCAGCCATGCATTTTGGCTAGCACTACATCAAACACATTCAGGTATAGATATTGTGCCATATACTTGAGCTAGTCAAAAAATGGCCTTTGGTTGGCTGATCTCGCGTTGATCATTTTATTAGCACATTTAAGAGGTTTGTATTTGAGAAACCTTTTCCTAACTCTTGTGTTCTTGCCTTGATAAGGTGTCTAAAATATTTTGCAATTGAGAGATTTGTTAGCAAATGTGAAATTATTTTTATTTGTACAATAATAAAGTAGTTTATACATTAGATCAGTGTTTCCCGAACTTGGGACGCCCCTTGTGTAGGGAAAGCCCCTGGCAGGCTGGGCCAGTTTGTTTACCTGCCCCGTCCGCAGGTTCGGACGATCGCGGCTCCCACTGGCTGCGGAAAGCTGCTCCAGGCCCGCGCCGCTTCCAGCAGCTCCCATTTGCCTGGAGCAGGGAACCGCAGCCAGTGGGAACCGCGATTGTCCGAACCTGCGGATAGGGCAGGTAAACAAACTGTCCCGGCCCACCAAGAGCTTTACCTACACAAGCGGCGTTCCAAGAGGTGGAGAATTTGAGGTCATTGTACTTTCTGAATTGGAATCTAAGTGATTTGCTTCCTCTCTGCCTATATCCGGACCAAAAAAAAAAAAACCAAACCAAAACAACAACAACAACAACAAAACTCCACCTAGCTTTGGCCTGAGTTTCTAATACCAAAACTCAGCAAAAAATAACTTCAACTTTGACTTTCACTGATTTTACTAGGAAAGCTTCAGGGAGAGTATTAGTTCCATAGTTTTAGACTACTGGGGCAATAATATTTTAAGCAGTCATTTTGCTTTGCTTTGTCATTGACTAATCCATGAGTAAGTTTAAAACATTGTAGAAAGACAGTAGTTTCCCATGTTCGCTCACTTTTTAACTAGTTTTCTTTTCTTTTTCTGATTTGCCAGTTACATGGTATAATTAGATTTATCACCAAGAGAATGGAAAGAGCATGTGAGAGAGAATCTTTCTATCCTTTAAAAGATTCCCAGTCCATTCATTAAGAATATATTTTCCCATCAGTGAGCTCACATAAATCCCAATAACTAGTGGAAGTTAGATGTATGCACTGAAAGAACATGCCCATAATATTCTTTTGGGGATTTAGGGAATTTACAGACACATCTTCCATTAAAACTGTCACAATCCTTTAGACTCTTTTAAAAATATCAGCCCTCATTATTATCTTCATATCTTTTCCTCTCTACAATAATTTTGTTTTTCACTGGGTCATATCAATAGCAGGGGGCACTGGCAGCACACTTGGGTGAAGTGTAAGAGACATCATGGTTGAAAGCAGGCCTTGCATGTTTGTTCCTTTGTATGACATTTGTCTCTCAAGCTGGCTAATGCATTGGTTTGATATTCTGTTACACTTATTTTAATGTATTCATCTCTTGAGCACTGCCAGCATACTAGGAGCCGGATAGATAAGAGGCAGACATGTAAATGTTGACCCCTCCCGAGGTCCATTAGCGCTGTTTTACACAAGCCCTTCTCTTGACACAGTACCTGTTAGTGGGTTAAGGTTTTCCCAGCACCCCAGCTTCTCTTCCTCCACAATCAACCCTCCCAATTGCCTTCCTGACTGCCCTAGGCCCCTCCCCAGCTGGCCACATTTCATCTAACTCCCCAGGAGTAAAAGAGCAGCCACAGAGTCCCTCCCAGCAGATCTACCTCTCTGCTGACCCATCACTGTTCAGCAGACTCCTCACACATGGTCTCTTCCCCAGGAAACTTAGCTCAAGTCAGATGCAGATGGTATGGTTTGATACATTATAGTAAAACACTTGGTCTGTTTGGAAGCCAGATCTGTTGGCGACACCAATTTATACCAGCTGAGGACCTGGGCCTTGCTTTAAAGTTTGGCTTTACCCAGAGCATATTAGTATTAGCAGTCATATCCAACTCTCTTTGCTTACAAACTATATAAATTATCAAAATGCAATAGCTCCTGTACAGTTAACAAGCTATCTGTTTTTTCCCTGACATGCCTGCATGCAGAGTGACTTGTCGTGGTATCTTTGCTTTACGATATACATTCTGTAACAGGAGTTGCATTAGTCAAAGAGAAGGGAGAACTTTTTGAGGAGACAATCCCTGGCAGCTGCAAAAGGATAATATGGATAGGTTAATCTGTAAGCTCAAACTTGCTGCTGAGGTGGACTGTGTTAAGGAGATAGAGTTTCTTTAGCCGGAGCCCATTTGTAATTAGATAAGAAATACTGACAGGAGCAGTGAGTTAGTGGCTCCCCTCCAGTGACAGCTATTGACTGAACACTAGGCTGTGCAGGAGATGGTGATGCAGTCAATAAAAGCATCAGGCCTTGTTTGGAGTAACACCGACAATTACTCTGTAATTTGCAGCCTGGAAACGAGCCACAGACATTTCTGCCCTATGTTTAGTGTTGATGAGACCCAGAGCTTCCATTCAATGTTATGTTTACTAGCAAACCACTTGTAGTAAGGATACAATACCACAGAAAGGAAACTCTGATGGGTCAGCATCAGTGCAAGCTTAGTACTGGCTGTGGTTGGTTCAAAGTAGCAGCTAGATTTGGACTATTCATTTGGAAAACTATGGCCCAAGGCAAAGCTCTAACTCTTTGATGGGGAAGAAATGAATTCTTAAGTACATCTGTTACTTATCTTTTGATTAAAAACAAACAAAGAAACTAGAAGTCATTTCCTGAACTACATCTGGGGCTACTAACGCCCGAATCCTACATGCTGCTCTGCATGGGTGGACTCCTGCACCAATGCAGAGCCTCGCTGGTGGGGTCGCGCACAAGTGCAGTTGTCTGCTCATGCCAAGCAATTTGCATGAGTGGGTCCTAAAGCAGAGCGTGCACTCTCTTTGCTTCAGCAGACTCTTAGTCTCTCTCCTACAAGTGTGATCAGTTCTTCAGAGTCATTCTCAGGCATGTAAAGATTTAATTAAAAAAAAAAAGTTATCTAGTGTGTCTGTCAAAGGAGTGCAGTGTGAGCATAGTGTACCAAAAGGATACAGAAATTAACAGTGATCTACAATTTGCTGCATGTTATGTATACAGGCTAATAATAATCAGCCCTGATGCAGCCTCAAAAGTGCTCTAAGCCTATAAAAGTCAGTGCGAACCACAAGGGGCAAAACACGTATTGGGTTTTTTAGCTTTTAAGTATATACTTTTGGTTTTGTTTTTTCTTTGTAATATCCCTCTGACTCTCCCTCAATACCCTCTCTTTTCTAGGCAGCCAGTCTGCTGAAGTATCTCAAAGACAGATGCCCTCCTTCTTCCTGAAATGGTCCGGACAAATGCAATAAAATAGCTTGAATACAAACATGAATAAAGGGGTCATGTCAGTTCAGGAGATTGGCAAGAGAATATAAAACTTTTAACCGCTAGGCTGCTTGTTCATTTCCAGACAAGGTCTGTAGAGTAGGTGATCAAGTGCTTCTTACTTTGTAATTGGTGTTTGGAACCTATGTGAAATAAGATTGGAGGCCTTACTGCTATTGTCAATAGACAAAAATCTATATTTAAAAAAAAAAAACAATACCAAAAACCTTGAAAGGTCCTATTTGGCATCCTTGTTAAGAGTTTCAGAAGAGGTCAAACACTTAAGTCATGGAGACTTAATTCCTCCATTGAATTGACATGGAGACAGCAACAGAGGGTCCTGTGGCACCTTTAAGACTAACAGAAGTATTGGGAGCATAAGCTTTCGTGGGTAAGAACCTCACTTCTTCAGATGCAAGCCATCTGAAGAAGTGAGGTTCTTACCCACGAGGTTCTTACCCACGAAAGCTTATGCTCCCAATACTTCTGTTAGTCTTAAAGGTGCCACAGGACCCTCTGTTGCTTTTTACAGATTCATACTAACATGGCTACCCCTCTGATACTTGACATGGAGACAGTTGATCCTAAAGATGGTGTGGGAGTGCTGGTCTCAGTGCTTTCTGGGAATGAAAAATGTCAGTTTCCAGTGTTGAACAGCACCTTAAATGAATATTTAAAACTAACTAGGGCCTGATCCAAAATGCCCACTGAAGTCAATGGAAAGATACTCATTGATTTTTTTTTAACAGACTTTGGATAAAGATCCTAAAAATAATTATAATTTTTTAAAAATAAAAAGCTTTTAAAATTGTAACAAATTATTAAAATGTTACAGTTTTTGGCTTTGTTTTTTCATTTTTTTACCAGATGTCACAGATGGAATCAGATAAACAAAAATACCTTTAATTAAAGCCATGAAATCTCATGATTACTATTAGTAAATTCAACATGTAGTTCCATAAATTTTAAAAGTTTTCTGCAAACATAAAGACAAATTTCCCATTCTAGTGAATTTACAATCCAAGGGTCTGAGTTCAAATCTGCAACCTACGTGGAACTCAATTGAGATCTACAATCTACACTGTAAACCCTTAAGCACATGCATATGTAAAGATATGCACATGCCTAAGTGTTTGCAGCCCACATATGAAAAGACAGATAAGTACACAAGATGGAGGACAGTAATTGCATGTAGATGTGGGTGTGAAGAGGAGCGACACAAAAACAGAGTTGGTGATGATGAGAGATTACCCACAATTGGACGACAGAGGGGTGGACTGGGTAGACTGTAAGGAGGAGTAAATCAGTGAAGGGTAGAATTGAACATAGAGGAAATGAGAAGAAGGTAAGCAGGAGTTTAGGAAGGAGAGGGGTGGAAAAAGCAGAGCCATTGGAAAGACAAAAAGACTGGAAATTATTAAAAGAGTAAGTAACAGGATTGAGAGGGATAATGAATACTGTGGAAGAGGATGTGCTGGTCAAAGAAAGAATCTGTAGACAGAGATTGGATAGAACGTTTGACAAAGTTAGGGTTAGCATATCTAATAAATAAAAAAAGAGGACCCTCCACGGGCCCTGGCCCCGCCCATTTCCCCACCCCCTAGCCCCGCCCCAAATCCGCACCGTCCCCACCCTAACTCCGCCCCCTCTTCCCTCCCACTCCCAGCCACGGGGAAAGGGCTGACCCAGCGCTACCGGCTTCACGGTTTGCCGGGCAGCCCCCAGACCCTGCGCCCCCGGCCGGCACTTCCCCAGCACAGCTGGAGCCCGGGAGGGGAAGCGCCCAGCCGGGGGCGCAGGGTCTGGAGGCTGCCCGGCAAACCGTGAAGCCAGTAGCACTCGGGCTTTGGGCAGCCCCTATGCCTCCGGACCCTGCGCCCCCGGCTGGGCACTTCCCCTCCCGGGCTCCGGCGGCGCAGGGTCCGGAGGCACGGGGGCTGCCCGAAGTCAGTAGCGCTCGGGCAGCCCGGCTCTTAAACAGAGCCGAGCTGCCCGAGTGCTACCGGCTTCGGGCAGCCCCCCCTGCCTCCGGACCCCGAGCCGCGGGCCAGGCACTTCCCTTCCCGGGCTCTAGCTGAGCTGCTCCGCTCCTCCTCTCTCAGACTTTAAGAGCCGAGCTGCCCGAGCCAGCGCTACCGGCTTCGGGCAGTCCCCCTTGCCTCCGGACCCCGAGCCGCCGGAGCAGAGCAGCTGGAGCCGGGGAGGAGAAGTGCCTGGCCGGCGGCTCAGGGTCCGGAGGCAGGGGGGGCTGCCCGAAGCCGGTAGTGCTGGCTCGGGCAGCTCGGCTCTTAAAGTCTGAGAGGGGAGGAGCGGAGCAGAGTAGCCGCGGGAGGGGAAGTGCCCGGCCGGCATTTTCCCGGACATGTTTGGCTTTTCGGCAATTCCCCCCGGACGGGGGTTTGATTGCCAAAAAGCAGGACATGTCTGGGAAAAACCGGACGTATGGTAACCCTAGACAAAGTACTTACCAGTTGAAAGACAGTTGCATTAAGATCCTCTGTGATTAGATTAGCTATATTTGATACATTTGCCATGGGATAAATGTACAAGAATGCCTCACCTGCAGAGGATGGGTATCCTGAACATTTCAAAAGCCATTCAGTCTATGTGGATTTAAGCTATGACATCTCTTTCTGTTCCATTTGCAGATAATTTTTTTTCAGTATAACCTAGTTGAGGGGTAGCGTTAAATTCATGCATGCATATCTTCTGACTCTCATGGTTGCTTTGTCTATTTGCTGCTTTAACTAACCTAGTTTATATTTTGTATTTATAGGGTACCAATCAGCACAGTATCTTGGCATCAAATGCTTTATTAACATAAAGATTGAGATTAATCAAAACAGAGTCTGCATGGCCACCCAAGGATTCAGTGTCTTACTCTTGGGGACTTCCTACCTCCCCCTGTTGTCTTCCTGTTTCTGCAGAAAAAGGAGGCTTTGCACAACCAGTCTCTTAAAACTCTTAAAACTGCAATTAGAGAACAGAAACAAAGTGAGTTACATGTAGTGGAATGATGAATCTCTGAGTGTCCAGTGGCTTAAACTGTCATGGAATTCAGCAGGATGGTTCAGGATCTCTTTTCTAGCTTGTTGTCATTCATCCCTCAAAAACTGTTTGGTTAATCTTTTCCAAGAAGTAGTTCTAGAGCTGTTTGCAGCAGATGACATGTGGATCCAAGGTTTACTGATGCAATATGGGTTTATCAGCTAATTGACTATTAACAATAGGTCAACCAGCTGTGATTTGACAGACTTTAGAACAAAGAACAAGGCAGTCTTAAATTCCTTACCAGCTGTCCCATAGTTGTGCAAACAATCCCCAGGTTGTTGTCAGAGAGGATCAGAGTAGGTTTTGTGTCATCAGTGTTCTGGTCTTGCAGTTTTTATGCTGCTTCTGACACAGTTCAGTGGTGAGCCATGGTGATTTTACGTGGTATAGTTTGGGACCAAGATGCCACTGGTTGTGGCTAATACTTGGTTGTATTGCTCAGTCAGGCCACTATGGTCTTGTCTTGTAGTTGGACATTTCTCTCCGCTAGTGCATACTGGAAATTTGTCAGACTTCAGTTTGGCTTTCGTTTTTAAGTTACTAGTCTATTGATATTTAAATAAACACATAGTTATCATGGGAAAAATTTCATACTAAATACCATCTGCCAGTACATCTGGAAGTCTCTTCAGTACTCTTTAGTAACCTTTGGGTACTCATGATATATATCAGGCAACAGATGTACAAATAAGATGTATAAGTTTCAATGTGATATGTTACATTTATACACACTTTTTAAAATCACAAAATGCTTTACGGACTATAAGTGCACTTCACCCACCATATACAGACACCTTTAAGGTGGAACACAACAACTCTTTAACAGCACCTGGACAGCAAATGATGTGTAGAGTATTAAATTGAAACTTCAGGAGGTCATGTAGGTAGGCAGAATGTAATTAGATAAATTGGAATTTTGCCTGGGTATTGAGATTAAGTGTCATGAGCTATTTAATATCAAGTGGACTTCAGTTGTATATATCATCAAAAGGTAGCAGTTCCAGAAACAGTCCTCAATCACACCTTCCTGGGATTCCTGGCTCAATACTAACATTGGCTCTGATCCAATGCCCATTGAAGTTAATAGAAAATCCCCCATTGTCTTCAATAGGCTTTGGATCAGACACTTTGAGGGGAAAGTGCCAGCTACTGAATCACCAAACTGCTTCCTACAGCACCTGTGTTTTCCCTGGAGGACACCCAGCCAAGAGCAGACAAGGAATGATCCTGCTCAGTCTGAGAGATCTGAAAAGATCAAAGCCCAAGGTGGTATGGCTACAGGGCATGAACTGAACAAAACAAAACTCCACAAATGTCATCATTGTGCAGTAAGATTTCCTGTGGGACAATTCTTTAATTCTATGTGGATGGCGGCCCAGCAGAAAGGATGAAAAACACAAACACGGGAAGAGGTTGAGTGGACATTGAGGTTTTTTTGATCAAGGCTTATGCAAATAATAAATTGTCCATAGCTCTACTAATAAAACTACCAAACAAATGCAGGGCCTTGTAAAGTAGTTGAACAGGCACATTGCTAAAACATTTGATTCATATAAACACTGTCTTCATCGAAGTATTGTAAAGGTGGCCACCCCATATTGGCCTCTAGCCCAGCACTCTGTCAATTTGTTTGCAGTCCTGAATGGTTCTGAGTTTACCCATGGAATCAAGGCTCTTACATCTGCTGTACAGGTCGACTTTCTGCAAGCTTGTGATAGTGAACTGTACTAAATCTTTCTAAACAACCTTATACCCAAAATACATATAGGTAATTAGGAACCTGTTTATTACGATTGGTGTAATGAATAATTACTCTTGAGGCATTCTTATTACTGGACAGCACACCTGCATCTCCAGAGACAATCACATTAATTGTAAAGTGCATATTTTTTTCCCTACACAGCTTACATCAGCCTACTTTGCAAAATCTAAAATCAGCAAAGCATTTTAGCTTTATAGCAATGATTTATGGACAGGAACCTGAGTGTATTTGTGTTTGGATTAGATTTTATTTTATTTTTGTAGTTGGCTAAAAAAGCCTTTCTTTTTCAAACCCAGGCAAGTGTTAGTTAATTGAAGAAAGGGAGAATAGATTTAATAGAAACTTCAGGTTTGTTCTTGTCCTCTACAAACACTGGTGAATATTGCCTGGTTTTATGTTTGCATAATGCATGTTAATTGACAGAGTTTCAAAGATGTGTGGCAATATATTTGGAGTATTTTGTCAATAACAAATAGTGAGCTGCTATATTACATTATCAATGAAACATTCCACCTAAGTAGCACAAAAGTCCCATTTAATCATCATTTCCATTACAAATTTATTGTGTGAATCTTAATGTACAAGAAAATAAAAAATGCTATCAATCTGGGATACTTATATTGTCAGTTACAATACTAAATCATGGAATAAGATTGAAACATACAATTGTACATGTATCCAAGAGTTTTTTCTCTTAGACCCTCCAGGGTCCTATTTTAATAAGTAGATGAATATAATGGCCCGTTTAGTTTATGATGTACTTCACATGCGTTGCATACTATTCTGAAGATCACAACGTTCAGTATCACATGCTATTCTAATAATCAAGTTGCAAGTTTCATTTTCAGATAGCTAATATCATTTCTACAAATACAGACATTTATTTTTTATTTTTGCCAACAGTGTTTGTCTGGAATAACAAAAAGTAACATTGAAGAGTTTGCATTTGGTGGAATATTATTCGAATTCGACACAGGGCACAAGGAGCCCAGTTCTCTGCAGTTTAATAGAAGCAGGGTTTTTTTTTTTTTTTTAACAATAGAATATCATTTCTAGAAATAATGTGTCCAAGAAGCTATTTTTTTTCAGAAATACTATGGGAAGGGCAGATTTCCTGACAAGTTAACAACAGCTACCTTCATATGCAGGGGTACAAAAAATGTTCCCCATAATTGATTCTATTACTAAAGTTCCTGTCGAATCTGAGAGTGGCAGTCAAGGTGTGGAATCACTTCTTCTTTCAATGCAGTTTGGATAGCCACAAAATAGGAAAGTCCTAGTGTTCTGCCATTGTGTTTCAAACCATGAAGGCAAATCATAAGCTCATGTAATTGGTGTAGCATTATTATTTCAGGCGACCTATTGCTGCTGATAGTGGGGTGGGGTGAAGGGAGGAAAGCGGCTTCAGCAGTGTTACTAAGCATGCTCAGTACCAGTCAAGCAGCAAATCTAGGTGCCTGCCTGCCTGCCTGTCCTTCCCGCCACACACATACACATGTCCCCTCTGCCAATTTACACTGACCAAGGATCTGGCCCTTCATATCAGGACATTGCATCATCATCATCCACATATACCATAAGGATGCAACATTACAATGAAAACACCCCAGAGCATTGTCAGGATAGTGAGCTATGATTATTCTTTGGTTCATTCTGAGTCCAGCTGACATAATCACCTTTCTCTTGCTCCTATCCAATTCCTGGTTTCTTGGAAGTTGGGAAGAATCCTTCTACCTAGTCCACTTGCCAGCATTCCCTCAAATCCTTTTGTCATAGGTTGTATGGGAGTGGGCCTGTGATTGGTCTTATGTTCATTCTATCTGGCACTAGGCAGAACAAGAGAATCTTCACTGACGCTTGGGACTCCATGAGCTGCAATTGGGAACTCTGATTAGATGAAGGTAGCTCTAAATCAGGGGTCAAACACGCGGGCGGCCCGCGGAGCTCTTCCCTGCGGCCCGTGGAGCTCCCCACGCCCCCTCCCCCTGTTACTTCCTGTCGCCGCCAAACTCCCCTCACCCCTGCCCCCCGAGTTATTTTCTGTGCCTGCTAAGCTCCTCGTGCGCTGCTCCCCAATATTTGGGGCACCTGCCACCCCCGTGCGCCTCCCCCCAGGAGTGTCTCCCGGCACCCACTTGCTGCCTCCTCACTGCCCCAGAGCCTGGAGCCTGCAGCACACAGTGACTCAGGAGCCTGCAGCACTCGGCTCTGCAGGCTGCCAGCTTCCGGCAGGTCCTAGTGTCCCTCTTCACTATGGCCAGGGCAGGCTGCCCTTCCCCTGCCCTTCTGCCCTAATCCTGAGCCTCTCTCTTCAGTGAGGTGCTGCCACCCTGGAGTCGCTCTAGGTAAGCGATGCCAGGTCGGAGCCCACACCCCGCACCCCAACCCCCCTGTCCGGAGCCCCCTGCCACATCCCACACCCTCCCGCACCCCAACTCCCTGTCCTGAGCCCCTTGCCACACCCTGCACCCCAACCCCCTGCTGCACCTCTCACCTCTCCTGCACCCCAACTCCCTGCCCTGAGCCTCCTGCCACACCCTGCACCCCTGCTGCACCCCGCACCCCTGCTGCACCCCACACCCCAATTCCCTTCCCCGAGCCCTTGCCGTACCCTACAAACCTCCTGCACCTCAACTCCCTGCCCTGAGCCCCCATCACATCCCTCACCCCTCCTGCACTGCCTGAGGGCAGAGAGGGGGCAGAGTTGGGGTGAGGACTTCGGGGAAGGGGTTGGAATGGGGGCAGGGAAGAGGTGGGGCAGGGGCGGGGCCTCATGGAAGGGGTGGAGTGGGGGTGGGGCTGGGAGCAGCAAGAGGTGGGTGTCAGTGATGCGGCCCTCGGGCCAATGCACTAGTCCTCATGCGGCCTTCATGGTCATTTGAGTTTGAGGCCACTGCTCTAAATTCTGTGGCTGAATGTATGTGGTATTGTTGAATGTGTTTCTTTATAAAGCACTCATGTCAGTATCTCCTAATGGAAATAATAATTTCCTTTGGTCAGTCTCAACCTAGGCATTATCCTGCCTTAAAGAGTTCATCCTCAGCAGCATTTGTACATTTTGCTTGTTCGTATGACTATTTATTTCCATTTCTCTGTTTACATGAGGGGTCTTTATAAATGAGTGACAATAAAGGGTCACATTACATGCAGGAGAAAAGGAGTTAAATTGCGAGTGAGCCTTGAAGTTTGTTTAAAGTCCACATGAAAATCCCGAAGCTGCATACATTTTTATGAAATAGATTTATAGATTATATGAATATGTTTAATTATCTTTGCAGTTTTAAGAGTATTTTTATTAATGTGCTCTATGCAACTAGACACACCAATAAAATATCAGAGCTTCCCATGAATCTCAGCTATTTCTTGGAGAAAAAGATTAAAAATGGAATTGAATTATGAATTGTTATTCTTCACTATGAAAGCCAAAAGCCAACTGAAGAGCACTAATCCTCAAAACAAAACCCTATCCGATTCTCCTCCACTACCACCAATAGGATTAATAACTTGAAGGTAAAGTAGTGATATTTGTCAACACACTTTTGACTTTCCCCAGAGCATTAATTTAGGTGGTAGTTTCCTTTTATATGCAAAATGGCCTGTCAAAATTATGAAGAGAATTCTGACACCTGCCTCTACACCAATGCCTCAAAGCAAAGGTGAGGCAACATGCTACTGAGGATGCTATTGCATCACTTACTTGGTTTGATTTAAAAGAGGGAGGGAGGCTGTTTGTTGCAATGACACAGATTCCACTATAAAATAAATCCCCAGTGGAGTTAAGCCATTTGATTAAAGCAAAAACTAAAGTAATAATAATAAAAAATAACTCAGATACATCATATCATTATTGGAAAGCTATGAATTAAATATCAAGAGTCAGTGAAAAAACCCTAAATGACAAGATAAACTGTTCATTTGGAATAAATTGTTCAATATTCATGCAAAGAAATTTTAAAATACGCAGAGAATTTTTCATTAATACACAAATATCCAAATATAGTCCTATCCCAGTTGTCTTTAAACTAAACATAGAATCATAGAACTGGAAGGGATCTAGTCTAGGTCATCTAGTCCAGTCCCCTGCACTCGTGGCAGGACTAATTATCTAGACCATCCCTGACAGGTGTATGTCTAACCTGCTCTTAAAAATCTTCAATAATGGAGATTCCACAACCTCCCTAGGCAATTTATTCCAGTATTTAACCACCCTGAGAGTTAGGAAGTTTTTCCTAATGTCCAGCCTAAACCTTCCTTGCTGCAATTTAAGCCCATTGCTTCTTGTCCTATCCACAGAGGTTAAGAACAACAATTTTTCTTCCTCCTCCTCGTAACATACTTGAAAACTGTTATCATGTCCCCTCTCAGTCTTCTCTTTTCCAGACTAAACAAACCCAGTTTTTTCAATCTTCCCTCATAGGTCATGTTTTCTAGACCTTTAATCATTTTTGTTGCTCTTCTCTGGACTCTCTCCAGCTTTCTGAACATCCTTCCTGAAATGTGGCTCCCAGACCTGGACACAATACTCCAGTTGAGGCCTAATCAGAGTGGAGTAGAGCCGAAGAATTACTTCTCATGTGTTGCTTACAATACTCCTGCTAATACATCCCAGAATTATGTTTGCTTTGCTTGCAACAGCGTTACATTGTTGACTCATATTTAGCTTGTGGTCCACTATGATCCCCAGAAACCTTTCCACAGTACTCCTTTCTAGGCAGTCATTTCCCATTTTGTATGTGTGCAACTGATTGCTCTTTCCTAAATGGAGTACTTTGCCTTTGTCCTTATTGAATTTCATCCTATTTACTTCAGATCATTTCTCCAGTTTGTCCTGATCATTTTGAATTTTAATCCTATCCTCCAAAGCACTTGCAACCCCTCTCAGCTTGGTATCATCCTCAAACTTTACAAGTGTACTCTGTATACCATTATCTAAATCATTGATGAAGATATTGAACAGAACTAGACCCAGAACTGATCTCTGCGGGACCTCACTCGTTATGCCCTTCCAGCATGACTGTGAATCACTCATAACTACTCTCTGGGAATGGTTTTTCCAACCAGTTATGCACCCACCTTATAGTAGCATCATCTAGATTGCATTTCCCTAGTTTATTTATGAGAAGGTCATGCGGGACAGTATCAAAAGCTTTACTAAAGTCAAGTGGGGATAGCTTCCCCACTGTCCACAAGGCTTGTTACCCTGTCAAAGAAAACTATCAGGTTGGTTTGCACTATTTGTTTTTGACAAATCCATGCTGACTGTTACTTACTACCTTATTATCTTTTAGATGTTTGAAAATTGATTGCTTAATTATTTGCTCTATTATCTTTCTCGGTACAGAAGTTAAGCAGACTGGTCTGTAATTCCCCGGGTTATTTCCCTTTTTATAGATTGGCACTATATTTGCTTTTTTCCAGCACAACCAACCTTCTTGGTGAAAATCGAAACAAAGAAGTCATTAAGCACCTCTGCCATTTCCACATTTTCTGTTACTATGTTTCCCCCTTCAATGAGGCATCTCAAATGTTTGAAGAACTTGCCAATACATTAAGGGCTTGTCTATACAAAAATGATGCACTGATTTAACTTTAGTTATACCAAGCAAACCCCTGTGTGGACACTCTTATTTCAGTTTAAGCAGCTTATTTTGGTATAGACTAAACTGATTTCTAATCAACTTAAGGTAAACTGAAATAAATTGGTTTAAACTGAAGTAAGTGTCAACACAGCCTTTTGCAATGATTTAAGTAGAGCTGTTTAAAATCACGCTTGTAATTAAACTAATACAACTTTCTTGTGTGGGCAAGGACTAGCTTAACCAGAAGTTATGGTCTTGATGTAGAAATCACTGGGTGAAATTCTATGGCCTGTGTTACATAGGTCCTGGAACTAGGGGTGCTGTGGGTGCTGCAGCACCCCCTGGCTTGAAGTGGTTTCCATCATATACAGGGGTTACAGTTTGGTTCAATGTCTCTCAGCACCCCCACTATACAAATTGTTCTTGCAATCCTGGTGTGTTATGCAAGCAACCTGACTAGATGATCTGACCTTATATATATATATATATTAACATTACCATGATTGAGTGCCTCAGACATATAATGTCAAGGTTATGTAAAGCCTATGGTATTATCCTGGCCCCATTGAAGACAATAGCAGTTTTGCCTTTGATTTAAATGCACCTAGCATTTCATCTTTAGGGTACGTCTACACTACAATAAAAGACTCATGGCACAGCTGTGGCTGGCCTGGATCAGCTGACTCAGGCTCACAGGGTTCAGAGTGTGAGGCTCTAGGTTTGCCACGTGTTTGGTTTTCCACTGGAATACCTGTTTAAAGTCCAGTTGGCTCCCTGCCCAGCTCTGTGTGGCTCCCAGGAAGTGGCTGGCATGTCTGACTCCTAAGTGGAGGGGGGGCCAGAAGGGCTCCGTGCACTGCCTCTGCCCACAGGCGTTGCCCTGAGCACTGGCACTGCAGCTCCCATTGGCCAGGAACTGCCACATGAGGTCAGTGCTGCCTGGAGCCTGCACCACTCCCCCCAAACGTTTGCTCCAGCCCGGAGCCCCCTCCGCACTTCAATCCCTTGGCTCCAGCCCTGAGCCCCCTCCTGTTGAAATTTCACGGCCAGTCCTGTGAGCAATCTTCTGATTGTTTTTGGAGTCATAATGCCTTTTTCTCTCACAAACCCTTCATAAAAGGGAATAATAATTATAATTATAATTAATTAATAAAAACAAACTTGAATATGTTTTTCAAAGTTGGCTCTGGAATGGTGACTACAGTATTAAAACATAAGATTATTGTGGGTATAAAACAATGTACTTTGCCTCTAAAACTAGATGTCCTATGTCCTGCCTACTGATTTTTCCCAAATATTGTCATGACTAAAATCACAGCATACACACCAAAGTGTCCATGAGGAAGCTGCATTGACATGTATTTGTAAATCTTCTGTGCTTGCAAATGGATAGGATGGTGCATTTCCTAACATACTTAAACAAATACAGTGAATGCAAAGGTCGCCTCTGCTGGGAGACTGATTTGGCAGTTGTGTTTTTTATAGTATTTAGTGAAATATAGTGAAAAATCTTATAATATGGAAAACGGTCTTACCCTACATCTCTGATGGCTGCCTTAAGATATGTCTGTAGCAGGTGAAGTAACACAGTAAGTAGTTAGAGTGCCCAACCATACAATACTTCACTTAAAGCAAAAAGCTGTGATTTCTAGTCTATTCAACTAGAAATTTCTCAAGACCAGGATAATAGCTCTGAGAGCAAAGTACACAAAACCCGACCTAGTAGCCTCCTTTTAGCTTTTATCTCTTGATTTAACTCTTAAGAAAGAATCCTATTTTCTTTTCAGACCAAATGTCATAATGCCTATTAGACCAGCAGCTGATACACACAGTGAGATTCATTGTAGTACACAAAACTCCATTGTGATCAAAATCTGGGTAGGGTAGGGCTTGTTGCTGGACTTCCTCTTGCCTTTGATCTTTTTAAACCCATCAGAAAGGATAATAGAAAAGAAACAGAAATAACAGTTAGCTGCCTTTCCTCTGTGATTGGCACATATGTATCAAGCTGTTATGCAGTCCTTGTGCTGCAGGGGTGGATGAGGTATGTGGGAGCATATACAAGAAGGATATCCTGAAGTAGTGTAGGAGACTATAAAGCAGGCAACAGGCCAATAATTTTGTCACGCTATTCTTTCAGGCAGCAGAAATCCTCCTGCATGATGTCTGAAAGCTTTAAGGTGGCTCTTGCTAGAGACAAATGATACTTGTTGGAAAAGAACAATACTTCCTCTTCTCGGAGAAAATATATTAATAATACTGGAAAGATGAGTTTTATTGTGAACAATGACAGGTCTTTTACTGTGCTAGACTAAAGTTAATTAGAGAAACTTTTCAATCCTTTCGAAAAAGTAGAGAATAAAATTTAGTTATGAATGAAGATCCCATTTTAAATTTGAAGTTATATCAATGTTGTTTAAACATCATATGATATTATGTATGTGTCTGTATTCTTATCAAACTGTCTGTACTGGGCTAGCTTGATTATCACTTCAAAAGGTTTTTTTTTTTCCTCTTAATTAATTGGCCTCTCAGAGTTGGTAAGACAACTCCCACCTGTTTATGCTTTCTGTATGTGTGTATATATATCTCCTCAATATATGTTCCATTCTATATGCATCCGAAGAAGTGGGCTGTAGTCCACGAAAGCTTATGCTCTAATAAATTTGTTAGTCTCTAAGGTGCCACAAGTACTCCTGTTCTTAAATTTGCTTAATTAAATCATTTTTCTAACTCTATATTTAAATTTGAGGAAGGAAGGGTCAAGAATGTACCTATGTAAAAATGGCAAACTATTAACCAAAATTTTGCTCTCTATGTATTTCACATATATACTGTATGTTACTGTATTGATAAAAATAAGTGTTACTACTTCTGGATTGTAGAACCAGTATATCTGTAAGAGATGAATCTGATTCCTATTTGACTCATACATCAACAAAAAAATCTGTTAACTGTAGTGATTTTCATTAAAAAATTGACAATGGCTGCCACTGGAAAGTATGTCAAATGTTATATTTGTTTCCTATTGTGTTATATATATTTTCTATCCTGGATATAAATTGCAATATATTAGATCTCTGATTGGGAACTATAGACAAATGTTGGTATCTTAGTGACAACCATTATAATTTCCAGTTACAGAATCTTTACTCTGAGGTGTACATCTCAGCTGAACCTAGCTGCTATAACACCTTAGGAGGGTCAGAGTGCAATGGTTGGTTAAGCCATGGGGAACACAGCTTGATGTTCAGATCCCCAGACAAGTTTTCAAGGCTGGCAGTGAGGAAGGAAAACATCTTTTACTTGTAAACAAAGCAAATTTGAGATGGAAATTTGGAATCAGCTACCTTAGAGATTACATATTGTACATACAGAGTGAAACCCCTAGATCCATTGAAGTCAGTGGCAAAACTCCCATTGACTTCAATGGGGACAGAATTTCACACATGGAACCTAAAAAGAAGTAACTGAAAGATAATGAACATGAGCCCCATTGATGCAATTTGTACAAGTCACTTTTCAGAGGGAAAAAAACGCACTTGAAGTATAATTTGATATGGGTTGGGTTTTGGGGGTTTTTGTGGGGGGGAGGGAGGGTGAAGGGGAGGTGGGTTCCTGGGTGGAAATTTAATATTTTTGTTTCCTCATGAAAGTAGGTGATAAACAGCGGCAGCTCCAGGCACCAGCGCTCCAAGCGCGTGCCTGGGGCGGTAAGCCGCGGGGGGCGCCCTGCTGGTCCCTGTGAGGGCGGCAGTCAGGCAGCCTTTGGTGGCACGCCTGTGGGATGTCCGCTGGTCTCACGGATTCGGCGGCAATTCGGCGGCGGGTACGCCGAATCCGCGGGACCGGGGACCTTCCGCAGGTAAGCCGCCGAAGGCAGCCTGCCTGCCTGCTGTGCTTGGGGCGGCAAAAAAGCTAGAGCCGCCCCTGGTCATAAATATCAATGGGTAGTGATATGCAGTGTTGATGTAGCCATGTTGGTTCCAGGATGTTAGAGAGATGAGGTGATATTATCTCACCCACCTTGTTTCTGTAATGGGGAGTGGTGTGAACTTTTCCCAAACAGCCTAGCTCATATGCCTTAATTCTGCAACCCACCCCCTGCTTCAGTACTAGGTCTCAACTTGAACAGAAATGCCTGATTGTGCAGTTGCTTCATGACATGGCTAAATATCCACTATGAATTTAGTTGAGATCGCCAACCTCTTTTAACTTGTGACCTAGTACAGGTATGAACCCTTGTCTCCAGGGATGAAATACTAATGCACTAAACCACTGTTCCACCTAGCCGTACTAATTGTTGTCCTTCGTAAAATCTAGGGAAAATTGTACCTTGATTGAAATTATTCTTATGGAGATGTTTCTCTTGTTATTGTCCATTAAGGCAAAGAAAATTTAAAAAGAAGTTTAATAAAAATAATCAGAATTAAATCACACCTCTAACTAAATAACACATAGGGAAATTTACTACTCTTCCACATTTCAGACCATTTCATTTACTCAGAAAAATCTCCCAGGACCCAAGTAGCAACTGATATCTCTTCTAGTATGGAAAAAAACACTGTGCATGAACAAGTCCCTGCAATTTCATTGCTGAGCTTTTAAGACAGAAAACGCATCTTGGTTTATTTGAGAATCCTTATTTCTTGCAATAAAATTTTATAGCAGACCTATAAATTCTTCACATTGGGATGTCAATGAGGATGACTTGTAAAAATGTGCTAACACAGAGAGCGTAAGTTATAACTAACATTTTTCCCTTAATATAAAGCAATGGCCTGATGATACATGGCATAGTCGTTAATGAATAGTTTTCTTTCTTTCTTTCTTTGAGGTGGGGAGGAGATAATAGAGCTGCTTGCTAAATGATCTCCAAAAATAAGCAAAAAATAAACTGCATGTTGACATTTTTTAACAGATTATGAAAGAGTTTAGAAAAGTACTGTTTAAGATTTGTCGGTCAACAAATGTGTGCAGTGTGAATTAATAGCAAAGATTGGTCAGAAGAAGACAGAAGAGACCAAATGACCTGTTTGACTTTCTCAGCCAACAGATTGTTTCTTTTTATATAAAAGTACTTGCCCATCAGAGTTTTAACACAATATGTATAATAAAGAACTGATTTATAGACTAACTATGATAGTTGAGAAAAAAACATGTTCAGGATGATGCTTCATTCAAGCGACAGAGTTGAACAAAAAAAAAAGGCCAGTATATAGTAACACTGATGTGCGAATGAGGAATATTTTTTTTTACATAATACAGTCTGACAAAAGAGATGCCAGTTTGAGATAGAAGCCTAAAATATCATACCATGGCGTGGCAAGCCCACACAATTGCTTCCACACCACTTACACCCCACTCTGGGGCTATGCATACAAAGAACAGCTGTTGAGGTGGGTCTCTGGTCTGAATCTGTGGCACCTCAACCACGTGCTGCTCCTTGCTCAGCTTCTGATAAAGCCACAATTTAACCCTAAATAAGGGTTATGTCTCATTTTTGTATTAAAATGGATGTCATAGATTTGTGAAAAAGAGTTGTGAATTGTGGAAAAGGTTTAAGGTACCTATTAAGATTTTTAAGCTGTTAAGTTGACTGAACTGTTTTGTAATATAATAATGTTACTAATCTTCTGAGTCACTTTTTAATAAGCATGATTAGCAATTTGAAACTTAATTTGTGATGTATGTATTTGTTGTCTCTCTTATGATAGCAGAGAAAATAACCTGATTCAATATTAAGAGATCTTGAAATTTTCAAAATTTAATGAGATGGTTTCCAGGATCTTTATGAAATTTGCCAAACGAAAGTACTTCATCAAATCTGCTGGCCATGGAAGGCAAGATTACAGACATTTCATAATTAATATAAAGGATTTCCTATAACTTTAAACATACATTATTCATTAAAAAACTCATTGAGATGATAATTTGTTTTCCTCTTCCCACCCACTCCCCAAAAAGGCAGTTTGAATGGTTAGTAATTTTTTATAAAGAAACCTTGGTTTGTTTTCCTAAGGCTTCACATTGGCTTAAAGTTATGAGTTTAGAAGAGATCCCTCATGGCACTTTCCTGATGCAGGCCATACCTTTAATTCATTATAAAGATGAGCCTTGAGCATATTTGTTAATGTTAATAATGAGTCTGTTTTGTTTGTTTGACAGCAAAATGCTTTGAAGTTTGTGAGAACAATTCAATATAGAATGGGTAGTGAGGTAACATGCCTTAATTCAGGAAAGCACTGAAGCATACACCTAATCCACTCTATTCAGAAGAACACACAAAAAATATGCTTAACTTCAAGTCTGTGTTTAAGATTCATTGAAGGGAATGGGTCTTAAAGAGAGGCTTAAAGTTAAGCATGAACTTATTTGTCTGAATTGGGGTGTCAAGCTCAAGTTGCTTACATAGGATATGACTACATTGCAAATGAAGGAGTAATTGGTAACAATGGTAGTGAAGACATGGTGGCACAGATTTTGGCCTCGGCTAGCAAACTGGACATGTACTCACGGTTTGTGGCAGCTTCTATTATGACAGCTAGCCAATACTGAAGCCCATGCTACCAAGTCTACTATTGTTACCCATGCTAGTGAGGTTGTACCTGCCCTACTATTACACCTTCATTTGTGATGTAGACATACTTTGTATGAACAACTTCAGCTTGACACCCCAATTCAGACAAGTAGACACTTTGACAATGCTTCATTTCTCTGTTATATTATCTTACTGAGTAGCATACTTTTGTTTTGCTAGAAACTGTATTGTTTGTACTGACCTGTTTTATAAATCTCATTGCACTTCACATCCTCTTCACTTCAACTGATAACTGAAAGAATAACTTATGAGGCAGCTATATGGTGGGGACTCACTCACGCGACTTCTTGTTAATGGGAGTCATGTTACTAAATCCCCAAGGAGAACACTGAACAATTATCCCTTAGTATCTTCAAAAGTTTAGTAATCGGTATTTCTACAATATGATGGGAATTCTATTATTGTAATAAGATCCTATCGTTGGTATGCAAATTAACATGAATATTTATGACCCCAAACACAAAATCTACTTGCTCACTTGTTCTGGTGGTGGTGATGATGATGAAACCCTGATGAGATTTCACTTGCCTGTCAGAAAGTTACTTCCCCTCGATGAATTGGCAAGGAGAATTTTTCCAAGACAGTACCACATATCATTTGTTCTCTGATTTTCCAGTTGAATAAGAAACAGTCTATCTTTTAACAAACAATTTACATAGGAATGTTTTACAGTTCAGAAGAATTTAGGGGAAATGTTCACCTTTAACAGTTTTACCTCATCTTAAAGATAACTGAATTAGCTTAAGTGTCATTCACTAAAATCCACTCAGCACTGCATTAGCATTACAAAAGAGACTGGGAGGAAATTACATTTCAAAATGTATTTAAATGTATAATACAAATCCAGTATGTTGTGTTATGTTACCTCTCTCACCCAGGTCTCATTAAGTCAAAATCCTAGAGAGTGTGCTGTCTCTTTAAGACAGAGTAGGTATTGTCCTGATGAGTCAGGGGGCAGCCCACCAATTGGCAGACCCATTGGGTGATAAATGTCCAAAGGCCTCCAGGCTGACTACACATTTTTCATCATTAATTCAGCCTATTGTGAGCTGGTCCACTCGCATTGATTCCAACTAGGGGGCATCATCTGCTGTTAAGAGGGTGATGACTCGCTAAAAATGAAGGCCTGAAACTAATCAAATATAGTTAGAGCCTTTGCTGGCAGCTTACTTGGATAGCTGTGGGGTACTAATAGGAAAGCGCCAGACATGTGGGCAGATCCCTTCAGGCACTGCTTGGCTTTGTATGGGAATGTGATGTTTCCCTTTGAAAGCACGTCATGTGATTATAGCTATTATTAAGTCAAATGCTGTTATGAGAGAGTCTTCTGTCTTTTTATGATTATGTTTTTTCTGGATGCTTTTGCAGTATTAAAAAAAACCAGTGAATTTGGAAATGTCCTGTCAAGTCAAGATCGTACTAAATGATTCACTTACAAAGAGAAAAGAATTCCCTGTGCAAAAATCTTTGTCTGCCTGTCTAATTCATCTGCCTGTCTCTCTGTCTTTCTGTTTCGCCACTTATTTATCTATTTATCTAAGGACTTCACTTCTTTTGTGAGCAAGTAAGACAAATGAAGTGCTTGACTTGATGCCTTTGTACAGTGTTTGCCTTTGGATGGTTATGATTCATTTATATGTAATAAGTCCAGTTGGAGGTAAAGAGTGAAGATCTGAGTAAATCACTGCCTAAAGTTAAATTATAGATGCAGACTTATCTTGGTCTTCAGCAACCTTCCAATGTTGCAAAGGGGTGGGTTTTCCACTGTTCTTTTCTTCTTTTTTTCCACATTGCTGAGCATGAGCGTTCTCTAAAAGTTCATATCACTGGAGGCTCCCCCTTGAGGAATTAACATTGCTGGGAGAGAGCTTTTTTTTCAAGAAATTTTTCATTGTTGGTGTGCAGGCTTTCACGGAGTTCATATTGCTGCAGCAGCCCCTCCCATTTTCAGATTCTTGCTTCCTCTGGGATTCTTCTAAAGAGAATTTGCATTCAGGAAACAAGGCATTTTGAATTGGTGGTTGATGCAGCCATCTGATGATTTTCAGTGTCTGAGGCTGTTGCTCTTTTTAAGCGTTGATCTATCCAGGCCCCCTTAAAAATCATTAGTTCAACTTGCAGGTTGTTTTTGTCATCGGTGGATACTCCTTTTCTCATATTGCATAGATTTCAAATTGTGCAGAATACTCATGGTGTAGATTAATTATATTTATGGAACATACTCAGGAAAGACACAGTTCAATGCAATGACTCGAAGTCGGAAGGGCTACTCGCATGTTTAAAGTTAAGCACATGCAACTGTGCTTTTCTGAATTGAAACCTTACTCTCCAGGGTCTTTCTAATCCACCACTTACGGGCCATTCTTACCCAAATGTAACTCCAAAAGGAAGGAATTTCCCTTAAATTTCTAAACTACATTTCTTTTCAAAATCCCAGTGTATTTTGATTAAATACATATTGTTTGCATATTAAATATTTGGATAAACCTGTGATGTTGCAGTCTATATGGTTTTATAAAAAATATGATAATAAGTGAATATAATGTAACTGGGATATGCTTCGTGCAAAAGGTCTCTTGTAAGGTATTGCAAAGCTTCTAATCTGCTGAGTGTGATCATCCCATTTGTATAAATGTACCACGCTTGTATCTAAAACTAGAAATATAAAATATAACTCTGAGGGCCTATTGTAATTATGCAAAGTGTGGGCCATTAATGGTGGTTTGGAATCTTGATGACTCCTATTAACCAGGACCATTGTCTGCAGATGGCTGTGTTTTACCTGTGAGTCTTCCTGTATACATGTGTGCTGGCAAGTGGGTAATGAAGTCTTGCAGTGACATGTGATCATGTCACCTAAACTGGAATCCATCTTTAACCTGGTGCTTTTCTAGTGAGAGGGGGTGGAAACCCAGAGGGACAAAGGGTTCCCACCTTATGCAAAAGATATATAAAGGGGTGGAAGAGAACAGAGAGGGAGAGGAGCCATCATGAAGAATCCCCTAGCTACCACCTGAGCTGGAACAAGATCTGTGCCAAGGAAAGAATTGTGCCCAGGCCTGGAAGGTGTCCAGTCTGAGAAAAGAAACTTACTGAAGCATCTCTGAGGGTGAGATTATCTGTATTCAGTTTGATTAGACATAGATTTGTGCATTTTATTTTATTTTGCGTGGTGACTTACTTTGTTCTGTCTGTTACTACTTGGAACCACTTAAATCCTACTTTCTGTATTTAATAAAATCACTTTTTACTTATTAATTAACTCAGAGTATGTATTAATAGCTGGGGGAGCAAACAACTGTGCATATCTCTCTATCAGTGTTATAGAGGGTGAACAATTTATGAGTTTACCCTGCATAAGCTTTATACAAGGTAAAACGATTTATCTGGGTTTAGACCCCATTGGGAGTTGGGCGTCTGAGTGCTAAAGACAAGCACACTTCTGTGGACTGTTTTCAGGTAAACCTGCAGCTTTGGGGCAAGTAATTCAGACCCTGGGTCTGTGTTGGAGCAGACGGGAGTGTCTGGCTCAGCAAGACAGGATGCTGGAGTCCTGAGCTGGCAGGGAAATCAGGGATAGAAGTAGCCTTGGCACATCGGGTGGCAGCTCCCAAGGGGGTTTCTATGATCCAACCTGTCACAAAACCGTATATGTTTCCTCAGTTTAGTAAGAAATATCATTATTCAATTTTGTATTCATGGGTGTAGTTCATAAATATTGTCAGTCCTGCACAATGGGTATCCTCATTCTGCACAATTTGGTTAAGTCTTTCCCTTAGTTTACACTTCTAGTTTATCATGATATAGATTTGTAAATTCTTGTGTGTGTGTGTATTTTTAAAAATGCTTATGATTTCTCATTAATTTAATTAAGATATTATATGTGTTTCTTGTCTATTTAGCATCTTCAATAAAGTCAGCTTCTTTAATTTCTCCTATACACAAGTAAATGAATGAAACATTATTTCACTCAAACATTTAGAGGCCAAGGAAAGATTTTACAAATAATATCAAAGAGGAGAGAAGTCAGCCAACTGCGAAATTACTGATCATCAGGATTTTTGCCCTAGTTTTGACTGCATATAGCGAACTGGAATCAACGCATTTTTCTGCAGTGTACAGCACTTCTGCTTCACAGTACTTTATACCAATTTGCTGCAGTTGATTACATGTCCATCTTACTAGAGGTATGCTAGATGGTTTGTAGTAAATTTTCTAGTGGAACTTCAGGGAGGGATAATACAGTAAAAAAAGATACGATTATCTGCTAATGTGTGGCTGCCCTTACCGTCCTTTAGAATAAGTAAAAATAGTCTCAAGAAAGGTTAGTTGAACATTTTTCATCCTAAAAAAGTAAAGTGTCTCTCCTCATGGTGTTTTCAATAATGTAGACAATTACAGAACACCTGTTTTGAGCTTATCCCATTTTAGGATTTTATGCGGTGTGTGTGACGGGATCCCTGGGTGTGTAGCCTCAAACTGTGGGAGCACTGTGCCCCCTAAACTCTCCAGCCTGGGCTGTGTTTCACAATGATTTGCTAGTGACAAGCAGCAAACCCCTCCAGGAGCTATCATCACTCAGCACAACCACATGTGGAGCCCCTTGCCCAGCTAGCTTGCAAAAATGCACCCAGAGCCACTCAGGAATCACACAGAGAGAAAGGCACCAGCTAAATCCCACCCAGCTCCCAGCACTGTACCTCAGGAATATACCATCTTGCACTGTTCAAGACCCTTTCTTGAGCAATGCAAGTTTATTAATTTATTCATCATTTCGTCAATGGAAAGTGGATATACACGAGCCTTTGTTAACCTGAGCAAATTTATCAAGCACTTCAGGCAAACTCACTGGTAATGATAAACAGTAAAACAAGATTATTGATTACAAAAGATAGATTTTAAGTGATAGACAAAAAGTCAGAGTTAGTTACCAAAGAAAACAAAATAAGCACACAATCTAAATCTTAAACCTGTAAGTCACTAGGCAGTATTTAGATCAAGCAGTTTTCTCACCCCACTAGATGTTACAGTTCATACTAAACATATTTCACCCTTGAAACCTGGGCTAGTCTCCTCTGCAGTGTAAGTGGTGGGGAGGAGGAAGGCAAAGCATGGGGCCACTATGTTCTGTTTTATACCCTTAGTCCACGTGCTTGGAGAACACACGTCCAGGCATGTCTGGTGGGCATTGCTGAAGGTTGAAGGCAAGGTTGAACAATTCCCCTGGCATGACCTTGTGCAACTGAGTCATTGTATTGTAGCTCCCTTGCTGGACAATGGCTGTTGATGGTTGTTCGACACCCGCCTGGGCATTGGTTAGCTCCCTTGTCCTTGTCTCTAGGGATCTAATATCTGGGCAATTCCCTGACTCAGAGCATGTTTTAGTGACAACCATACAACACAATCTCATACTTCATATGCCCTAATAATATACATATTTAGATAGAACCATGGCTTTCAGCAGATCAGAACCTTTCCCTTGATACCTCACATGACATGCTTTATATGAAATATCACAATTATATATAAACGATGAATATGGGGGTTGCAGGGTGCTCCCCCCGAGGTATAGAGGGTCAGAATGTGCCATGGAGTTCTTTATGTTGATTTCATTACAAGTTAAATGTAGTTGATCATTCTAAGGATGGCCTCTTCAGACATGAACATATAAGTGCTCCTATTGGTGATGAGAGTTGAAGGTGTTCTGCATCTCTCAAAAAACACTAAGTAGCTCAGAGAATTTAGCCCTGGTATAATTATTCAGCCTGGAAGATTCATTTGGTCCTTGCTTGAGCTTTGGAAATGGATGTCACAAAGTGTGATTGGTTACACACATGATGAGAAAGGAAATGTTTCTGAAACTTGTGACCATGTGACACTGGAAATTTAGAAGCTAATTTTAGGATGATGATTTAATTTTCTCACTTACCACCAGCACACTTATAATGTGACCGGGAGAAGTACTGTGTTATGGGTCCAGTTCAGCAAGGCCCTTAAGCACATGCTTTACTTTAGGGACATAAGTTGTCCCATCAAAATTGGTTAGGGACTACACTCATATGCTTAAAGTTAAGCATGTGCCCAAGTATGGGGCCCATAACAGCATCAGTGTAGATGATGGCATTTGAAACAATGTAAGGAAACGACCTGATGACTAAAGTACCCAACATTTTGAATATTAATTTTACACTTTGAAGAGATTTGCATTTAATTTGTATGTCAGTTGCATATGTTATATTTATTTCAGTTTTCATAAATAAAATCTGTTATAACCTAGTACTTCATGCACAACATTTAGGCTTCTCTCTTATTCTGCTATGAACAATGGGCTAGATCCTTAGCCCTGCTAAATCTCCTTTGTGGTGTTGGTTTTTGGTGATTCAGAAAGGACTTACATTTAGCTCTGAAAGGGCAGCAGGGAGTTGCCTTGGCGTGCAGGAAATCCCCAAGTACTGTAAAGATGTCATGATACTCTATGATACCCCCTCTCCACTCCCTGGTTGGGGAGGAAGTGCCATGACTACCATGTTCTGTACTCTGTCAATCCCCGGTGATGAGATGGCACGACTTAGGGTGACCTCAGGCTCTGAGCTGTCTTTTGGCTGATTTATACATTGGCAGCCTTGGAAATTTGGGGGGCAAAGAGGAGGAAATGTTCTCCCTCCTCAGCCATATGAATCAATTTCTGCACTAGCACATTCACTCGCCCAGTCGTTCACATTTTAAAATACAGAATCAGCTTTATCTTTGCAGCAAGGACTTTTTTCCTCCAAATAGAAATACCAGAAAATGTTGACATGAGGAAAATATGATTGTCTTACAACAAGGAAAGTGCCAAATGTTCACCTTTTTTGGCCTGTGACACAATAGTCAGAGCATGTGCACCAGAACCAATATGTTCTTCCTTTGAGCTGAATTCTCTCCCCCACCCCTCAACTCTGAATGGTGTAAAGACTCAAGGACATACGATCCACAGTGTCCAGCTGAAACTGCCCTTCCAGAAGAGAAATTCTAATATCTAGGTAGCCTAATTAGCCAGATCACTGGGCATGAAGGTGGGGATGTGCCAGAACCTCCTGCCAGCAGATGTAGCCTCATATGGTCTTAAACCAGCTTCATAATTTTCACTGTTAGAGGAAGCATTTTTCCTTTCTGTGGGGTGTAGGCCGAGAAATATGCTGTTACTTGTGTTATGGACAGTGACACTAGAGGAAATGGCACATTTCCTTCTAGCTGTGCAAAAGACAATTTGCTGCAGATTGCCTCAAAATGTGGCTATTCAGATTCCTAGCAAGCTTACCACTGATGAAACTCAAACATAAAGAACTACAGTATCATTGCCTTTTCTATCTCAATATCATCAGCATGTTGTTATTACTGTTTGGTTTTCCAACAAGCCTATTTATGTACAACATATTAACACAAGTAATGTAAAATCATTGTGTTTTACTCTTGCTGTGTGTTTATAATAGAAGAACAAAAGCTTCTAATGCTGTGAAGCTATTCCTAGCACAACGTGTGATGGGATGTAATAATTTTCTATTGTGTCAGCAAACATGTCATAGCAGATGTGCTTAATTACATTTTGAGATGTTCAGATACCTATTGTAGGTAAGCACTGCTTGTGAAAAAGTTAATCCTTACATAAGAAATCATAACACTCAGTACATGGATACATGGTTAGACTCTTGAGGGAATTCTGCGCCAAAAATTTAAAAATTAAAAGTTCTGCACACAATATTTTAAAATTTTAAGTTTTATTTGTCAATAATTAAATGTGGAGGATCCAGCATGACATTGGGGACCACAGGCCACTGGCTGCATGAAGTTGGGAGATCACCCTGCAGTCCCTCTCCTCGCCCAGGACACAGAGTCAGTGGTGATACTGCACCCAACCCTGACACAGCACAAGGGCTGGGCCTTCCCCAGAAATGCCCTGGGGCCCTGCCCCTCTGCGCCAGGTGCACTGGGTGTGGGGCAGGCAGGGTCAACCAGGCAGGATCCAAGTCTCAAGGGGCTCAATGTGGGGGGGATCCAGGTGTGGGGTGAGTGAATTCTGTGTGGGACAATCTGGGTGCAGGCAGCTCAGTGGGGAATCTAGGTGTTGGGGGCATCTGGATGCACAGAGGCTTATAGGAGGAGAGGGGGTCCAGGTGCAGGAGAAATGGGACTGTACAGGGGCTTCCAGCTGAAGGTGGTGGGACTCAGCGTGGGGGTCTGGCATGTGGGGAGGTCTCAGCAGTAACGTCTGGATGCTGGGAAGGTGAGACTTGGGTAGTGGCGGTCTTGGTGCAGGTAGTGTGGGGTCAGTGGGGTGGGGGTCTGGATGTGGAGGCTCAGGGTGGTGCAGGAGGTGGGGCTCATCAAGGTGGGGGTTTGAGTGCAGGGAGCTCAGTAGAAGATGGTCTGAGTGTGGAGGTGGGGGTCTGGTTTCAGGGGGACTCCAGATACAGAGGTTGAGGTTCAGTGGGGTGGGGTTTGGGTATGGAGGGCTGTGGGGGTCTGGGTGTACAGGGTAAGGTTTGGCAGGGAATGTCCAGATGCACGGGAGTTGGGCAGATGGGGGAGCATATCCTCGTACAGTGACTCCCCCGTGGCTGAGGAGTGATGGGGCAGGAAGCGGGGGAGGATGCTGAGCTTCCTGCAGCCGGGAAGGTTTCTGGGAGTGGGTCTCACACAGCCCCAGCTGTGAGGGGAAGAGGAAGCCCCATTCTCTTCCATCTCCAGCTCAGCCAGGACTCGCAGCTGATCCTGGCACAGGGCAGGAGCCACCAGCAGGGATGTCCCCAGCCCTGCAGTGAGTTACCTCTCTGTTGACTGCTCCTGGTGCCTGAAATGGCATACCTGAGCTGTTAGGGAGGGGTGCATGACTGCTCTTGCAGTTTCCCTATGCTTTCCTATCAAAAAGTCATTTTTCTGCAGGTAGCAAGAAATCTGTGTGGGGGCAGGAATTCTGTGCACACACAGTGGTGCACAATTCCTGCAGGAGTAATGGCTAGGGTCTGATTCCCCCACTTGTACCTTGTGCAGTCATCTATGCCTCAGTGGAGAATGCAAGGTGGGCATATGTTTGTGAATTTTCACCTGTGTACATAGAGCAACTGTTGGAGCTGATTTGTTGACATCCCAGTGGAGACTGGGCTAAAATAGTCAAGGTGAGAAAAGATAAAGGCGTGGGTAGCAGTGAGAGGACTGCTACTGAAGCAACTGGGACAAATTCTGTGTCTACTACAAAAGTGTGTAATGTATCTTCATTCATATAAGTTGCCTTTGGTTAATGGCTTCTTAATTCATAATGTGGTGTTTTTATTATTAACTATTCTTATTTAGTAGCATCAGCAAAATAAAATAAAATAAAATAAAGACTAGCCACCTTGCAAGAAAAGAGCTGAATTTATTACATTTATGAATTAGTTTCTATCCCAAGTGTGGGTGAGATTTTCAAATCAGTTGTGGCTCCTTGGCACCAGTCAGGTGGCTCAAATGGGCCATGATCCATAGGGGAATTCACTACTAGAATAAATGTGCTGGATCTAAGACCTGTTCTTAAGACCCCTTCCTGGTATGGAATCATGACAGTAATACAGGAGGTGAGATGTGACATGCAGGAGAGAATTTAGTCCTGTATATTTTAACAGTGATGGCAAAAATATTGCATTTGCTAAGGGCAGGTCTACACTTAAAAAACTGCAGCAGTGCAGTTGCACCAGAAGCTTTCATGTTGACATAGTACTGTCTACACCGGGGGTTAGGTCAGTATAACTGTTTTTTCACACACCCCGAGCAATGTAGTTATACCAACATAAGTTTGTAGCATAGACCTGGCCTAAGCTAGTTATTCATCCATGTAAGATCTTTCCCTTCCCTTCTTTGCCGTTGAGTTCAACACTGTTTCCTTCAGTAGCTGCCTCATCAAGGGATCAGAGCTGTTTTGAAGTCAATCTCATTTTAAAACTCCAGAGAAAAATAGAGTACATTTAATATAAGTTGCAAGTTGTAAACCAATATATACAGGCTAAGTGCTGAAGTGCTATGCAGTCCTAGTGTAGTCTCTATAGAGGGTGAATTTTACACAGTGGAAAGGACATCAGGTCTACAGCATACATTATGGCCAAGATTTTCAAAAGTGACTAGTGATTTTTGGGTGCTGCTATTTTTAGCTGTTTGACTTGAGTGGATTGATTTTCAGAGGGTAGATTGAAAGTCACTTTTGAAAATCTTTTGGCCACCATGTATGCTGTAGTCCTGATGTCCTTTCCACTATGTAAATTTCATCCTCTGCAGAGACTGCACTAGGACTGCATAGCACTTCAGTCCCACTTGAATACTGTTTTGAGAGCTCAAGTGGAATGTAAGTGGTGCATAGGCCTTGTGTGGGGCTTTTCTGAGACGGGTGAGTTTAACACTAGTAAGATGAAGAGTTTCATAACCAGTTTTTCCATAGCATAAGAGCATAAATTTAATCCATGACAGGAGCCCACACTGTCTGTTGATGACCAGAACAGATGAAAGGCAGAATATGAATTAATATACCATGTGTTTCCAGATACTACTGTGCCTGGACCATACAATAGTCTGTTTAAAAAAAAAAGATTAAATCTTGGGTTTGATTTCTGCTTATTCATAAAAGTAGAACACTAGGTAGGAAGGATTTTTGTTTTAACTTTTTTAATGCACTAGAAACTATTTCATACATGTATTCTGCTTTCTGGTGTAAATGCAAGGTGAGTGTATTTAGGATGATCACTCTTTTATTTTAATTTGGAATCATATCAAAAGCTTCCTATCAACCAATAACTGTTACTATCCAACAACTGTTTGATAGTCTACCTGCAATATGTCCAGTTACTAGTAGGATGCATGTCCACATTACAAAATTTACTACCACAATTAATGCCTCGTTGATGGTGCAGATGAAAGGCCAAGCAATGAATGGGTATGTGAAGAGAGACCTTTCCTCTTTTCATGAGGAACTGCTTGTAGAACAAAACACTGGCATGCTGGTTGGTCTCCATATTGAAATGTGCACTATTGCTGTCCCTGCTCTGTGGGTAAGCAGAGAGCTTCAGTTCCCAGTGCTGTCAAACTGACATTTTCAGAGACACTAAAAATTGATTTATGAATGTTAATTAAAATGGAGTATATATATTTGCTATTTCAAAATTGCACTTTAATAGCCAATGGCAGTCTGATTTTCAGTATTTCAGCTCTACGGTGAATAGTCAAACTCTTAACAGTCAAGAAGCTGGTAATGATGCTCACAGGTACAATGTTACAAGACACATGTTTACCACATGCATAGGAGCATTTCACTTCTAACAATGGACAGTGTACAGTATAATATCTGCCACCTTTCCACTGGCTCCTGACCTATTAAACATTCTGCTCAGGGGAGCCCATTAGTCTTGATCTAATTAATATTAATAGGAAGAAGCTACTTATAATGCAGGTTTAAATGGGTAATCAATCTCACATTTTGATCCAAACTTTACTGTTTTGTGCTTCATCCTCTGTCAGTGCTTTCAATTACCTGAAATTGTTGTTTTAGTTTAAAAAAGAAAAGCCTATCTTGTTTGTTTCCACCCAATTTTCTTATCAGTGCAGTGAAAATTTTGCTAGATCCATAACAAAGTTCCAGCTGTAATTGCAAAGGAGAGTCATGAGATATCTGTGTTCGTTTTGTTTCATCTCTCCCCTCTCCATTAAAGAGATACCACATTTCCCCCCCATCATTATTTGGATTCTTACATGACAAATGTCCTGGATAAGAGGGAATTACTGATATATTATGAGACTGCACACCTGATTCTACTATACACTTATCATTGAATTTCTCCACACTTTAACTTCCTAGCCATACTCTCTATTAGTGGCATACCCCCTTATTTCTGATCAACCTTGTTCTCTTCCTAGTATTGCCTTTTTGATGTTGGTGGATCTAAATCATATTTTTCTTTGTAAAAAAGTAGAGCATCAACAGTGCTAAGTCTTGAATCCGAAGGCAGAAATATTCCTAGCTCAGAAATTACCTACAAGCCATTTCTTTTTTTTGGTTGGGTCATTAATTTGAGTCTTTTTTTCTCCACGCTTTAAGGATAACATCCAACATTTGATCCTTGATAGATCAAAAGACTATGTGCTGCAGCTGTTTTGCATGAAATATATATATTAAGAACTAAGAAGCAGTGCAGTAGAGAGCAAAGAAGAAAAAAAATCCCAAATCTGGTATTCGTTTTGTAATTTGTCTCATCAGATATAGTTCAGTGAAATCCTGTTTTTGCCTGCAGTGATTGTAGCAATACAGTGTCATGTGCATATACACACCGTGGGCTTCAAATGAACCACATGCATGCCACATGGGGAGTAGAATACATGATTTTCAGCTCCAAAAACCAAAGCTTCTATCAGATGAACTGAAATAGAATCTTCACTAGCTATGGGTAAGATAAGGGTTTATATCACATGATACATATATTTACAGCCACTAGAGGTCAACATAATCACAAACACCTTCATCACTTTGATTCAATTCAATGAAATGCAATAATGACTTTGAATATAGACATTTTTTGGTGACCAGATAGAAAATCCTAAGTGCCCTGACTTAAAGGAGGTTGGAAATTCTATGAGTGTAAAGCCAAAAAGTTGTTTTCTTTAAAAATTGAGGGAAACACAGCCTATTTGTTTTGGATGTTCAGTGAAGGACAAGACTTCTGTTGCTGTATGACAGCCTTCCAAAGTTATTACTTGTCCACTCCCCAAAGGCAAACAAATGATTTTGTGGGAATAGTGAAAATTGCTTGTCTTTATTTCCCTCAGTTGTTGTGGTGGAAAGTGAGGAAGTAGATTTTTGAGCTTGATCTGGTAAACAGTCCTGAGTTTTCCCAGGGTTTGTTGTAATAAAGTGAAAAATAATTTATTAAGCCCTGAAATTATTTTAACTCCATTTATACCGACACTTGTTTTTCTCATCATATACATTTTGCAAACTATGCTGGAAGAATTGTATCAATATATTGCTTGAGTGAATTGTGTACAGTTTTTGAATTAATGCTGTTTATATATTGAAGCCTTTTGTTCACATACAGGAGATACATTCAAATTGTTTTACTTGAATACAGTGTATGATTAAAAGGACAATGTCAAGGTAATTTTTCAAATGATTTTTCCCCTGACTGTTGTTTATAATAGCTCTTTGGAAGATTCATACTTCAGGCATATTCATTTGAAATCAAATAATGTCTGAGAACATTTTCTAACTTAGCTTGCCTAATTTTGTTGAGCTAATGAAGAGAGATTAATATCTGTTTCACCATTAAGACATTAATGAATTTTCAGTCCTGTGCACCCAAGTTACCCATTTATCTTTTCCTAAAAGACAAATTATTACATAGCTTTCAATAATGCTTGTGAGGTTTATTACATGTATAATGAGAATACTTGTTTAAGCAGCAGCATTTTTATTATAAATGTCTAAGGTGCATAAGGTGTATATTCAAGCTGAAGAATAAATAACCTTAAAACTTGAGCAATGAGGAAGTTTTTAATGTATAGCCATTAATGATTGTCTTGAGCTGCACTTAGGCCAAATTCACCCCTCCGAATGTTATTCCTGAATCGGGCCAAAGGGTGAAAACTCTAAGTTACACTTCATGGAGTTTCCCTTTGTCTCTTTCATGGGGGGTTGGGGGGGGGAATGGTTTTACCCACCCCAGAAGAAGATGTGGGTTTCATCTTTTAAACCCTAAGGACATTTGTCAGAGGCAAAGTACATCTAAATAGAGTCCCCATGACTCTTAACTATAGGTTCCCTAGCTACTGATGACTTCTGTATAGCACGCCTTCTGCTGGAGCCTTGCTGCTCTGGGTTCCCCTGAAGTGGCTGCCTCACACTGAATTGCAGGCTTAAGGTTAGAAATCAGCTAGCCCTCCTATCATCCCTCCAACACCGCCTCTGCCCATGAAGGGGCTTTCATCCAATTGGGGCTTCAGTGGGGAGGTGTATGAGACAGAGCCCGTAGTTCCCCTTCTATGTACTTCCTGCTGGAATTCATGGACTCAGGCTTTCCTCCAACCATGGGGACAATGTTGAGAATGTTAGCCTTTAATTTTTTGTTTAAAGAAAAAGCTAAACATTTTATCAGTGAGATGTTTCTTTAATGTAGCTTCACTTAAGAGAGTTGATTTGCTGTTTTCATTGAGCAACCACTCCCTTCCTACTTGAATTCTCTTTTATTCTTTGCTTAGACAAATATTGTGAGATAGAACAGCAGTGTGGTCAAAACTTAGAGTTAGTTGTGGGAATTGGCATTGATCCCATGCAAAAGTACGGTCAATTCCTAAATTTATTTTCTTTTTCTAAATATGAGGGCCCATTAAATTGCAGACATCTGGTGTTCCGGGCACTTAAAGCTGCAGATCCCAAAGAGTTCTTCCTGTTTAAATATGCATGAACTGTTGTTTAGGTAATCCACTTCACCTAGCCAAAATAGCATCAAATATAATACATTTCTGCCCTCCTGGACGTTGAAGAGGGAGGACCAGGCACATCTGTTTACAGTACATCAGGGGTAGGCAACGTTCGGCACACGGCGCAGGCGAGCGATGTGCTGGCCGCGGCTCCTCGCCGCCCTCATTGTCCCGGGACGGTGAACCGCGGCCAGTGGGAGCTGCGATCGGCCGAACCTGCTGCGTCAGCAGGTAAATAAACTGGCCCGGCCCTCCAGGGTGCTTACCGTGGCGAGCCGCGCGCCGAACGTTGCCGACCCTGCAGTACATGCTGCACTGGATCTGTAGCATTGTTCTTATGTTTAAATCTTTATTGAACGATTTTAAAATATTACATAAATCAGAAAAGTCATAATAGATATCTAACATTTTATTTGTATCATCCATTCAATTTGCCACAGAAGTGATGATATATGAATCCTGTGTTATGCACCACAACTTGGATCTTAGGCATAAAAGAATGTAATTGGACAAAAGCTTTAGTGCATTGGTGGTATCTGAAAAATACCATGCTCAAAGTGCAGATGGAAGGAAAGATCGATCTGGAAGACAGTGGGATAGAATCTAAGGTCCAGCTGAGCTGCACTCAGTGGAGGACCAGAAGGTAAAAAGGAGAGGCAAAGGTGGCTATATACCATTTTCATGCCCTCACACATCCTGGGACTGGCTGGGTCTGGTTTGGCATCAGTTACAGCAAACTCAGTACCATTCTAAGTTTCACTGAGCTCCAACAATCCCCAAGGGTCATTCTGGCAGCTGGTGATTGCCAGAGTAAGGCAGCACTTCACCCATGCCTGATTTCCCTTGGTCATATGCCCTATGCCACAGGGTGCTGGGAGGATGTGACAAGATGTCATAGGGTCAGCTATGCTGGTTTTATATCACAGCGGGGTAAGCTTGGGGTAGCCAGCTAAGCTAGTTTTGTGGTTGCTTTGTGCTACTGGTCTAGTAAAGAAGCAGCCACATCTAGGGATGGCATTTCACAGAACTTGTATTGCATTGTGCTCCAGACATAAAGGCTTCCACAAGTTTGCAGTCAAGCCAGTGGTTTTACCTGCCATGCTAACATACAGCTTTCAGTGGAAATTACTATTTATGTCAAAGGAAATGAATGTCTCATTTACCATGCTCCTGACTTTCTTGTGGATAAGTTAGAGGTGACAGTGGCTCATAAGAGTTCTTATGTTGTTTTAACTAATTTGCTCTCTTTGGGATTATTCAGTTTTATACCAGTCAGGGGTTTAAAATTTCTAAAGGTGTGACCATTTACTGGCCTTGATGTGCATGTGGAATTGCTAGTCTTGTTACTTGATAAAATGCTAGTAGCCCTATTATAAAGTCTGTAAAATTAGCATTGTATATGTTGCTTGCAGTCAGTTATTTTAAACCTGCCCCATAAATAAAATGGTGGACTGTACTTATTCTATCCTTTTTAACTTTGCAGTGAAAAGTATTACTATAATGATAAATGTGATTTTAAAAGTATGGGCTTGTTCTCTTGCTGATGAACATATTTTTAATAGGCATTTAATCCTTGTGCAAGGTTCTAGATTATGACAGCACTTGAAGATTAATTTCTGTATTTATCTGCAGAAGTGGTGCAGCATGGGGGCGGGAGGAGGGCAGCGGTGTATGCTTCCTCAACAAATATGTCTGAACCCTGACCCTGGAGAGGTCACCTCTAAAGATGAGTTTCTATGCCCACTCAATCCTTGACCTCACTGCTGAGACTGCCATCAGGTTTGCTAATTTATGATGTGGACACTAGACTGAGTAGCAGCTAGTTTCATGTCAACTACCAGCTGTGAATAATAATGACAAGCAGTGTTTCTCAAAGATCGGTTCGTGGACTGGTGCCGGTCCCTGAGATCTCTCTAGAACAGCTTAGGAAGGCAGCAAGCCGGTCCCTGGTATCAAGAAGGTTGAGAAACACAGGCCTAGAGGTGAAAAGCTTTCCATACCATTAGCGATCACCGGAGCCACCCACTTCTCCCAGGGGGCTCCTTTTTTGCCAAGAATTTCTCTTGGGCATGCACTGTGCTATTTTTTACAAGGTATCCAGTACTGGGTCCTTATGTATCTAAGAACAGGACTGAACTCATGGAGCTTAGTTCTACAGCATGCCTAAGGGCCTGATCCTCACCCATGGGAATAAATGAAAAAGCTCCCATTAGCTTCAGTTACATAGGTTCAGGTTCTCAGGCTTGCTAGTGTTTTCAGTAAGATTTCTTGAGATTTATATAAGAACTCTGGAACTATTGTTTAGCCCTGCATATAATTCCCCATCCCCCTCCCCATTAGGAGGAATAAGAGCCAACTAATGCATTTTGTGAGATTTTTTTTCTTATTCTCCTTTTACTAATTGCTTCAAACCGAGTGATTTTTTGCATAAACTCTAATGGTGTCAGAGCCCTTTCCCCTCTTTTACTTTCCAAAGCATTTGAATAACATTGCTCATTTAGAACCTGTCTTAACCTCAGCAATATGCGTAGGCTATTTGAATACTTGTTCTATTTTTCCTCTTTGTTATTCACTGTACATTTTATTAATGCTGCTTCAGCCATGCATTACCAGTCAACCTTAGATATAAATTCTGTAATAAATTAAATAAAGCTCTGTATGGGTCAGCTTAGACTAGCCCGATTAAAAAATGATTTACCAAAGAGATAGAGGTAGAGAGATAGTAATACGTGCTTCTAAATCAATTATGAGTCCATTCACTGTTGGCCTATTGTGCGTAATAGTGTATTAAAATGCATTCTATATTGTTACAAAAAAGATTGACTCTTTCATTGAAACGGAATTAACATTTGCAAGCACATAATAGTCTTTGAAAAGCTATAAACATTTAAATTCCGTCCCTCATTGCAGGCTAAATATATACAGCTAGAATTGTAATATCCAGATAAGTCTTTATGTTGTACTCATTTCAGTATTATAGCAAGATGTTCACCATGCTGAACGGTAAAGTTGGATCAGCACTTGCTTATAAACCCACAATTTCAATGGGAAAGTGAGGCCTCTGGACTGTGAAAATAAAATTAATCTTGAGCTGAAACTTAAAATATATACTCTTCCTAACATGTGTCAATAAATTATTGAAAAGTCTTATTTTAATATTCAATGCCTGTGGATGTGGTTTGGCCAGGTAGCAGTAGATTAGCAGGTCACATTCTCTTCTGCGATCTGGCTTCTTTGTGTTATCCAGGTAGCGTAAAGAGGCAGAATTCTAGTTACAGACTTCTAGCAGAGAATATCCCGAGCATAGAGTGACTCCCTGATGATGTATTTGAGCTGGATCCAGATCTGTCCTCTGGAAGCCTATCCCTCCCAGCAACAGGGGGCATATCAGAGGCTTGGAGTGGGTGTAGTGGAACTTCACCTCGCTATGGCAACCCTCCATTGGGGTACGGTCCATATTTTGTGAAAACAGTTCAATTTCAATTCAATTAATGATTTTTCTTTGTTATGAAAAAACAAATCATATAAAAATGGAACTACAATTTCCATTCCTGTTTTAGGTTTTTCTTTACATTCAGTTTCTGTAAACCTAAATGACACGATACATCAACCGCTGAGTGCTCTCCCATCGACTCCGGTACTCCACCAGAATGAGGAGCTCAAGCGGAGTCAACGGGAGAGTGAAGACACCACGGTAAGTAGATCTAAGTATGTCGACGTCAGCTACGCTATTCACGTAGCTGAAGTTGCGTATCTTAGATCGACCCTGCGCGATAGCGTAGAGAAGCCCTGAATTATTTCTCATTCCCTGAAGAAACTTATCCTTTACTTCTCTGCAACTATCCATTGAGGAATAAGATGATCAGGTTATGTTTATAAACCAACTGGAAGCATATTGTGATGGGGTGTTCAAACTAGCCCTATGAAATGTTAATGAAGTTGAGGAGGGGCCAGTTAAGTAGATAGGCCACACCTGAGGGGAATTAGGTGGTCTAAGTAACTCCAAATTGATGAAGAAGCTCAGCTGAGAAGGAACAGATGGTGGTACTATAAAGTCAGGAAGCTGGCAGCAGAAGAGGCTGTCGTGAAGGAGCCTATAGGAACTCTGAGGACATTAGAGAAGGAAGACAAGAAACCTAGGGGGGAAAGGCTGTAAGGAAAAGCTCAGGGAAATGGCAACATGATTTGAGCGGGTACAGAGCTTGACTGCTGATTAGAGGGTCCCTGAGGTGAAACCTGAAGTAGAGAGCAGGCCCGGGTTCCCCTACCTGTCACTGGGGAAGTTGCCCAGTCTGGGCAGTGAATGGGAAGACTGACTGAGACAGTTTGGATGGAGAGACTTTGATACACTGGAAGGGGAAAACACACAATGATCTAACTGGAGGACAAAGAGAGAGCACCCTGAGTCACAGAGAGAGAGAGAGAAAGAGGTGCAGCAGGGAGTGCCAATGTGTGGCAAAAGGGGGCGTCGGACCTGGAAGGAGCTAATCCCCAGAGCAGACAGGGGGAAGTGCCATAGCGGTGCATGGACACTGTGGACATGTATGTAATGTACTTTTTTAAAAAAAAATGTCCGAGTCCATCAGATATCAGCCTCGTGATATAAATTCCTCAACAGACAAATAATTTTGCTGTGTTTTCTAAGGGGGAAAAAGGCTGCATAATGATGAAACGATTAATGTAATATTTGAGGGCTTAATTAATGAAAAATATGTTCAGTTTCCAAGATGATTTCTCATGGTTTTGTGACATGGTGCTGAAGCCCAGATTTTAATTGTGTTAAATACAAGTCTGGGTTTATTTAATCCCTGATTTTATACACAGTTTGTTTTCCAAAAAAATGTAATTTTAGGGATTTGGCAGATGTACAGTTTCACTCCTTATATATTATTTATTCTGCATAGGGAGTAGAGGGGGGGGGATGAACAAAAGTTAAGACCAATTTTGACAGGTTGGCGTTGGTACAAAAAAAATTTTTAGGTGCTTAACCTCAGTTAGGCTTATAGTCAATGCTCATGGTGTGATGCAGGGACTATCCAAATGAAATAATTGCTTTGTCTGGCAAATAGCTGGTCTCATAAGAGGACTGAACTGTATTAAGTGATTTTTCCCCTGGTGATTGGAAGTATATCTCTCCAGTGGTTCAGGTAATTCTAAGGTTGTGCCTTCATTCTTTCATGCTAGACTGCTTTTCCAATAAAATAAAAAATGTAGAACCTGCTACACAAATGTAATATTAACCTAGATTTCTCTAAGGACAAAGGTGAATGCTATAAGGCCTGCCAAAGGCAAAGGGGGGAAATGATATTAAAAGAATATTAGTTCGAGAATTGGATTTGTGGGACTATACAAAAGTGATAGGTGCAGACTGGGTGTATGAATTTTATATTAGTTTACATTTCTATTAGACTCCTTGTGGTCTATTTGAAAGCTGAATGCTACCATATGATTCCTATCAAATATAAATTTGTGGTAGCAGATTTCTGGTAGCAAAAACAACAACAACTATAGGTGCAATAGTAAGCATTAGTCATGTGTTAAAGGGAAACAAAGAATTTGAGAAAACATGCTGGTGGAGTATTTTAGGTGCAGTAGCTGGGAATCACAGACAGCTGTGTAAATCTTTGTGGTTAAGGGACACTTTAAGTCACCAGAATTTTAAACAACATATTTTCTTTAAATTTAATTTTTAATATTTGTTTACCAAAAGGTTGAAACAGACTACTTGTATAGGGATCCTATTTTATTCCTATTCAATTTTATGATACCAAGGCATGATACAATCACGATCCATATTTATTGCAATCACTCTGGAAATGTATGGACCTGGAGAGATGTTTGGGTACTGTAGTGATGGGGGCCATAATGGTGCTTATATTAAAATGTTTTGATCAGTTTTGTGTGAAATTATAAGATTTCTCTTCAGTTTCTCACAAATTATGTATATAATATTATTTTTATTACTGATTATTATACCAGGGTAATGTTCTTGCAATATCCTTGAAATACCTTATTGTATTAAGTTTATGTATTTAACCTCTTTAGTGGGGGAGATGTGACAGATTTTGCAATCCCATGCTGTCTAGTATGGGGGGGTCTGGATGCATGGGGGTTGGGTGCATGGGGAGCAGCTCCCATACAGAGATCCCACTCCCTATGGCTGAGGAGCGATGGGGGCAGGAAGCAGGGGCGAGGGTGCAGATCTTCCTGCAGCTAGGGGAGGTTTCTGGGGGTGAGTCTGACCCAGCCCCAACTGCTCATTGCAGGGGAGCGGAAGTCCTGCCCTCCCCAAGCCCAGACAGGATTAGCAGCTGAGCCCAGCGCATGATAGGAGTCACCAGCCGGGGCATCCCCAGCTTTCCCTAACCCCTGGCAGTAATTTACCTCTCTGCTGGCTGCTCCAGGCACTGAAAACAATGCACCCACGTTGCTGGGGCAGGGCATGTACCCGCTCTTGTGGCTTCCCTTTGCTTCCCCATTAGAAAGTCATTTTTTTCTGAAGCAAAGAAATCTGCAGGGGATATGAATTCTGCACACATGCAGTAGTGCAGAATTCCCCCAGGAGTAAATTGTTATTGTAACAGGCAGGATATTTTCGTTTGCCATTATAACACAGACAGTATCAAATCAAACATGTACTTGTTTTCATTATCTCTAAACAATGTCAATATTTCAATATGGTAATGGTGTTTATCAGAAGCTTCTAATTTATCAACCTGTTGTAAGATGGAAAACTTCATGGTTTAGAGGCTGCCATTCAGCATCACAGATGATGCCATTGCTCTGTAACCATTAACATGGTTTTATCTATAATTAGCCAGGGTCTGACACATTTCTGGCCATATGGAAAATAAGTTAGCTCCTGTCATAACAGGACAATAACTATTGGGCAAAGTGTAAATATTAAAACATGATGAATAATGGTTACCCACAGAATCCTCTGCAGGGTAAAATTAGCATCTGCCTTTACTTTCTGGATATCATACATGATGAATGTGAAGGCACTGGGCTTCATTTTCAGCTGCACCCTGTATTCACTGGGCATAGTCCACCCAGGGAGCTTAGCCCACAGAGGATATTTGGGACATGAGGTATACATGAAGTACAATTCTCATGAGGCACTGGCACAGCTTAAACAAGTGTTTTCAGTTGAAAATTTTTGCTTTTCAGCCAAATCTCTTTTTGCAGTTGTTTGTCTTTTGCCTGAAAATTTGAAATTTTCCATGGAAATTTTCTATGAATATGATTTGTTTTTGTTTTTGTCAGAATTTTCCGCAGGCAAAAATAAGAAAACTTTTTTTCCCTACCAGCTATAGTCCAAATACAAAACATGACAACTAACCCTCCACACCAATTCTTTGTGTCCCTGGAATCAGTCAAACACTTTAAAATACTGTAGTTCTAAAATCTGATCTAAAGGCAGTGGTGGTAGGTGGCAGGCTTTATGCAGAATATATCAACATTTCCTACAATATCAACCCCCTAAGGGATTTGCTATCACTATCTCAGCAATAGCCAAAGTCATTAATCTTTATGCTTATTCATTTTGTAACAAACCAGAATAATGATGACAGATACTTTTCTCTGCATGCATGGGTGGGGGTAGAAGGGGGAGAGAGAAACTTTCCTATAATTATTTAAACACTCTTTACTCATTCAAAAAACAGTGGTAAAAAGGGCAAGAGTTAACTGAAATGCACTTAGTGTTAGAGTGTGAACAAAGCCAGCTGGCGGTTTCTAGTTTTATGAAATTTTGTACAATGTACATAGATAAATGGCTCCTGCTTCTGTTGAAGTTAATGGAAGTTGCACAATTTTACAAAGCATGCTAAACTGAACTTATTGTGACAAAATCAGCACTACCTTTAGTACCCCTTGTGTAACTAAGGTAAGGCTCAAAGAGGTGAAAGTCAATGAATAATTAAGCCCATTGTTTATTTGTTTACTTAAATATAATCTTAAATTTCTACATGTGGAAACAATCATTTAGGTCAATACTTATTTTTTTGTTTTCCTAATAAAACCTCAGAGTTTACAAAAGATTTTGCATAGGTATTTACTCCGTTGAAGTTGAAGTAGCTAGCTGAGGACCATTGGCTTTGTTGGAGCTTTGGGACTTCACCCCTTTGACTCTGGAAATTAAATATTTAATATTGCTTTGTCTGTGCTTACTTTGAAAAGCATCATCTCTCATTTGGGTGCCACATCAGCATACACTGAGGAGCAATAGCTAATGTTGTTGACTGAAATGAAACCTGACCCTCTCACTCGCTTTTCACCCCCAAAGGACTCTGTCAGCATTGCCATCTCAACAACCCCTAGGGTTGTTGGTGTTAAAATGAAGTGAAATTAGGGCCCTGCCAGAAGGCAGTCTGATATTGTATGGAGTAATCTAGGCAGGAACCTCTTCTATTGTTTTGTTGGCAGTGAGATTCTTTTTGCTTGAACAGTTGCTCCTGGGTGACTTAATGTGTATATTGACTAAAAAAGAATAACAGTAGGTGAAAAACAACGATTAAATACCTAAAAACATCATCTTTTTTTTACAAGCATTGTTTGAAATGAAAGATGCACATATTTAAAGGTTATCTAACCAATGAAAGGGGTATTTATTTCCCTGAAGAGCGTGGGGATACTACGTAAGACACAGAGTAAGGGAGACGGGGGGGGTGTTTTATTAATATATTTTAAATTACATTTTTGTGATCTTTTATCTTTGTTTTCCTCTCTAATTTTTATGTATGCCCTAACTGAGATCTTTGCCCATGTAGCATACTTCCTGTGTCTGATTAGATGTAGTGAACCTATTGCAAAGGGTATATAATCAGTGAAGGACTGGTATATTATATAATCAATCCATATCTGCAGAGAGCTTATTTTGTAAATCTCTAGGCTATGAAATGAGGGTGTATTAAAACAGTCTCATCAAATGTTTAGGTGAGTGATATTAGCATGGACCGAAACAACTTAAGCCAGGACATTTTTAGCAGCTGCATCATGCTCAAGTCCTGGCAGGAGACTTTAACAGCGTGGGTTACACTTTCTATGAGACAGAAGCTTATATTTTATGAGAGCTCAATTGTGTGCACACTATTAAATAAAATTGATTTTATAAAGATTTTGTTTTGAATTTAAAATTGGCACCGTGTCCAATCAGTGTGTTTTTTCAACTTTCACATTTTCATACAGAAACAATTTATAACATAGCATTAATTATGCTACTGATTGAGGGTACTAAGCTGATAAAGCTGACATTGGCAATTTGGTATAAGTTTCCATATTTCACTAAACAAATATGGGGAAAAATCTATAGAATAAAGAAAACAAATATTGATATGTCAATATTTGCTTGAAGCTTGTAATGAGGCCTCTTCCAAGCCAAGTGTATTTATATGGCACAGAACCCTGCTGGAGAACATGGGTATACATATATGCGATAAGCAGATGCTATACACATCAGTGATTTAAGATTAGCTTAGGTACTCATTTGAAAAGTGTTAAAAGGCCTGGAATATTTTAAATATGAAATTTGATGGTACTATAATTTCCTTAAATATATAAATAAATAATAGATCTAGCCCTTTATCTGCTTTATCCTGTGAGTTTTTGGTAAATATACTCAATAACCCATTAGGAGACATGATTAATGAAGACTTGAGGAAAGAGGTAATAGTGGAAGGATTTCTAAATCTGTACTGGGAATTAAAGAGTAAGGGCTAGATTGCGCATAAGCCAGTGCAGCTGCACAAGTGGTAGAAAGATCCTTTTCTGCATTTAACATGTGCACCCCAATTCATGTACCTGGCACAAACTTAGTACTTGTGTTATTGCAGCATAAGGACTGAGCGCCCATCAGTCTCCACACCAACAAGTGGATGTGGCCTGGGGCAAGTGGAAGCACATACTACATCTGGTAAGGTAGTTTAGCAGGGATTGCTCATCTCTGTGCTTCCAGAGCCATTCTGCTTTCTTCAGGAAAAAATGCTCTGAGAGGAGCCGCTGGCATATAGCCTTATTCCCTCCTTTCAGAGTATGGGCAGAGGTTTAGACCATGAGGTGACCTATTTGAGTATTGGAATGACCTAAATGAGATTATATACTTTTTTCTCCTTCTTTATTAACATTTTTGCCTTTTGTGTCATAACATTTTCTAAAATGATTAACTGAATGTTATGAAAGGTGCTGGAACACTGGCTATTTAGAATAAAGTCCAGTGTTTATCCAGAGGACAATTATAGCATGGCATCAATGATGCAGGCTGCCATAGAGTAATCTGCCAATGTACCTAAACTCTGTTCTCAAAAGACTATCTCTAGGAATGATAGCTTATTATAACTGTGATTTCCACACAATCTTTGGCCTATCTGCTGTAAACTATGATTAGTTTAGTGCTATTAGTGATGTGGCCACTTGCCCATGAGAAACTGGCCTGGGAAGTCCAAACTCAATTGACCGAAAAGTCTTTAGATGGGCAATAATTTTTTGTCACACATTCAAAGTAACATTGCATGGGGGTACCTGAAAAGTCAGAAGAGGTGCTTCCAGCAGTGCATAGGAACTGCTGCAGGTATCTGTGTGTGTCACAATAACCTTGATTTTTCTCACTGAAATCTCTTTTGCTGATCTTTTCACAGCAACAAACTCAGCTTGAGCCAAACAAACAGGAAACAGCCACCCCAAAAAAGCCCACCCACACTACCTTACGAATGTTTTGGGACACTGATGTTGCTAATTTAAGGTTTCTAGTTTGTTAATAGGATGCAAATGAGTAATGCAGGAACATCAAATTCAGACGTAACTTGTTATATACAATCTTGTTTGGATTGGAATCTGTCTGATCCTATCAGATTGCAGTCTGCAATCAAGTTTACTATTAGTCTTGGTGCACCATAAGCTTGACCTGTTGTTCACCTGGTAATCCACTGAGCAACTGAATGTTTAATAGATGGAGAATTTATTTTATGAGGGATGAGGGTTTTAGGTTTAAGGCACTAGAGTGGGATTCAGGAGTACACCTCGTTGGAAATTTTTCAGCAAAATGGTACAAGAAAGTTTCTGAAGCCTTGAAAAGTTTTGTTGGATACAAAAAATGTTTCCTGCATGACTTTAAGTAAGTCACTTAATCTCTCTGTGCCTCAGCTTCCCATCTTAAAAATGGGGGTATTAAATGCTTCCTTTGTCCATCTTGCCTATTTATATTGTCAGCTCTTTGGGGTAGGGACTATATCCTGTTGTATATGTGCAGTGCCTAGCACAATGAATGTTGGAACTCAGAAGTTGCCAGTAGGGTCTATTGTAATAACATTTTAGATGGTGATTTCAGTATACTTAGACAACCAGAGACACTACCCACTAGCCTTGCATGCTTACTGAAATGTTTAGTCATCTAAAGAGATGACAAAACACTTTTATTAACTTGATCTCAGTTCAGATTATGTTTGCTCAGGCTTCTGGAAACTATGGATCTGAGCATGCTCAGAAGCTTAATATAGGTTTTGGTATAATCACTTCCGCACACATTACATCATTGCATTAGTATAGTCAATGCCATAGTAATAATTGAGCCTTACTTTTATAATGTTCTCTGTACTCACTCACCCTCACCCACAAATGTATGAGAACCTAATGAGTCCAACTTTTTGTCCTTTTTTCTTTAAAAAAAGAGTCAAATAATTCCTTTGACAATATCTCACACTCCTTTCCTTTCACTCCTTCAATGAAATGTCCACTTAGCATTATCTATGTAAAAATATGCCCACATGTAATGTTGTCAGTGCCCGTGACTGTGCTACAGCAATGCTGATGTGACAGCTAATATAGTAATGTTTGTAACAACTAATTAAATACAGTTATTTTAATTATGAAAAACAAAACAAACACAATCCTTTTAAGTTACTAGAAAACAAAATGTTCTTAGGGCAGTGCTGCGCCATTCAGAACTTGTTCTGCAGGCAGTTCAAAAGAGTTATGCTACAGAATGGAATGTATTTTTTGTCTGTTGTGGTGTTTTAAATCTACATTACGGTGACTTGCTCCCAAATGATGGGACAATGCAACTCTGCTACTGGCATGCCCAATGCGTTAGTTGGAAAGTAACAGGATGCAGCTATACTGCGTACATGAAACCTAGTGCTAGATACAAAGAAACAGACTCCTTGTCAACACAGACCTTTATCTTTAGTCTGATCTCCAAATAATTCAGAATCTGAGCCCTCAAATTCATTGGCTGATTAAGTCTCTCAAATTATTGTCCAACCCAGTGGAGGAATGGAGCAATCGTACAGGTAGTGCCTCAATATGTAGAAATGAAGAATAATTCTGGGACATTTTTCTTCTAGTTAACCAGGTTCCTAATAAAATGATAATAGCCAAACAAAATAAGTGTCAGGATGAGACAATACATTTGATCACTGATTAGCATGAAGTTACTTTGTGGAGCTGTTTTACTAACATTTAGAACATAAGCTCTTTCCTTTAACTTTTTTTCTTTGATTCTCACCCACTCGCTCGCCTCCTGTATAAAAGTACACACATTAGTGCTGGAATATGTATTGCCTTATGGGCTGCAGTTGGCACAAGCTCTCTGAGTGTTGAGCATTCACACATTTTAAGGAGTACTTGGATGAGTTTATATTTACTGCAGGAAAAAACAAGAGTAACATAATCCAAGAAACTAAAAATCAAGTTAAAGTGGCAACAAGATGGTGTTTGTTTGATAAATAAAGATAACAGCATCCACACCCTGTTAGAATGGGCTTTTTCCCCCCTGCTGATTTGCTTTTAGTGCAACTCTTGGCAAAGGAAAATATTACTTTCTCTGCGTTATGTAACACTTTGGTTACAGTTCCTAAAATAGGATCTGCATGATGATACATAAAAGAATTGAAACAAACAAACACAGGGAGCTGAAAAAAAGATTTGCACTTAAAAAATGAAGCAATTTCTGTTTTGTTTATGGCATATGTTGGCAGAGTTCTGATCACTAGCATTTTGGGGGCAGCTTCTGAGCAGTGCAAACCCCAGTCATCTTCCTCTGTTAATACGTCAGCAGAGATGCAGCTTGTTTATGATAATGTGTTATCAACATTAAAACTTTCTAATTTTAAATCCTCCCTTTTTATCTTTAAAGGTGGCTTGTAGGAAGGCAAAGATGTAGGAGGTAATGTCTGACATAGCAGTTTGAGAAGGGAGATGCAGCATATCAGATCTGAAGAACAGCTGTATATTATAAAATATAAACAAACTCAAGGAGTTAGATAGTTCTGTAGGTAAGGGCACAAGCTTTAAACCCTTGTGGGGGTAGAGCTAGGAACAAGTGGGTCACAAAGTGGAAAAATGAAATTGGGCAAATGAGTCCACAATCTAAAAGAAGAAAAAGAGACAATTGACCATAATTATCAAACTTTTCTTCAGAGAGGCCTGGGTCTGGGATAATGGGGTGTTGAAGGTCAAGAATGTGTAGAAAAGTGTGGAGAAATTTGCACTGTGTGCACTCAATGGACTGATTTACCAAGTCCTACTGTGACTGCAAGAGGAATTTGCATGGGAATAAAAGACCACCCACATGGGTCCAAATGAAAGATCAAAGCATACTTAATTAGCACAGAGGTTATCATGAGAACTAGCGGGAATAGAGAGAGAGAGACAAGTTAAGTTGACAATTCAACTCGAACCTGCAAATATTCAGCACATGCACAACTTTACTGACACAAGTAGTCCATTAAATTTACTCATGTAAGTAGCTCCACTGATATCTCTGGGACTACTCACATGTATAACTTTACACATATATATGAGTTTTCAGGATTGGGGTCTACTTTAGTTTTGTAGTTAACTAGCTCTCCCTGTACACTGCACAAAGCAAGACTCTGTTGGCCACGTACACTCAGCAAAGTTGGCCCACTCTCCATAATTATCCATAAGGAAGGTGGTTTAAAAAAAACGGTATTATACAAAACTGCTGACAAAATTATTCAAATACATGACTTAGACATTTTATATATAATCTCAGGGCCGCCCCGGGGGGGGGGGGGGGGGGGGGGCAAGTGGGGCAATTTGCCCCAGGCCCTGGGCCCTGCAGGGACCCCCACGAGAATATAGTATTCTATAGTATTGCAACTTTTTTTTATGGAAGGGGCCTCCAAAATTGCTGTGCCCCAGGTCCCTTGAATCCTCTGGGCGGCCCTGTGTAATCTGTTCTCAGTCAATTAAGTTATGTCATTAAAAACTATGGGTGAAATCCTAGCCCCATTGTAATCAATGGGGAACAATATTTAATGTCTCTTCAGTCTACTAGAGAAAGGTAAAGCATGATCCAATGGCTGGAAGCTGAAGCTAGACAAATAGAGATTGGAAATAAGGCATACATTTGAAAGTGAAAGTAAGGGACAATTTACCAAGGTTTGTGGTGGATTCTCCATCACTGACCACTTTTAAATCAAGATTGGATGTTTTTTCTAAAAGATCTGCTGCATAAATTATTTTTGGGGAAGTTCTATATCTTGTGGTATACAAGAAATCAGATTAGATTATTAGAATGGTCCCTTCTGGCCTTGGATTCTGTAAATCTATGAAAATTCCTATTGGCTTCATCAGGGCGAGGATTTTATTCTCTGAGTGGGATTTTCAAAAGAACTCAAAGCAGTTGAGTGCCCAACTCATATTTTAACTTAGTGGGATCCAATTGCCTAACTCCCTTAGACTGGGATTCTCAAAAGCAGAGTAAGTTTCTATACACAATTTTAACTTTGTCTTTTTATTTACGTTTGACTGCTTTAATTCTGTTTGAGTTTTGCTAGCAATAGCTTTGTTCTTCTAGTTTATCTAATTCAAGAAAGTGATGTGTGCAAGCTGACCTCCATGCTTGTTTGAAGCCCTTTTGACTTCGGTGCCTCTGCGTTGGTGCAGTAATGTGCCTACATGCCTCCTATTGAAGGATGGGGGGAGTATTGTGGAGTAATCACTGCACAGTCATTTGCACAAGAGAACAGTAAATAAAAAAATCACTTGCTTTAATACCTATGCAACATTTATAAAGGCTTTTGAACTACACAGTTCTCTGAAATAAAATGGATGGACTGTTTTAAACATTATACTAATAGCCACTTTGGAAATATGGTGTTTGATTTTTAAAAATGGTGAAACTGTTGATAGCCAAAACTAAAACAAAGTACACTTTATGCATGTTGCATTTTAACCAGTCCGTTGTCTCATTGGAATGCACTGCCTTCTTGTGCTACATTTTATTTTTGGAATTTAATAAGGCACCTGTCATATCCGCCTCAAGGCTAAAGGATATCATGGGGGAGAAATCCAAAGTACTGTCATGTTTGACTGACATGAGCCAATTTTACTTTTTTTTAGGGGAGATGGCTAAAATTAACAGGCTGTAATGCTGAAGATGTGTTGCTGTGCCATCTGCTTTAAATACATTGTTATGATGATTGGGTAATGACGTTGCCCGGTGACATTTATCAGGTGGATTTGGCTCTGAAACTCATCAGAGGCTTTTAATTAAACAAAATATTTCTATTCATTTTACAGTGGAGCCCATTGTCATGATAGATTTTGGTACAGTGCCATGTGTCTACAGAAACTGTTTTCTTTTTGTGAGAAAGTTGGGAAGGCAAATTGTATGTGTGTGCGCCTGTGTGTGTTTTCCCTCAACACACTGCCTCGTTTATCTCAAATTTTTACAAGTCTATGTGAATATTACTGAGTCTTCAAAGTACTAGGCAAAAACAACTGCTGCTCAGTGGTTATGTGGGGCTAGGATCTTTTAGATTGAGGTTCAGTATAGGAGGTCATTCTGCATTCCGTCCAGTAGAGGAGCGATCAGCGAAAATACTGGAGGGAACCCTGAAGTTTAATATAGGATTTAAGGGTTCCTCCGAGGTACCTCTGGTTGAAAAATGGTGGTGATATTTTGTGAATAAATGTCATCAAAAGTGTGAAATTTCAAAAAATATATAAGCCAGTTAGCTTCAGAAGGATGAAAATTTCTGCTTACCAATTAAGAGCTTTGAGGACTGGGTGTGTCCCTGAAGAAATGAATTGGAGATCCATTTATGGGGCATTCTGGGAGGCTTAAAGCATGATAGTGATATAAATGAATCATTATTTTCTTTCAATATTTGTAATAGTATTCAAATATATTCATTTTTTGACTATATTTCTTAACTGCTTAAAATTAGAAAAGTAAAACCTGCATATATAGGAAAATGTGAACAATGATCTTTGAAGAGGCACAATTGAGTGGATTGGATAGTTCAGAGAATACAGGGCTCCTTCTCCCCTTCTCCTATTCTTATGGAATAAGTCCGACTCGAGCTCAGTTCAATATAGACTGAAAGTTATCTTATTTAAAGGTTGCATTGGACTTTCTGAAATGAGCTGGTAGCCTTAAATCAATTTTCTATAGGCTGTCACACCACCACCCAAACTGTCAATTACTGGCACATTTGTTGGCAATCTCAGGTGAAAGACCAAGGACCAGGGCTGGCTCTTGTTTTTTTTGCCGCCCCAAGCAAAAAAACAACAACAAAAAATAGGGCCGGAGTGCCGCTGCCGAAGCAAAGGTGCTGCCCTTTGAGAAGTGCCGCCCCAAGCACATGCTTAGGATGCTGGTGCCTAGAGCCGGACCTGCCAAGAACTAAATGTACATAGAGAATAAGCTACCATCTCATATTAAGAAGTGATCTTTTAAGGTCAGGGTACAGGCACATGGGTAGAGCAGCAAGGAGAAGCCATTTCCTGTGTAGTGGACAGAGGGCTAGGGATTCATCGGACAAGGTGCTGAGGATTCTGGCCCTGATCAGCAAAGCACTACATTATTAACTTTAAACATGTGAGTAATCCCATCACTTGAGTCTATGGGAGGTGCAGGAAATGAGCCCTTCAGAATATCAGTTTGTAGATCTAGTCAGAAAAGTCTTGGGGGTTATCTATTGAAAATTAACAATATTTTGACAATGTCCATTTTCACAACTCCTCCCCTCCCCAGTTTTTCTGATCCGTTTTGATATGGTCAGGTATCCTTGTGTTTATATTATTGTAAATAATAACAATAATAATTAATAAATCCAATGAACACTTTCACAGGAAAAAAGTTTTTCAGTCAGCTCTAGTAGTTTGTTATCCAGACACTCTCTTGTGAGTGTACCTTTCACTCGGTGAAACAGGAATAGTTACTTATTAACTGATTTATTTAAATGTTTCTGTGACTCAGTAAATACTTTGCTATAAAACAGGTGATAGTTCACATCTGGCTCTGGGACGTATATGTCGGGGTGGGGGAAGTATCTCACTGTTGGGAGAATTACGTTTATGACCTATTGAGAGAGGTTCATTTTCGGAAATTTCACGTAGCATGAAAGTACATTCCTGGATCCATTAATCAACTTAATGCATACCTGCCAGCTGAACTATCCTGTGCAGGTCAGGTGGATCAGACCTTCAAGCAGCTCCTCTAATCAGGGGAACCACGGCAAGCATTCATTTAACTTAATTTTAGCTGCTGCTAGCTCAGTGGTTTGAGCATTGTCCTGCTAAACCCAGGGTTGTGTGTTCAATCCTTGAGGGATTAGTTTGGGGTTGGTCCTGCTTTGAGCAGGGGGTTGGACTAGATGACCTCCTGAGGTCCCTTCCAACCCTGATATTCTTTGTCAGCCTCTTTACTTTATTTCCCGTACTCCATTTTGCCTTACTCCTTTCACCTACCTCACTCACTGCAGATAATGCAGCCCAAGGAAAAATTGCTGTATTGCTGGGGGGGCGGGGGAATGGTTTGTTCAAAGGTAATCTCCTCCTTTAGACATATCAGATTTCCAAACCCTTTCTTGTCCTCCCCTTGTCAAGTTGAAGTGTTTCTGGCCCTGTCCAGGTGTTAGTCGTCCTCTTACCTTTGAACCTTTGTAGTACACTGGACTCCCTGCTGCTGGTCAAGGCAGAGCTGAATAATCGTATGGCTGCATGAGCTCAGTTAGCTAGTCACTCAAGACCTTAGCAGATGGCTATGCTTCTCAGGCTTACAAGACAAATTCTCTTTCTCTATGAAGAGGGAATTAGTCAATGTCTGGATAGTGGGAGTATCCCCCCACCATTCCCCCACCCCCAAAATATCTGTGGTGCTTGAACATGAGCCCCTCTAAAACAGAATGAAACACAATTACATAATAGATGTAGCAGAAACCTTCATTTAAATATTAGTCTAAATCCCAAGCTGACTTAAACAAAGAGAATTTGCTTCCTTCAACAAACATCTGTTTGCAGCTATTGCATGTTCATTTACTTGCCTGGGTTTCAAGGCTCTGAATGATTGTTTCAAGTGTGCAGCAGAGTTGTGAGAACCATGTCATACTGCTTTACAGTAAAGTAAGTTTCAATCTGTAAGAGCACTGCCTTTTCTCCCTTTAATTACCAGCTGCTGTTGTGAGTGACAAGCCATATCATACAGTATGTCTTGTTTGCATGGCTCATTCGTTTTTTTTAAAGCATTCATAGAACTATTTCTGTACCTTTCTCTTTCCTTATAATAAGAATAATTCAGATGGCACCTGGAAATTGACACTGAGTCCAATCTTAAACTTTTACCACAGATGTTAATTAATCAGCAGTTCATCTCAGCCATGCTTCTGTAACTGACTCATACTTTTAACAATAGCAGGACAGATTGCCTGAAATCCTTAGCATGCTGGAACTGGGATTGTGGGCCAGGGGCAAATGACTTTCCTGGAGGGACAAAGTGTATAGTGGTTGTTCCACCTGATAATTTTCTCTGTTCAGATGGCCAATAGCTGGTTGAGGCCAAATCCCAAAAGGGTGGGGAAGTGATTACACCTAAGCAGACAGTTGGTTAGGATTGGTGAAATGGATTCTGAGGAGAATAGACTGCTGATGATGCAAGAGCTAGTGACCTTGTGATCTTATCTGTCTTCTAAAGAAATCCTGCTGGAAGAAGCTTAAAAGCTAAAACCTAGCACCAAGGATAACGGAAACTGTAATCTATTACCGCTCAAGCTCTGTCTCCTTAAATTGGCCAGTCATTACAACATTTCTATAAAAATATAAATATAAATGGAGTGAAAGTGGTGGAAAAGAGGAAGAGGGTTGGCTGAGTGGCTTGGTGGTCTAGCATCGGGATCTTAAGCTGCAAGGGTAAGCGTGCCATTGAGAAATAACTTATAGAATAAAAGGAAGAGTGCCATTCAGAAATGCTTACGGAGCAGCAGTCTTCATGAGAACATACAGTGCAGCTGCTGCTTCAGAACGGGAAGCAGCTTGAAGAAAATGGAGGAACCTTCCTAAAAGAGAGAGTGCCAGAGAAATTGTGTTACCACCATAGTAGGGAAATTGGCTTTGGATTTGACCTGAGCACCTTACGTATTAGCTCCTGTAACTTGAAGGATTGCTTTGGAAGCACCTAGATAAATATTTCATCTTATTAGGGTGTCTGGAAAACCAACTTGTTTGTAAGTACTGTGTCACTCATAAGGATAGGATCTGGCTTAGGTGAAAAGGATCTGTCTGTGTTGTGGGAAGAGATAGACCCTTATCACTTGAGATGATACCATATTTGAGCAGATGGCTACTGGACCTCCAATCAAGTGGTGCTAAAGTAATACAAATTAATAATAATAATGATAAAAGGCTAGTTTGGTTGCCTAGAAAGCTATACACTTACTATTTAATGTTTTTGCAGTGTGAGAGCTCACATCCAGTTCCCAAGTGGTTCAAACAGGCAAGTTAAGGGAAGAATTTACCAGGCACTTCAACAGGCAAACCTGCTGCTGCTCTAAATTTGATGTGTGTCACCAATTGGAAATGAAGTTATGCAATTGCATTGAGGATTTAGCTATTCCTTGCATGGACCCAGATTCCCAGGATTCCAATAGCAGGTCTAAAAATACTTCTCAAATTGGTCAGTAAAAGTCAGAGAAGGAGTTTGAGAAAAAAGAAATGGTCTGGTTAATGAATGATTCTGAACTTAAGTTTTGTACTCTAGTCACAAACAAAGTTCCTTGTGGTTTTGCTGTCATCTGTCAGTTTCTGAGAGTGAACCAATAAAACCTGGGTGTTGAAATTTTAGTTTATTAGGTTTTAAATTCATTGGTCTCAGTCAATTTTATTGTTACTTATTACATGTAAGTTTCATTCCATATATATCCATTTAGTGTTGTCATTCCCTAATTCTAATTGTGTAACTTTTATGATCTGTAGGTTAAAATGCAAAATTTCTTTTCCAATAATGGTATGGTATGGTTTGAAAATCAAGAGGAACTGAGAGGGCTCTATTAACAATTTGGTGGGCTATCTGAAAGGAGTCAAAGAGTGATCATCCAATTCCTAGAGGGCATGAACACAAACACACTTGGCATTAATTGACACCCTGGTCAGCATTTGCAGCAGAGAAGATAGGGGTTGAATGCACCACGGAGACTGAAAAACCATCTCACTCCTTTCCATGTTGTCTTTCCATGTTAGAAATTGCTTGCTAGGTCAGTGTTGTTTCAGGTGTGCTTTAGAAATGAGATGTTTGTGTATACAGAAAAGTCTGTGGCCTAAAGCTCTACTCCCCTCTGTTTGTGAATATGGGGAAGAATAGCCTCAGAGCTACTTTATTTGCATAATCTATTTACTCAGACCGCCAGATGGACTAAAGTTCCAGAAGAAAAGGAGCTGTCTGTCACCATCTGTTGGTGAACAGGAGGAAGGACAGTTTTATTTGCATAAGCTTTCACCCCAGAATTCCTCATTGGCTTTTTGGCAGTCACCATAACTGTTAATCCAGACACACAAATCCAGAATTCATTGGGTAGTGGCCTGAGCAAAGCGAGGAAAGAACTCTGCTCAAGGGTCCTATATGGTTCCCCTCCATTTTCCTGTTGGAAGAACTAACTCTTCAATGGAAAGTAACTCAGAGATGGCTCCTCAACGGGGTGCAATGCTTAGAGGGCTTTTTGCTGAAGCATCAGTGGAGTTGAGTGAGTTCTGGTTAGGCCCCCTCCTACACAGCCACTAAATAAAGATGAAATCACTATAGCTGTGTTATGTGGTGCAGCTTTAGAATAGGACCAAGCAGCACTTCCCAAGGGACTGTGGACAGCTGGGACTACACTACCTGCTAACACCAAATCATTAGCAGATGAGGGAGGTAGAAGTGATGTGGCTATTGGATGTTCATTCTGGTGGTGGGGAATTGAGTTAAAAAGTTACCATGGGGGGGGGGAGGGAGTGTTTTAGTTAGCATTCATATAGATTGATGCTGTGTTTTCCAAAGCTGATGCTATGTTCCCTCTTTCCCCCTAATAAAGTTTTCCTTGTTTTGTACACAGACTTCGTGTGTGTGATTGAGGAAGTGTTGCCTATTGAGGGTACCCAATGAAGGTTTTCAGGGATACCATAAATTCTGGATGGCAATTGGAGCTAGTGGTGGTGGTTAGTTTTGAGGGACCCTTAGTTGTTGAACCCATTCATTGTTGCTGCCAATAACCCCTTGAAGAATGGCTACATACACGTAAATAGGTAAATATACAGTAGATGGTGCTGAAGAATACATAGCACAATTCTTGGCTTTTGTTGGACCAATACAATTTGTTGTCCCTGCAAATGACTTCTTCTGTGGAGTTCTTTACATCAACTCTTAAGTGTGAGGGAATTTGTGCTGGTGCTGCTATGTCTCTTTTCTGAGGATAGAATACTCTAGTCCGCGCCACTTCCCGCAGCTCCCATTGTCTGGGAACGGCGAACCACGGCCACTGGGAGCTGCGAGAGGCCGTGCCTGCGGCCGGTCAATGTAAACAAACTGTCTCACGGCCCACCAGTGGATTACCCTGACGGGCCGCGTGTGGCCTGCGGGTCACAGGTTGCCCACCACTGCTCTAGTCTCTGGCTAGCAACTTTCATGAGCACTACATTCACTTTATTAGTTGAATTAGAATTAAAATCAGAGGGAAAATCAGGGGTAAGATATCTTTTTTTTTTCTCATAATATCTTTATATTTATTAAATTACTTGACATGGGGACACCACTTCTTTCCATGCCTTGTCTATTTAATCCCTAATAATCTAGGTATGGGAACAGTGCTAATGTCTTGGATGTAGTAATCTAGGTGTTATACACTTAAACCAGCATTGTATAAGTAGCTGGAGGATGGGGGAGTGAGTGTCCAGTTAAGCACGGGTCTCTTCTTGTTCTATGTTTTATCCACCAAATGAAATCACTGTCCTATGGAGGAATTCTGTTAGGTAATTATTGCAATTTATTTGTATATTCCAGAGGAGAAACCAGACATTTTTACCCTTTTTTAAAGATGTCATTTTCTGCAATTGTGATAGTGATTTCCAGATTAAAACAATTTAAACTTTCTTCCTCTGGCTTGATGTTATTTTAATATGTCAATAAAATGCTTAATATACTTAACATGCTGTGTATTTTTGCAATAGTGATTTGAGGACACTAAAAAATCTTAAGCAGCTAATAAAATAAGTAACTACTTTGCCTAAAGTCTTTACAAAACTGAGAACATCTGGGACTAAACAGCAAGATACGAGTAATCTGCTTCAGATAAACTAAACTTTCTCTCACGCACACCTTTTGCACAGACTCTTGTTATCCTTGACCCCTTGACCAATTTCAGAACCTGTCACAAACTGAGCCCTTCTTGGGGGTTGGAAATATTTGAAGTGTTTTGTTTCCCCCTAAATGTTTATCTTGAATTTTCAAATTGTTGAGGTTCTTCCATCAGTATCCAGGACCCCAATGACATAAGTTTATCAGTTTAAAAGATAGGAGCCATTAGAACATCAGTCAAATTCCCTGTATGTTGATTTAGTGCTAGTGATAAATAGAGAGTTTATAGAAGATTAAGAATATTAGTCCATGCATCAGGAGCCTGATTCAGAACTGAGTGACGTTAATGGGAGTCAATTCATTGACATTAAGTGGTCTCCAGCTTGGGCGCTGGACACAGTTAGCAGCAGATTCTCAAGCATCTTTTTTTTCCCCCTTCACTTTTGATTTTAAGTGTCTTTCATTACAGGTAGGGTGTATTATCCCCTTGATACACAGACATAATTCCTACTATAAGCCAAATTGAGAGGAGAGTGACAGAAGTAGACTTTGGGAGCATGAACTTTCCCAAGAGAAAAAAAATGGCCACTACTGAGTTTTTTTCATGTCTGCCTTGTGATGTTTTCAGGTGAGCTGGAGATAAGACTGTAACTACCAAACCAGTTCATGAAAGGGCAAGCCAAAGTTCAGTTGAATGGCTGAAGGACATCGGCTTCCACAGTCCCAATAAAATGTAAATTCATACAGCACAAATGCATTTTTATCATGACTGAATCATTACTTTATAAGAACTATTACACATATTTGAAATGTCTCTGTAATTCTAAATAGACTGTGTAGAATTTCTCCTATTTTCTGCTGCCTCCTCTCTCTTCTCCTTTGCTGAAGGTGAGTGAAGTGGTAGGATTATTAGGTCTTTGAATATGCTCGGTATATGAAGAGGAAAAATGGAGATGATGAAAAACTGAATATAATTGAACTGGTCATTGCTGCCGATGCCAAAACTTTGTCTCTTCTTTAATAAGAACATTCCAGATGAAGTTTTCCAAAGGGTCTGCATGAATATGCCTGCCATGTTTGAAGCAGCATCCAGTTGTTTATGCAGAATAGGCACATATGCATATAAGTACTTCGTTTTCATACGTGTGCATCCTTTACAGTCACAATGTTTCCACCAGGTAAAAAACTCTGCCCCTAAATCCACTTCATTCCTATCCATCAAGCCATTGCTGCCCAACAAATGGTTACCCAAAATTACTCATGGTCTCCTGGCCCAGACACATACATGTGACTTTCTAAATGATTGCCATAATCCAGTTTTTTTGTTCAGACAAGTGGCTTGGAAGCACACATGTGACTAGTCCAGAAGGGAATGCTGGGCTACTTGGTTCCAGCTGCTAAAGAGTAAACCACATATCAATACTACATAGCTCTGAAAAAAAGCCACACGGTGAGAGCTGCTTTTCCCAAAGCACATGTGAGATCTAGGCTCCAGTTTCCCTATTTAAATGAAGCCTGCTCTTGGAAATGGGGATACTGACAATGCAGATTGAAAAACAGATCTTCCAGTTTCAAGCCAGGCACATATCTGATGTTAACAATTCTAACAGCAATGAAATCACAATACACATGAAAAATTGTCACTTTAAATTGAATTTGGCACTACCACCATCCATTATTTGGGGAGGCAAATGTGCTTCCATTTGAGCTCAATCTCTAACAGATCCACCATCAGAACCAATATTTATGGCCACACATGGGGTGCACCTGGCGTCTGCAAAATCCAGATGCCAAGCTCTGGAATGTATTTTTACGGTAGTGCCATCTGGGTCTCTGGCTGGTTTCTTTTATTGTCTCTTGGCTGTTTTCACTCCCTGGCTTTGCTGGACAGTAGAACTGCCTGTGGGATGTTTGCTGGGTCAAACCATTTTGGGACTCCTTTGTCATCTTTGATGCCATTTTTCTTTGAATCACTCTTAAGTGAGAGCAGTTTAATTCCTTTTATGTTTCTATAGCACCATTTGAAAGGAATAAAACAGGTGGTCCTCGTATAGAGGAGGACTACTGGGGTACATATTAATATTATAGAAACATGAAATGCCTTAGATATTCTGCTCAATAGATCTCTTATGAGTCAGGAATAAAATCGTCAGTTGAATCCCAAAGATTATTCAAAATCATAATCATATTCAAGTATTTTAGTCTCTGCTGGGTTCCATTATACTTTTTGGAGATTTTTGCAGATAAATTTATTAAATTGGTTTTATGATACACAGTAAATAAAATACACAGTGTCTATTAGGATTACAGTAGAAGTAGCATCCTTAGCGTCCAGCATGTTAGAATACCAGATTATCAATATGTAGCAGAATGGGTCTTACCCTAAAGAGACACTATAGATGCAGGATTCTCCAGGTGTAATATAAACTATTCTATTTCTTATTCTTGTGCCACACAAGAATGTGTAGATTCAATATTTAATGAACTCATTGTGGCACAGACCTATATAACTATAGGAATTTGATTCTCCATTTTTCTTCCAGTAGATTCTGAATTGGTTGTTTGTTCAGAAACTTTTGAAATTGGAAGGACTGGATCAAGTGGCTACAAACGGTAATAAAAATCCACACATTAGACAAAAGTGTTTTACTTAGGCCCTGGTTCTGCAGGTGCACATGCACGTGCTTAACTTGACTCAGGTCAGTAGTCCCATTGAAACGACTGGAAAGTCACATGGTAAAGTAAAATCATGTAAAGTTAAGGACATGTTTGCCAGATTGGGACCCCATGTTCACCTTGCACTGTAATATGGAACATCCCAAACTTCCAGACTAGCAGCAAAATGAAATGCTGCTGAGGCCGTGTGCGTTCAGTTTCAGGGAAGGGGATGGCAGCAGCTATGCTTTACAAGAAAGGGGAAGGAAGCTTTACAATGATATCCTTTGCTAATGCATAGAACACAGAGAGAGTAGCTGAGCACAATGTGCTTCCACCCTGACCTGGAGAGACCGCTTCCAAGGGTGAAAGAAAGGGCAGTTCATTTTGCAAACACAACAAGCCATTCAGTCCACGGCTTGTTTGCTGTGACTGCCAAGGGTGCCAATTAGTGGCAGCTGTATTGGTGTTTTTTGTGATGTGAACAGCTGACCCCTAGGAACTGAACCAAGACAATCCTCTCATTTCACATTATAAAAGAGGGGGAGAAATACTATTTTCTTCCCTGGTAACTGAATAGAGCTGATGGTTTTTTTTTTTCCCTTACCACCTTCTGATTCTTCTTATCTTTCCCCATTCATTGGCTTTGTGTGATGATGAACCTTCTTCCATTTGAGGCAGGCTGAATGTGACCCAGCCCTAAGAATGGCCTTGAAGGGCTTCTTTGCCTGGAAAGAGAATCATCTCAATGTAAAACCTCTGAAGGAGGGGGATGTGAAGGGGAAAACAGGCAATCCCAGAGAAGCCCCCAAAAAGGAGGATAACCGAATTTTGTCACTTACTAGAAAAAGAGAAGTTACTTTATTGTGTGTTTTATATTGTGTAATGTGATGATGGGAGGAAGGTCAGACCCTAGTGAACAGGCCACAGGAACAACCACCACAGCTGTCACCCTCTGCAGTCTGAGCAAAGCAGCTAAAGACTGTTAAAATGAACTATCCTCTCATCTTTTGATATAGTCCTTCTGGGTCATGGTTGGCAGGGCACTGTGGAGAGCCTTGTTCTTCTCTTGTGCCATTTCTGTAAATTAACATAGTACTTCATTTTCCAAACACACAACCTCTAAGGAAAATGAATTCTGTTGTGTAAAAAAGGTGCTGATGTCCTGAGGATAGTGTTGTTTTTTTTCTGAATACAAAGGATATTTCTTTTTCAAATACAGCCTTGAGAGGAACAAAGGAATCCAGCAGCGCAATGCTGTTTTCTAAAACACTCAGTGGAGGGGAGCTGGGTTTTATTATAGATCAGCCCTTTGTGTTAGAGACTGAGTTTCTACAGCAAGGTAGTTTAACCAGAAACAATGAAAATATTGCTATTTGTATCTTGGCAGCCAACTAGTAAGAGGTAATAAAAAGGTGTATATTATCTCATCTGGAGGAAACGCTATAAACTGTCACAGTTCCTCTAGGTTGCTTTGATGCCAACGAGCACATTTCAGATTTCATCTTGTACATGAATGAGATGTGGGGACAGTTTATGGTTTCTCTGAAATGTCCTTACATTGATTGGCACAGTCTCAGCCCTACTGAAAATAATGGCTTGGGGCGGCCCACATAGTAATTTTCACTGCTTCAATTTTGTACTGTCTGTTGCTGAAAATAAATATCTTGCAAAACTATTATGGCTGCATACAAATGTGTCAGTAACTTCTGCAATGAATACTGCAGTTACATCTCTGAAATGAGCCTTTTGTTGGCAAAGAGAATCCAACAAAATGACAGTGGCGACCTGGATGATGACTTCTCCGAGTGACAGAATACAAGGTTGTACCACTACTTTTGCTTTCCGAAAAATCTGCGTTCAAGAATCAAAAAGGCATGCAGTGTCAGACACCATATTATTCAGTATAGGTGGGGGAATCAGTATGGTAAGAGAATGTTACAGATTAGAATTAAACCAACCAAAAAAAGGGCCAAAGCCTATAGTCAAAACTCCAGTGGCGGCAAAATGATTCAGCTTCTTATTGTGTAATAAAGGGTAACACAGAGAAGTACTGGTAAAAGACTGCTCTTCGTTTCCTGGCCCATAGCATATTACATGGATCAGAATTACAACAAGTTATACTTCTGTCACATGACTGCTCTGGCTCCAATGGCTACTATTCCACATTGTGTCCTGTAACCTTTTCTTCCCTTCTCTGCACTGCTGTTTCTGTTGAGCCAGTGCTTAAAGTGTGAATGTGGAGGGACTCTCAGACCCAGCAACAAATAATAAAAAATAGAGCCAGTTCACTAAGGGTGCACTTTAAGCACTGTCTTACTAGTGCTGCTGTTCCCAGATTATAAATAAATAAATTAATTAACGGAGATATCCCATCTCCTAGAACTGGAAGGGACCTTGAAAGGTCATCAAGTCCAGCCCCCTGCCTTCACTAGCAGGACCAAGTACTGATTTTGCCCCAGATCCTTAAGTGGCCCCCTCAAGGATTGAACTCACAACCCTGGGTTTAGCAGGCCAATGCTCAAACCACTGAGCTATCCCTCCCCCCAACTCCAAGAGGTGGGACCCCTTCTTCCCTCAACTCATCCATACCCACACACTTGTTTCAGATCACTTTAAGTGTTCCATTGTGCCAAATTCTGTACAGACTTATGGCTTGATCCTGCAAGATGCTGATCACTTCAATGAGGTGCTGAGCACACTCAATTCCCACAAAACTCAGTGGGTATTAAGAGTACTACGAAGAGCAGGTCAGCATATTTCAAAAACGACTCTTGTTTAAAGGAAATGTTTTGAGAAAAAGTGTTGAAAATATGAAATATTTGAAATATAATGGTTATAAAATAATTTTTGTGCACTGAAAACTCATCTAAATGTTTTTGATGTTTAAAAAACTTAAAAAAAAAACAGCTAAAAGAAATCACTCATTAAAGGGCCCATTTTGAACACTTCAGAATGAAAACAGCTTTGAAACATCAAAATGTTTCACTTAATGGGGGGAGGGATAGCTCAGTGGTTTGAGCATTCGCCTCCTAAACCCAGGGTTGTGAGTTCATTTCTTGAAGGGGCTACTTAGGGAGCTGGGGCAAAATCAGTACTTGGTCCTACTAGTGAAGGCAGGGGTCTGGACTTGATGATCTTTCAAGGTCCCTTCCAGTTCTAGGAGATAGGATATCTCCAATAATTTATTTATTTTTAAATTTAGATATTTTTCAACCACCGGTAGCTCTCACCACTTCACAGGAAAGCATAGTACCTTGCAGAATCAAGCCCTCAAGACCCATATAAGTCCATTGATTTCTGTCCGTGCATAGCATATTAGTCAGTACAGAATATGAATGAGTGCACAAAAGTGGGAGGAATTTTACTCGTTTTTGTGAATTTGTTAGAATCATCAAATATTTTTAATGTTGAACCTTATTTACTTTACTTTTTCTTTTAAAGGCTAATCTAAACATGAAAATAAAAAATACACCTTTTGCAATAAACCCATGTAAAGAATAAACAAAACCACTCCCATTTACAGTAGCATAAATCACATTCTTTGCTCTTTAATACCACTTTGATTTTAATAGAATCATTACATATGATCCATTCCTTCTATGAAACACTTGTATTGATATTTTCATTTAGATCAAGGGCCACTGACTCATGATGATGCCAGTATTACAATACAAGCTTTTGTCTAATTCAAAAGGATTTTGAGTATTTTCCAATTCAAATATGTGGTGTGAAGTAGAATCGGAATATTTCTTAAAAAAAAAAAGTTTCTGCTATATATCTCATTCATCTGATCTTAGTAACTTAGGAAGTTCATGTCCAATTAGTTTTTGTCCAGGACACAATGAGACCATTTTTGGTTTTTATTTTCAATACCAATTGATACATTTCTGTTTTATTATGTGAGCATTGATCACAGCTCCATACTTAAAGTTTTGAACTTTGTTTTGCACTTAAAACAGGAGTTCAATTTCTTTTCCATGTGTATCTCCCCAAAATTAGAGCATTTACTTTTTTAATACTGAATATATTAAAGAGTTAAACCTGTGCTTTTCCTTTTTTCTCTGCATACAAATCCTATTGGTGGCAGCAGGAGTGACACATGAGATAAAAAGAGAACAACTTTCTTAGTGCTTGCAAAATGTGGCTTGCCAATTTGAAGCCTCTATGCAGAGTAGGTGTAAAGTAAGTTGTGTATCTTTCTACAGGTTATTTTTGTTTGTCTGATACTGGCTAGATCAACAGTTTGTTTGTTTGTTTGTTTATTTATTTAGAGAATGTAGTGCCCAAGAAATGATGCAAGTTTATCATATTAGAAAACTGAGGTCCTATGTCTGTCCACAATGTAGATACATCACAGGTAGTCTCACACCTGACTTGGAGAGATCATCTTTCAGGGTTTACAGAGATGCACTACTTCTACACTTAGAGTCCATTCCTCTTTAACTTTCTACTTGGCACAATGACAGTTGTTATACTGGATTTTTTTTGTGATGTAGAAACCATTGCACCAAGAATTTGACTGAGACCAGCAACTCATTTCACGTAAGGCATGAAATACCAGTTGCCATAACCTCTGGTCATTATTAAGCTGGGCTTGATTCTAAAACTGAAGCTATTAAGCCCGAATTGCTCCATGTCTCATAGCCCAATCCACAACTTAAAAGGTCTGATCTGATTTAAAATATTATGTAATGCCATTACAATATGATTTGTAAAAACTGGAAAAAATGGGAATGCCAACCAACACAAACCTAGCGTACAGTGTACTGTACACCAGTGGTTCTCAAAGCCGGTCCGCCGCTTGTTCAGGGAAAGCCCCCGGTGGGCCGGGCCAGTTTGTTTACCTGCTTCGTCCATAGGTTCGGCCGATCGCGGCTCTCACTGGCCACGGTTTGCTGCTCCAGGCCAATGGGGGCTGCGGGAAAGGTGGCCAGCACATCCCTCAGCCCACTCCGCTTCCCACAGCCCCCATTGGCCTGAAGCGGCAAACTGCAGCCGGTGGGAGCCATGATTGGACAAACCTGGGGACGCGGCAGATAAACAAACCGGCCCGGCCTGCCAGGGCCTTTCCCTGAACAAGCGGCGGACCCGCTTTGAGAACCACTGCTGTACACCATGCCTATCACAAGGGTATATAGTCATTGAACTATATAAACTTATATATTTGAGAAACTGGTGTAACTACAATGAAGAGGAAATACTGATTTTTTTAAAGTAGGTTCTACGTGTAGTTGAACATGCTCTAAAGCAGTGTTTCTCAAACTTTTTCATATCCGGGACCTGCTTGCTGCCTTTCTAAACTGTGCTAGGGAGATCTCAGGGACTGGTGCCTGTCCATGGAACGATCATTAAGAAACACCGCTCTACAGGCTTCTGACTTAAGGAGTGTTATTTAGTAGCATATAGAATAGCTGATTTGCAATATATGAGAAAGGTATTGGTTACAGAGTAGGTGTGGTCTTACTCTTGAGCAAGGGAACCATTTTGAATGCAACAGTTTCAAAATTCCATGAGGAGAGCTCATTGGCAATATAGTATCTGAATACGGAAGCTATGGAGAAGCAAAGAGGATCCAGAACAGAGAAATGAGACAAGGTAATATAAAAACACATGCTTCCTGACTTGATCCACCTGATCCTCAGTCTGATCTAAGGCATTAGCTTCACACTAAAAAAGAAGAGATGCGTGCTGGAAAAGAGTTAAGGTGCTTATTAGTACATCTGCCCCGCAAGAAAATCCCAATGTGGAAGGGAGAAGCGAACAAGAATAAATAAAGCAGTTCATTTGTAAGTGGGGTGATCCCTCTTGCTCATGCATTAGTGCTTGTGCTTCAGAAGAGTAGTAATTTATTGATGCAGATGGCTATGTAAAGTGCATGCAATTTGTGAGGGGGCTTGACCCTTGACTGATGGGCCATATGTTGCAAAGCCCCAGAGGCATCATTTGACTGAGTTCTCTTCCTCTCTCTATCTCTGCACCTATGGTCCTTGTTCAATCACCACATATTGAACTATAGACTTACTAACTCCCCCAATAAATCTCCAGCTAATGGCTCACAAAGGCCATAACTTAACCCTTTCCATACAAAAGAGCACATTATTTTGCATCAAGTTTTCACATTCATTGAAATAAATGATAAATATTACATGACCTTACTAGTATAAAAAAGCAAGTTGTTGAAAAATACTGTTCCCTGAAGGGTATTCACTGAGTTTGGACACACTAAACTTAGTTTGAACTCTCTTGAATTCAAGTAATACGTATTTTATAATTGACAATTCATTGCATGTATCATACATCGTTGAAGTAGAATACTTAAATGCCATTGGTGAACTACAGTGGAGCATTTTATATTTCAAATTTAATATATTTTGCCTGTTACTACTTTTTATATACCAAGAGGGTTAATATGTTCTTCACGACCAATGCTTATGTATTTGGTTGACATAGAGACTAATCAGATACTGTTAGCCTGGTGGACAGCCTTCTCATAACCTCTTACAAGCTATCATTTTTTTCCATACAAAATCATTCGTTAAACCAAGCTAAGGTATTCACATACAATATCATTGCAGATACAATTTATTTTATAGAGTGTCCTTTATTCCTGATACTACAAGATGCTTTGCACACTGAATTATGCCTAAGTTGAATGGACAAAATAGTGTTGAAAGGCCTTGTCTATACTAAAATGTTGTATTTCTTAAACTAGTGTAGTTAAAGCAGTACAATCCCCGTAGCGTGGGTACAGTTATATTGGTATAAACCTACTTTATACCAAATATAGCTATCCCTGTATAGGAAGGGGAATAAACTACACTGCTATAAGGCACTTTTATATCCATATAAGTTCATCCACACTATGTCTTCTAGCATTATAACTATTTTGGTAAAAATCTAACTGACACAGGTAGACTTTTATAACTTTCAAGTGTAGACTAGACCATAGTTTGTCAAAGAAAGTGTGCACCAATGACATGGGAGGAACAGAGTTCTGGATGCATAGGGCAACAAAACAGAATGAATAAGTCTTTTCCCCCGCACTTTTTTTGCAACAGAAGTAAGGTGAAATTCTGGCCCATTGAAATAAGGAATTTTTCCATTGACTTTCAGAGGGCCAGGGTTTCACCTGTGGCAAGCTGAGTCATGAAGGGAGTGACTTCTTCATTTTGATGCAATGATAAACTTTTGTGCAGTAGTTTCAAACGAAAAGTTTGTGTTCACTCCTGCAGATCTTATTTAGGCAAAACTCAAATTAAGAATAAATGGGAGAGTTTCCTGAGTAGGCACTGCAAAATGGGTGTTTCTTTATCACCAACAACTTGTGAAAAGATGAAATGGCAATTGAGAAATACCTACATTTAGAAGAAGGAAAAAAGTCAATACTCCCTATTCAGTGGATATAGCACCAGATTGTAGAGCTAGTCAGAATTTTTAATGACAGTGTTTTAGTCAGAAAATGCTGATTTATAGAGTCCAGGATGGAAATTAGAGTGTGAGAGAGAAAGAAAGACCCACTCCAGAATAGCCAATAGCCTGCTGGGATATAAGAGATCCAGGTTCAAGTGCCTGCTCCAAATCAAGCAGAGCAAAGCCTTGAACGTGGGTTTTCCACCTCCCACGGGAGTGCCCTGTCCATTGGGTTGCATCTCCTCCTATCATATTTGTGTCTGTGTGACAGAGCAAGATTTCCAAAAGTCTAGTTTTTGTTCCAAATGTAGAACAAGAACAAGACTGTATGTTGAAACACTGAATTTTTTTTTTTTCAAAATGGAATTCCTGTTTTCCAGTCATCCCTACCACACTGGGAGTCAAGCGCTCTGGGTTCTATTTCTTCTTCTGCCAGTGATTTGCTGTGTGACTATGGACAAGTCATTACAACTTTGTATGCTCAGTTTTCTCATTTATAAATTACCTACCTGCCTTTATTAACGATTTGAAATCTATGGCTGAACCACCAGTGTGTTGAGAGAGAGAGGAAGAACAAACAAAATACTATACTTACAACTTTTTTAAAATTATAGCTAGAAACGAGTAACAGAGTTATGTTTTGAATAAGTCTCTAATAAAATAACAATAGGAATCCCTGATGTGAACACTCTCTTTTTATTCTCATTTCATTTCAGAATCACCCCCCAGTGACAAGAGAAAACTGCAGTCAAACAATGTGCTGGTTTTGTAACTGGTTCAGTGAGAACAGGGGTCAGACTGCCTCAAAGTTCATTGAAATTGCACTGACATTGTAAAATTGGTTCAGCTAAACAATTTTTTTAGAAGAGTTTAAAAAATTCCCAGCGTAGACAAGCCTTTATCCTATTGCATGCTATTGATATGCCATTGCAACTCTGTTGATACCATTGGCTTAAAACCATTGTATATTAGGTAAGATTTCATAGATTTTCAAGGCAGAAGGGACCATATAATCACATAGTCTGACCTCCTGCATAATACAGACTATGGGACCTTGCCCAGTAAAATTCCTGCATCGAGACCTTAACTTTATTTGAATTAGATGCTTGAGCCTTATTTTTGCAATGGGGCTAGAATCTTTATATGTGAGTTCTGTCCTGCTTCCATTGAAACCAGTGGCAACTCATAACAGGCTTCAGTGAAATCAGGATCAGGTCCTATTTATGGAATAATACATAGATAGATATAAAAATACATTGCAGAGATCCCAGCATTACACAATCTAATTGTTCCACATCTATGATTTATTCCTGTCTCGGGTCATCTCTAATTATAGTTTAGTCAGAGCAAGCTTTTATCCTGAAGAACAAATTATTGAATTGGTCTTAAAGAGAAATTGACATTTTTAAAACCAAATAAACAAGAACAACCTATGCACCTAGATCAGGGATGGGCAAACTTTTTGGTCCAAGGGCCACATCTGGGTGGGGAAATTGTATGCAGGGCCATAAATGTAGGGCTGGGGCAGGGGGTTGGGTTGTGGGAAGGGTGCAGAGCATAGCAGGGGGCTCAGAGCAGGCGGTTGGGAGCTCAGGTCAGGGGGTTGGGGTGAAGGAGGGGGTGCAGTAGGGGGCTAAGGGCAGGAGGTTGGAGTGCAGGGGGGGTGCAGAGTGCAGAAGGGGGCTCAGGGTAAGGGGTTGAGGTGCAGGGTGTGGCTGGGGCTCGGCAGGGGGTTGGAGTGCAGAAGGGGTGTGGAGTGCAGGAGGGGGCTTGGCAGGGGGTTGGAGTGTAGAAGGGGTGTGGAGTGCAGGAGGAGGCTCAGGGCAAGGGGTTGGGGTGAAGGACAAGTGCGGCAGGGGGCTCAAGGCAGGGGGTTGGGGGTTCAGGGCAGGGGGTTGGGGTATGGGATGCAGTAGGGGTGCAGGGTGCGGACTCCGGCCCGGTGCCGTTTACCTCGAGCAGCAAAGGGGTGGCAACGGCGCGCAGCAGGGCTAAGGCAGGCTCCCTGCCTGCCCTGGTCTTGCACCGCTCCCGGAAGTGGCCAGCATGTCCGGCAGTGGCTGTTGGGGGTGTCGTGGAGCAGGTGGCTGCACCGCATGCTGTCGTCACCTGTGGGTACCACTCCTGAAGTTCCCATTGGCTGCGATTCCCCGTTCCCGGCCAATGGGAGCTGCGGAGGGGAGGGTGCCTGCAGGCAAGGGCAGCGCATAGAGTCCTCTGATCCCCCTCTCCCAGTGGCCACAGGGACGTGGTGCTGGCCACTCCCCGGAGCAGCACGGGACCAGCGCAGGCAGGGAGCCTGCCTTAGCCCCACTGCACCACGTAGGGTGACCAGACGTCCCAATTTTATCGGGACTGTCCCGATATTTGCTTCTTTGTCCCGCGTCCTGACCAATGTTTGGTCGGGACACTGGGCAAAGAAGAAATTTTGCCTTCCGCTCTGGCGCTCGGGCCCCCCCCCGCCCCGGCTCCGGCCTCTCCTTCCCCCATTGGCTCCTTCCCCAAATCCCCGCCCTGGCCCCGCCTCTTCCCCAGCATTCCTCCTACCTCCCAGGCTTGCAGCATGGCAGCGTAAGCCTGGAGGGTGGGGGTGGCAGCGGTGCCTGGATCCTGGAGCTGGTGAGTCAGCTCCAGCACCCGGGCACTGGGCGGGCAAAGGGGAGCTGGCAAGGGAGGGAGACGGGGGGCTCAGCTGTGAACCGCCTCGCCGCTCCAGAGGGCTTCTGCCTGGGGCTGGGATCGCAGCCTGGAGGCTGCTCCAGCCCTGCAGCCCGCAGGGCAGCACGGTGGGTCCGGTCGGGGGCAGCGCGGAGCGGGCAGGGGCTGGGTGGGTGGCGCGGGGGCGTGGGCCGAATCCCCGCTGCTGCTGGGGAGCCCCGCGCCTCTCCCTCCCGCTCGCGGCTGCGGCTCCTTCCCGGCGGGACGCGCCCCCCAGCCTGCCCCGGGCACATGCGGCATGCGTCCAGCTGCTCCTTCCCAGTGGGAGGGAGACTAGGCGCGGGGGACATGTGTCGCATGTGCCCGGGGCAGTGGGGAGCGCGTCCCGCCGGGAAGGAGCCACAGCCGCGAGCGGGCGGGAGAGGCGCGGGGCTCCTTGGCAGCAGCGGGGATTCGGCCCCTGCCGCCCCCTGGCTCCTGCCCGCTCCGCGCTGCCCCCACCCAGACCCACTGCGCCCTGCATATGCCCGTGGCGGGCCAGGGGGCGGGAGGCTCCGCGGGGAGGGCAGCGCGCAGGGCTTGCTAATGCCCCAGGCCCCTTAAAACTCTTTTTTTTTTTTTGCTCCGTCCCCCCCTTTTTGGCTCCGCCCCCTTTTTGGCTCCGCCCCCGTCCCGATATTTTATACTGGTAATCTGGTCACCCTAGCACCACGAGGCTGGCAATTCCGCAGGCTGGATTGAAAGCTCTGACGAGCCAGATCCAGCTTGTGGGCCTTAGTTTGCCCTTCCCTGACCTAGATTTTTTAGTTTGTTTCTGTTGTGACCAAAGATTCTAGCTACGTAAGACAAGTAAAATTTAGTATGCTACTTCTTTCATCTTAATTTATTGAATCATAATCTTTGTTTTCTATAGAGGCAAAATAGCTAATTAATACTTAATAAATCAAGATGTTGTATGTCATTCTAACCTGCAGTACTGAATAATATTTAAGATTATTAATTTTCGCCACCAAACTTCAGGCCCACAAGTTAGTACACTTGAGATCTGTCTTACAAAAGTAAGATTTTTTGTGTATGTACATCGGTTCGGTGGCAAAAGCTGTGAAAAAACAAATATCAGTTTCCTTTCATTTGCTACTCAGATGATAAGGATGCTATTGTGTTGTTGTAACATAGGTAATGATGCAACATGACTTCTCTCTGCAAACAAATCTCCCTCACTTGTTTAAGCAAATTACCAGTGCTGTGACCTTTGTTTTCCATTTGCTGATTTGTTCCCCATTAAATGAAGTCATTAGGGCATATGTCAAGCAGACAAAGAGCCAAAAAAATGGTCATCCCTTTAAATATATATATATATATATATAATATATATTAGAATTGGAAAAAGCACAGGGGTATGGAACAGCTTCCATATGAGGAGAGATCAAAAAGACTGGGACTGTTCAGCTTGGAAAAGAGATGACTAAGGGGGGGTATGATAGAAGTCTATAAAACCATGACTGGTTGGAGAAAGTGAATAGGGAAGTGTTATTTACCCCTTCACATAACACGAGAACCAGCAGTTACCAAATGCAATTAATAGGTAGGATGTTTAAAACAAACATAAGGAAGTACTCCTTCACACTGTGGAACTAACTTTCAGGGGATGTTGTAAAAATCAAAAGTATAACTGGGTTCAGAAAGTATTAGATAAATTAATGGAGGATATGTCTATTAGCCAAGATGGTCAGGGAAGCAACCTCATGCTTTGGATGTCTCTAAATATCTGACTGCCAGAAGCTGGTGATGGATCACTCAATAAATTGCTCTGTTCTGTTCACTCCCTCTGAAGCATCTGGTACTGACAATTGTCAGTGGACAGGATACTCGGCTAGATGACCATTGGTCTGACCTGGTATGACCATTTTTATGTTCTTATGAGATGCTAACAAGTCAACACCTAGGTTATCTTTTTATTTTTTTGGTTTTTTTTTTAACTTCTGCTACATCTTTCATGCTAAAGAAGAGAATCTGATGGACAGAACTGCATTTTTTTTTCCAGTGGAAGCAGGACTGAGCACATCATCAGTCTTCTTTAAGTCCAAAGTTACCATTTTTTGCTTACTTCTACAGAAATTAGCATCTCTGTTGTTCCTTTTGTTTACAGCATGAGAGGAATCTCAGTTGATTCAGGGTGGCTCACTGAGACTTGAGCGTCCCCAAAGTTGTTGTTCGATGCTGTGATGCTGCTCCTTCTTGGTTAAGATATTTAAGGCATATAAAACTCATATTGCTATATTAATCAGTACTGTCATGATTGCCAAGGTCTAAAAGAAGTGGGAAAGTTTGCCTTGCTACATGATTAAAGCATCTCTCAATGTATTTTTCTTGAGTGAGATATATAATAGGGGTCCTGTGTGTATTCACTTGTATACCAGTTTCAAAACAGTGCACGATCCCTAGATAGAAATTAACATGTCAGGCATTGCCCCAAAGAGTATTTATAAGCAGCAGCTGAAGGATTAAGGGAACACCCATGTTGTGTAAAGCAAACAAGGATACACAATATGATTAAATCACTGCTCGGTGTGCTATTCTTAGGCAGTTGTTTGAGAAATCCACTGATGTCTCCATAGTTTTTGTGTTGGTTTTGCTTTCTATGGTTGCATGAAAGGTTGATGACTTTTAATAAGCAATGAAAGTCAACACTATAGGAAAGCAGAGTAGATAACTCATTTGTATATTTCACAGCTAGCACAATATTGAGCCGGGAAGCTCAAGCCTGGAGGATCAATTCAGAGCAAAAGTGGGTTTTTCCCTTTGGTTGCTGAGTCCAATTTCTCTCCTTCTTTCATCATAGCATGAATTTCTTTATGCAGTCTGCTAGGCAGAGTGTTTTGAGGGAGTTTTAAGACTTCTGAATAAGTTTATAATGCAAGAGCATGTTGCAGTATTATTTTAGCCCACTTTTATCAATGTTGAAGGTAGCAGGTTTTTTTCATTTGGTGAACTAATAAACCTCCCTGCAGAGAGTCTAAGGAAGCACTTAAATTTGAGCTTTTATTTTTACTAACAGCAGTACAAATATAGGGCAGGTAGCAGGTGGCTATCATTTTACAAAATGTTCCATTTATCTAAACTATCTTGTATTTCCAAGTTAAACTAGTGACTGGGGGAGTGTGTGAATAAATATTTAAAAATAGTTTCTCAGGTCACAGTAAGGAAAGGAGGGAAACCTGTTGATTTTATTTTTTTTATTTTCTGCCAGAATACTAACCGCTACCCTTCAATTGAATAAAGTGTTATAATAACAAAGGAGTGGATGCATGATCCTTTCTAGTGTGTAGGAGTGAGGGAAGGAAGAACCAGGGAAGTGGTGTTTGATTGATATCCATATGCTTAGGGAAAGAACAAAAAATAAAGATTTTAGTGGTAGCTCTGCAATTATTTTTATTATTTTTTAGATTTTCAACACCACAGAAAAATGACCCCTAAAACCATTTGAAAGATGTTGTTGGAAGTAACATGTAATCTCACACTAGAATGATGAAACAAAACATTCCCCAGCTAATATTTTCATTTTCGTGCTGGTGCTTGGGTTCTAGAAGACAGGACCTCTTTGGATTTTGAACTTGAAAAGCAACCTGGGGGAAGCTATGAAAGTTATGCTTTGAGCTGTTGGAAGAATGTCACAGGTGGTTGTTCTAAAACACACATGCTCACACTAATACTCAATAAAGTGCAGTATTAGAATTACTACAAATTCCCATGAGTAAGATGAGTAAACTGAGGCACAGAGAACTTACCTTGCCCAAAGTTTCACAAGGCAACAGATGCAGGGTTGGGTATAGAGCCCTGGATGCCTATCTACCAAACACTTGATGTAACCACTAGAGAATATTCCTGATTATGTGTGACCAATGATTATACATTTTTATTCCATAAGTTATTTTATTTTAGCCAAACTGGCTCACCTATCTTTAATGCTTTTTTAAAAAAATGGTATGCATCATTCTTTTTTAAAGAGGATTTTAAATCCTATTGTGTTGCAAGATCTGTTATTCACAAGTAATTTGATCTGTAGAGAACAGTACTGTTATTCCTTTATTTGATGTTGTAGGCAATTGGATAATAATAATAAAAAGGGGGTTATTCTCCCAAGCTCCACCCAGAAACTAAGCTCTGCCAAGCCATGACACCAGAATGAGATGCAGTATGAAGTCTGAGTTTAGCTCATGAGTGGCTCCTCCTGGTTTGGGGGTTTGGCATATGTGTGCCATTCACTCCTTTAGCTCACATCCAGCTGATACTAAACATTAAGGTCATAATTAAGTAATGCACCATGTCATTAAAAAGGTTTATTTCTGGCAGACTGGAGGAAAGTTTATTGTTAATGGTATCGAATCAAATATGGATAAATCAGTAAAAAAGAAAGCTAGAAAGAATTTTACCTTAGCTATTAATAAACTGATTCAAGGGTTAAACTAATCAGTGAGTGCTGAAAACCTATGGGAGGTGAGAGTAGCTTTGAATGCCCGGGAAGGAGGCTAATGACATTAGGAGAGTAAAGGAAGGGGCTGCTCTAGCATGTAGCTAAAATCATTCTGGATGGTGGCTTAGCTGACAGTGATCAACCAGGAAGCAAGAATCATTGCAGTGGCAATCAAAGGCTCCTTTCTAACAAAGGGATCTGCACAGAAGTTAATGGTGCTTCTCATGCGGTTCCCTTTTTGAGATTGGGCCAAAGGATGGAAGATAGGAGAGACACCTGATAATACTTGCTGGGAAAGGAGTAAGGGAAGGTAGCACTAGTGAGAGCAGGAGGGAACATGAATCTATGGAGAGCATTAATCCAGAAATCCTGCAAATCCTAGAAAATTTAAACAAAAGATACTTTTCAAATGTATAATAATAGAGTTCTGTATCCCCCGTCTCTCAGCTCTGATGACCACATAGGCCATTTGTGCTTCACTTCTGTGATTGTTAACAGACCTTTTTGGTGGAGTCACATCTTAATAATACACAATGACGTGCCTTTTATTTGCATGCATTAGAACCATCTTTTCTGAAATATGTTTTTGTTCCAGTCAAGTTAGATTACGGTGGTTGCTATTAAATAATGAACATGTATTTTCCCCTGGTACCACATAATGACACCTGAAATGTTATTTCCTGTCCTAAGAACTGAGAAATATGGTGGTAAGAGTTGGTAAATGGCAACATTTTAATGGAAACCACAGTATGTTCCACAGTGCAAGTCACTTACATGAAAATTTCCCCTCTATCCAAATAAATTCTGTGACTCCTGTTCCATTTGGAATAATGTGATTATATAGCTGGCATCTCTGGGAAGGATGTTGGGTGAAGGTAGAAACTTGCGATTTCATATACAATAAAGATTCAAATTAGGATTAACCTCTTCTTTGAAAGTCTACTTGTTACTTTATATCTGTTCAAATATTTTAATTTTTTCAGGAAGACTTGTATATCTCCCAAATATTAACAACTTTTGAAGCACCCACATCCTTTTTTCCCCAGATGTCACAATGTTTGCATACAGGAAATGTCTTGAATACAGCCATTAAAAAAAAAAAACCCTTTTAAACTATCCTCAGACTAAACTACAGTAACTGAGCCAGACTCTGTTGATCTTCATTTCAATAACACGACCAATATTGATTTTATCAAAGATGCAGACTTGTTTAAACAAGCTTTCTTTCTTTCTTTCTTTCTTTCTTTCTTTCTTTCTTTCTTTCTTTCTTTCTTTCTTTCTTAATGGATTGAATTTTGTGTTTAAAAGGCCACTGTCAAGTACTGCAGCCTAAGACTATATTTTGACCTCCCTTAAAATCTTCATATCCAGATAGGAAATATCCAACATCTCTTTGCATCTGTAATGTTGAACTTTGTTGGTTTGCAGTATCAGAGGTCTTGCTTTTGTGAAATACTAACTGTGGTGAAAAGGATTTGAATCACAATTTAACTACAGTAACTCCTTACTTAAAGTCGTCCCGGTTAACGTTGTTACGTTGCTGATCAGTTAGGGAACATGCTCGTTTAAAGTTGGTCAATGCTCCCTTCTAATGTTTGGCAGCTGCCTGCTTTGTCCACTGCTTGCAGGAAGAGCAGCCCGTTGCAGCTAGCTGGTGGGGGCTTGGAACCAGGGTGGACCGGCAGCCCCCCTATCAGCTCCCCGCTTCCCTAAGTTCCCTGTGCTGTACCTGCCCAGCAGGCTATCAATTGCAGGCTATCAATTGCTAGCAGTTCATCTGTCCCTCCCCCCACTGCCATGTGCTGCTCTGCTTTGGAGCTGCTCCCAGAGACTCCTGCTTGCTGTGCATGTCCCCTTCCCCCCTGCTCCTGCACGTCGCTTACCCCTTCTCCATATAGAGCAGGAAGGGGACACAGAGGAAGAGAGACATAGAGAGCTTGGGGCAGCAGCTGCTGTCTCAACTTCCTGATCCACTTAAAAAGACAATGACTTAAGAGTGGGTCAGCTTACTTAAAGCGGCAGTGCGCATCTCTCTCCCACACACAAGGTGTGTGTCTGTCTCTGTCTGCTATGCTGTCTCCCCTCCCTCGTGTTCGTGCTGTCTTGTGTGAGAGGCTACATTAACAACAATGTGTTAACCCTTGAGGGCTCAGCCAAGTGATAGTTCATCATTTAGCAGCAAGGTATTCCCTGGGAAATATCTCTCCCTCTTCCACCCTCTAACTTCACCACCTCAACCAAGCTTCACAATCATCATAGCTGTGAACAGTATTAAATTGTTTGTTTAAAACTTATACTGTGTGTATATCTATATAATATATAGTTTTTGTCTGGTGAAAAAAAATTCCCTGGAACCTAACCCGCCCTATTTCCATTAATTCTTATGGGGAAATTGGATTCGCTTAACATCGTTTTGCTTAAAGTCATATTTTTCAGGAACATAACTACAATGTTAAGCGAGGAGTTACTGTATTCCCTTTTTGGCTAAGCAACATGTAGCAATATGAAAATATGTAGCATACTTGATTAGTGCTGCGGAAGTAGAACATAGCTTTTGGGGTTGACAAATCTAGTGGTAAATGTCAGACAAGTTATGACAGGAGGCACTGAGATGGAGGCAGCATGGGTAAGTAAAGGTTGAATCAGGCAATGCCTTTCCCAGTCTATAAAGAAAGAACCTTGGAGAATAATTGGGAAGGTATGTATGTATTAAGGGGATGGAGAATAAAATTAAGTCCTAGAAGTCAATAGAGGGAATCTGGAGAGCAAATCAGAGTAGGCTAGAAAATCTACATTACTGTTGCTCCTGAAGATGCTGCCTATGTATCTACAACAGGGCATATGCTTTCTTGTCTAAAACATCCTGGTTACTTGATTCTGCTAGTGTTGGCTTTTGACTGGGAATGAACTCTCTGTCCTGCCTACCTGATCTAAATTCCAGTACGCAGCCTACTTAAAGCATAGCTAGCAAACTTGCAGGCACTCTGCTTTGCTGATTTGGGGAACTGGGCAGATAAGACAATTCCTCTCATGTACACGGACATGTAGACATGCTTCTCAGCCATTAAATCTGCCAATGTGTGACAGAAGTAATCAACATGTAGCAAATGACTAAAATGTAGAACACCTGTGTTTTTGTTGCATTTCATGCCATAATTGACATATTATAATTGTTTTAACTATCAGACCTGTTTTTAAGCATGTTGTTTCACTGCTTGAGCTAAACAAACCTATTGTTTAACAAGAAAACTGGAAGGAAAAACATCAAATGCAAGTCCCCACTGGCGTAGGTTAGTACCAGAGTTTGATCCTTTGACCTTTACATTTCCAGTACAAACCTCTTACCATTTGAGGTAAAGAACTGTTACCTCTTATATAGATCAGTCAACAGGGGAGTAAGCAATATGCACACTTTGCATCTGGTTTACATAACTGTTTTTTGGTTAGCAGTAGACTGAGGTGGGCAAACTATGGTCCAGGGGCTGCATCCAGCCCTCCAGATGTTTTAATCCAGCCCTCGAGCTCCCTCTGGGGAGCAGGATCCGGGGCTTGCCTCGCTCCGCACGGCTCCTGGAAGCAGCGGCACGTCTCCCGTCTGGCTCCTACGCATAGGAGCAGCCAGGGGGCTCCGCACGCTGCCCCCACCCCAAACATCTCCCCTGCAATTCCCATTGGATGGAGCAGCACTTAGAGCTGCCTGGCCGTGCCTCCATGTAGGAGCTGGAGGCGGGACATGCTACTGCTTCTGGGAGCTGCTTGAGGTAAGAGCCGCCTGGAGCCTGGACCCCTGACCTGCTCCCGTGCCCCAAGCCCCTGCCCGAGCCCTGATCCCCCGCCCACCCTCCAAACCCCTCAGTCCCAGCTCGGAGCACCTGCCTGCATCCCCAATCCATCATCCCCAGTCCCACCCCAGAGCCGGCACCCCCAGCCAGAGCCCTCACCCCCTCCTACACCCCAACCCCCAATTTCGTGAGAATTCATGGCCCGCCATACAATTTCCATACCCTGATGTGGCCCTTGGGCCAAAAGGTTTGCCCATCCCTGCAGTAGACTGTTGAGGATCAGGATTCCTGGATTCTGTTCTTACCCCTGAAAGGGTAGTGGGGGTCTAGGGTTTGCAGACAGGCCAAATCACATTCATTCTGAACAGTAGTGTGGTGAAGTTGGTGATTCTTGGGTTTATTGTAATGAAAAGCTGGGGTCTGTTCCAATTTTTTTCTAAAAAAAATGTTCTTGTGCAGCCTCTCAGTTGATTTATTTGTAAAATGAAGGGAATATTTGCCTCCTTCCTAGGAAGGAGTATTGAAGTCTTCTTCAGTAGGAAGGTTTTGAAGTGCACAGAAGTATAGATAGGACTCTGTGGAAAAGGTAAGTTTAGAACTCATGCCCTCTAAGGTCCTGACCAAGTGTGTCTTCTCCCACTTCTGAGACTAGTTTGAGAAATTGTCTCTCTCTCCTGTCTGTGAACATCACTTGACACTACTGCAGAACAGAGAGGCTGATTTACCCAAAAGGCAGTACATATTGCAGGACTCTTTGGAGATATGTATGTAGACAAGAGATCAGATCACAGGCTTACATGTATGAGTGATTGCCCACTGCATCAGCTTTGAGGTGGAGAATTTGGACAAAGAGAAAGAGGGAGGGCTAATAGCAGCAGCATCCTGGAAAGAAGCCTCAAATATTTGTATTCTTCTCTTTTTGGTTTTTAACATGCAAACCAACCATCTCTCTGAAATTTCATGAGTATGAAATTACCTTAAATTAAATAGTTAAAAGAATGTTGAGCCATATGTGGAATTTTTAATCACTTTTCTGCAGATTTTTATTACTATTATTTCAGATGGCTGGTGTAACTTTTTTATACATTTGCTATTTATATCATGCCAAAAGATCTCTTCCAATCGTTCAATGAAGAAAAACTTGGATAGGTGAACCAGCTATTTGAAACAATAAACCCTGCAATTAAAAAAAGAAAGAAAGAAAAACACACAGTTATAATTGACTTTGCCTATGGGACTGTTTTTTTTTAATCCAACACACAATATAATTGCAAGCCTGAACACGGAGAAAACTGGGCAGATGTTCTTACTGCAGATCAGATCAAACTTCCTGACATTTAAAAGTAGGATTAGTCTATGCAGGAAGATTTCAGAGTACAAGTCTGTGCAATTTGGGGGTTATATTTTTGAAGTGGGATGAAGCCAGACACAGTATTGAGCATAAACGGGTCCTATGCTCTGTGGGCACAGAAAGCTCAGTCAGTAGCATGTGATTCCCTGTACTGGAGAGGCAGGATGCCTGTGGATCCACATTCCCTGCATGTAATGGAGCTGTATTCCATAGGTAGCTCTTTGTACTCCAGCATGCAGGATAAATGTGGAGTTGAGGCCCAGTAGATTCAGGCCTATGCAAAATCTGGTGGCCATTTTCCTTGCTTGGGAGGAGGAAGGGAGTGGCATTGGTGCCCCGGGGGCTACTAAGTCTGAAGTAGTAGCTCTGGAGACATTTTCTACCTGACAGGAAGCATTCCTTCCCTTCATTGCCCTGGTGGAAATATCCAGAAGTGCTTTCTGTTTACACAAACTTACTCAAGAGGGATCAATATTTGCCTTATATATGCACATTGGTGTCCAGTACCTGCTGTTTCTGTGCATGCCACTTTGAAAATAGAACCATTTATTGCTGTGCAGTTTTTTCCAGTAGTCAGTTGCACAATACAGTATTTCTCTGCATAGCTGTAGGGCCGAATATTGTTCTTGAGCTAAAGGAAGTGTCCATTGATATCCATGATAGTTAGTTGTGTCAATTGAGAGTAGCATACATCCCTTAACTAGGAAGGATTATCATATGTAGCTACAGCTAAGAAGAAGGACTGTTAAAATTTAACTATGAGGAAAAGAGAGAGGCACATTCATTTTGCATAATTTTTAGCCCACTTGAACATAAAAGGATAAAAAAGAACAGTATTTTGGGGTTAGTTTTTGCTCTTAAAATAGACTGGGAGAAGGGGAGGAGGAGGGAGAAAAACGATGACAGAGGGTATAATCCTGACCCCATTGAAGTCAATGGCAAAATACCTGTTTTCAGTATGGCCAGGATTTCACACTAACAAATAAAAGGAAATAGAGAGAAAAGTTAATATACCAAGATATTGTATGGGGGGGGGGGGGGGGAGAGAAGAGAAGTTCTAATGGAAAAAATATATCCTGTACAAGTGTAGTACATATAGCCCACAGCCAAACACATTTTTTTCTCTGACACACAAAGCACAAGGTTCCCTTTAGCTAGAAAAAACATGTTTTAAAAATTAATGTGAGGTGAAAAAGAGTTTAAATAAAAGGGGAAATTGTTCATGAACTCAAGCTCGATTTGAACCTTCCCCACTACCCCCCCCCCCCAAAAAAAAATTAAAGGTTCAAAAAATATCAAATAGCACAAGGTTCACTCTTAGTAAAGAGAGGAGTGCTTATTATTGTTAACAAGATCTCCAATTTCCTAAAGTGATTTTTCAGTACCATGTGTGCCTTCTTTACAGGTTCTGTCCCTACCTTCCTCTTTAAGAAATCATTGCGCAAGAGATTATGCATTTGTTTTTTTTCCCTTTTCCTAGTGGACCTGGGAGCACCTCAGTTTTTTTTCAGTCATTCAGGCTTTATTGTAAATTTGGAGTCCAACCAGCATGACTATTTTCTTTTTTTTTTTTATGTTTTTTTTTTTTTAATGTGCCAGACTCTAAAACCTTATCATATAAATTACAAGGTAATTTTGTGTAACCAGCTCTTGTGTTAAAACTCCATTTTCTTCCAAACCCTGGTTTCAAGTGGCTTCATATGACCTGTACATCTAGTTGCTCCACAGCATCCTTACAGATATTTCTTGTAAATCAAGACAAGCCTGTAACATATTATCTGACTCACTCTTAATCCAGTAACTGAAACTCTGATACCAAAGAAAAGTGATTCTGTATTACGTATCTTGATTCCTGCACAATTGCAAATCAAATGAATAGATTAGATTTGAGCAGGAGAAGGACACTATGTAGTAAGACTGCACAAAGAAGTTAATATTTGGATTCAGTTTCTTGGTTCCAAATTTAATATTTAAATAAAAATATTTTCCCCAAACTCTGAAATTCCATCTCCTTCCCTCTCCTCCTCACCCCCCTTCAAAAAGTTACTCGTGACCTTTGAGCCTGGTAGGACATGCAAGCTTTTCATTATGGAATAGTTGTTTAGAGTTTAATAGGGATGGATCCAATAGGGTTCCTTACAAACTACTTAAATTCATATAGAATTTAATAGAGATTGGTCCTTTACAATTCTAGAGATTGATCTTTATAGTCTATATTGGAAGCATATCAATCTCTATTAAAGTATATAGGACTTTTCCATACAGATCATAGTGGAGATGCCAAAAGAAATTTAGAAAATCCCAAATCTTCTAAGCAACCTCTACTTCCTATTACTGTCTTTGGCATCCTTCCCACTCCTACTATCTTTGAGGCTAAATGGCATAATGAGTGTTTGAAGGTGCTTGTCTGGCTACTGCCTTATCTACCTTGGATGGGGGCTTAGAATTGGCAAAGGAAAGTGGGAGGAGGAAATCTCCCTTTTCTTCTGTAATTGATTTTACAACCTGCAGGGCTAGGTCTTGCCTAATATAGCCTAGTTTAGTAGTTAAGAGAATAGTCAGGTGTGTCCTAGCAACATCATGCTCAGGAATTGACACTCTATAGTTTCTAGTGCAAGATAGAGAAATTCAAAGGGCTCTAAAACTGCTGTGCTGTTACTTATGTGGTGCCACCTGCATCTGCAGCTTACCACAATAGCAGTCACAAATGGAAAGTGTCCCTTTTCCACTCCCTGGTAGAGGTTGGGTTGTTTCCTTGCTGATCCCCACAGGAAGACCCTCAGACTTGGTGGGGGCAGTGATCTTGCAAAAGTTCTTGTTCAACACAAATACAGGAAAAAATGGAAGGGATTCTGCATGACCCAGCAGCTCTTGAAAGCCCAGAGAAAGGGCCACCCGGTTGAAGGTCAATGAATGTGCAGGCAAGCCCTCACTGAAGACAGGTGTCCTGAAGTGAATGTTGGGTATGACTTAGAAGAGGGGGCTCATAGTGGGCAGAGGGGAGTGGCATGTTCTCTTGCAAGTGAAGATGCACAGGTTGGTTCAGAGCACGTTCCCCTGCAAAATGAACTGGAGTGTTGGTTTCCTAAGCATCAGTGTGTAATAGAATCCTGCAGGGTCTACAAAGCCCTAGCACAGATCCAAAATCTCTTCATTTATTTGTGTGCTGTACATCTTGTGCTGACATTGCACTGACTGGTGAGTAGGTAACTTTGTTCATGTATATTGTTATGAATCAAGTATATGCTTAGTCTTAATTTAATAGATAGACAGTATACTACACGTACGCAAAAATCCTTTTGTATACCCTGCCGTGTAGCCGAGAGAACAATAGGGGTTAAGGAAAACACAATACATGGTATCTTAGGGTCAACACAATAATACAGTGAAAGGAAGGAAACTTTAAAAATGAGGTTAAAATCTACAGCATACTCCAGGGTCAAGGCAACCGCATACAGTCAGCTTATTCTTTGTAACTTTGGAAACAAAAGTCCATCTGCCTAGGGGTTGGTATGTATAATTGTTGCACTAAAGAGCATGTTAATGTTTTCTTCTTTTCCTTGTCTTCCTATCAGACCACCCAAGGTTTTCCAGTCTCCTCTGTGTTATTTTAAAATACAAGTTGATGTGAAAATGCCAGTTTGAAAAATACAGGAATGCAATTTCTCTTTTCCCATTTGCACAAAGCAAGGGTAATTTTACTGCAGACAACTCATTTGAGATAATTATGTCCAATCTACACAGACCATGTTCACAATTAGGCAAGAAGCCTTACAATCCTTAGGTTATCCTAGTGCTTTTTTTAATAATACAATTTTGAATGACCTAAAGTGTGTCATAGGCATGTGTAAATAATTTGATCTGATTTGTGTGTGGATGTATCGAACTTCCTTGCAATCACCTAGCACTTGATGGCTGTCACCATGGCCATTTGGAACTTCACAGTAGCAGGGATAGAACTTGAAACCTGCTTTTTTTAAGGAGAACCTACCTGAGCCTGAGCTATATAGGGGAATCACCATTAGGTATTAGCAGTACAGGGCCTATAACATCCAGTTGAGCAGGTCTGATGCCAGCTGAGAGGGGACAGTTGAAAATGTACCCATTTAGCTAGTTCATTAGAGAATTACAGTATGGAACGTATGATTTATTTCAGAGTATTATTAAATTCCCGAGCTTATTTGTTAACACAGGCAGGGTCATGTTGTTTTTTCCTATTTCTTTATTCAACTTTTATTTTTAGAGTACAGCAGCATCTAGAATTTTTAATCTTTTATTTTTCAAACTATCATCCTGATCATTTTAGGATGTAGTTATATTGAAATCAGTAACTCTATTAAACACATGTAATGCATGCATTTATTGAAAGGGAAATGAAAATGTATGAAAATATCTAATTGTGTATACTGTTTGGATAGAGAATTAAAGATGATAACCCCTTTTCACCATTCAACAGAGCATGAAAGAGCAAAAGAGATTCAAAAACTTCATTAATTGCTGTAACATGACGTTACAAGCCACCTGCACTTCAAAGAATTTACACTGAAGCAGATGGATTGATGAATATGCCATCAAAGATTTTCTGAATGTTTGTTTTAAAAATAAACTGCTTTCTAAGTCACTGACAATCAAAGCATACAATTTGCAAAGATAACATTGCTCTTTTTCCACCCCACGTACATGTAAAGACATAGTCTTTGAGAGTGGAGACTTAAACACACAATTCCCATACCCAGTAATTGCAGTTACATATGAAACACACTGCAGATCATGAGGAAAATATACCCCCTAATGTTTTCATGCATGTTTAATAACCAGGGGCACAAGTGGAATGTCTGTTGTTTTTTAATTTGGATCCATGTGTCTGGGGCTCATACAAGTGAGGGATTACTCCCACTGGCTAGATCCAGGAAGAGTGTGGCCAGATGTGGTGAAAGCTTCATCTAGCCCTGACCTGCAACAACACTCTTGTTCCAGTTTTGATTCTATTTTGAGCAGAGGCTGCTGCCACTTGTGCTGGAATCAGAGCTGGCTCCAGGTTTTCTGCCTCCTCAAGCGGTGAATAAATAAATAAATCCATTTTAAAAAAGCCGATCGGCGGCACTTCGGCGGCAGCTCGATTGCGCCGCTCCATTAATTGGCGGCAGTTCGGCGGTGAGTCCTTCACTCCCTCTCTTCCTCTTCGCACTTGCCACTTGGCACTTCGGCGGCAGCTCAAAGAGAAAGAGAGGGACTGAGGGACCCGCCACCAAATTCCCGCCGGAGACCCAGACAGACCACCCCTTTGTATTGGTCCCCCAAGCACCTGCTTCCTTGGCTGGTGCCTGGAGCCAGCCGTGGCTGGAATATGTTGGTGACTTTGTGTTGTGACTAGATATTCTCTAGGGATTCAAAGGAGATCACCAGACATTTTTTCCCCCTTGTGATCTAATCCAGACTTGAATTTAAGGGAATGCATTAGCCCATTATTTTACAAAGTTAATGTATTTTAATCCAATATTTACACAGTAGGCATCAGCTTCTGTGATCATAGCCACATGAGCAGACCCATGTCACACATGGAGCTTTATTGCCTTCACTTGGTGTATTAGGGGGTGCTGCAATAATCTGTTTGCAGGATCACGGTCAAGGAATTGACTCCACCCATTCTTATTTACATAAGAAGATTATGGTCTTGAGGGGTACCGAGCATCTGCAGTGCTCTCTGGGTTCTTTCCCTTATGCAGTTAAGGTTTGATCTAAAACACGTTGTAGATAATGGAAAGACTCCCATTGACTTCAACAGGCTTTCCATCAGGCCCTTATATAGCATCTTACATGAAAGTATTTGTGACCTTTACAAAATGTAATTATTTAAATCTCCCAACACACCTGTGACATAAGTATTATTCTATTTGAATAAGGCGTAGATGTTGGCATACAGGGATTAAGTGACTTGCCCAAAGTCATACACACAATCAGTGGCAGAGATAATTAAACACCATTGCTATCCTTTCCCCATCTTGGGTAAATGCTGTAGTTGTCAATGGTTTTGTCCATAATTAACTCATCAGAAATTTTCTAAAATACCCTTATTGGTTTGTCTTTCAGTTTAAATAGTCACAGTTAATGTGTATAGACTCTAACCTTATTATGTTGTATAGGTCCTAAAAATTATAATTTGACAAGTTCTTCAAATTTAACGAAAATCTATTTTGTAATATCACAGTGTAATGTTTTCTAAATGAAGAAAGGTCAAAATTAAATTTAAAGGGAGAAAAGCAATTTCAAGCTCTCATTTTCCTAAAGTCCCAACTCCTGGAGGCATATGATTAGGAGAGAATCTCAACTTTCATTTAAAAGGAAAAGTAAGTTTCTATGCCTTGTGATTATGGAGAAAAGCTTGAAGACAAGAGCAAAGCACACTCTAAGGCTAGCAGAACAAAAGGCAAATAAAAAGAACACTAAATGTATTATTTAAAAAAAAATCTCAATTGTTTTTTGGGGAGAGGGACTGACTTATGCATGATATTTGAACATTTGAAGTTGGTAATACTGAAAGGAAAACAATGGAGAAAGGGGCATGGAATACAATTTATTTTTAAAAAACCCAACAATGTTTGTCTTTGTACTATTAATGTTCAGTATGGGAGACACTGTGAACATAAATCCATCTTTCCATACTGAGACCAAATCGCACGCTTGTCTAGACCCCCACATTGGTAGAGCACTTTCATTCAAATGTAAAAGGATTGACCTCTCCAAGGATAGCAGGGCAATTTAGTCTTCAGGCTTATTCACTTTCATGCGTATTTAAAGAAAACAAAAATATAGCTGAAATGTGTCAGATTCAAGTTTCCCAAGGTTTAAAATGTATTATTTCACTGTATCCTTCTAAGTGCATTCATTTAACCTTCACTGTATGAAGCTGTAGTAAATATTTAGTCTATTATGCTTAAAGTCTTCACTGCAGAGTGGTTAAACGGTACTGATTTTGTCTTGAATGGCCAAAGAAGGAGCAGGTTGCATACCCTAAAATGCTTCCAGATATTAGACAGTGATAGTAATTTAGTGGAAATGGTTTCATTCTTGTTTTTTCTTTATATGTTTTATCTCAGTGGTTGCAATCCCCCCTCCCCAAAAAAATAAAATGTGTTATTTATTTTAACTTAATGGAATTAAACTGTCACACAATGCTTACAATTCTTTAGGGAAATGCACGGTATACGTTTAGGATGCTGCTGCTAACAGGCATCCATTCCCTGGAGAGACTGGTAAACAACAGAAAGATGCTTACAAAACAGAATTATTGCAAGATTTTTGTACCTGGTGTTTTGCAGTGCACCTCGGCAAGTGGTTTTTCTGTGCTGTTTTTGCATGAATTACTCTTAGCCTCAAAGACACTAGGTAAACTGCTCATTTGTAGTGAAATGTTGCTTTTGTGATCTAAAGATAGAACATTTTCAACAACTAAAATCCATTTGCTATTTAATGTGGAATAAGGGACATAATTTCTTGATCTCATGTTGATAGAATAGGCAGTAATGATCTTTTCCCCTCACTTGGTATAAAAAGGAGAGGAGCTGATTATTTGCTGATGATAAGTCACCAAGTAATTTAGCCTCCTGATAATAGGTCAAATTTGTCATTTGCACTTGGTTAGGTACTAGCAAGTTAAATGTTCTTTTCCAGGGTATACTAAAGTAGATGCTAAGGTGATCGGCACCTTTTAAAAATATCTGAGATGTAGAGAAGTTCATGGAATAATGGTCTCCAAATAAAGCTTTTGTATTAACTAGGCTGTTAGCATATAAAGTGATAATGCCAATGCAATCATCCTTCAATGGAGTTTAAGGAAATCTGAGGTTTCCAAACAAAAACAAAACCTATTGTGATGGAAATGTGGGTATCAAGGTTAGAAGGAGGGAAGTAAGGAGGCAAAGGTAGGCATGTTGTTTTTCTCTTGGGAGAGAAGGATTTGCAGAGAGAGTCTTTCCAATTGAGACTTTCACAGATTTTGCTATCTTGTCAGTACTTTGGAGTGTCATGCTAAAAGATGACTGCATTTGAGATGTGGTGACTAAGAGCTTTGATGTCTCAGTTCATCCTTTGCAGATAGTAAGCCATTTTTTCCCTTGACTACCTCACACTGTGGCATAATTCAGCATAATTTATAGTCAGTGTTCAGAGAAAAGTCTGCCTTAAATTAACATAAAGGTGAGCTAAACTGGTTAAGTAATACTATGCAGCCTGTTTATTTCATTAAGGCTCACTTGCACTGTTGTATAGAATGGGCTTTTAGTTAAGATACTGTCACTGCAACATTGAATCTTCCAGAATTAGATTAAAAGTAAATATTTTGATATCTGGTAATTGTTTTCTGACAAGCCATTAACTTCTGTATGATTTGGCACTACTTTAATGTATCAGAAACCTGTTTTAATATATTTTATGTTGTTGTTTTTTTCACTCAATAACACTAAGATCAAATACCTGACTACAAAACTGGCCAACCATGAATTGTTTCTACAATTGTGGGAGCTGGTTCAAATGGCAAAAAATCAGAAATATATATATACATATGTGTTGTGCAGGAAGTAGTGATAGGATTAAAACATCAGGTTGGCAAATGCACTTTTTGGCTGATAAAGTAGCACCTTTAATGTGTGCATTTATCAGAAGCCTATGTTTAGCTTAGACTATACCGTCTAGGCATAACCACAGGTGGAGGGCTAGTATGGGGTTTATGCCTTATGGTAACTGCCACTGCAAGGCAATTAGAGTTCATTATTGCTGTGCTTATGCTATACTAATTAACGTGCCTGTTGTGCTGTTTTCCTTGTTTGACCATGTGACAGCCACTGGTCTGACACCCTCTGTGAACAATCAGCATAGGAAATGCTAAGTGCAGCAGATTTTGTACTAAGTGCACCCAGTCACAAATGTAATCACATCTTCTAAACAAAGGCATTAACAAAGTGTGTTATACAAGAATTCCTGTGAATGAATATAAGTGAGTGTACAGAAAGATTGAGAGAAGACTCCATTACTTCTACATCATTATTTAACTCACTGTATTCATCTGTGTTTAGAAATCTATGATTGTAGTGATGGAGCAATACTATATAACATACACATATTTTTTCCATAAGCGTTTATAACTTGAGTATTCATTAAAGTATACAAAGCAAGCAGTTGTTTGGGGCTGTGCATCCTATACAAGTTTTGCAGTTGATGGATTCTCCTAGCTTCATCTCGAGCACCCAGACTACATGGGAAAAAGTCTGCACATTTCCAGAATCTCATATCTCCTCCAGCAACACAACCAAAAGAAGACATTCAAATCTAATGTTCCATTTTCTGGTTGCTTGGACCCCACTCTTGCTTGGGGTCTTGAAAATCATAAAGCCAGTCCTTGCAAGTACTGGACTTGTGACTAAGGTCTGACCTGAAATCTTCCCTCTAGTGGGAAGGATTTTCTGTCAAATAAGCTTCTAGCTTAATATTTTTGTTATGCTATCGAAATTTCTCCATAATTTTGGAGTCTGGCAGGCAGATGTGGGGGAAGAACTGGGATGATTGAACATGTTAGGTGAATTAATGAACATCATAGGTTTGTGTGGTTTTCTGTGAAGTGTAATGTGATTAAAGCTTGAGCCTGTGTTTTGGACTTGGTCTTAAATTCTGTTGGAAATTAATTTTTTTTCTCCAAGTGTTTGGGGAAATCTGATGTTTGTGTAATTCAGGAACTGGTGATACTATGGCATGAGCCAGTCATGACACAGGCAGACAATGTACAAGCTTTGTCAGTGGCTGATTTGTAGATGCAGAGATATTCTAATGTGCTAGGCCTTGTCTGAGCAAAGCAATGCACAGACTACCGGTCATGACAAATGGTTTGGCAGTTTTATGACTGGGATAAAATGTTCACTATTGAATATATTACAACTAACAAACAAATTTTCCCTTTAATTTCTGGAAAGGTGAAAGCTTTTCATTCGGTTCAGGAACTGAACAAAAAGCCTATTGTTATACTGGCTAATGAGGCCGTGCTCTCCTCATACATTCACTACCATCATTATTCGTCTCTATGTGCGCAGCCCTGTTTGTCAAGATTACAGTCACCTACCTCTGTATCTCTTCTTTCATTCGTTATCTAGGTGCCAGGGCTCTGGCAAGGGGTAATATTACTAATGAGGTATGAGGAGCAGGACAAGTATGAGGGTTGACCTGTGAAATGGCACTATTGGAGAGGGAAGAGGAGCTTACTGGAGTACAATATGCTGTGGCTGCTAGAGTACAATATGCTGCAATAGGCTAAGTGTCCCAAAAGAAAGTACACACACAGTTATGGCGGAGGAAGAAATTGCGGGTTAGTCAGCTGTACTGGTGCTATAAGGGACTATGTACGATGTGGATAATAATACTTCCTTTCTTCTGTCCTTTCTCTGACTTGTCTATTTAGATTAGAAACTCTTAAGGACAGGAATTATTTTTCACTGTCTTTATATGGTGCCAACACTGCTACTAGCTCTCATGATTTTATCATGAGTCTGGCAATATTATCTCAGGTATTTTTATGTGATCTGTCTATTCTTGCCTTCCGTCGTGGGTTTTTTTCTTATTCAAAATGGTCACCATCTCCCATGACTTTTAACAGAGCTGAAGTCAAGCAAGATGGTCACCATTTTCCTACATTCAAAGTGACCTGCCCTTAATCCTGCCCAAAACCTATTATTTTGCATGGGAGTAAAGCCTGGCTGCCCTCAGGAAAAATGGCTGCCACTTTGTTAAGAAGCTGTAGAGGTCACTATGAGGATATATGGGAATCTGAGAATCAGAAAAGAGCTGAAGAGGGTCAGAAGAAGACTGAAGGGGATGTGGAAGACAGGAGGCCGAATGAGCAGGTCTGGGAGAATATAGGAGGAATGAGGAGATAGGGATAAGGTGCAGGAAAGAGTGAAGTGGATGCAGAGGGAGGCAGAAGAAGACTGAGGGAGTGCAAGTAAGACTGAGAGGGTTCATAGGAGTGTGTGGGGGGCAGGATACTGGGTTGGAGTCAAAAGTGTTGGCAAAGTGGAATAGCACAAAATGGAGTAGGAGGAAGTCATAAACTGGAGGCAGGAGGAAGAGAAGTGGGGGACAAAAGACAGGCACAAAGATGTCAGGGATTGGGAGGTAGCCTGTTCCTTTCTTGTGTGATGGAATCTGAGCAGAAAAAAGGTCAGCAGAGGCCAATGTGATGAATTTGTCAAGGGTGAAACTGCTGCTGCTCTCTTCCTCCCACTCAGGATGAATGTGATTGCCAGGAGAGGAGGGTTCAATAGCATTTGGAAGGCTACTGGAAGGAGCAGGTGATAGGCAGGCTACCTGCGGGCACTGGGAAGTATGTAGTGATGTACTGATTGTAGGCAGCTGGAGGGTATGGTGGACCTACCTTGTGCTAGAACTTTAGCAGCTGAAGTGCCAAAATGTCTTGGCTGGCTGATGCTACTATCTTTTGTGCTACCAAGAACCATTGAATGACAAAATGTGGTCACTGCATAACTCTGAGGATCCCATGAGGAGACATTGAAAACACTGATAAGGTGGCTCATGTGATTGCACCTCCCTGACCAATTACTAAGTAGCATCAATGCTGTCTAAAGAACGACATCTTCAGGTCATTGTAGTGGGGAGTACTGAGCCTGTGACATAGATTGGGTAAAAATGAGGATAAATTAGGGTCAATTCTGAAGGCTCAGGCCAGCGGTTCTCTGTGGGAACAACATTTTTACTATAATGGGAAATATGCATGAACGTTATGTTCTATGCAGTTCAATGGAATCAAAGGAGGAGTCCTGGCCTGCAAATTCCTTGATGACCTAGTGTGGCATCCATCTGTCTGCTAGTGAAATGTTGAATTAATTTCCCATCAGATATTGGGCAGTCTTAGTGTCAGACAGTTTCAAAATACTTATTTTAAAGTTGGATGTGATTGAAATTTATCCCCATGTTTGATGAGTGTTCTAACCAACCCCCTTTTGGATAGTTGGCTGCCATGGCAAGATGGATGACTTGGGGAGTGTCAATGCACTCTGTCACCATGGGGCCTTCAGGCCCACATTGGGGAACTAGTTAAGATCAAGACATTTCAGAAGCTTGAGGAAGTTCTCCATATGCAGATTAAGATCTGGGGGTTTTAAGAAAGCTTTACTTTGAAGTTTAAAAAATGTAAAATGTTTTGAAGCCCGAGCCTCTGAAGGCTGTAAGATTGCCCTGTAATGGAGTAAACTTTCCGCTAGTTCTGAAACCATTTTTAATATTTAAAAAAAAAAAAAAAACTACTTCACCATTGGGTTTGGTTCTTGTTTGGGATCCAATACAAAGAAACACTGATAGTCTGTAATTGTGATGTATTTATTTTTTGGGGTAGGATGGACTCAGTTCAGGCCATATTTGCGAAGATGAAATACAAAATAAAGCCTTCAACATATGCAAACTATATATGGCAGGCTAGACCATATTTCTGTAATATCTGGATAATATGTGGGTGCCCCAAATAGTAACTTCAATTAAAATGAAGGTTTTTATTTTATTAGATACTGATATGGACCCAATAGCCTCTGAATGCCTCTCAGATATTAACGAATTTATTTTAACAACATTCCTGTGATGCAGTTTGCTATGGAACGAGCCACAAAACCTGAGTTCAGATTTGGTCGTTTAGATCCCCCCTTAAAGGATGTTGGAGAATGATTAGAAAATTTATGAAATATTCTAATACAGAGTTAGATGATTGCTGGACCACTGCCAAAGAAACATTTAGACAGATCTGTCTGGATTTCATTCAATAACTTAATTCAAGTGTAGATGCATGAATTGTTGTAGAATTTACAGTACTGTCCTGCACAGTTTGTTGTCTAGCTGTATGTCCAATCAATTGATTTGCTGAAAAAGAGAAACATACAACGCCTGCCATTATTTCCTCACATTCCTTCCTGACCCAACTTGATGTGACATGTCTCTAAGGTGTCCTTATCGTTAGACCTATAAATAGTGTACCTCATTAAGCATAAGGACCAGCAATGGACATATGCCACTAGTGTCCATTTTCCTTCAGAGATTTAGGGTGATGAGAAGATAAAAGGTCTGCTTAGCAGATGGAGCTTGTCAGATTAGCAACTGGAGCAGAGTAAATAGTGCTGTCAAATTGGGGGTGTGGGGGGGATAGCACAAAGAACTCCCTTTATAACGCATGTGCATATTTTATAGTCTTTAGGAAATTGGGGAAAAAAAGCTCAGCAGAAGGTTGACTTGGGGTTGTTCCACTGGCCGAATAGCCATTGCCTCCAGGCACTTTCCTGCTTTCTTCATAATAAGGAACATTAGCAACCAGTGGCTCGGGAAAGGCAGAGTCAAATAAGTCTCTTGGGGACATGTAGGCCACATGAAGTGAGAGCCATTAGACAAAGCAATGAGATTACTGTGCCAGAAAGGGTTTACCACATATATTACCACATAGATTTTACAGGGCTGCCAGCTCACTCAACTTACAAATGTCAAACATGATTTAAAAGGTTATTATACTATCAAGAGGGAAAGAGGATGATTTTCCATCACGGAAATTTCTATTTCATTCTGTTGCACATACTGCATCTTGCAGAGTCCCATATAGCCAAATATCCTGCTTTTATCTTTAATAAGTGTTTTATGGGCTTCAAATTGGAAGAACCATTTTCACTTTATTTGTATTATAAAATTTGATCTCTGGTCGCATAACAATGTGATAAATATTGCATGTAAGTCTTGTATTGGAGGGTTGAAGACGGTTCTTTTAGGCTGAGCATATTTGTGTGTGTGTGTGTGTGTGTGTGTGTGTAATGTGTTGTAGGAAGGGGCTATATCTATAAGCAATGTGCAGTCGCAGTTAAGTAGTTGTAATACTTCAGTTCTTCAAATATATCAGTTAGACATACTATACTAAATATATATTATAGTAAATTCTATAAAGGTTTTACTGTATCTAATATTTAAAACATAGTTTTGATTTTTCACTTTTGTCCCCTCTGGGTAGTTTTTCTTGCTTAACAGGGACCCCTGTTGGGGAATATATTTAATTGAATTCCATAACCACATATATATTTAAGGCAGTTTGTGCCCAAGAGAAATAAGAGGATGGGTTTATCAACAGACATGAACTACTTTCATTCATAAGGATAGCTTCTATCATGGTGTCACATTTTGGTTCCCAATTAGAACTCAGATTGAAACTTGAAGAACTGGGTACCATATCTAGTTACTTGCTGGCTCACAAAAATGTCATTAAATTGTATTATGCAATACCTGCTTATTTCATATTTTGACCATTTAGAAACCTTTGCACAGTTAAATAAGAAGAAAGGCTGGTATCTGTGATCGAGATATTTAAAGTGAATTTTTAAATTGTTTGTTTTACCTTCCTACCAATGAAGCATTCTTCCCTCATCTTCCTTCAAATAAGTGAGTTCCCCATTCCTTGCTTTGTGTATAAATCTGGTAAAACCAAAGGCTGCACACCTCTAAATTTTCAGCAGAGTCCAAACGCAGCAGCTTATGGGGACTTAGAGACACCACGGTGCTGGTTGCAGTCCTCAGGTGGGAAGTAAAGGACAGTAGGATTTAGTTTATGGTGCTCAGATAATACAGATTTTTTTCTTATCTCTTAGCACTGAAGCATTAAGTTCAGTGCTGTGAATTCACACAGGTTCCCATGTACACTATCAAGATTAAATTAAAGCATATAGTACAAACAGTCTGAAATGTTTTAAAGCTGCAGCTCAGCATGAAATTGAACACTGAATTATTCCAATTTCAGCACCTTTATATTGTTTGGCTTCAGTTCCTGTTGGGAATTTGGGATTTCTCATGTTGCAAGGGGCAAAACTCTCAAGTTGCAAAGGAAGCTATTTTGAAATGTGAAAGTTCACTAGACAGCACATGGAAGTAACTTAAGATGTGGAGGCAATAACTCTTCCCACCCCCCAATTTTTCCTGCAAAAGTTATATACAACATACTACAGACTTGTAAAATATTAGGAAGAACAGATCCCAAGCCTCTAGAGGGAAATGTGCTTTTTATGAAGAAAATGGTTTACATTTTATGCAGTGAAGGTCGACAGGAAAAATCCACATTCTTCATTATTGCTATAACTTGAAATGAAAACAAAAAAGAGCTAGATGCAAATAAATTAGGACCACAGGAATGAGCTAAGTGCTCTATTTTACCCTGCTGCATTGATGTAGGGTAAAATACAAGCAATTGTTTAAATAATTTAAACAATTGCTTGTAACGATGTAAATTGCCTGCTCTATTTTGCTTGTGTACGTAGAACATTATTAGTTGAAAAATAATGATACTTTGCAGTCATATGGTACTTTTCATCTGAGTATCTCAAGGTGCTTTACAAACATTGTCAAAGTAACCCTGTCAGGTGGGAAAATATTATCCCAATTTTACAGATAGGGAAACTGAGATATGGGGACGGGAGGGTACTGGATTTGTCCACCATCATGAAAGTTTGTGGCAGAGCTTGTGATATAACACAAAACGTCTTAATTCCTCTCCTCCAACCATTAGAAAATTGTCCCTCTCATAAAATAATATTGATGTATCTTCCCCCAAATAGACATGACTATATGAAATAGTATGTGCAGCATACAGATGAAGTGTAAAGGTAGCATATTTCACAGCAAGTAGACTTTCTGCATTGTTTAGACTCCACAATTTTAGCAAAATAACGTTTCTTTTTAAATGGATATATTTCTCAGAATGCACTGTTAAGCTTCTGCCGTGTTGTTTCAAGGGCAAACATCTAGTAACATGCAATTAAAATATTCTCAGAAAGCCAAAGAGTTTTTTCATAAATTGTTCATTGGGCAAACAAACAAACTGAACAAAAAGCCACCTGGCTTAATAAACAAGTTCATATTGGCTTGTATGTGAGCGACTAAATGAGATTTGTCTTCTTAGAAAAATGAAAGAAATTCATGCAGTCCTTAAAAAAAAAATAGCATAGTTGAACTTGCTGTCTTTTTTTCAGAAACTAATAAAGTAGAATTAGCTGTGTTATATTTGTTTTTATATTGCTTGTGGAAATGTACATCAAATTTCTCTATAACATTTCTACAACTCCTTGAATTCATAGGTCTCTAAGCCTCACAAAACCCTGTTAGGCAGGAACAGTATTACACCAGGGTCCATGCTGTACTCTCTGTCTCTACCCCAGAAGAGAGAGCTGGAGTGCATCTCCACTCCACTATTCATCCACATCCACTGGAGAGAGCAGCAAGAGCTACGCTATGATACTTGGTAGGAATTGGCAATAAAGGCCCCTTCTGTCTGCTCCTCAAAATACTTCTGGTGTTAGCCTCCTGTCACACACAATTCCACACAAGGGGAAAGTGGCAAAAGCCACCAACATCAACTGTGTTTCTGGGGTCGGAGGCGTGGGGGGGTGGGAAGGGGAGGAAGGGATGGCCCTTGTTGGTTTTCAGACACTTTCACTAAAATGGGTATCATCTGACTGGCATTCTTTTTCGGCCTTATTTTTTTTTTCTGAGGCCGACATGGTAGAAAGGAAGGCGCAGTGGGGCAGCACTGGTTTATCAGGTTAACTGGGCAGTGGGAAAGAAGAGGAGATGTAATGGGCTGGGTCTGTTTAATACATTTTTAAAATTTGGTTTGTGTGTTATCTATTCTGCCTGTTTAGATTGTAAGCTCCCTGGGCAGGCATTGTGATATGTGTTTCTACAATACCTAGCACAATCAGGTCCTGAGCCTGAGTGAAACTTTTGGGGACAACTGCAGTATAAACAATAATAATCATGAGACAGTCATTTGTTTTGTTTTTCAGAAATTGTGAACTTAGAGGACTCTATTACCAGTCATTTCAAGGGATAGATTCTTATGTGAAGAATAATTACATCCAGTACTCTGTAATTTTGCATCACAGGGATTCCTGCAAACAATTATAAAAAAATAAGTCTTTCTGTCTCTGTTTAAATCTTTGCGATTACTATCAAATATTAATATTAACATTGTATCAAATGATTTACTAAAGTCCAAATATATTAATTGCAGTCATCCATTTTTTTTAAATTCTCTCTCTCTCTCTCTCTCTGTCATAACAAAAAAAATATTGGCAAAGACCTATATTTTCTAAACTCATGCTAATTATTGCTGATGATTCTTTTATCCTTCATAAGCTGGTAATCTCTGCCCCTCCACCTTACATTCCGCTTTCCCAAATCCATGGTTTTACTTGAAAAAACTGTTAATTATAAGTCAGCAGTTACTAGGATCAATCTTCTTTCCTTTCTCAAATCCAGTACAACATTTACTGTTGTCCTATCATGCTTTTAGATACAAAAAGGCCTACAGTCCCTGAAAGTAGGTGAGGTAATATCTTTTTACTCTTGTGGTCCCTTCTAACCCTATGATTTTATGATTCTATCTTGATTTAGTCCTAAGTGGAGCACAGAATCAGGTCCAAGAGGTGAATATAAATGGACCACTTGGTAAGTGTGACCATAATATAATTAAATTTAACATCCCTGTGGCGGGGAAAACACCACAGCAGCCCAACACTGTAGCATTTAGTTTCAGAAAGGGGAACTAGACAAACATGAGCAGGCTAGTTAAACAGAAATTAAGAGGTACAGCATCAAAAGTAAATCCCTGCAAGCTGCATGGAAACTTTTAAAATACACCATAATAGAGGCTCAACTTAAATGTATACCCCAAATTAAAAAAAAAAAACATAGTAAGAGAACCAAAAAAGTGCCACTGTGGCTAAACAACAAAGTAAAATAAGCAATGAGAGGCAAAAAGGCATCCTTTAAAAAATGGAAGTTAAATCCTAGTGAGGAAAATAAAAAGGAGCATATACTCTGGCAAACAAAGTATAAGAATATAATTAGGAAGGCCAAAAAAGAATTTGAAGAGCAGCTAGCCAAAGATTCAAAAAGTAATAGCAAAAAAAATTTTAAGTACATCAGAAGCAGAAAGCCTGCTAACCAACCAGTCTGGCCACTGGACAATCGAGGTGCTAAAGGAGCACTCAAGGATGATAAGGCCATTGTGGAGAAACTAAATGCATTTTTTGCATTAGTCTTCACGGTTGAGGATGTGAGGGAGGTTCCCAAACCTGAGCCATTCTTTTTAGATGACAAATCTGAGGAACTAGCCCAGATTGAGGTGTCATTAGAGGCGGTTTTGGAAGAAATTGATAAACTAAAGAGTAATAAATCACCAGGACCAGATGGTATTCACCCAAGAGTTCTGAAGGAACTCAAATGTGAAATTTCAGGACTACTAACAGGGTAAAATGGATTTATCTGGGTTTAGACCCCATTGGGAGTTGGGCATCTGAGTGCTAAAGACAAGCACACTTCTGTGAGCTGTTTTCAGGTAAACCTGCAGCTTTGGGACAAGTGATTCAGACCCTGGATCTGTGTTCGAGCCAGACAGGAGTGGCTGGCTCAGCAAGACAGGGTGCTGGAGTCCTGAGCTGGCAGGGAAAACAGAAGCAGGGGTAGTCTTTGCACATCGGGTGGCAGCTCCCAAGGGGGTTTCTGTGATCCAACCCGTCACAGGGGGATCCAGTGGATATACTGTATTTAGGTTTTCAGAAAGCCTTTGACAAGGTCCCTCACCAAAGGCTATTAAGCAAAGTAAGCAGTCATGGTATAAGAGGGAAGATCCCCTCATGGATTGGTAACTGGTTAAACGATAGGAAACAAAGGGTAAGAATAAATGGTCAGTTTTCAGAATGGAGAGAGGTAAATAGTGGTGTCCCCCAGCCGTCTGTCCTGGATCAACATATTCATAAATGATCTGGAAAAAGGGATCAAAAGTGGCAAAATTTGCAGAAGATACAAAACTACTCAAGATAGTTAACTCCCAGGCAGACTGAGAAGAGCTACAAAAGGATCTCTCAGGACTGGATGACTGGACAACAAAATGGCAGGTGAAATTCAATGTTGATCAATGCAAAGTAATGCACATTGGAAAACATAATCCCAACTATACATATAAAATGATGGGGTCTAAATTAGCTGTTACCACTGAAGAAAGAGATCTTGGAGTCATTGTGGATAGTTCTCTGAAAATATCCACTCAATATGCAGCAGCAGTCAAAAAAGTAAACAGAATGTTGGGTATCATTAAGAAAAGGATAGATAATACAGAAAATATCATATTGCCTCTATATAAATCCCTGGTATTCCCACATTTTGAATACTGTGTGCAGATGTGGTTGCCCCATCTCAAAAAAGATATATTGGAATTGGAAAAGGTTCAGAAAAGGGCAACAAAAATGACTAGGGGCATGGAGTGTCTTCCCTATGAGGAGAGTTTAATAAGACTGGGACTTTTCAGCTTGGAAAAGAGACTACTAAGGGGGGATATGATAGTGGTCTATAAAATCATGACTGGTGTGGAGAAAGTAAATAAGGAAGTTTTATTTACTCCTTCTCATAATAGAAGAATTAGGGGTCACCAAATGAAATTAATAGGCAGCAAGTTTAAAGCAAACAAAAGGAAGTATTTTTTCATACAACACACAGTCAACCTGTGGAACTCCTTGCCAGAAGATGTTGTGAAGGCCAAGACTATAACAGGGTTAAAAAAAGAACTAGATAAATTCATGGAGTATAAATCCATCAATGGCTATTAGCCAGGATGGGCAGGGATAGTGTCCCTAGCCTCTATTTGCCAGAAGGATGGATCACTTGATGATTACCTGTTCTGTTCATTCCCTCTGGGGCACCTGGCATTGGCCACTGTTGGAAGACAGGATACTGGGATAGACGGGACTTTGGTCTCACCCAGTATGGCCATTCTTATGTTCTTATCATCTGGTACATAATCCCAATTTTCCATGTCTATTTTTTTTAAATAATGGCATAATTTCCTCTACCAATTATTTTCAAAACCTAGGATGAAGTCCTGACCCCTGAAGTAAATGCCAAAATTCTCATTAACTTCAGTTGGGCAAGAATTCCACTCCTAATAATTATGCATAACTGATTTGGTTGTTCCAATTTTCCAAGTGTTCCCTTAGCTGCTCTTTATCAGTGGCCATTATTAGAAGGTCTCTCTCACTTTTGAACTGTGAGTAGTAGGGCACCACAGGGATTTTTATTAGATCTAGTGTTTCTTAGTACCTTCCTTGGTGATCTAGAAGACAGAATAAACAAGGTTTCAAGTAAATTCACATATGATTCAAACAGCAGTGAGGAAAGAAAATAAAACAGATTGACCTGTAGAAACATGGACATATTCCACAAAAGATTCTGCATGGAAAAATATAAATTTGTCCATCTGGAGAAAAATAAGGCAGATATTCAATAGATGGGTAAAGCATGGTATCTGCATTACTTATATATACTGAAAGAGCAGTTCTAGTCTAAAAAGGTAACTGTGTAAAACTGCACTGCTTCTTTTGTGTAATCAGAAATAGGCCTGCTTACCTACTTAAATAAATGTTTTCCTTTTTATTTGTGTTCACATTACAGAGTGAACATAGCTGATGGGCCTGAGCCCACTGAAGTGAGTGTGGAGATGTCTAAGAATGTTTTTAGGCTCATTTATCATCAATAAAATTGTTAACTTACTTCCTATAGAAGGGTCATATTATATCTTCCTGTAGGAGGGTCCACTGAAGACAAAAAAGCACACTTACGCATTCCCATTGGACAGATTGTGGGTTACACAGATATAACTGAGGGTGTAATTTGTCCTGCAGAACTTTTTATTATTGGTGATGATGCATGAAAAGGAAAGTACATAGCTTGATTTTCAGATCCCAGATAGAGGTTACAGGGCTGTTAGCTAGGGGGAGATACACTGAACTTGAGCACATTTAAAGAATGCCCATTGCCATTTTGTACTGAGTCAGTTTTCAGAGCACAATAAGAATGAACTGCAAATTAGGCATAATAAGGCAGTATAAAAGCCCAATATATATTTTGGCTATATCTGCACAGGAGGCATTTCATCATGGGACAGGGAAGTAATATTTTCATTGTATACAGCTGTAGTGCATCTCTATGTGGAAAACTCTGTTAGGTTCCAGAAAGGTATTGACAAATTAGAGAGAGTTCAGAAAACAGCAACAAAAAGTAAGGTGCCAGAGGGAATGATTGATGAGGAGTGATTGAGTTAAATATGTATAGCCTAGCTAAGGGCTTGTCTTCACTACCCGCCCGGATCGGATCCCCGAATCAACGCGTGTACTCCACCAGCCCAGGGAGGAGTAAGCGCCATCGATGGGGGAGCTGCGGCGGTCGATTTGCCGCCATCCTGACAGCGGGGTAATTCGGCTTGGATACGTCAAATTCAGCTACGCTATTCCCGTAGCTGAATTTGCATATCTGAAATCGATTTCTCCCCCCCCCCCCCCGTTGTGTAGACGTAGCCTAAGTGATAAGTAAGAAGGCCATGATAACAGTCTACAACTATCTGAAGTGTGTCAATACCAAAAAAGGAGAGTGCATAATGGTTTAGCACCGTGGAAGTGGCAAATAAATTAGAAATAAGAGAATGAAATTAATGAATGGACAATTGAGGCTCGTCTGTCCATCTTCTCTTTTGATTGCTGCATCATCCTTCTGTTTGGTTTCCCTAATACTTATACTTCACCTCTAGACTGTCAGAAATGATGGTGCCCATAGTCAGACCTAAGAATTCCCTTTTTCCAGTCTCTCCAGTGATTTCCTGTGGCCAATGCTGTTTTAACAGTCTCATTTTTGCCTTCAGAACCATACAGAATTCTGCCCTGGCCCACATCTCAGACCTTAGATCAGAGATCAGCAACCTTTGGTACATGGCTCGTCAGGGTAAGCCCCTGGCAGCGGGCCAGTTTGTTTATCTGCTGCGACCGCAGGTTCAGCCGATCACGGCTCCCACTGGCTGCGGGAAGCAGCGCAGGCCCAGGGATGTGCTGTCCACCGCTTCCAGCAGCCCCCATTGGCCTGGAGCGATGAACCACGGCCAGTGGGAGCCGTGATCGGTCAAACTTGTGGACGTGGCAGGTAAACAAATCGGCCTGGCCCGCCAGGAGGCTTACTATGGCGAGCCACATGCCAAAGGTTGCCGATCCCTGCCTTAGATCAACAGGCTTAGGCTTCTAAGCGGCTATGTCACTTTTGAAAATGGGACTTGGGATCCTAAGTCAATTAGATGCTTTTGAAAATACTCTCCCTTGACTCTTTTTGCGTCCTCCCTTAGCCCAAATTCCACTGATAATGCCAGCTTCGGTGACCCATCAGTCTTTCGCCTTCTTTTGTCTCTGTACCTTCTTGCATGTTTTGCTTTATGCATGGAACAATCCCCAAAGACTCTCACTGGCCCATGTTCTCCATCAATTCCTTCATAATAATAAATAAATAATAATAATAATAATTCTACCACCCAACCACAAAAAGCCTACACTGGATGTTCTCTCCATCCCATCATCACATTAGCTGTATTGCCAACCTCAAGCATTCAAAAATCATCATGAGACAAGCCCTCCAAAATTACAAAATAGCTTGAAAAGTATGAGCTTTTTAAAAAATAATAAATTTGGGGTTCTTTACATTTGCCCATGGGTTTTTGAACTTTGAGCTTTTCTCCACAATCACATGCTTGAAACTTAATAAATAAATGAAAGCTAAGATCTTCCACTAATCACTTGACTCCAGGTGGCGGGACTTTAAGAAAGAACACCAAATATGAGAGACTTATGGGAGCTGTCAACACTATACTAGAGGAGATCAAAGTATCAAAAATAAATCCATCAACATTAACTCCCTCCTCTGGGTTCCTCAGTGTATTTTGTTGTCTTCTGTCTCTTCATCTGTCACTCAGAGTGTAAGATCCCTCGAGCAGCTATTGTCTTTTTTTTTTTTTTTTGGTGTGCTTTGGACAGCACTGAGCGTATTTTGGACACCTAACAAATAACAGGTTCTGTGTTTCAAAAAATACTGCTGCTAAAACCACCATGTTCATATAGTTTCCATCCAAAAAGAAAAATTGCCCTACTTCTGGTAAGCATTCAGCCCTCCGCAAATCTCCTGGCAAACCTGGCCCAGTTTCATTATGGATATCCCATAATTACCTCATTTGCTGTTTTCAGCCAAGGCACTGCAGTAACCACTGCATTTTTCCCAGCTAAATAAATATGAGGGCCTGTGATGTACCAGTATATCTCAGTTTGTAAATATTTTAACAATATTTTAAACATCCTATTTAAAATCAGTAAATAACAAGTAGTGCACTATGCTTTGTAAATGATTATTTGGGGCAAAGCAGCAAATCAATATGTATTGGGGGATAAGGGGGGGGGGTTGTTCCTGAGCTTGTGCAGGAAAATAAAATATCAAATTTAGCCAATACAGTTGAATCAAGGGCCCCAGAAAATGCTTCACGAAGTACTGTTTGTGCTCACAAATGGTAAAAAACAAATCATGAAAATAAATCAAACTTGTGGCACAGCCAGGTAAATAATTGGACCTTCTGTTATGTACCACAGGAAAGTTTTAAAGAAGGCATGAATGGAGCAGAGATATATCAGTGTGGATGAGGAGCTGGCTTAATTTAGATGAAAGAAGATAAAAATTCCTGGAAATCTACAGTTGCCATACTTGGCTACCTAAATCTCACCTGCCAAATGAGAATAGTCAGCCATTGCATGTGCAGGTGGGTATTTATGTGCACAGTTAGCTGGTCTATGTGCACGAGTGCCCATTTGCAAATGAAAAATCAGATTTCTTCGATAATGAAGCAGTTGCACTTGCAAATGTTCTGGGTTTCATTTAGGTGGCCAGCTTTGAGAGAGAGAGAGAGTGGATAAACTAAGTCTTGGTCTAAGCTAGCACAATTCCATTAACCAGGCGTCTATTTGGCCACTTGTAAGTATGGGTGTGTCTCAGGAAACTGTAAAAGGATTATGGCTTAATTGTGATTTTTCTGGACAGCCATGCTGGAGATGTTGTTTTGATTCTGAATCTTGGAATTTCTGCCTTGTGGATAGGAGCGTTGAAGACAAATGCTTGGCTTTTTAGAATGATGAAGTGTCTGTCCGTGGCTCGACAGCATGCTGTCAATAAACACAAGCACTGATGGGGTCGAAAGGAAGTCCCATCCAGACCTCATTGACCGAAGTTTGGTAGTTATGAAATATGTGGTGTATCATGCAGTGCTGGTAAGTGCAATGTGGAAACAAAAAAGTAAATACAGAGTAATCAGAGCTCTGTACCTATGCCAGATAAGCTTTCATTGCCCAGGAAGAAAATTAACAAAACAATTGAAACAAGTAGTGGTCTGTGTTGATATGTGGGATTCATGGTGGCTGGCAAAGGAAAGTTACTTTTCCCCATGTTTAAGCATTTTGGCATAACCCCAGGGTACCCATGAACCAGGCTAAATTGGCCACTTAACTTTGCTATAGCAGACAAGAATGCAGGGGTCAGGGGGCTACTGACAAAGGCAAGGACTATAAAGATGAATGAATGTGTTTAGCTCATGTACAACTATATAAGCTATATCAGGATGGATCAGGTTTAATTTATTAATATGATTAAGTCAGCCAATGTGGAAACATTCTTACTTAATCTGTAGGTATGTAAAGTACTGCCCTTGAGATAGACAGTTGTGCTTAAGAGATGACTTTGGACAGTCTTGGTAATATTTCTCCTCAGGCAACACTTTAACTGTTGCCTGTAAAACTAGTCATCATTTGGATTATAATATTGACTGAAGATGAAGTGTAAAGTGAAAAACTTTGTAAATTGAAAGAGCAATTCACAGTGGAATATTTCTGAACTGGATGGCTAGTTAATTGTCGATGATGGTTATTTGTTTAAATACAATGGCTAATACTTCTCCCTTTACACTAACCCCATTATCTCTATATGTGGAGCTTCAGCAGGCAAGCGACGAAATACTCCAGATGCTGTTCTAAATGTTTAAGGAGGTTGAATGTCTCAAATGTTTCCTGTAGTCCAGGGTTGAGGCACATTGTGTTAGCTATACAAGTATTATTTATAATGAAGCATTTATAATGATGATAGTAATAATACATAGATTATTGATTTGTTTGTCTAGCATTAGGATGGTCACTGCCACTGCACATACCAAACTTGTTTTATGGACAGATAATTTTATTCTTCATTGTTATCAGTCTAGCAGCATCCAAGAGCACCTAAATGGTTAAAAATATAGGAAGAAAAATGGTTAAAATATAAGTCCTCTCTGTCCTCTCAAAGTATGCTTCAGCAAAGAGGTACTTTCTGATGAGACATATGTTATGTTAAATGGTCATTTGAACTGTGCATTAGCCACTGGCTGTCTAGTCAATACCTTGATTTTGCCACCAAAACCTGTTGACCTGCCAAATAGGGCAATAGCATCACACTTTCTTCTAGGGTATATGGGGCTGTGACAGAGCCAGCTGAGTTGTTTGACTGTCGGAAGATGTAATGTGTGTATGAAGAATCCAACAAAAAAGGGTGTGGAGAAAGAGCAAGTACATGATGGCTTAGGTCTTGTACAACATTCATTTCCTTGAGTGACTACACTACAGTCTTCTCACTCATGAGTTATCAGATGTTTTCTTAGGAGTAAACTGAAATGTCATGTCAGACCTACACCACTGTGCACTTCATTAGATAGAATGTAGCTCTGAACATGTTCTAATACTTGTTGAATGTAGTCTGTTTTGGAAACAATATAGTACATTGAAAATGTGTTAATAGGCAGTATATTTTAAAATATGATATTTTGTCTGTTCTTTTGTGCAAGTGTTGCCACATTATTTTGTCTCTTGCTTTGTATGTATTTTTGTAATTACCCCAGAATATAGTTTAGTTAGAGAAATTCATAGATGTTTGTAATGGGGATTCCCATAAATGTGACGCTGTGACTCAGGATACAGAACATTTCGTCTCAAGGCCATTGGTTAAATCATGACTTTTAGATTGTAATATCTTTGGGGGAAAGTTCTTTTCTTTATGCACATTTGTAAAGACTGTAGCACATAGATGGCACATTACAAATAATAAATAATAGATTGGCACCACCAAAAGTTATGATCCCACACCTATTAGGGGGCATAGCTGTAAAGAGTTGGATTTCTCCTTCAAGTCTCCTGTCAGGTGTCCATATCTCAAAATATGCCATCACAATTGGTGCCACATGCTGGCCATTTCAGCAGACTGAGTCACCCTCTCACTCCTGGAGAGACTCTCTCCAAATTCAAGACATGTCGGTGGAGCACTGTAAGGAGGTTTGCTCTGTTGCTGCCTATGTTATACCTGCTTTTAGGATAAAGTCTCCAAGACTCTGTGGCATCATTTGTCATAAAAATGCAAACGATGAAAAAAAGTATTGGCTGAACTAAATGCATTTTCTTACATAGTGAGAGCACATGAAGTTTCAGCATAACTGGAAAAAGCGAAGTGACTTTTTAAAATACAGTAAGAAAATCTGTCAATGACACCAAGTGTGAAATCATTTTCTAGACAACAAAATTAAGCGTACTTAAAATTATGTCAGCATTTAATGCAGTAGAGCAAAATAGTCAGCAAAATTGCATTATCTTAAAAGGCAATTACGAGCATAGTTGCAAATATTTTCTGCATATTCATGTGCTTTTTATATAAGTATACATAGTATTTATAAATTTAACTGGTAAATAAGTACAGTCTTTATTAATCTTTTATTTATTGTACACCTACAGTTACCAAAATAGCATTTCATTATTATAATCTCTTCCTGCCAAGCTTTCCTCGTGTTAGGCTTATGAAGTCATGTACAGACCGCCCTCCCTCCACTCCTAGCCCTGATTGCTGAGGTCCATACACACTATGCCTGTCAAGTTTTTCACATTCTCAGCTGTCAGAAGCTTGCTGGGTTTTTGAAGTCATGCAAGGTTTCCCTGACCACTACAAGTACAATTATTCTTTGACCCCTGTGCTTACATTAATGCCAGTTGGAGTGGCACTGCTGAGCGTGTGGATTGCTGACTCAGTAAAGAAGGATCCACTTGAGGAAAGAGGTGGCTCAGAGACAGTGTGTTTTTAGCCGGAGACACCAGCATTCACTTTCATTAGACACTTTACAGTGGTCATGGAATTAAAAGCAGGGAAGGGCAAGACTGGTTAGTTTAACATAAGAACTGACTTAACCTTTCTCCCAAAACTTGAATCCAAGTTGGAACTTGATTTCTGTGAGGTTTAAAGGATTTGTACTAATTTCATGATAAAGCTCTGTCTGTCCGATCTTCATGTTTATACTGATGCCTACCACCATAGTATCTGCGTGCCTTTCAAGTAGAATTGATAGCAATAGTGAAATCCCTTGTTGACTTCATGGTGTCTCCAGTACTTCTGCTTTCTGGGTGTCAAAATACTGTTTGGGGGTTTTGTTTGGTTGGTTTTACATTTTGTTGATGGTGTTGGTTGGTTGGTCAGGGTTTAGGGGCAAAAGGGGTTGTTATTTTTGTGAATGGAAACATCTGAGCTGCAGTGTGTGGGTCCAGATCCAAATTTCCACAGAGTTTGGGTTGGAAATGTTTATATTTGGTGTTCTAGTTGTGCACGTTGTGGAAGCAGACCTGTGCTGAGTTGTGGGAGTTGGCAGTCACACACTCCCCTAAAGATGTTCCCCAGGCATTTTGAGGAGAGCAATGCCCCACTTGCTCACCTGGGACCTGATCCAAACTTTACTGAAGCAATTTTGGGTCTTTCCATTGACTTCAGTGGACTTTGGATTAGGCTTCTTTATCAAATGTTCACGACATGGCAAGAGTTGTCAGTCCTGTGAGTTTAGAGGAGGGAATCTGCCTAGTCTGCTTAATCTTTAATTTTCACACTGAATGTTGATGAATTTATATCAGGCTTCAATCCCCTGACCATGTGTTGGTTGCATGAAATTTCACTTCATAACCCCTCATCATGATCCTGAAAGTGTATTTCCTTTCTCTTTATAGGTTAAAAAAATAGAGAGAGAAATGGTTCAACGGTCTAGCATTTGATTTTTCCCTAAGCAAAATAAATTTGTTTTTGTTTCTTAGAGTTGAAGAGTGCTGAAGACTCTGGACAGGTCTTGTCAGTATACCAGTGAGATGGGTTATTATTGCATCCATAAGACTGACTGACTGATTTCTCTTGCGTTGCCACAGTTGAATACTGTCAACTTTATGGAATACAATGTGCTTTTCCTTTAGTACTGCATAGTACTATAATAATTAATTAAATCATAAACTATGAACTACACATATATGTATGTGTGTATGTATATATACAAACCCACTATGACAAGCCTTCCTCTTAACCAGCCATGCATCTCTTAAGAGTTTAATACCAGCACAAATAAGGCACCAATGGGACCAATAGTGTTGGACTTTTGTCCTCCTGTAGTTGAGGGTTTATTAACAGCGTTTCCAGTTTTATGTGGCTTTTGGATGTTTATATGTAGCTTGATTCAGGATTCTACCTTTCTGCACTGCTCATTAGTTGTAGTGGCCTTTCTAAACCTAGTCTTTTGGGAATGACAGCAATTGTGACAGATGGCAGAGGAACAGAATTGAACGGGGACATGGCTTCTCACTCTGTCTCTGTCTCTCTCTTGCTTTCCTTCCTCTTTTTTTTCAGTACTGATGTTAGATTCCCATGCATTTGCCCCTGGAGAGACACAAATTGCAGTAGTTACTTATACAGCACTTCACAGAGCACTTGTGAGAATAAGCTCTTGTGTTTCTCCTTTGCCAAATATAAATCAATTGTTGTGTTTTTACTTTTTTTAAAATTGGATTTATTTTTATTATTTGCATCTTGTGAAAGGTAATGCATTGAGAGCATTAGAACCCAAAGATGTGTCTTTATAGGAGTGTACCTGTTATACCACAGCAAAAGCATCTTTCAGCCGCTTTACTAATGTTGTTTGTGGTTTGAAAGTAGACACTTTCAAAAGTGGAGAAAAGTGGTATTTTTAATTTTGGCTCTAAAGAGTCAGGAATACTTAGGACAATATATTGGCATCACCGCTGATCAATATATACTCTATTTTTGTACAATATAAATGAGAAAGGTGTGTTAACGGTGTGCAACATTTAAATTGCATAAAATTGGTATTTTGCCTTCCAGAATGACTGCTCAACCCAGAGACTTTTTCAGGTATGTCTGGGAGGGAGAGGTGAGGTACAGTGAGAGGGAGATAGCAGTGTGCACGTCCTTTGAACTTGGCAGAGTGAGAAAGAAGAGAGTTTAAATTCTACGCCATTTATGTCTTTCTTAGGAAAATGAATGTATTTAAAAGCATGACAAGTAGGCTAAAACTTCAACATTTTACGTCAGTGGTGTTAGGTGTCTAGGAGATTTTCTCAAGATCCCATGCTAATCATGGAATCTCAAGATTGAACAAGAGTGGCACCCGATTGTAATTTCTGTATGTATACAGGGAAACAGACTTAAAACAGCATATTTGTTTCTTTGTCATCAGAAATCTGTGTGTTCTCTATACTTTTAAACCTAATCTGTAGATATACATTTCTCTCAACAAATAAACGAACAAAAACATTAGCTGGCTTTCCCATACTTTGCCTTAAAAAGGAATACAGTTAGGCCTAGATTGTGTGTAGTCCTGCAGAGAGGCAGAGAAAGCTTTCTCTCTCCTCTCCACTCCTTTCAGGCATTAGCTACAATCTCAGTCCCATGTTTTTTTTGCACACAGAGGCTCTTCAAGGCTATCACTGTCAGTTGCAATATTACTGCTATGGTCCTAGCACTCTTCGATCGGCTAGCAGAGCTAAGCTAGCACAGGATGGAGGAATGCAAACTGGATCTTTTCACAGAATTCTGAAATCCATTGAATACATTCATGGAAGTTTATGTGATTAGCTCTAATTATGATCTACAGTATATGTGGAAATGGATATAGGTTCTAGGGGAACCTTAGAAACATGGATATAACCCTGTGGTTCAGGGTCAATTCTCCATTAGCCTTAGTGCTTTCTCTTTTTAGTGCTTTTTATTTGGTGGAGAGGGGGGAAAGGAGAGGGGGAAATTAAGACTTTGTTTGTAGTTTCCTTATATCCAAGGGCGGGCATCCTTTATCAGAGTTACTGACTGGCACTTTTAGATAAGGGTATTCAACATCATTAAGATGTCTATGAAATTATACAATTTTTTGCTGAATTCTTGATAGAAGAGATACATGGCTATGGAATGAAATGGCATTCTCTTCTCCACTTGCAAGATAGGTTATGCAATGAGATATTTGGGAATGAGTGTAGAAAATACAACAACAATCTTGCTTTATATAGTCACTGTTAATATTTTCAATTTCCAATCAATTATGTGAGTGCATAATTCCTGCCTTGACTTCATTGCATGCCCAGTTATTTACAGTGTGCATGCTTAGTTGGTAGGCAGATTGAACCCTTACTATAGACTCACAGAAGCAATGAATATACAATTACTTATAAAGCTATAGGATCCTTAAGAATGTTGGCACTGCGTTGTCCATTTACAATAATGGACTGGAACTCTGGACACTGATTTCATTGAGTTTGTAATCATGCAACCAAAATAATTGTAAGCATTGTTATATTGTTTGTTAGCTAACTCTAAATTCACTGTATTGAATACGGTATACAATCAAAACATGGGAATGTGAAGTATCTATAACTACTCACGAGTGGAGAAGATTGTGCAAATTATGGAGAATTTAATGCCCTCTATATTTTTCTTTCTTTTGCCGCATATAATCCTGCAACTTGTTCAATATCTTGTTTTTAAAAAAACTCTGCTGTTACTGACACTATTTAAAATAAGAATTAGCTGTATTTTGCAGACGTTTTTAGGGAAAAAACACTTTTAGACTAAAGGGCAAAAGAACTGTTTTTAATATTAGGATCCTAAAATCTACTTGTTGTATATATTAAAAACAATCTCTGATCATGATTTTTCATTGAAATATGCTTGAAATCAAGTTTCTGCCACTTCTCCAATGGAAGTGGATCTTTGTAACATGTATGCCTAATATGTTAAGTGGAGGCATGTGCTGTGCATGCCACAACATACAATTTTAAGTTCATGGGGGCAACATTTTGGGGGGGGGTTGTTCTTCACTAGGCTTCTATGAACACACTGATAGATCCCTGTCTAGTAGCATCCACTGTGTAGTCATCATTTTATACATTATGGTATGTCTAACTAGAGGGATAATGGGTATAGTGAGGGCAGGGGACCAACAGAGAGGCCAGTGTGTGTGTCCACTTATCAAATTGCTAGCTACACCCCTGGCTAAATTGCACAGTTAAAAATAGCATGCTGATAATAGTGAATCGAAAAAATGAGGTTGGTGGCTATTTATTTATTTCTATATGTTTATGTGTAATTTCTACAGTTCTCAGCACGAGCAGCATACAGAATAACAACCTCTCTGCTGTGGAACTGCAGAGTCCAGAGTCACCAAGGCTAGTAACCATTCCCTGAACACAAAAAGCAATGGTATAGACTTTTCACCTTAGGATTCAGACAACATGACGAAAGCTTTATGAATTTCACCTTATAGCAGACTAGTTATTAGGGCAGATGCAACCAGGGAGTTGACAACCTCCTACACACATTGACTAGACTGACATTTGCTTAGCGGTAACAAGCTGCCATAGTGTGGTGCCGTGGGGGCCCTTGGGCTTGATTTAAGAGTGCTGACACTGACTGCTTGTTGTTTCATATTTTAAAACTGTCAAGGAGGCAACTTATGTCAGCATAAAATTATTTGATAGCTTTAAATCACAGGCAAAGTATGAATCTATTGACAGCCCAGCCATAAACCAGAAATCAAACTGTTGACCCATTCAATAGTGAGAAAACTGACAATTGAATAGTGCTCTCAATGTAGAGGAATGCACATAAACACACAACAGTTACTCAACATTAAATCTTAATCTGCTGTTATGTATCTAGCATCAAATCTGGATTGTATCACTTTGTACCTTAATCACCTAAATATTCAATAGTGTCTTTGTCCGATCCATGAACTAGTTTCTGTGCCGGAATGCATTGCAGTTTGTCCTATCTACAATGAACTTCTATTTGGCTTGTTTGATGGTAGTAATGTTTTCACTGCATATTGTACCTTTGTAAATGTAATTACTTATGTCTTCGTTAACAGCTTTTCAGATTATTTAACATGGAATGGAGGCTGTTGAAGTAGGAAGTACCATAATTAACTGAAGCACATTATAAATACTTGTGATAGGCACTGCATATCAACCCCAAAAGCCTTAGTAATCACCCCAAAAGTGTCCTAATGATACACAGGTTGGGCTCAATTCACCACTGCGCTTCTCTAGTTTTATGCTGGTGTAACTCCATTATTATTTTCAGCAGAGTAACGTAGTGAATCAAGCTCATTGTGTGTGTGTGTGCCAGATTTCTAAACTTCATTTGTGGAGTGTCAAGCACAAGATTGTCTTCAGTGAATGGAAAAAGTGGATGTTGGTTTACAGTATTTTTACTTCAGCCATGTAGTTTGTTTGGTCCCCCCCTCCCCTCCCCTCCCCCCCCCCCCCGCAACTCCCTTCAAGACTGTCACTTGGCTCTTGAAGGCTTGTGATTCTCTAATTCTGTCTCAGTGTATATACCAATTGAAAGCATTTAGTTGTGATTAAAGCAGATTGAATGAGATAATCCCTCGGAGTGAGCAGCTTCAAGCAGCTCAAACGCAGCTCTTTGGGGACATGAACTAACTCAACACAAGCTAATTCCTGCAGCATTTCCCCTGTGGTGTGTTATGCACACCAATCACTTTTTATTTTTGTTTACTGGGCTCCGTTAGAATTATTGAATTTTTCAGAAAGCTTCAGCAATCATATGGCCTGGAACCCTACCTCTTCATTTCCCTTTCAACTATGTATCGAAATGCATTTCACTTTGTTAGAAATCAGAGCAATGAAGTTCCTCATGGCAGCAACGGTAACTTGGGTGGTGACCTTCGGGGAAGGATAATAAGATGAAAGCACTAGAATTTGCTTCACTTTCAATAATATACTATTATGGTTAGTGTGATTGAATGTACCTGGCCCTTCGAGGCCACCTGCTGGAGACTCTGTGGTCTTACCACACCCCATCCCAGGACAGGAGCAGTGAAGGTGGTTTCTCCAGGCCTGCCTAGAGTGGCTGCATAGAAAGCAGCCAATCAGAGTGTAGCAGGATTACATAAAAGGAGCTGCTGGATCTGAGCTGGACAGTTCCTGACTGAGACCAGAGGGGTGAGGAACTGGGCTCCACTCTGGCCAGAGGAGCTTGATGGGCTCATTTACTGGCTCTAGGAATGAGAGAATCTGACTACTGTGACCCTAAGGTAATAGGTGAAAGGAACAGGGCTACATGGGAAAAGGCCCAGGGAATATCAGCAGTGCACTGGATGCAGTGGTACATGGCTGCTGTTTACAGTGTCCCTGGTTTGGGACCTGGAGTAGTAGGTGGGCCTGGGTCTCCCCACTGGCCACTGGGAAAGTGGCCTAAGCCCTGAAAAGGGGACAAAACTTGGTGAGAAGCCCGAGAGTTAAAGGGCTCAGAGATGGGGCTGAAGGACCAACAGTGTGTTAAACTCTTTGCTACCCCAGGAAGGGGTTCATTGTGTGACTTGCCCAGAGGGCTGAACTATTGAAGACCTACCAAGCAAAGTTGACAACCTGCAGAGGGAACCAGGAGTGTGGGAAAAGATTGTGACAATGCAATACACCGCTACCTTGATATAACGCCACCGATATAACACAAATTCAGATATAACGTGGTAAAGCAGTGCTCCAGGGGGGCGGGGCTGAACACTCCAGTGGATCAAAGCAAGTTCAATATAACGCGGTTTCACCTATAACGTGGTAAGATTTTTTTTGGCTCCCGAGGACAGCGTTATATCGAAGTAGAGGTGTAATTTGCACTTGTGCAAAATGGGACTAAAATGCTAGCAAATCAGAATGGATGATATTTCTCATCCACTTTGCATTCATTTTCAGAGATGAACATGACTGCAGGAAGGCCAAGGATGTTGAGTATCAGTGCCTGTATGTGTACATAGTGTTACCAGTGTTGAACTGGGACAATAGGTTTCACCAGAGTCTCTTCAGCTGAGATTTACAGAAATCATTCTGCTCATGGGCAGTGCCACAAATACTCTGTTTATCCCTATAGGATAAGTGCTTAGACATTTGAGCTATTCTATTCTTTATCCCAAGGGCCAAATTCACTCCTGGTATTACCCTGGCATCAGTAGAATTTGGGTCTAACAAACAACAAAACGGACATGTTTTTTTCCCCATTCATGACTTGATATTTGAATTATTTTTAAATCAATTTTGATTCAATATTTTTAATCAGTTGATTTTCTGAGATCTATTTATATTTATTGATTTTGTTCTTTTCTTTTCCCCTCATCTCCATCTTTTTTGTGTGGGTGAATTTACGCTGCTACTGCCGATACACATAAATATATACATATGTATATCCATTACTTCTGTGGTAGTGATATGTACGGCATGAATGTCAGAGCCAAGCATTGAGTTTAGGATCGTGCATTATTCACAAGTCATGAAGCCACATTCATGTCATTCCAAGCAAGCACCGTTAAAACCTAGACACCACACCATCACATTTTCTGTAGATGCTACATATTTTGGAACAGTTGCTTTAGATAGTACTTAAAATGTTATTACACATGTCCTTAGAATGTAAAACTAGAAATGCTGTACTTACCACAAGTCTTAATTTATAGAATAAAACTAAAATGAAAACATTTTAGAAACCTCAAAAAATCAGCTTAAGTAGTTTTTGTACCCTTGTCTATTGTGATTTTTTGTCTGATACTAAGCTTGTATATCTCTGGATCCTCATGGTCTAGAAACAAACACTATATATTTCAGTACAAAGTTGGGAATTTTCCCTTTTCAGTGATACAAAGCTACCATTTCTGGCGCCTAATGAGTTAAGAGATCAGACCTTAAACTTGTCACTGGCTCAGCAATGAATATTATCTCAGACTAGGGGATGAATTTGGAGGGAGATGCCATGTTTGAGGACGTGTGATGAACTGGGGAATATCTGATTATTTTTATGAATATGTTGCATTTCTTTGTGTGTGTGTTTGATGGATTACCTGCCATGGAGTAAGATCAAAAGGAGGGGTTGTTAAAGGAACCAAGCAGGAAAGATAAAACAATGGCCTATTTAAGGAGCATCCTAACACTCAAAAATAATTGCCTGGATTATAGCTGTGAAGAGACAACTCCTGAGCGCCAACCCTAGTGACATAGCTGTTTTGCCAAGGATGAGAAGAAAGATCAAAGGAAACTAAATCATGACAGGACAATGGGGCCTAGGAAAGGATGGGGGTTGGGTGAGTGTCCAGAGGCTGCCCAGGGAGTGTCAGCAAAAGCTGATAGCCTGGTGAACAGAACATGGTTGGGAGAGACTGTTTCTCTCAGCCAAAGATAGGGGGTTACCTGGGCTGAGCTAGTCTGTCTGGCAGAGAGATGACTGCTGGGACAATTTGCATGTGGGAGATTGTAAATGTCTTGGTGAAATACTGTACACATCAAAAGCATAAAAACCTACCTTAGCTTTTGTGATGGGACAAATTCACAGTTATGTTTTGCTGTTGATCACCAACACAATGAAGATAGGGTTAGTTTGCACAAGTTGACTACTGTGAAGAAAACTTTTGTGGCTTGAGTATAAGTTTTCTTGTGCATGAATTCTATAGGTTCCAATCAGGATATAGGATATTAAAAGTAGTATATATCCAAAATATGACTTGCATTGCTGCAGCTTTTTCACACTTTGATCTATTGGTAGTATCTTGATTCCCAGAAATGATCAATTAGGCCATTCTCCTGTTCTGTACAATGCACATAGAGGGGGGGCAAATGCAGAAGAGTATATAAAATAGATGATTCATGTGAAAGGGAAAGGCACCTATACACTATAGCCCACATCACATAACCACCACAATACTCGGCCTAGTAAAGTGGGTGAAGTCAGGGAACTGCTGATCTAAGCAGCTTGTTCCCCTTGGGACTCATCGCAGTATGTGATGTAAAATACATCAAAGTTACTGTTGCTGGCACAGTGGCAAGTCCCCTTCCTTGTCTTTTACACACCTTAGAGTGGGCAAAGGGTTCCTGCAGGTAAATAGGGTAACAAACAACAGCATCATTGGATGTTTTTCTACATTTTCAAATATATTGATTTCTATTACAACACAAAACAAAGTGTACAGTACTCATTTTATATTAGTTTTATTACAAATATTTGCACTGTAGAAACGATAAACAAAAGAAATAGTATTTTTCAGTTCACCTCACACTAGTAGTGTAGTGCAATCTCTTCATCATGAAAATGCAACTTACAAATGTAGATTTTCTTTTGTTAAAAACTATGTAAAACTTTAGAGCCTACAAGCCCACTCAGTCCCACTTCTTTTTCAGCCAATCGCTAAGACAAATTGGTTTGGTTACATTTACAGGAGATGCTGCTGCCTGCTTCTTATTTACAATATCACCCAAAAGTGAGAACAGGCGTTTGCATGGCATGTTTGTAGCTGGCATTGCAAGGTATTTATGTGCCAGATATGCTAAACTTTCGTATGCCCCTTCATGCTTCGGCCAGCATTCCAGAGGACGTGCTTCCATGCTGATGATGCTTGTTAAAAAATAATGCGTTAATTAAATTTGTGACTGAACTCCTTGGGAGAAAACTGTATGTCTTCGGCTCTGTTTTACCTGCATTCTGCCATATATTTCATGTTATAGCAATCTCAGATGATGACCCGCACATGTTTGTTTTAAAAATACTTTAACAGCAGATTTGACAAAACTCAAAGAAGATACCAATATGAGATTTCTAAAAATAGCTACAGCACTCAACCTAAGGTTAAAGAATCAGAAGGCCAGTGGGAGCCATGAGAGGCTGAACCTGTGGATGCGGCAGGTAAACAAACTGGCCTGGCTTGCCAGGGTGCTTACCCTGGTGAGCAGTGTGCCAAAGGTTGCTGACCCCTGTCCTATGGAATGGTGGTTGAAGCATGAAGAGACATATGAATCTTTAGCACATTTGGCACGTAAATATCTTGCGATGCTGGCTACAACACTGCCATGCAAAGGCCTGTTCTTACTTCCAGATGACATTGTAAACAAGAAGCGGGCAGCATTATCTCCTGCAAATTGTAACCAAGTTAGTTTGGCTGAGTGATTGGCTGAACAAGAAATAGGACTGAGTGGACTTGTAGGCTCTAACGTTTTACATTGTTTTATTTTTCGGTGCATATTTTGTACATAATTCTACATTTGTAAGTTCAGCTTTCGTAATAAAGAGATTGCACTACAGTACTTGTATGAGATTAATTGAAAAATACTATTTCTTTTGTTTTTTACAGTGCAAACATTTACAGTGGAAATATTTGTAATAAAAATAGTGAGCATTGGACACTTTGTATTCTGTGTTGTAATTGAAATCAATATATTTGAAAATGTTAAAAAATCCAAAAATATTTAAATAAATGATGTTCCATTATTAACAGCACAATTAATTGCTTGACTAATCATGATCAATCATGATTTTTTTTTTATCATGCAAATAATCATGATTAATTTTTTGAATTGCTTGACAGGCCTAGAAAAAATACTTATTATGGGCCCAATCTATTGAAATTAATGGGAATCATATTATAGACTTCATGGATCAAGTCTTATGTGCAGGATCTGGCTTTTTTGCTGCCCCAGGCAAAAAAGCCTCCCGCCGCCCCCCTCTCCCTCCGGAGCATGGCAGGGAAGGGCGCCGAGCCCGGCCGCGGCCCCGCTCTCCCCGACCGGCCGGAGCGCCGGGGGGAGGGCAGCGAGCCCGCTGTGGCTCCGCTCTCCCCGGCTGGCTGGAACGCCGGGGGAGGGCGGTGAGCCTGGCCGCGGCCCCGCTCTCCCCGACTGGCCGGCGCGCCGGGGGAGGGCAGCGAGCCTGCCGTGGCTCCGCTCTCCCCGGCCGGCTGGAACGCCGGGGGAGGGCGGTGAGCCCGGCCGTGGCCCCGCTCTCCCCAGCCGGCCGGAGCGCCTCCAGGTACCACCCCAAGCACATTCTTGGTAGGCTGGTGCTTGGAGCCGGCCCTGCTTATGTGATCCTGCTGTTGTCTTGAAAGTAAGATCTCCCTTTCCATATGTTTTTATGCAAGAAATGGGGGGAAGTTGATCTCTAATTAAAAAATTCTCTCTCTCTCTCTCTCTCTCGAGAGAGAGAGAGAGAGTAAAAAGTAGGTTCATGGACACCCTTAGATCCTTGTTCATTAAAGGCAAAATCAGCATTTACCTCACTATTGGCAGTATTTCCTATGGTAAATGGAAGCACAGTGAATACTGCAAATATTAACATAATTTTACTTTCAGCAAATAGTTATCAACTTAAGTGTCTACAATGCCCACTTATCATCCTCTGAGGGGATGTTTTTAGTTAGGAATATGTCTCACCTCACCCTGCCCAATATAAACATATGGAAGGAGAAGTCTTGCTTTAAAGATATCTGTCCCTACCACTTCACTCTACCAATATTTGCAGTATTGTCTATAGTAAATATGGAGAAGTACAGAAATACTGAGGTAATGCTATTTAGTTATTTTGGGCAAATGACAGTTTTTAAGGGCAAATGGTTTACCAGTGAAAAGTGATCCACAACTGTTCCCAGTTTGACAAACGGTGGTCACCATTAAAAAATCACCATTTGTCATCGGTTACTTATACAGTGGAATCTGAGATTTTCATATTTTTCTTATACTTAGAATAGGCATCATCCATGTTGAAATACTGGCAACTGTTTACTTTTTAGTTCTATGGATTATAACTGGTAGTACCAGGAAATGGGAATTTAAGAGATGCATGAAGCTTTCATTCTTTTATCATTGGATAAATATTTCATGATATTACTTAGTAGGAGGCCTGGAATAAAAGCAGCGTTAAACATTTTATTCAGAACAACTGGAAATATGTCCAAGAACTTGCCCAAAACAATGGATGAAATCCTGGGCACAAAAGTGTATGGCTGTTCAATAAGGCAAGGATTTCACTCTGTATGTATGATGCTTGATATTACATTTGGCAGTACCAGTAGAAATATTGAAGGGATGGGACCTAATATTACCTTGTCTATCCCACTGATGTTTTTCCCCTCCTTCCTTTATCTCTATTACACTGAAGAATATTCATCATTGGGATATCCCTGGGATGTCTGAAAAGGGGAATATTGATCAGCTACAGTTTGTACCATTTTCTTGAGATAATCTCATCTTAATTTGTCTGAGTTACAGGATCTAAGCCATAAAGGATCTTATTATCCTATGTAGGCAGTTAGTAGAAATTCCATTCCCCTTCAGCCCCAAAGAGATCTCTGCACAAAGCCCAATTATTCTGGCTTTGGAAAGGGAGGGCAAATTTCTCTCATAATAGAAATATAATTGTTCTGTTTGACATGGTTCATTATATTTTCTTCTCGCTGAAAGAATTTCTGTTTAGAGTGTAGTACTTGTTTGGAATCTTTCCCCCCCATGAATGTTTTACATAGCACATGTGAAAATAGGCTTCATTAAGAAGAACCAACTAGTCAGACATATTAAAGGAACATCTTAAGTACTCACCAAATTGTTATTGCTGAATAGACTGTAGCTATTACTCATTTACCCAATGCATCTATCATTATAAATAAAATAATAAAGTTTGGTTTTGGATCAGGTTTCTTGTCTGACAGATCTTGATAAAGGCTGTACATGCATTGTTTAGGGAAAGGATCCAGTTGGGGCTCTATTAATAATGGATATCATCCATCTGTCTCTTGAAAATTAATTTGCATTATCCCATTGTTTCAAACATTGTGGATAAAGCCCACAGTTGCTATATATAGGAAGAAGGGTTTATCCTATCAGATCAGCCTATTGGTTCATGAAATCAGGAATCCTGCCTGTACCAGCATCCAATTCTTTGTGTACATTTTAGGACCCCATTCTGATCACTAGAATTTGTTGAGGATTTTAGTGTAATTTAAATGAAAAAAGCAGCATGATGGGGCTCTCATTTCCCTCTAGGATATTGGGATACACCCTGGAAATGAGTCAAGGACAATACTGTAAGCTGCATGTATCCTAAATTGGAATAGAGAAACCTGTGAAAGAGGAGCACCAACCAGCACAAACTGTCAAGTTACATTGATGTTTTTTCTCCATATTTCTTTGAAATCTATTAACTGTGCGAGTAAGTAGCTGGAGCCCTTGGGCAGGTTTAACTTGCATGGCAGCAGTTCAGCAGCAGAACAGCTAGCATGTTACTGGCCTTGGCAGCATCACACAAGCCATGTTTATACCTGCATAAAAAGTTCTTGAACAATTTCTCTGTGTTAGGCACAAATACTGTTTTATCTACCATCAGGTCTATACATTTCCTTTTTGTTTTATTTTTATTGGTGAACAGAAGGAAAATCTCCACTCCCCATCCCTGCTTGATTTGTCCCCATTGTCTTTATTACCCTATTTTAGGGAAGCAACAGAATATATGATCTTGTTACTTTGTTGTCTCTGAAGTCTCCACTGAAAATGTCCTGGAAAGATCCCTTTTGTACTCCCAAGAAGGGGTCAAATGCTGGCTCTTTAAAAATCAATGGTTGCTTTGTTATTGGCTTCAAAAGGGCCTCCAGGACTTTATAATTTGTCTCCAGGACTTTAGAATATGTGAAGCAAGCAAAGTTTTGGAAGAAGCCAAGTTTTACAGGAGACATTGCTTCCAGCAAACAGGGAAACAATAAATCTGACGTGAAGAGTTATATTTCCTAGATGAATTGTAAATATTCATTTTTTACAGTAATTGTGGATATTGGGGGGGGGTCTCAGTTGGTGGGGTCAGGAGTGAAGGTGCTAAGTATGTTCCATATTTCATCACCTGACTTTGTCACCAGAAGCACAAGATATGGAAGCAACATCCTTTCTTTTATCAGAGTTGGCAGCGATCACTGTTTTCACTATTGCTAACTGTTCTCCTTCTGAGATCTCTCTCTCTCTCTCTCTCTCTCTCTCTTCCTGATTTATCTATCTGGAATCATCACTTGGACTGTATTGGCATCGCCCATCAGCTCCTCCCCTCTGCCTACAACTTCCCCCCCCCATCTCTTGGCCTTTCTATGATTTACAGTCCATCAAGATTGATAACTTCTCTGCTCTCAGCCCTCTTCTCCCTGCCCTCTCCCCTTTCTTCTGCTGATATGGTTGTTGATTATCTCCATGCTGCACTCTTCTCCACTGTTAACTCTTTTGCCCCTCTCTCCTATTGCAAAGTCTGCGCTGCTAGCATCCAACCCTGGCTAGCCTTCAACATCCACTTCCTCTTCTCCTAATCCTATGCTGTGGAGTGTCCCTGGCAGAAATCCTGCGACCAGGCTGATGTTCTCCACTACAACTTCATTCTTTCTTCCTTCAGTTCTGCCATCTTCTTAGCTAACAACTCTACTTCTCCAACTTATTTCACTCCCACTCCCACATTTGCAGATGTCACCACCTTTGTCTCACTGCCTAAACCCTTCCCTCTTCCTGCCTCCATTTCTCTCTCCATGCAGGATCTTGCTGGTTTGTTCCAAGAGAAAACTGACAAATTATGACATAACCTTCTCTGTCCCCTCGGCTCATTTTTCCTTTTACATCTCTCTTCTCCTCCTTCCCTGTCATGAACACAAAAGTTTCTTTTCTGCTCTTCTGATCTAACCCTTATGCTTGTCACAGTGATCCGATCCCCATACCATTTCCTGATCTTCCTTGCATCTACTCATATCTCCTCCTTTATTTTTCTCCTTAATCTCTTACTCTTCTATGGCTCTTTCCCTCGTAATACAATCATACTCTCATCTTTCCCATCTAAAAACCAAAGTAAAACCCCCAAAATAAAATAAAATACAATAAAGACCACCCTTGAATCTTCTTGCCTCTCCAACTGACTAACCATCTCCCTTGACCTTTGAATTTCTAAGGTCATTGAATATGCTTTTTTACAATCATTGTTTGAAGTTCCTCTCCTCCAATTCCATCCTAGATGCTCTCCAATCTGACTTCCTCTCCCTGCACACAATTGCTCTTGTCAATATCCTTTAACTAGCCAAATTTCAGAACTAGTGCTCTGTTCTCGGCCTCCTGAACCAGTCAGCCTCTTTTGACACTGGCAACCATTGCTGTTCTTCATGAAATCATGTCCTCCCTTGGATTCTTTGACTCTCTCCTCTCCTGGTGCTTTCCCAACCTCTCTAAACATTCGTTGTATCTTTCCTTATCTCCCTTCCAGCTTTCTCTGGGGTTCCACAGGGCTCTGTCCTTGGTCTGCTTCTCTACACCTTATCTCTGGGTGACCTCATCCACAAACAAATTTCACTATCATCTCTACGCTGGTGACTCACAGTTCCAGTCCTGTGGCACCTTTAAGACTAACAGAAGTATTGGGAGCATAAGCTTTCGTGGGTAAGAACCTCACTTCTTCAGATGCAAGTAATGGAAATCTCCAGAGGCAGGTATAAATCAGTATGGAGATAACGAGGTTAGTTCAATCAGGGAGGGTGAGGTGCTCTGCTAGCAGTTGAGGTGTGAACACCAAGGGAGGAGAAACTGCTTCTGTAGTTGGATAGCCATTCACAGTCTTTGTTTAATCCTGATCTGATGGTGTCAAATTTGCAAATGAACTGGAGCTCAGCAGTTTCTCTTTGGAGTCTGGTCCTGAAGTTTTTTTGCTGTAAGATGGCTACCTTTACATCTGCTATTGTGTGGCCAGGGAGGTTGAAGTGTTCTACAGGTTTTTGTATATTGCCATTCCTGATATCTGACTTGTGTCCATTTATCCTCTTGCGTAGTGACTGTCCAGTTTGGCCAATGTACATAGCAGAGGGGCATTGCTGGCATATGATGGCATATATAACATTGGTGGACGTGCAGGTGAATGAGCCGGTGATGTTGTAGCTGATTTGGTTAGGTCCTGTGATGGTGTTGATGGTGTAGATATGTGGTCAGAGTTGGCATCGAGGTTTGTTGCATGGGTTGGTTCCTGAGTTAGAGTTGTTATGGTGCAGTGCGTGGTTGCTGGTGAGAATATGCTTAAGGTTGGCAGGTTGTCTGTGGGCGAGGACTGGCCTGCCTCCCAAGGTCTGTGAAAGTGAGGGATCATAGTCCAGGATGGGTTGTAGATCACTGATGATGCGTTGGAGAGGTTTAAGCTGAGGACTGTAGGTGATGGCCGGTGGAGTTCTGTTGGTTTCTCTTCTGGGCCTGTCTTGTAGCAGGAGGCTTCTGGGTACACGTCTGGCTCTGTTGATTTGTTTCTTTATTTCCTTGTGTGGGTATCGTAGTTTTGAGAATGCTTGGTGGAGATCTTGTAGGTGTTGGTCTCTGTCTGAGGGGTTGGAGCAGATGCGATTGTACCTCAGTGTTTGGCTGTAGACGACGGATCGTGTGGTGTGACCGGGGTGGAAGCTGGAGGCATGAAGGTAGGTGTAGTGGTCAGTGGGTTTTCGGTATAGGGTGGTGTTAATGTGGCCATTGCTTATTTGTACGGTGGTGTCTAGGAAGTGGACCTCCCGTGTAGATTGGTCCAGGCTGAGGTTGATGGTGGGGTGGAAGCTGTTGAAATCATGGTGGAATTCTTCCAGGGTCTCCTTCCCAGGGGTCCAGATGATGAAGATGTCATCAATATAGCGTAGGTAGAGAAGGGGCATGAATGGACAAGAGCTGAGGAAGCGTTGTTCCAGGTCAGCCATAAAAATGTTGGCATATTGTGGGGCCATGCGGGTGCCCATAGCGGTGCCACTGGTCTGGAGGTACAGATTCAGACTAACACGGCTACCCCTCTGATACTTAGCTCTAGTCCTGTCTCCTGTCCAAACTAAAATCTCGGCCTGTATGTCTGACATATCCTTGTGTATGCCTAGCTGTCCGCTCGAAAGCAACATAACTAAAACAGAGCTCTTAATCTTTCTCTCCAAGTCTCCCTCCCACCTCCTTTCTTAATCACTGTGGACAACACTACTATCCTGCCTGACATTTAAGCCTCTAATCTGGGCTTCATCTTTGACTAAGACCTCTCACTAGGTTCTCACATTCAGGCCATATTTAAATATTGCTGATTTTTTCTGCATATCATCTGTAAGGTACAGCCTGCTGCAAATATCACTTTTCTTGTCATAGACTCATAGACATTAAGGCCAGAAAGGACCATCATGATCATCTAGTCTGACCTCCTGCACACTGCAGGCCACAGTACCTCACCCAGCCATTCCTGTAACAGACCCATAATCTCTGGAAGAATTAATGAAGTCCTTAAATCATGATTTAAAGACTTCAAGTTACAGAAAATCCACCATTTACAGTAGTTTAAACTTGCAAGTGGTCCAGGCCCCATGTTGTAGAGAGAGGCAAAAAACCCCAGGGTCTTTGACCTGGGGGGAGATTCCTTCCCAACCCCTAATATGACGATCAGTTAGACCTGAGCATGTGGGCAAGCAGCAGCCAGACAACTGGGAAATAATTCTCTGTCATAACTCAGAGTCCTCCCCATCGAGTGTCCTCTCTGCACCTGTTGAAGATATTTGCTGCTAACAGTTGCAGATAGGCTACATGCAATTGTAAGCTGTCTCATCATACCATTCCCTGCACATACTTATCAATCTCAGTCTTGAACCCAATTAGTTTTTGGCCCCACTATGCCCCTTTAAAAACTGTTCCAGCACTTCACTTCTTTGATGGTTAGAAACCTTCACCAAATTTCAAGCCTAAATTTGTTGATGGCCAATTTATATCCATTTATTCTTGTATCAACATTGGCACTTGACTTAAATAACTCCTCTCCCTCTGTGCTGTTTATCCCTCAGATGTACGTATAGAGAGCAATCATATCTCCCCTCAGCCTTTATTTGGTTAGTCTAAGCAAGCCAAGCTCCTTGTATCTCCTGTTGTAAGGTAGGTTTTCCATTCCTCTGATCATCCTCGTAGCCCATCTCTGCACCTGTTCCCATTTGAATTCATCTTTCTTAAACATGGGAGACTAGAATTGCACATGGTATTCCAGATGAGGTCTCATCAGTACCTTGTATAATGGTACTAACATTTCCCCATGTCTACTGGAAATACCTTGTCTGATGCATCTTAAGAATGCATCGGGTTTTTTTATGGTCATGTCACATTAGCGGCTCATAGTTATCCTGTATCAGCCAATACACCCAGGTCTTTCTCCGTTTCTGTCACTTGCAATTGATAAATTCCCAGCTTATAGAAATAATTCTTGTTGTTAATCCCTAAGAGCATGACCTTGCACTTTTTACTATTAAATTCCATCCCATTTTTATTACTTCAGTTTTCAAGGTTGTCCAGATCTTTTTGTATGATACTCGGTTTTCCTCCATATTGGCAATTCCTCCCAACTCTATCTTATTTGCAAATTTTGTTAGCACGTGCCTGATTTTTGTGACAAGGTCATTAATAAAAATGTATTTAAAAGTGGTCCCAAGACTGATCCCTGATAAACTCCACTAGTAAGCTCTCTAAAACCTGACAGTTCATCTTGAAGTATAACTCAGTGTAGTCTCCACGTTAACCAGTTCCTTATCCACCTTTCAATTCTCACATTAATCTCCATCCTCTCCAATTTAACTGTTCTTTGCTTTAACCTGGTTACCCCTTTCTTTGCATCCTCCCATGGGCTCTCCCTTCTTTATCACATCAAACATAAGCTATTTATCCTCTCTCTCCAATCCTTTATGGTCTGACCCCACCCTGCCCCTTTATCTCTCATTGCTTATCAAAAAGTCAACATTATTTCTGATTGGCCAATAATGCATCCATTGTCCACTTGTTAAAATTTCAAACATGCTCCATCATGCTTTCTCCCATTCTGTCTGTCATATTTGGAATGAGCTCCCCATACGCATCTGCACAAATAACAGATTTTCCTCCTGCAAAACCCTTAACTCTCCTTTTCCTCAATGCCTACAAAAACTTAACAATGGTTATGCTGCTGGAGTGCTGAAACCACAGTCTGTCATGCTGAACAATTTTGTCTCATTTCATTGTACTCCCTGTCTGGCTGTACCCATGTGTTTTCTGTTCTCTTAAGCTGTAAACTCTTTGGGGCAGGGTCTACCTTTTTGTTTTGTATTTGGACAGTGCCTACCACAATGAGGTCCTGGATACTATGTTAATATAAATAATAACAATAATAAATCTGAGAAAAGTCACTGTGATCGGGTGGATTATGCCCAGAGGTCCCCTGCTTGACACCTCAGGGTCCTACCACTCCCCGTCCCGGAAAGGAGCAGTAGAGAAGTCCTGCAGGCTGCCTAGAGTGGCTGCATGGAAAGCAGCTAATGAGAGAGGTTGCAGGGAGTAGCCAGTCAGGGCCATATAAAAGGAGCTGTAGAGATAGAGATAGTTAGTTGCTGCCTGGAGCTGGAGAAGTGAGGACTGTGTTCAAGGCTGCCTGAAGGACTGCAGCACCATGGACAGTTCAGTGCTGACAGGAACTGGGGGAGCAAGAGGGAGCTCCCGACTGGCTGCTGGGACTGAAGATAGAAGAACAGCTGGAGCCAGAAAGGGTGAAGAGTCTCCAGGGAGGAAGTCCTGGGGGCATGTCCCCATGCCAAGATCGAGTGACTATTTGAAGGCTAGCCCAAAAAGAACTGCAAGGACTGATGAAGGGATGAGTTTGGGGAGGGCTACAGTGACGTTGCCAATGGAGGGGTACTGGGATAGGCCCCTGTTGGACTGTATACCCAAGAAGGGGTCTGCTTTGTTTCACATAGAGACACTGTGTGACTTGGCCGGAGGGCTGAGTCACCAAAACCACCTGAGAAACCACTGATGGGACACCACAGACTGAGAGAGGAGCAGATGCACACCTGATGGGTTTGTGTGTGCTTGTGAGAGGTTGGTGCCACCTGGTTATAGTCATCTCAATTTCCCATCTGTAAAATGGGGATATTAGCACTGTCCTACCTCATGGGGTGTTGTAAGGATAAATATTTAAAGATTATGAAGTGCGCTGATATTATGGTGCTAGGGAGTTTATAAGTATTTTGATAGATTCATAGATAATTCACAAAGTTTAAAAGGGACTGAATTAATTTACTATTCACTGTGATTTTTCGAAATATTACGAATTACTTTGTTGATTTCTCCTTTTCAATGGATTGAGTGAGAAGTTACCATTGTTGTCTCAGCCTTTGGAACATTAGGATTCTCAATCCATCTGGAGAACTTCTTAGAGAAAGTATCAGAGGGGTAGCCGTGTTAGTCTGAATCTGTAAAAAGCAACACAGGGTCCTGTGGCACCTTTAAGACTAACAGAAGTATTGGAACATAAGCTTTCGTGGGTGAATGCCCACTTCATCAGACGCAATGAAGTGGGCATTCACCCACGAAAGCTTATGCTCCAATACTTCTGTTAGTCTTAAAGGTGCCACAGGACCCTCTGTTGTTTCTTAGAGAAAGATTGTGACATCTTGGTCAGGACTCCCAGAATGGTGAGCCGCTGTGTTACTATCATGCAATGATTTTTGGGACCAGTGTGTCACCAGTTTACATATGATACATTGCATGACACCTCTGGGATATATATTATGACAACAGTGAGTTGAGGCCATGAGTGTATCAGGCCTGATGTGAGTTACAGTATGGTGGGTGTTCTGATGGTTGGCATTCTGAGGCTCCCAGGGTCACAAAGATATTAGTCAATTTGTATATATCCTGAATGGAAATCACAGCTGCTTTTCTCTAGAATGCTTACAGTTTTCTAAAATATCTTAAATTAAGCTTTCATCTTTCAAAGAAAAAAATGGAGAGCTGGCTCTTCCTAGCTACTACTTAAAGAAATTCTTCCTTTACTTATGCTGGACTCAAAGTGTGGACTTCTTGGGCTTCTTTACATCTTTAGCTACTGAGTTCAGTAGAGCTGTTCTAATTTATAGGATATGGTTACTTAAAGTTATGAATATTGTTTTTGTTTCTCTTTGCTCTTCCTTGTGTGTGTGTTTGAGGGCAAACTGTACTAGATTTATAAAATGTGTAGATAAAAAATACTAAGCCACAAAATTGAAACAAAGAGAATATAAACACGCAAGGGTAATCTATTTAATGGGCATATATATATGATTTTCACCACTGTAAAGCCCATGATGTTAATGTAGTGCCCAATATCAATAGACCTCAGTGAAATAAACATAAGAAAATAATGTAACAAAGATAACGCAATTACAAAGCAAGGTAATGCACCCTAATGTAACACCAGAGCTAGAGCTGAGGAAGCTTCTTAACAATAAATAGATGCTGTGAGGGAACATGTGTGTGAAGCAGCAAGATGAGGGACATCACTTGCTACGGATCAGAGGGCAGAGAGCATTCCCAGTGTATGCACTTATGTGTGTGATTATGCTAGGAAATAACATTGCAATATGATGTTTCCATACTTTAAACTCTAATTTGCTGTCTTGGTGCCGCAAGCGGGTTTAACCTTGAACAGTACTCTGGTGTTAGTTGTCAGTTTGTCTGTGAGGCGGGATCGCTATTTATAGCAGCATTTACTGTTTACAAGATAAGCAAATTCTGTTCTTTAACTTCAATAACAAATGAACCACCTGCAGATAATCATGGGTCTTTTTAAATGAAGATTTTATTGAAAAAGAGCAATTATAACTCTCTCATTTTCACTTTTTTCCCCAGCACCTTGAGACCCATTCTCCTCTCACCAACACTGCTCTTTTGGAACAGTGTAACTCCATTCATTTTAATGGGACATTTTCTGATTTATACCAGAGTAAACTGAGAGCAGAATTTGGCTTATTGTGTAGAGACTATCATATATTTCTTTCCATTTTGTATTCTAATTACAGCTGTGAATAGGCAATGGTCTCATTTTTTAAACTACTCTGTGCATGTTAGCAATTGCTGTTTCTTAACATAGTAGCAAACATGAAAACAATCTATTTTTAAAGAAAAGGTAAATCACCACGTTTGTATATGGTAGAATTGAGTCTGTCATTCATTGTCACCAAAAAAAAAAAAGCTATATGTCCTGTCACTTTAGACTTTGCTGTCAAAACTGACAGGTGAACAGCCCTAAGGATTTCAGGGATAGTAGCTTTCCAAAAGCATTTCAAGGATGTTTACTGGAGAAATGAAAGTGTATTATTAAGATTACTGTACATTTTCTCTTCTGTTGTTTTCAACATATCCATAATGAAACACACTCTTAATGTATGAACATTTATATAAAATAAAAGAATGGTAAGTTGTTATTCCTAGGTATTCCGAAATGAATAAATAACATCTAAGGTAGTCGGCAACTTCAGTTTGTGGTTTGTTGCCTTAGGGGGAGTCTTTAATGAGTTGATGTGAAGCCTTTTACAGTTTATTGTTGGTGACATTTTGAGGACACATTCTGTTAGTAGAATAAAGAACAATAAAGCTGGATTATTTTCCTGAATATGGTTTATATGTCCAACAAGTACCAGGCATGTTCTGACAAATGGAAGAAGTAATATAATTGTTCCTTTGGATCGGATTAAAAGGTTTACCTTCAGGAAACCATTTTCAGATGCGCAGTAATAAATTGGTAGTAAATTAACAGACTGTTATGCAGAACCAAGAAGGGTGGGATTTTGTTCTGCATTATACATATTTGAATCTCTCCTACTTATCTTTAGTAGCCTCAAGAGAGTTTTTTCCATTTTCCTTTCCCTTCACGGTGATCTGAAGGCTAAGATGAAGGGAATGCAGAAGTTGTTGAAAAAAGATGGCTAATTGGCCAAACATCTACCTGTTAGCAAAGATTACAAATACATGTTGAAATAGTCCACATGTCCTGGTTAGTGAGTAGTTAAGGCATTCGTATCTTGTCATGTAGTTGGGTAACTTGATTATTCTGGTTCCTGAAAAATGTGGGTTGGGTAGTTAGCCAGGAGAAAAAAGCTTTAATAACTAAGTACAAAAATAAATAAATAGGAAAACAACAGGGAGAAGCCATAGTCTTTTGTGATGAGAACTTTTTCTTTTGGGAATTTAGTTCTCCTTATCTACCCTTAGCCAAGCCACCGGCATGTAACATACTGCAACTCAATATCCAGCAGCACAGATAATGAATTTTGTATCTGCTTGCAGGTCAGTAACAGCTACCACATATTGGGTAGCAATATGAACTGGTGACAGAGAAAGTTGATCTCTGGAATTAATTGTTCTCCATAACAGGCTTGTGGCATGAATTGTGTCATTCTTAGATTCTGTATCCATTTCCACAGCCAGGGAGGGGATCTCTTTGGCTGGGACTGAACAGGTATGTATCATAATGTTAAGTAACTTCACACAAGGTCTTTTTTAATCAGCTCTACAATAGCTGTTGGTATTTAGCAGGTTACCTGGTGTATGCTGAAGAAGGGACAGTACACCCTTGGTAATGTTCAGTATTATGATAGATTTTCACTGGTTGGCAGCTATCTCTGACATTCTGCTGTTCTTCAGGAGGTGTTCTCTGATGTCCTACTGACATTAGCTGGCAGTAGCTTGCCCTTCTAACTCAGGTGTGGTGGCTGAACCAGAAAAATCTGCTGAGGTTGTAGAGACCCATAGGAATGTATATACTGGCCAAACTTCTGTTTTGTGAGTTTCACTTTAATTAAGTTTGACATTTTTGAGATAGAACTGGGAGCTGTGTCCGGCTGTGCCTGCAGACGATCAATGTAAACAAACTGTCTCGCGGCCTGTCAGTGGATTACCCTGACGGGCTGCAGGTTGCCCACCACTGATCTAGACTGAACATAAATAAATAAATTAAAAGCCAAAGAAAGCAAGAAAGATAAAAGCATTTGTGTTTGGTCTTGATGTTAAGCTAGGAAACTATATGACTGCTCTGATATTCGTTCGGTTAAAGGGGAACTGAGTCTAATGTGCCTTAGTAGAAGTTTCAAACAAATTAGAGAACAACAAATAAAAAGAATTAATTATGATACTAAATGCATCGCTCAAGTTCCAGGTCTCTGAGAATTTTAAGGTGTCAATGAATTTGTTTATCAAGGTGAGATATTGCACCAGCACTATTTTAGTAACTGCTAATTAAAAGTGTTGATATTGGGGCAATCTGGTACATTTTTATGATGTACTTCTATTCAAGGCCATAGTGATGTTTTGCCAGGCTGGACAAGGTACAGAAGCAAGCCCTCACTGGCCCCAATACAACGATGCTGTCTTCCAGTCTTGCGTCCATGCCACCTCATGGTCCTACTTTCTCTCCTAAAAGGCCCTGATCCTTTCACCTTCTTTTTTTCCTTCACCTTCCTGCCTAATTATGACACTTGTCTTCAATTTTCTTTCAACCTTCCTTTTCCTCAAGTCACAATTTTTTTTCTGCCTCTGGTATTCACTGGCCCCCTCTTTGCCTGAGATTTTGATACCTTCCTTTGCCCCCTCCCTCCTCCCTCCACTTATTGCTGCCTCTCCTTTGGCTTCCTGGATTTGCTGTCTCTTCCCTCATAGGAACACAGGACTGGAAGGGACCTCCTGGGTCATCGAGTCTAGTCCCCTGATACCACAGGCAACCCAGTCATATAATCCTGTTCATGAACTTATCAAGCTTCATCTCAAAACAAATTCAGTTGTTTACCCCTATGACTACTATTGGGAGACTGTTCCAGAATCTCACTCCTCTGATGGTTAGAAACCTTCTTCTAATTTCCCGCCTAAATATGTTCATGGCCAGTTTTATACTCATTTGTTCTTGTGGTAACATTATCCTTTAGTTTAAATAGGTTTCTCTCCTGGGTGTTACCATCCCTGATGTATTTATAGAGAGCCACCAGATCCCCCCTCATCCTTCATTTTGCTAGGCACAATAAAAGAAGGCTTTTAGGGTCTGTTTATATTGCACACTAAGCCCTGGATCTAATTCAGGTTTGAGCCCAAGCCCCCCTTCTGTTCACAGACAAATCACTTTGATTTGAGTCAGCAAGCACTGAGGATCCAGGTCCTAGGACCCTGCTAAGGCTTACAATGCAATGTGGATGTTCAATCATGGACTTGCAAACACCGAGTCCTCCAGTCTGGGTCCCACACACTTGGGCTTAGTTTGCAGTGTACACATACCCTTAGTCTTCTCTTATAAAATGGGCCTTCAATTCTCCTGATTATCCTAGTAGCTCTTCTCTGCACTGTTCCAGTTTGAATTCATTTTTCTTGAACATGGGTGACCAGAACTATACACTGTATTTCAGATAAGTTGCCTTGTAAAATGGCATTAATACTTCTCTGTCTCTACTGGTAATATCTCGCCTGATACATCCTAGGAGCACATTTGCCTTATTTGTGGCAGCATCACATTGGTGGCACTTACTTATCTTGTCATTGGCTAATGCACTGAGATATTTGTCCTCTTCCATTATTTTCAACTCTCACGTCCCCAGTTTATAGCAGAAATTCTTATTATTAGTCCCTAAATGTGTGATTTTGTACTGCTAAATTTCATCCCATTTATATTGCTCCATCCTCCATTTCCCATGTGATGCTGTATCAAATGCTTTACTGAAGTCCAAATAGATTAATCAACTAATTTTTTAGACAAGGAAAATGTGGTAATGTTATCAATATCAGGTGAGTTTGGCATGATCTACCTTCCTATTTGTCTTTCCGCAGTCTCAAAATTATTAGGACTATGCAGGATGTGCTGGCTCCATGAATTCTGCCCACAGTGCTTCCCCCAGCAGTTTCCCCCTGCTGGCTTTCCTCTGCAGGAGGCATGGACTAGACCTGCTGCTACTATGTTTACTGAAACAGATTACGCCAGTGAACAGTCCCATTGATGGGGTACCACCAAGCTTGGACCCCTCATTGAGTTTGGGCAAGTGCGCAGTCTGTTCCCAGTGGAAGTCTGGATTTCATCATATGTAGTTAAACTCCTGAGTTAGTCACCTGGTGCCTGATCCTACCCAATTGAAGCCAATGGGAATTTGACCATTGACTTTACAATGCTCAGGTGCACCCCCTTATTTCATAAAATTGTTATAATACGTAAATGCAGTGGAAATGTATCCCCATTATAGACCAGTTGCATTTCAAGTTATTGGAGAGGCAGAGCTCCTGTAGTGAGGGAGTGTGGAAGGAGGAACAGGGTTTGGAGAAGTAGTGCAACGACTGCCCCCCATGCCACCACTGTGTATGGACAGTACAACTCTTATGGAAAATAACAGTGATGTAAGTCTACATTGGGCCACATGATAAACTTGCATCCTCTGCACTGTTTCTGGATTTGCATCAAGAAAGTTACACCAGGAAATCTCCATTGTTTCTTCAAAAGGGAGGGGGGAGTTAATACTTTATAGCTGCATATGTCCAGAACAAGGGGTGTTTACTCATTGAGTAGTTAAATTAGTCAAACAGCTGTTTTCACGCCAGCAAATTCTGAACTAGTAGTCTTGGAGCATGTCGCCCAACAAATCAAATAGGTTGCATTATCCAATAAATCTGTAGGTATTGGCTGAAACCTAATTCTGCCGTCCTTGAAATGCTCTGCTGAACTTTTAAGGTTTTTTAATAACCTCTCATTATTAAGGCTGCTAAAATGTTCAGGGTTATGTGTTTGACTATGGAGGGTTAATTTCTTCTCAGGTCAAAGATCAAGAGTTCAGGCAACTGTCACCAGAATGTGAGAGGAGAGGAGGGCTATGGAAACCTTTGAATGACCCACTTAAAGCCTACAGAAAACTTCAGAAGTTATTTATTTAAACTGTGTCATGCATGCATGCATATATGTGTGTGTGAGGGAGAGGGTAGATTAATAGATTTTAAGACACTTGCATAAAAAACACGATTGGCTCCTGCTGCTATTTCTCCAATTAGTTATAGGTACAGATTATGAGAATAGTAGGAGAATAATTGCAGAGACATTTGCACATATAACAGCCAGTTATATACTAATTTCTTGCAAAAGCAAATTTTCAGAAAAAAAATCTAAGACATAATGTTCAAACTTATTTTCATTACAATCATGCAGTGACAAGTCACATAAGGCAATATCTTTTATTGGAGCAACTTCTGTTGGTGAGAGACGCAAGCTTTCGAGTCACACACAGCTCTTCTTCAGGTCTGGGAAAGGTACTCCTAGCGCAGGGGTGGGCAAACTTTTTGGCTCGAGGGCCACATCAGCATTGTGAAACTGTATGGAGGGCCAGGTAGGAAGGCTGTGCCTCCCCGAACAGCCTGGCCCCCGCCCCCTATACACTTCCTACCCTCTGACTTCCCCCTAAGAATCCTCGCTCCTTGTCCCCTGACTGCCCCCCCCGTGACCCCATCCCCTATCCCCGCTCTCTGTCCCCTGACTGCCCTGATCCCTATCCACCACACCCCTGCCCCTAACCGCCCCCCAGGACCACACACCCTATCCACATCCCCCACCCCCTGGGAACCTGCCCCCAGGATTCCCACATCTATCCAACACCCTGTTCCCCGTCCCCTGACTGCCTCCCCCAAACCTCCGCCCCATCCAACTGCCCCCTGCTCACTGTCCCCTGGGACCCCCTGCCCCTTATCCAACACCCCGCGCCCCCTTACCATGCTGCTCAGAGCAGCAGGAGCTTGGAGCCCCGCCACCCAGCCGGATCCAGCCACGCTGCCCGTGCTGCCCAGAAGGAGCGGCGGGCCAGAGCGCTCGTGGCACGCTGCGGCTGCTGGGGAGGAGAGGTAGCAGGGGAGGGGCCGGGGGCTAGCCTTCCTGACCGGGAGCTCAGGAGCTGGGCAGGATGGTCCCACAGGCCAGATGTGGCCGGAGAAGGGACATGCCTTCTGGCTTCCGGGAGCTGCTTGAAGTAAGTGCCCCTTGGAGCTTTGGAGCCTGCATCCCCTGAGCCTCTCTCCATTCCCCAACCCCCTACCCCAGCCCTGATCCCCCTCCCACTCTCCAAACCCCTCATTCCCAGCCTGGAGCATCCTCCTGCACCCCAAACCTCTCATCCCCAGCCCACCCCAGAGCCTGCATCCCCAGCTGGAACCTCCACCCCTTCCTGCCCCCCTGCCCCAGCCCTGATCCCCCTCCTGCCCTCCGAACCCTACGGTCCCAGCCCAGAGCACCCTCCTATACCCCAAACTCCTCATCCCCCGCCCCCCCAGAGCCTGCACCCTCCCCCACCCCCTGTACCCCAATCCCAATTTTGTGAGCATTCATGGCCCGCCATACAATTCCTATTCCCTCTATTCTATTCCTCGGGCCAAAAAGTTTGCCCACCCCTGGGCTAGGCCATCATGTCTCATATAAGCCTGCAGGTGTTGTATGTTTGTACTTTTAAATATCAGATCATTTTCTGATCTGCATAAAATAAAATTGTGTCAAAATGATTGTTTAAAGGGCTGTGCGTGTTTCCCCAAAGTAGCAGCACTTCATTAAAACTGTAGGCAAACACCAGAGTTATAAGCACAGTCTGCCTTCAGTCTGCAAGGCACTTTAAGTATGTGCTTAAGCTTTATTGATTTAAATCAGTGACTCTCAAACTTTTTTACTGGTGACCCCTTTCATATAGCAAGACTCTGAGTGTAACCCCCCTTATAAATTAAAACCACTTTTTTATATATTTAACACCATTATAAATGCTGGAGGCAAAGCGGGGTTTGGGGTGGAGGTTGACAGCTTGCGACCCCCCATGTAATAACCTCACGACCCCTTTAGGGGTCCCGACACCCAGTTTGAGAACCCCTGATTTAAACGGAATGTAAGCCTATGGTTAAATGTTTTGCTGAATTGGAGCCTATAAGAACCTATATAGAATAGACTGAGATCCAGATGTGAATATTGAGAAAAAAATTATAGTGGTGTCAGTGGTCTCCTTCCCCACCCCCAATTTATTTGTGAGATTAGTGAAGAAAATTCTCTTTCCCTGACTCTTCAGAATTAAGGTCTTGATGTTCCCATTTTGCACAGAGGACTTGCTACAGAAAATCTGTCATGCTTGGCCTGCTGTTCAGGCACATCATCCTCTGCAAGAAGCCATGCTTCTGGCAGAACAGAATTGCCAGGGGACAGGGCTCAGACAGATCTTCCAGAGTTCAGGCCATCCTGCTCTTCCCTCCCTCATCTCATCCAAACATTACATCCTTCTGCCTGTGAAGCTGTACAGAGCTAAGCTTCTGCACTGCAGATGTAGAGGAGAAAGACACAGCAATACAGTGAGCCACCATTCCCCTCCAGGGGCACTCTTGTTTTGATTTATAAATGCTTTGATGAAACAGAAGGGGGCATACCAGAGAGAGCAAGTGATATGCCCCTAATTATGTGAAAGTGCATCTGTGTGGAGGTGGGGGAGGAAATGAAGTACTTAATATATGTGGGTCCCTTCTCTCTCTATGCGCGTGTGTATGTCTGTCTGTCTAATATATATATTAGACACATACAATATTGACCATTTTTCAGAGTAGCAGCCGGGTTAGTCTGTATCCGCAAAAAGAACAGGAGTACTTGTGGCACCTTAGAGACTAACAAATTTATTAGAGCATAAGCTTTCGTGGGCTATAGCCCACTTCTTCAGATGCATATAGAATGGAATATATATTGAGGAGCTATATATACACACATACAGAGAGCATGAACAGGTGGGAGTTGTCTTACCAACTCTGAGAGGCCAATCAAGTAAGAGAAAAAAAGATTTTGAAGTGATAATCAAGATAGCCCAGTACAGACAGTTTGATAAGAAGTGTGAGAATACTTACAAGAGGAGATAGATTCAATGTTTGTAATGGCTCAGCCATTCCCAGTCCTTATTCAATCCTAAATTGATTGTATCTAGTTTGCATATCAATTCCAGCTCAGCAGTCTCTCATTGGAGTCTGTTTTTGAAGTTTTTCTGTTGTAAAATAGCCACCCACAGGTCTGTCATTGAATGACCAGACAGGTTAAAGTGTTCTCCAACTGGTTTTTGAGTATTATGATTCCTGATGTCAGATTTGTGTCCATTAATTCTTTTGCGTAGAGACTGTCCGGTTTGGCCAATGTACATGGCAGAGGGGCATTACTGGCACATGATGGCATATATCACATTGGTAGATGTGCAGGTGAACGAGCCCCTGATAGTATGGCTGATGTGATTAGGTCCTATGATGATGTCACTTGAATAGATATGTGGACAGAGTTGGCATCGGGCTTTGTTACAAGGATAGGTTCCTGGGTCAGTGTTTTTGTTCAGTGATGCGTGGATGCTGGTGAGTATTTGCTTTAGGTTGGGAGGTTGTCTGTAAGCGAGGACAGGTCTGTCTCCCAAGATCTGTGAGAGTGAGGGATCATCTTTCAGGATAGGATGTAGATCTTTGATGATGCGCTGGAGAGGTTTTAGTTGGGGGCTGAAGGTGACAGCTAGTGGTGTTCTGTTATTTTCTTTAATGAGTCTGTCTTGTAGGAGGTGACTTCTGGGTACTCGTCTGGCTCTGTCAATCTGTTTTTTCACTTCAGCAGGTGGGTATTGTAGTTTTAAGAATGCTTGATAGAGATCTTGTAGGTGCTTCTCTCTGTCTGAGGGATTGGAGCAAATGTGGTTATATCTTAGAGCTTGGCTGTAGACAATGGAACGTGTGGTGTGTCCTGGATGGAAGCTGGAGGCATGTAGGTAAGTGTAGCGGTCAGTAGGTTTCCAGTGTAGGGTGGTATTTATGTGACCATCACTTATTAGCACAGTAGTATCCAGGAAATGGACCGCTTGTGTGGATTGATCTAGGCTGAGGTTGATGGTGGGATGGAAATTATTGAAATCATGGTGGAATTCCTCAAGGGCTTCTTTTCCATGGGTCCAGATGATGAAGATGTGATCAATGTAGCGCAAGTAGAGTAGGGGCGTTAGGGGACGAGAGCTAAGGAAGTGTTGTTCTAAGTCAGCCATAAAAATGTTGGCATACTGTGGGGCCTTGAGGGTACCCATAGCAGTGCCGCTGACTTGAAGGTATATATTGTCCCCAAATGTGAAATAGCTGTGTGCAATGTTCAAACTGAAAGCAATTGGTACAAGAATCAGAATCAGCTCAGTGGTTTGAGCATTGGCCTGCTAAACCCAGGGTTGTGAGTTAAATCCTTGAGGGAGCCCTTTAGGGAACTGGTGTAAAAATCAGTCTGGGGATTGGTCCTGCTTTGAGCAGGGGGTTGGACTAGATGACCTCCTGAGGTCCCTTCCAACCCTGATATTCTATGAATCTAAGATGTGAGCAAAATATATCTATCTCCCCTTTCTGACGTCCATGGATCTCTGTAGAATTGGAGTGGAGTATATTTGTTTGAAAAATTTGAGGAAATTCCTCTTAGATTTGCAGGCTCTGTATAGATCTGGGCATTTGGGACAGGCAGGCTGCAAAGGAACTAAAACATTGCCATGTACTTATTACCATTAAGAAATCAAGTTACTGCTTATCAGAGGATATGTCTGCACTGTCATTGGGAGTATGCTTCCCAGCATGGGTAGACAGACCCTTGCTACTTCTGCTTAAGTTAGTGTGCTAAAAATAGCAGTAGTTCAGTTGCAGTAGAATGGGTGGTGGGTCAGGCTAGCTACTGGAATACAAACCTACCCGGACTCTGTGGTTACATACTTGCCCCAGCTTCACTGCTATTTTTAGTGCCCTAGCTCAAGCAAAGTTAACCCATGTCTACCCATGCTGGGAAGCAAGCACTCTTCCAGCTGCAGTGCAGACATACCCGGAGGTGCTGTTTCAAGGCCTGTATTTATCAGTAAAACAAGTTAAAAAATAGGCTGTTCATCTTAATTTCCAATATCGCAAATGTTAGTATGTGCTTCCCTGAATTAAAACACCAGAACTGTTCAACACTGATTCCATCATCTCTTTAGAATCACTTCATATTGGAGGAGGGCACTTCCGTCTTCCTCCAGATGGTTGGCCTGGAAAAGTCTGAGATTTGATAGATGTGCCCAGCCAGACTTGTTCAGTTTTCTAATGCCAGCCCAACTCTAGACAACAGCCTTTCAGCATGTTTGTGTCTAAAAGGAAATCTTATCTGACAACTCTGCAGTGCAGTTCACATTTTAGAAGAGATCAAAGATCTGCCAAATGCAGGAACTGATTGCAGTCAATATAACTTCAGAGGCATTAAAAATGATCTTGCATCTGTGTGAAGTTTCTGAAAGGCATGTCATTTCCAAATCTGTTAGAGAGTATGCTTTGGAGAATTAAAATGTATATGTATGTATGAGGCTTGATGAGGAATCACTGCTTTGGGTCATAATACTGTATTTAAGAGAAGGGGTTGGAGAAGAAAGACATAGTAGAACAGTTTCTCATCTGGCATGAGGTCACTGGAGCTACATCAGCGTACATCAGCTTAGAATGTGGCCCAGAGTATACATCTTTATATGGAATTTTTGTCCTTCGTTTCATTTATTCAAAAACTATTTTCCTCAGCTTGCCCTGCCATGGCCACATTCTATCCTGGATAGTAGCTTTCCCTTTTGTTGCTGCCCATCATGAATAACAGCTTTATTTGGTGCCAAATGAGATGCCCCAAGTTGTGAGCTTTCCATAAACATATCTGAATTGTTCAATTTCTTTTTGATTACATAATTTCCATATTGGATCCCTTCTTGTTGATATTCAGCTAAAGATTTCATTTGAGTCATTTACAAAAATGCTATGAAACTATTCCAGTGTAGCCTACTATCAAAAGTAGCAGAAGTGTTCAATTTTGATTTAGGTGTAATAACAAGTACAGCTCACATTTTTGATGACTATTTCCACAGCTATTTTGCTATAATGAATGGTAAAGGGAAAAATAAAAGAGCACTAGAAGTTAGTTCCCTACACAAATGTACTCCATATTAGAGGCAGAATGTAATACTGGTTGGTCAACATGGATACACTGGTTTATTTTAATGCCTTTTTGTTTTAAGAGGGAAAAAAAACCTAGCTAACTCTTTTCTTTCTTTTTCTTTCATGTCATTGATGTGGATTTCTGAATTGCTGTCCTTTGTCCAAATGACTGGGATTTTATATAACTCCAATAGGTAAGTAAACAAAATTATCTCAGAATTACTGCAGATCTGATATTGACATTTTTATTTTGAATTTTAAGTTTGTGAGGTTTATATTAGAATAAGAATGAAGATTCTGTGTTTCTGTCAAAGTACTGATATTTCAGTTCCATTGTGTAGCAAGGACTCAGCAGAGAAGTCTGATACCAAAATCTCTAGTTATGGAGGACAGACGCTTCAGATGTTTGGAAAGTCCTGGTAAAGGGATGGTAACTCTCAGGGCTTGATTGAAAACCCCCTCAATTCAATGCAAAAAAGCTGCCAAACAAACCTTTCCATAGACAGATCTTCACAAAGGAACTTCTGCAGAGTCTGGCAGAGACAGCAGGGGTAAATCTGAGTTTTCAAAACATACATGGAGACCCATTCCAGTGTTCATTCCGGAAATCCAGTATTCTCCTCTGGATTATGTTGATGCACCCAAAGGTTGGGCTCAATATGTTCATCGGTGATGGAGGGAGGGAAGCTTCACCTTATGATACTGTTAATGACATGGCAATTACGTAATGCATGTGGGGTGGGGGGCGGGAATTGAAGCCCTAATCAACTTGTAGGTCTCTGGCCACTATATTACAATATCATCTTGAGATACCAATGGTGTACTCCCTTTGATCAACAAGTATACTGAGCCACTAGGTGCCTAGATACCAGAAAGATAGGTATGGTATAAATATCTGGATAGAATGATAAGGGTAGACCTGAGAATGTCAGTGCCAACAGAGCAAGTTACCTGACACTGAGAACTCATTTCCCAAAATCACATTATCATGGGGTGTTTCTCCCCAGTAGGTAAACAGTGACATGAGTAGTAAAATAGTGACTCTACCCCAGGTAGACATCAACCTGGAATCCCCTATGTGTGAAGTGTTCCCGAATCATTGTGATTTTGTAAAGATGATCAGAAAATTTAACGCCTCCTTCAAATAAAAAATTTCAACAGAAATGAGATTTTCTGAATATTTTTCACAATATTTCCCCAACCAGCTCCAGTATATAGTAATTTACACTGCATATCACTCAGGCAGCAGCGCCCCACAGCTCCATGGCTGTGATGGATGGGACAGTAATTTGCTCTAGTCCTTTAATAGGTGCTAACATTCTTACACACAGTTGGCTACTACTTTACCTCTGCTCCCTCCTCCCACCTCTTTTAGGGAGATGCTCCAATAGGGTGAAGCGCACTTCATTGAAACTACAGCAGCTCTGATTCTGGGCAGTCTTTTATGGGTTGCACTGAAACAACCATAGTCAATGCTTTGTGTGGCAGATACTGCAACAGTTCCTTGGACTTTTAGATGATTTCTTAGCATAGGAATGGACAAACAAAGATAGTGGCTGGTCCAGATACTGGCCTCAGGTATGCCAATGTATAGATGACCTCACTAGGACTGAGTGTATGCTGGTGTAGCAGACAGCAGAATTTGGCACACAGTACCAAGGTATGCTAGATCAACAGAGCAGTTATTACATAATATTTTTGGTGTATTTGCCTTCTTTTTTTCTTCTTCTTCACTAGCTAGCATTGATACGTCAGCTTGCATGGTTAGCAACTGAAGTGCACAAAAGGTGCTAGGAAACAAAGGATATATCATGAAATATTGTGACAGAAAAACTCTCAAGGAGCAGTGTAAAAACTGCTAGATGTTAAGTAGATGTATTATTTTGCTGGTTTAGACCACTGGGAAATAAAGCTTCTGTCTGTGTATTTGATATATACCGACAGGCAGAGAGAAAAGGCAAGCATACCATACATGTTTAGGTGTGGTACAGTTATTCAGCAGTGTTTTCCAGCCCTTTTCATGAAAATCTGACATTACCGTACCACAGACTGGAGCGGCAGGAATCACCAGGGAAAGAACAGCTGGATACTTTATTAGGTTTTATGTTGTACATAAGGAGGCCATGTTTTCCACTGTCAGAGTATAAAAGAAAATGAAAGCTCTGGGCATCATTAAAGTCTTGAAAGCGTAAGATGTGTCAGCTCTGTTCCCCCAACACCTGGATTGAAAGCTCAGTGTGAGGTCACTTAGAAAACAAAAGCAGATTGTCTACTATGGTTTAGTTTTTATGCATTAAGTTTCTAGTATGTTTCTACTAAGACAAGGTTCAAAAATACCATCTAAGGTATTTCCTTGTTCTCTTTTTTTTTTTTTTTGAGGGGGGGCAGAAGCTGGGCTGGGGAGGAACTTGCAGATAGCAGGACCTACTTCCATATGCCGTGAATTGGAATGGCTCAGAATTTGGATTAAAAATATATATGTTTTGATGCAAAAAGTTGATAGGACCCTATTTTTGTTAACTTATTTTACATTGTAATGTCTTTTGGGATGTGACTCAGACTGTAACTCTTTAGAAACATGATTCTTCTCTTACTGTAGCTTTGTGCTTCCTTTACTGGACCATGTTAAGCTATGTGAATTGATGTGAGTCTCTTCCAAGACTAGTGATTGTGAAAGGCCACCCTGCCTTCTAAGAATTATCTAACATCAGAATGGAATGGAAGGGAGACAGACTGACCTTTAAAAACATTTGTGATGGAAGTGGGGGCAAATGTCATAAAGCTAAAGTTGAATGATGAGATCCCTGGTAGTACAAATGTTTCAGGAAAAAGTAATTTTCCGCATTTTTCTCTCCTACCATCACAACCCCAGTAGGCCAACTATCACAATCTGATGTTTGTTTTTCATATAACAGTGATCTGAATGTGTAATATTCTACTTTTCAGGGACATTAAACTTTAAAGAACAAATCACAACAAATGTTAGAAACTCAGGAAATTCAGAGTTAAACTTGCAACCCAACCATTTGGAAATATTGAAAATCACACTTAAGGCATCCAAACTACTTTAACTTTGCTCCCTTAGATAATCTAGTCTCCCATCTTTCTTTCTTTGCAGACAGAAAATAAAAAATGTTCATCACAGAATATTGGTTTCACAATTTCTTTCAAAAATGCATGTTTCTAATGTTAAATATCACTTTGTCACCTTGCTAATCTTTACCATGTGAGTGCTATAGTTTCATGACCTAGTCAATTGTGTATATATAGACACACTGGTTGAGATTTTCCAAGCTTCCTAATGGATTTGGATGCTCAGTTCACATGGGTACCTGAAAATCTCAACTACTACTTCTATATATAATAACACTTGAATCATTTGCATATAGCATTATGGTATATATAGTATACTTTGAAGAGTACCCTTAATATAGAGTGGGGTGAAGCCTTCAATATGCTATTTGTGTAATCTGAAATTTAAAAAAAAAATATTGTCGAGCGAGTGCTGGATTTGGTATATATGCAGGATTAAAAATAAAACTATATTTTTTGTGCTGGCTGATAAAGTAAACTATCTATTTCACTATTTGACCAGTTGGCTGAACAGTATGAATCAATTTGATAAATATTTTTAAAATATTTAATACATATTTTTTCTGGTATTCAACTACCCTACTTATCAATTTAGGAATATATAGTACATATTTTATGAAAAATACATAGACAACAAAATTTGCTTGATACTTCGCTAAGATGAAGGTGATTTTTTTTGTAGATAGAGTGTTCATCAAACTATTTTCCAAAATGTTGTGTAGTGCCAAGCAGGATAAACAAATTAATCATTAAATATCAAGAAATTGTTAACAAGAATGATGCAATACTTCCTCCTCTGTTTCTGAGCCATATTTATCTTCTTGGATATATCTTATTGCCAATGTAGGACTGTGGAAAAATAGAATCTTAATTTCAGTACTGATATTTGTTGAGATTCTTGCATATTCTTGCAACATGCTTAAAACAATGTATGTTTACAAACTGGACCATTTAGGGGGAGGGAGGGAACTGTTCATTGTGATTCCCATCTAGCAGAACAGAAGCATGACTCTGAGAAGATAAAGTGTGTGTGGTGGGGAAGGGGCAGGAAAGTTGAGCATGGAAGAAAAAGAGAGGGGATGGGATTTAGTAGCTAATGAGTGTGTGATTAGATGATTGAGCCCTTCAGCATCACTAGGTGACTCCTCCCCTTTATTGGGATACTGGTTGAACGATTGGAGAAACCTCGTCTAAGAGAATTTTAGGGAAAATCGTGCTCTGGGGAGAAAGGAGAAGTCTGCCCATGAAAATTAAGGCGCCAGCAATAGAAATTACTGTTAGTGTTTATCTTTTTATTGCATTAAAGTTCTGATCAGCTTTTCAAGAAGGTGTTTGAGCCTGCGTGTTCCTCCCAGCATTTCCTTCTATTCAGAATACAACAAAAATGAAATTTTCTTTTACTTGTAATCTAAAGGCAAACAGAATGAGAATTTCCATCACTGTCATTACAGTGCATGTTGTCTGTTGTTACAGCACAGTAGTTCAATCCAGTAACACTTTTGTAATTGAAGCAGAACACATGAGGTCATTGTACACACGTACAAACTTTTGATTGCTGTGACATTAAACATCAGATGGGAAACCATTTTTTTCATTGCTGATTCACGTTCTTTATAGTAGCTTTAAGTTGCACTGCACAATGTGTTCTTATGTACTGAAGCTTCCACAATACACTCCCTCTTTTTAATAACTGTCTAGTTAGTTTACTCCAGTGTCTTTTATGTTACTTTAAACATTAACTTATGCATTAGAAGAGGCATGCTGAATCCTAATTTGTCATCCAGCATAGAAATGCCCAGAGAGGTACTACTGATTTTTGACTTTCAGCGATTCCTCTCATCCTTTGTCTCCTTTGCACTTTTAATTTTGTTTCATTTATTTTTTTTTCATATGAAAGTTTAGATGGACTGTTACACAGAACAGTTGTATCCTTAATAAATAATTCATTTATGAGGTACCAGAATAGTCATGAGTAAGAAGGATGAAGTCATAGTCAGTCTCAGAATCCTTTCTTAAATGCTATTTTTTCCAGAGTTACATAGGGTTTAGCCACAGAGATCCCTTTGAAAATTTAGTGAAGAAGGTATAGTACAGCATCCCTTCGAATTTTGGGCATTTGATTCCTAAAAGGCCATGGAATATCTTACTTTGAGTGAGTGAAAAGCCTCAGTTCAGAAACCCTGTTGGTGGAGTTGCTGTATATGTGAGTAACCCATTTGGACCAGCAGTGAAAAGCTAGACCAATAATAATAGTGATATCATATAGATAGATAGATAGATGGATATAGGCTTTCAATGAGCCCCTACGTGTACACACACACACACACACACACACACACACACACACACATTTGTGTGTGTTTACTTTGGTCTGATCAAAAGCCAATTGCATTCAGAGGGAAAACTCCCATTGGGTCCAGTGGACTTTGGATTGGAATCCTAGTGCAGGATAAGGTGGTCTCTTATGTTTCTGCATATAGAAAGAAATGCCTCTCTCTATCTGCTCAAGTATAGGATGACATGGGGAAGAGCAGTGGGGATAACTGGGGTGTGTGTACAGACAAAGGTTTGTTAGTCTTAATTAGTAATGGAGAGGCTTTATAAATAATTTTGCTAGATCTATCCTATAATGCTTTATTCTCCTCCATTTCTTCCTTATATGCATCAGTATAGCGAACATCTCTAAACTCCCGCTGTCTGGTGTTATTTGTTATGTATTTTATTCATATCTATATATAAACACTTAATACTTTTCATTATGTTCTCAGGATCAGTAACAGCAGGTCATCACCTTAAAGCAGTTGAGCTATCTTATGTCAACCCATAATACAGAATTTTAATTGCAGATATTGTGTTTTTTCCCCTTTCCAAATCCCTCCACTTTATATTTATTCCAAACATTGTATATTACAGAAAGCAAGTAAATTAATGCTCAAAGACCTTTTGTGAGTGTAAGCTCTTAGCATAGGTTTAAATATCTGGTTAAAATCATGATATGGAAAGCTGGCTTTTCTGATTCCACTTGAAATTATTGCTGTAGAAAGGCAGTGATGAAATTATTTTCTTGATATTAAGTGATGATCAAGGCTCCCACACCAACAGGAAAAAAAAAAGAGAGCATCTACATGAGAGCAACTAGTGTTCAGTGAAAGATTGCACTGTAGCATTTAAAACAAATAAACAGAATCTGGGGTTCATTCTACTCTGAGGATGAAACTATTTCTTTTTCTGCTAAAAAAGCCAACTCACCTGGAAAAATCTGAATAAATGGGGATGTGAACTCTAATGGAAAATACATTTTTTTATGTTGGTATTGAGAGCTATTATATTGTGGTTATACAGTGCTCAACTGAGGTTCAAAGGACACAGATCGTTTCAGATAGATGACATTGTACCTAGATCCAGCAGAAAGCATTTATTTTGTATACAAACTATAGTAAGCTCTGTATGAGAAATCCAATATGTCCATTGCAGTGTGTGCTGCATCTACTAATGGTGATTTCTATAACGAACCATTATTTGAAATTGATCATTTATTTCCTAGTTTAAAATACGCATGTAATTAACAAATGAGTATTGAGGTTCTGCTGTACAATTTAAAATAACTAGAACAACCATAAGAAAATGACTGTGTTGTTTTAGTGTCAGATGCTCAAAAGTTGCCAGACTTTATTTCTGTAACCAAAACTCCAACTAGTATTTGAGAGACCTGTCACTGAATGAGGAATGCAGTGCACAGTAGGGCCCATATTAACTGCATCATTTTAAATTTAAGAAAATTCCCTTTCAGATTTTTGAAATGGTGAAGTTTCAGCCCTTTAAGAAACCAGTGAATCACCCTGGCAAGATACAAAAGTGGGGACGAAGAGACAAAATAATGATAGTATAGGAAGCATACAGTGATGGAGGTTCTAGTTTTTAAAATGACAATGGCCAAAATGTTGAAACTTGGATGTTAAGGACTAACAACAAGATTTTTTTGCTATAAGCTGGGGACTTATCAGTTGGAAGTCACAGAGGAGGAGAAAGACTTGGGTGTACTGGTTGATCACGTGATGACTATGACCCGCCAGCATGATATGGTTGTGAAAAAAGCTAATGCAATCCTAAAATGCATCAAGCAAGATATTTCCAGTAGAGATAGGGAAGTGTTAGGAAATTGCATAATACAAGGCACCAGTGAGACTTCATCTGGATACTGTGTGCAATTCTGGTCTCCCATGTTTGAAAGATGGATTCAAACTGGAACAGGTGCAGAGAAGGGATATTAGGTTTTCCATTCCTCTGATCATCCTATCTTATGAGATGAGACTCAAATAGCTTGACTTGTTTAGCCTAAACAAACGAAGGCTGAGGGGGAGATAAGATTGTTCGGTATAAATACATTAGGGGGGGATAAACACCAGGGAGGGAGAGGAGTTATTTAAATTAAGCGCCAATGTGGACACAAGAACAAATGGATATAAATCAGCCATCAGCAAGTTTAGGCTTGAAATTAGATGATGGTTTCTAACCATCAAAGGAGTGAAGTTCCAGAGAAACCAGTGGGCGCAAAAGTCTAACTGGCTTCAAGACTGAGCTTGATAAGTTTATAGAGGGGATGGTATGACAGGACTGCCTATAATGGCATGTGTCCCATCTGGGACTGCTAGTAGCAAATATCCCCAACAGCCAGAGGTGGGACTCTAGATGGGGAGGGCTCTGAGTTAGTACAGCAAATTCTTTCCCAGGGCTATGGCCGGTGGGTCTTGCGTACATGCTCAGAGTCTAACTAAACACCATATTTGGGGTCGGGAAGGAATTTTCCCCAGGTCACATTGGCAGAGACCTTGGGGTATTTTTGCCTTCCTTTGCAGCACGGGGCACAGGACACTTGCAGGTTTAAACTACTGTAAATGGTGGATTCGCTATATATTGAAGTTTTTAAATTGTGATTTGATGACTTCAGTAACTCAGCGAGAGGTTATGGGTCTATTACAAGAATGGGTGGGTGAGGTTTTGTGGCATGTAACGTGCAGGAGGTCAGATTAGATGATCATGATAGTCCTTTCTGGCCTTAATGTTCATAAACAGGCAGAAAAATCCATATTTAGGGACTAAAGTGTCCATTGGTGCTGTGGGTGCTCAGCATATCTGAAATTCAGGCCACTTTAGCTATACACAGATAGATTTTGGTGCCTAATTTTGAGCAGTGAAGTTTAATATTGTTTGGTGAATATCTATAGCTTTCAGCTTCAGCATATATTCTGACTCGAGCATTAAAATAATTTGGAGGGTGGTGACAGTGGATGAGATGTGTTCAATTTGAGTCTAAAATGAGGGCATAAGGGAGAGCAGCAATAGAGTCCAGACTGCTGCCTAGCTACGAAAATGTAGCAAATGCACCAAACACTTCTGCTTCTATTCTTGATTTTTAACATGTCTTCTTGAAGTAATAGGAAGGCATGACAACCAAATTGTGGGTGATTTTTCTGTAGTTCATGATGACAGAGTACCCAGTAAAAGGTTATAGTGTGGGAAGGGGAGCTGGTTAGAGGGTTTTATTTCTACAAATTAGAAGAGAACCTTACAGTGACTCTGTCTGAGATACTCTAGGAGCTCATTAAAAATGGGGAAATGTTTTATAGCAGTTGTGCTAGATGGTTGAGGGCTTCAGTGCATTTGTTTGTGGATAAAATATCAAACAGATTTTCAGTACCATATGATTTTGATACTCATATATACATGCACATATAGGTATTTTAGTACCCCAGGATGCTATTTGTTAGACTGTTATGTAGCATTAAAACATCTGCATTGTAGAACAACAGCGGTGTTAATAACTGAGGTTCAGATTCTGATCTCTTAATCATGTTGCCTTGTACCTTACTCTGTTGAGTATTTCTATTTCTTTTAATGGGGAGTAAGAATGAAAATATCAGAATCTGGACCGGACCTGGCAGAGATGATGCTTCAGGTGGAGTGATAATGTTATGAGCAGGTAGTGTGGTGATGCAGTTTTGGAAGAAGCTATATTCCCTTTTAGCTATGACATGAATCCTGTTTGCTTTCAAGGAAGGGAAAATAAAGTGACCCAGAATAGAATAGTATGCTAATACATGTCTTGCTATCACTAATTTTGGAGGGAAGGAGATGTAAGTCACCTTGTATATGGTTCTACCAAGGCTAGTTAGGTGCAAATGCCCACATTTAGATGCATGAGATCATCTGGCACAAACCTCTTCCAGCTCTCTCCTCTCACTTCTTGGAAAGAAAAAAAAAAAGAGATAGTTGATATATAATTGTGTATATTGCACATAGTTGGAGAGTTGGAGCACAGTATTTTAAACATAGTAATAAACTGGTATGGGCTAATAAGTAATAACTGAGATCTTGGCACCTTTCTTATATGAGCAATAAAAAAAGACATTCAACATGAAAAATTAAAGGTATTATGGAGATGTTGGAAGTGATTTTCTGTGTCTTACTGAGGGATTATCAGAGTGATGAAGGATTCCAGCCTTTGAGAACAGGAGATAGTAATTTTCTCTAGTTCTGTGGGAGACACTATGCTTAGCAAAGAAACTGTGTGTAATAAAATCTGAGGCTGAAATATTACCTCTAGCTTCCAGAACTTTATTCCGTTTATTCTCTCAAAGGAATGCTGCACTCAGGTTAACCATTGGAGTACCAGGGCTCACCGTATTTGGTAGTTGGCTATAATATATCATTGTGGGGTTGATTTGGAGGGGAGTGGGTGCATAGGGAGAAATGTTTTTTGTCTGTGAATTGAATAATTTGAAATGGATAAGTTGCAACACAGAAAAGCATTAGTGTGTGTGTGTGTGTTGTATGTAAAACATTTAGCTAGACCATTAAATCACTGGTGAGCAGTGTTATACTTTATCCATGTATATATTCAAAAGAGTCATACATATGTCAGGCATCTGTACTTGACTTTTGTGACTTTTTTTTTCTTTGTCTACCAAAATCACTTATAATGTATACACTCATATTTTAACATCTACTGGAAGAAGAGCAAGGATCCTGCATGGATGATGTCAGGATCATGCAGAGGACTTGCAAACTGGAATTATGCACAAAGTGTAATGTTTAATAGGCATGATCTTTGCATGTTTTTGCATGTTCCCTATTTCATGCCTAGCTAAGGACACTTTCTATGCTTGAGTCACTGGATACATGAAAATAGGTGGCTTTCATTTGAAACAAATATCATGTATTTATTTCTAGCTACCACTTCCTCCTCCCCTTCATTCCATTTCCTTTTGTTCCTCATATTTCCTGTGTCATCTTCTTCTCTTTCTTTGTTAATTTAGTTAGAAATAGTCCAAAGGGTTTAAAAATAGCATACATTTTTAAGATAGACTTATTACAGTAATATTTTACATGTGAGTAACATCTTTCATCCCAAATGGCACAAAAGCACTTCAGATGCTACACTCCTAGGGCACTACTGAAATATAACTTCCTCTGGTACACCAAGCATTGCAAATTACATCCAAGTTTCAGTGGCATTATTTAAAGTTTGAACCAGATCTCATTCAACTCCATGGAAAGATTTCCATTTACTTCAGTTTCAGGTAAGTTCTTGTGGCATTATAGGTACTTCACTTAAGTCCTTTCACTTGAATAAGCCATGAGGAAGTTGTATCTATGAACTGAAGCAGGACTACATGGAAAAGAAGAGATAAAAACAGATCTTTAGAACAAAATACATAGACATACCAGTTCCTGATCTGCTTCCTCCTTTTCAGATAATCAGTCAGTTGTTCTGATTAATGTCCTCAGAATTTGTTTTCCCTGGGGTATTATAAGTGAATTACATAGAGAACCTGCAGCAGTAGATGAGAGCTGGTTCCAAAATGAATGAAAAGATTCGAATAAAAATGTCTGTCTTACGCACTGCAAGCAAGGTTTTAAGAACATAAGAATGGCCATACTGGGTCAGTCCATCTACCCCCATATCCTGTGTTCCGACAGTGGAAAATGCCAGGTGCCTCAAAGGGAATAAACAGAACAGGTAATCATCAAGTGATCCATCCCCTGTCGCCCATTCCCAGCTTCTGGCAAACAAAGGCTAGGGACATCATCCCTGCCCATCCTGGCTAATAGCCATTGATGGAGCGATCCTCCATGCATTTATCTAGTTCTTTTTTGAACCCTATTATAGTCTTGTCCTTCACAACATCCTCTGGTAAGGAGTTCCATGTTATTTTTAAACCTGCTGCCTATTAATTTCATTTGGTGTCCCCCAGTTCTTGTGTTACGAGAAGGAGTAAATAACATTTTCTTATATACTTTCTCCACACCAGTCATGATTTTATAGATCTCTATCATATCCCCCCTTAGTAGTCTCTTTTCCAAGCTGAAAAGTCCCAGTCTCTTTAATCTCTTCTCATATGGAAGCCGTTCCATATGACGTAACCATTTTTGTTGCCCTTTTCTGAACCTTTTCCAATTCCAATGTATCTTTTTTGAGATGGAGCGACCACATCTTCACGCAGTATTCAAGATGTCGGCATACCATGGATTTATATAGAGGCAATATGATATTTTCTGTCTTATTTTCTATCCCTTTCTTAATGATTCCCAACGTTCTGTTTATTTTTTTGACTGGCACTCCACATTGAGTGGATGTTTTCAGAGAACTAGCCATAATGACGCCAAGATCTCTTTCTTGAGTGGTAACAGCTAATTTAGACCCCATTGTTTTATATGTATAGTTGGGATTACGTTTTCCAATGTGCATTACTTTCCATTTATCAACATTGAATTTCATCTGCCATTTTGTTGCCCAGTCACCCAGTTCTGTGAGATCATTTTGTAGCTCTTCGCAGTCCGCCTGGAACTTAACTATTTTGAGTAGTTTTGTATCATCTGCAAATTTTGCCACCTCACTGTTGACCCCTTTTTCCAGATTATTTATGAATATGTTGAATAGGACTGGTCCCAGTACAGACCCCCGTGGGACACCACTATTTACCTCTCTCCATTCTGAAAACAGACCATTTATTCCTCCCCTGGGTTTCCCATCTTTTAACCAGTTACCAATCCATGAGAGGACCTTCCCTCTTATCCCATGACAGCTTAGTTTGCTTAAGAGCCTTTGGTGAGGGACTTATCAAAGGCTTTCTGAAAATCTAAGTATACGATATCCACTGGATCCCCTTGTGATGTTCCCATCAGGTGTTATCTGGATTGGTGATCTGCTAGGTCACTCTAATCCTTGACTCTGGGAGCCAGCCTTACCCTGCTGTGCTGTGAGAACCCCCACTCCTGGGCTGTTCACTCACAGCCTCTGGCATGTAAGCTGTTCCCAGCTGCTTGCAACTGAATGACACTAGCCCATATCTCCGGTCCCAGACACAACCCTAGGAACCTTCGTCTTGCAGTGTCCAGTTATGCCCGCTGGACGCTGCAAGCTTATATGAGTTCGGCGATTTAATAAAGAAATTGATATGTACCAGGCTTGTTATCCCAAGGGGAGCCTCTGACACACTTCAAACCAAACACTCTGCTTCAGGTAGACTAAACAAACAATTTTTTTAAACTATAAAGATCTATTTTAAGTGATTATAAGTCAAAGCATAACAAGTCAGATTTGGTCAAATGAAGTAAAAGCAAAACGCATTCTAAGCTGATCTTAACACTTTCAATGCCCTTATAAACTTAGATACTTCTCACCACAGGCTTGCTGGTTGCTCTTCAGCCAGGCTCTCCCCTTTGATCAGTGCTTCAGTCGCTTGGTGTCTGTAGATGTAGGTGGAAGAGAGAGAAAGCATGGCAAATCTCTCTCCCTTTTATCATATCCTTTCTTCCCTCCTGGCTTTGTCCCCCCACCCCCCTTCAGAGTCTGGTGAACATTACTTCATTGCAGTTTCAAACTGACCAAAGGAAGGCCAGTGACTCCCTCAAGAGTCTAACAGATTCTTTTGTTGCTGCCTAGGCCAGCGTCTTTTGTTCCTGTGAGGCTGGGCTGGGTTTGTCCCATATCTGCCCTGATGAGGTCTGAACTGCCTCTCTGCTCTTGGAGAGTTTTTTCCCTGGGCTTGTTTTAAGCCATGAGGTTACATTTTCGGGTTCATAACTACATATGTGAAATTATAACCTATAACATTACTGTAACAATTACTATGACATCACTATAACCATGTTCAGTGCATCATGAGCCTTCTGAAGACTCCCAGCATGACACCACAATCATTGGATACCACATAATTATTTTATAAAGATGAACATGGGGGTGTAGGGTGTTTCCCCCGAGGTACAAAGCGTCACGGTGAAGGACTTGTCAAAGGCTTTCTGAAAATCTAAGTACACTGTATCCACTGGATCCCCTTGTCCACATGCTTGTTGACCCCCTCAAAGAATTTTAGTAGATTGGTGGGGCATGATTTCCCTTTACAAAAAACATGTTGACTCTTCCCCAACAAATTATGTTCATCTATGTTTCTGACAATTTTGTTCAGTTTGCCCAGTACTGAAGTCAGGCTTACTGGCCTGTAATTGCTGGGATCACCTCTGGAGCCCTTTTAAAAATTTGACATCACATTAGCTATCCTCCAGTCATTTAGTACAGAAGCTGATTTAAATGATAGGTTACAGACTACAGTTAGTAGTCCTGAAATTTCACATTTGAGTTCCTTCAGAACTCTTCGGTGAATACTATCTGGACCTGGTGGCTTATTACTGTTTAATTTATCAATTTGTTCCAATACCTGCTCTAATGACACCTCAATCTGGGACCTAAAAAGAATGGCTCAGGTTTGGGAATCTCCTTCACATTTTCCCTTGCTTTGTATCTGCATGGTCATTTGTACTCGTTCAACGTAGTATAAAATGCTAACAAATCAGCATGACAGAGTTTTACATGCACTTTGTGTAGTCATTTACCTAGTCAGAAAGTGAGTGCAATGGCAGTGGAGAATGTCCCCTTTCTTCACTTAATTTCCAGCACTACATGATACAACTGGTCTAACAATGCTGCCAAACCACCTTGCAATATCAGGTTCTTGGCAGTTAAGAGGTGTAGAATAAATATGGTCCATAATCCTGGACACAAAAGTGGGAAGAAGGACATTTGTTATGTGAAAGTATCTGGGTAATGGAAAAAAGGGGTAAAAAACAAGGGTGATGTCATGGTAGGGGGTCTACTGTAGACAACCTAACCAGGAAGATGTGGTGGATGAGGCTTTTTTTTAACAACTAACAAAATCAGCTAGCGCAGAGGACTTGGTGGTGATGGGGAACTTCAACTACCCAGCATCTGGTGGGAAAATAATACAGCAGGGCACAGACTATCCAACATATTCTTGAAATGCATTGGAGACTTTTTTTGTTTTTATTTGAGAAGGTGTAGAAAGCAACCAGAGGAGGCTGTACTAGATTTTGGTTTTAACAATAGGTCGCTTCTAGTCCTACATTTCTATGACTCTGTACTAGAAAATGAAAAAGAGCAGTGCATTCTGTATGTACAATCCATTCTGTCATCATCAGATTGGTGTGTGAATGCCACTCATTCAACTCTATTTTCTATGAAATATTCAAAAAACAAAAAAGAAAGTTAATTTGTTGAAATTCACTGCTTTGCCTTCATGGTAGAAGGTAGCAGCAGAATATTCTTCCTTTAGCCTTGCTGATCCGGTTCTGTGAATCCTGTATTTATAGTGAAGGAAAATCCCCTTCTGAAGATCCCCTTTGTACCAAGAGACCATCCAAATCCAAATATGTGCTTGTATTCTGAGGGGCACGGAGGGGAAGGTAGAGTGAAAAGGGTAGACTATTCCTCTTCCAAATATGAGAAGTGTAACCTCCTCAGAAGTAAGCATCTAATTATATTATCCACAGTAACACTTAGTACAGCATTAATGAGGAGGGGTGGGAAACATTTTTTTTAAGAAATGAGTCAAGTCAGCTAGCTAAAGCACAAAACTAGAGGGGAAGGGAGGAATCTATTCAGCAATGTATAGAGCATCATTGACTCTTGTTCAGTAGATGGTATTCCATTGCTCTTCCAGCAGTGATAGATGTGGATTCTGTACAGAAGTCAAAAGGAAAAGGGAGGTGTTAGAGGTGTGTGGGGGGTGATACTCCGAAGTAAAGTAGTCCTTAATTTAGGTAGTCTCAAAGGCATGTCCTTGCTCATTGGGAACATGAGAGATACTTACAGAAAAGGGAAACAACAGCATAAGTTTTGGTGTAAGCCCTTAATAAATGGCATATATTTCCAACATTTAGAAACTATCTGAATTTAGAGTCAGTAGGGCTTTTGTACATTAGCTTCTGAAACTTTGTTTAGGTGAAAAGGAGATTTCTTCACATTGCTTCTACATATATACTGTACAGCATTTAAATCCTGAGTAGGAGACATGGCACTTTATTGAAGTTAGCACATAATTAAAGTAAAATAGGAAGTAATCCCAGAACTTCTGTTTAGAAAAAACATACTGGTTAGTGTTAATTATAGGAACAAAGTATTGAACCCAGTGAACTCACTTTAATTAAACCTTTCTATCATATCGGAATCATTTATTTATATATTTGCAATGTATTGACTGATTTCAAACCCTTCAATTTATATCCTTATATTGTGGAAATGCTATTTGAATATTAAAAAAAGGTCATTACAGAAGATTATTTTAATTATAAAATCCTTAAATAGAGCCATATCTTAATGGGTTAATATTTCCATAGTACCAGTACCAATCTACAGATGTATTAAGCAATACCAGACATTTTATTTGATAACAGCATTAAGAGCTAAATTGCAGACAAATATAGAGAACATCATGTAAACTGAATTATTTCTTTCTAGTACAAATACCCCCCGGAGAAAGGTGGTAGCTGAGAAATGTATATTTTGAGTGTGTGTACTACAGAAATTATAGCTGCCAGCAGTATATCGCTGCAGGGAAAAAATTAAAAGCAAGGGAGGAGAAAAAGTTCATGTGTCCCATCCAGAGGCCTGTTGTGCCCATTCACAGTGTTAGCAAAGCTTCATTTCCAGAAGGGGTCATTGTACACCAGGCATAGCCCCTTGAGAGAGAGATAAAATGGACAGAATGTAAGAACAGCTACACATTCCATCATGTGTAACATATGCAATAAATACTCTGAATAGTGACTTACCTGTACAGTAAGTAGTGAAGAAAATGTGTATATATTTGATATAGTATAGTACTTGTTCACTTGTGTGTGCACACATGCATGGAAGTTGGACACAGAGAATTTTTAATCTCTTAATCTTTCCCTGGGATCAGTTGTTGTAACAAAGGTTTGGGGATTAACTCGTGTGATCTCCATCTCTAACAAGGGAAAATGGTGTGAACCAGGAAACTTTAGGTCTTCCTCTCCCTCTACCTTCAGTCAAGAGACATGCCTTATACTCTCATAAATGATAGACTAGTCGACTAGGTTGAAGATATATGGTTTGACTGCCGACAAGCATGATGTTTACAATACATTAGATAATCACGTTATCTATCTATCTAAATAATCTCTTTGTTTTAGGAGTTAAACAAGTCTACCAAAGTGAAGAATGCATCTGATAAAAAGAAGCTTGATCTTTACATTGCCAGCATGTATGTGGAATCTGTTAAAAATGCATAATGGCATGTCATCATAACTACAATGAGTAATACATGTTAGTAGGATACCTCAGTGGTCAGACTTGGTCAGTTTTGTTAACTAATGATTTTAAGACTAGCTTTGCTTATAGAATAATAATATTTACTAATGTCACAGGCATTGGACATATTGATAAAGGGGGGTGGGGGAAGCACAATACTTGCCCATTTGTTTTGTATTATTGACTTTTTCAAATAAGTCTACCAGACTAGAGACAGAGTTTTCCTTACAGATTTCTTGTAGGTTTCCTTGCAGTGGGTTATAATTATCCAAGTGCTGATTAAGTCAAGCTTTAATTATACTCTTTGGGTGAAATCCTACAATACAATTTTTGCTACTGACTTCAATAGGGCTTATATTTCAATCTTTGTTTCTATCCCTCAAATCTAGGTAGGATTAATAAGTGAGTAATTCCAAGAACCTTACTGGGTGGTTAAGTATAATTCCTGGAATTACTCACTTATTAGCCCTACCTGGATTCAAGGGATAGAAACCAAGCACTGCTTTTATTTTCCACAAATAAACAAGTGATTTATTTTGGCATAAGAATCATAAAACAACCTATAATTAAATTAAGATCTGGACGGGACCAACCATTAAAAAACTTGAAGATGAAAATAAGCAGTAACTAGAGGATTAGAATAATTATTCATCTCAAGGAATCCAAAAAATATGATCCTGATATAAATCATAAGTAGCACTATAAATAAGACAGTGGAAATTGTTATATTTAAAAACTATTAATCCAGTGTGGATTTGTCCCGATCTGGTGGCTGGCCACATAAGAAGAGAAGTCTGCTGCTTCCTCTGTGTTAATATATGTGGTCCTCTCGCTCACACAGTAGATGATTATATTGTCAGATGGAGAGATTCCCAAATTCAATCCCTCTAGATGACCAATTGAAAGGATGTCATTATACCACAATTATAGAAGGTCATGTTCAGTCTAACATGGAGTATTGAATCCAATTCTGAAGAACTTAATTCTATATAGATGCATAAATTCTGGAGAAAGTCTAGAAAAGCATTAGTAAATTGATCAGAATATGATGGGTTGTATCTATCCTGCCAGAATAAAAACTTTAAGCCTGCACTACATTTTGGATGATATGAGGCTATATATTTTTTTTCTACTGAATAAATACCTGAAGGGTATCTCAAAGTCATCGGTATGGATCTGTTTCAGGAAAATGTGGACATTCTTGGAAATTTGAGTTAAACACAGAGAGGCTCTCTTCCCACCTCATCCAGAGGGTAATGAAAGGTTGAAATTAACAGGCTCTGGAAGTCTTGAGAGGAGCTATATGATTAGGATTCAAGAAAAAAATATACACAATGTATTGACTCAAATGTTAGCTTCGTATGACTGGGATTAGATTCTTAACTATGTTTTCTCCCCACCTACACAGGGTTACACTGATCACCGAACTTAAGATGAATGACATTTTCCCCCCTAAGGCATAATAGCCTCCCCCCTCCTTTTTTAAAATCTTTCAATGCAGCATTGAGATGAGGATTATTTGCCTTAACATGGAGGGGTTCTGGCATTTCTTTTGCACCTTAGTCGTGGTTCTTAAGTAAAATACAATAGGTGAAAAAATCTTCTGTTCTGCTGAGGATATTTTCAAAAGCTTCTTTATGGAGTTAGTATGATTATTGTAGAGCTAGAAACAGACTTTTAAAAATACTGGTTATGATGCTGAGTACACAGTTAATGTTTTGTATCTGGAAAGCTGATCCTAGTGCAGGGGTCAGCAGCGTTCGGCACGCGGCTCGCCAGGGTAAGTACCCTGGCGGGCCGGGCCAGTTTATTTACCTGCTGATGCGGCTCTTTCGGCCGATCGCGGCCCCCACTGGCCGCGGTTCACCGTCCCGGGCCAATGGGGGCGGCGGGAAGCGGCACGGGCCGAGGAATGTGCTGTCCACGGCTTCCCGCTGCCCCCATTGGCCTGGGACGGCGAACCGCGGCCAGTGGGGGCCGCGATCGGCCGAGCCTGCCGCGTCAGCAGTTAAATAAACTGGCCTGGCCCGCCAGGGTGCTTACCCTGGCGAGCCTTGTGCCGAACGTTGCCGACCCCTGTCCTAGTGGATTGCTGTGTACAACTTAAGTAGCAACAGTGGGTTTGCAACAGGCCTCGCTCAGAGTTGCTGCACACTGTGATTCTTGGCAAGAATGTCAGTTCTGTGCATGCCAAGTGCCTGTTAAAACAAGCAGAGGTTACTGTAGCGGAAGTAAGATCTCTGATTTATGTTTGCCTATCCATGCTCATAGCAGGAACAAAGAGATCTCACACTGAACACTTTTTGAATCTCTTGCTAGCCTTTTGCCAGTTGTATGTAATTTAGCAACAGAAAATACTACCATTAATTATTATTGAATTGCTTAATACTGAGGAATAAGAGCACAAGCCTTTGGACCCAAACCAAACCTAAGCAGAGTAGGACAAATTAACAACAACAGAAACAAAATTACCAGGGACATGGCATGTTTTTTGAAAGCTGTAGAATGTTGATATCCCATTCTAAAGTAGTGAAATTCTATCCTTACACGATTTTAAATGACAGGCCAATTATATTAATTATATTAATAGACATACATAAATAAACTTGTCGGAGTATTAAACTTGAAAAAAATGTAATTTTTTAAAGATGTTATATTTTAATTGCCACTTGTGGGATTTCTTTACTGTTAAGTCATGTCATTCAGAGTGGACAATAAAAACTGATCAGTTAACTGCTTGCCATTTTCACATTTTTATATTCCTGTACTGGATACTGTACTTTGAGCAGGGGGTTGGACTAGATGACCTCCCGAGGTCTCTTCCAACCCTAATATTCTATGATTCTACTGTAAAAACCTGAAATATTTGGGCAGAAAATGTTGGAGGGAAAAGATACTCTGTTTCTTTCTTTTAGCTATTTCCACTGGGATTACTTTAAAGTAATTCAACGGAATCATTTCTCTTGGTTCTGGATTTTGTAAAAGCTTGTTTGGACAAAAGGTATATTTTGGGCCATGTTTGACCCGATGCTGTTCTTTTAACTCCCTATATTAGGAAAATACCAGTTATTATAACAGATCAGACCAGCAGTTTATTTAGTTCATTTTTTTGTGTTTGCTAGCAGCCAGAACCATGTGTTTCAGTGGAGAGTACAATATGTGTTCTCATTTGTGCCAGCTCCCTTTGAGGTATATAATACCTCACCTGGACCATTGCTGTCTAAACAGTCCAGTTTGCCAGAGAATGAAGGCTGAACGTGACAGTGTTCTTCTTTTGATCTAGATGCTGAAACCCTGCACAGAGACATTGACTGATTCCTGCTGATTCACTATGGCAGGTGTGGCTTGTTAATTCCACCCAGGATATAATGGAAGTGGGAGCAATTCTTTTCTTTGGACAAAGAGAACTGGGCATTTAGGATACAGAGGTTTCTGCAGGGAACACTAGATACAGCCAAGTTTGGGAAGAAAACTTAGTCCAAGGTTCATTTTTAGCTTATTGTCTCAGTTACAGATAAAGCCAGACCCTAGGAAAGCAGGAAGTTTGGAATAAATGCAGTATGTGTAGATACTCTCTAGATCAGGCTAACAACTCCAGCTGCATAGACTGTCTCTTGCACAAATGTGCAAGTAGGGCTGGAGTTCCATGGGGATGCCCACCCCTGCCCCACTCAGTGGGCACGTATGCAGGGTTAACAATAATCTAGGCTTCTATGTTTTGTAACTAAATCATCAGGTGTAGTCATTTGCATTCATTTGTGCAACCCATTGGGAAATGTTCTCCAAGACAGCTATTTCCACCTCTCATGTATCCACAATTGATGTATTTGCTTCAACCTATGTTATTTTTATTTCTTTTTTATTTAACTTGTTACTTTTCATCTTTAGAAACTCAACTAATTATTTTTTGAGGGGAGGGCATGGGGAAGATGGGTGCATATATTTTGGTACCTTAATTTTCATACATGGCTTAAAATGAATAAGAGATGTGCCCAGACCGTAAAACTCGTATCATGATTCTTAAGTTTCCCAATGTTTAGGGGATCTTCAGGTCTAGAATTGTGGTTCTCTTTGAAAAGGTACATAGACTTTCTACATAGGTCTGCTAACCAGATTGTGTCCATGGATAAACCTTAGGAATCAGTTCAGAGAATTCCCAAGTTTTGATCATTGGGTCTGGAAAACTGGAAAATTGACTTGCAGGATTTCCAGTAGTCAACTTTGAGTTGTGCCTCACATGCAGCAAGAGATATTTCTGCACTTTCATCTCAGTCCTGAGTGGAATTTGTGAATGCAGAGATGCCCCAAAATACAAACTAATGGGGAGGAAACAGTTACATTCATACCATGTCAGTTTCTATCATCTTTACTTATGCTGAATAGTACCTTACTCCACAACCCCATTGAATTGCGCTGCTCATGGGGGAAAGGTACAGTGCAGCTTGGGTGAGGATGGCAGAGGGTGGCCCACTTTTTATTTTTAAGATTCTAAACGAAGTTTTGGGGGGATTAAATTTTGTGCAGTAGTTTCTGGCTAGTTCTCAATTTATTCCAAATACTTGAGGATAGAAGTGATTGCTACATTAATGTAAATTTAAAAAATAGATTAAATACTTTGCACTTGAAAAACATTCTAATTGTAATCATTCAGAAAGATGGGGAAGAGTGTTAAAAAAGCATATTTACCAGTTGGCAAAAATGGTGAGAGTTCTTTTTTCATTAAACAGCTTACAGCATTTTTTGTCGATTTGTTTTATACTTTTGTTTGTTTGTTTGTTTACACCCTTCACATTTTGGTTGGCACAGAAATTCAAGGCAAAAATCTTCCTTTATCTTGAAATTCCAAATATGGAAATATTGTGTGGAAGTACCATGATAGTCAACTTTAGCATTTTTGGGTGGTGTATTGCAGACCAGGAAGGAACAGACAAATACTATACACAAACATAAAGTGACTGAGTCAGGCAAGGGCAGAAGTGGACAGGGAAGTAAGAATTATGGTACCACCACTGGAAATATCATTTGGAGCCTGGAATAGACCTTGTTGTCTGGCCAGGATGGAATGGAAGATATTTCTATGGTATGAACGCAAAAATGTTTGCATTCATTTTTATCACATATTTGTACAATTGGCTTACCTTTTGTCTGTTAGAAAAACTCAGACAGGCAAATGTTTTTGTTTATTTCTCCATCATAGAGTCTAAGGTCAGCAGGGATCAACAGATTATCAAGTCTGACATCTTGTATATCACAGGCCACCAGCACCACCCAATACCCACACACTAAACCCACGTCCCAAATGAGACCAAAGTATTACAGCCCACAGGACACTAGACTAATGTGTGCCACAGGCAGAAAATAGGAGGGACCAAGGTTCACCAATGCCCTAGGTCCCTTCAATGGTAGGCAAATGATAAAGTGAGAGAGACCCAGATAATCCCGTTTATCCTTTAGAAATATTTCACCCAGTTCTTGCTCTTCATAGTGCTTAGACTCCTAGAATTAATCATAGAAGTGTGTATTAATCATAGAACTGTGTAGAGGGACCTCAAGAGGCCTTCTAGTTCAGTTCCCTGCACTCAAGGCAGGACTGCATAATAACTAGACCATCCCTAACAAGTGTTTGTCTAACCTCCTTCTTCTTAAAAACCTCCAATGATGGAGATTCTACAACCACCCTAGGCAATTTATTCCAGTGCTTAACCAGACAGTTAGGAAGTTTTTCATTGTTACACCTCCTTGATTTTGATAGAACTATGAAAGTTTACACCAGCTAAGAATCTGCCCTTCTCCTATATTTATTGATTTTCAAGAGAACCCAAAAGTAAGCTCCCAACTCTGGTGTCTGAGTCACAGGGTCTGGTCTGTGCCCCAGCCACCTGGGAGTGACCCTGAGATGGGGTACTGTAGTAGATCTTAGCCGGGGCTCGACCCTTCCGGGCAGGAGGGGAGCCACACCGACTCGCTACTGTGGGAACAAGCAGTCAGTTAGTCTCGAAGCTCCGGCTCTTTGGTGCAGGACCGGAGCAACCACAGTTAAAGCTCAGGCCCTGGACTGCAGGGAGCTGAGCAAGCAAGCAGTTCAGAAGCCCAGGCCCTGGATCAGGGCGGGGCAAGCACAGTTAAGCTCAGGCCCTTGTTTGCAGGGGCTGAGCGAGCAAATAGTTCAGAGCCCAGGGTATGCCTAGGCTGCTGTAGCCGAGCGTTGGGTGAGGGGGAAGCCTGCCACCCGTGAGCGGAGGCTCCTCTGGGTAGCAGCAGGGGCGGAGGGGTTCAGGTACAGTCTCACCCTCAGGGTTGGTGGGGTGGGGTTCCCAGGGATTCTCCCAGTGACAGGAGCGGACGGGCTCCGGTGGCTCCTCCTCGTAGCGCGCCCGGGGTAGCTCGGGCCAGCTAGGGTCCAGGCCTCGGTCTTCGGCGGTCTCCTGGCCAGGAGCTCCCGGCCACACGTCTGCTCCCTGTGGTGGCTGGCCGCCGACTGAGCTCTGGCGGCCGGCCTTTATACTTCCTGTCCCGCCCCTTGACTTCCAGGGGGCGGGGACAGGCGGTGGTGGTTCCACCCACTCTGGTGCCTGCACGTGGGCTCCCTCTTCTGGGCAGGAGGGGAGCCACACCGACTCACTACAGGTACACAAACCATACATTGGAGAGAAAGGGGTCAAGGAACAGCTCTGGGCCAGAGGTGAGCCCACCAAGCCACATCTGTAAAGTCTGCACAAGCTGGAGGCAGGGCTTTAAAAAGAGGAGCAGAGCTGTTCAGAAGCAGGCAGTGAAAGGGAGCAGGTGGCTGCTCTGAGCAGAAAGTACTGCCCAAGAGCTCATTACCTGGGACCTGACAACACAGACCTGTGCAAACCCACAAAGGAGGGGCAGATGACTGAGTGCAGGGTGGAGACCTGATTGCAGTGGTGTACCCTTGGAAGCTAAAGGAGACTGGGGTAGGTCTGGTGTGGCAGCAGCTTAGCGCCCTGAGGTGTTGGTTGTAGCAGCCCACCATTGGGCCCTGGTCCAGAGCCCAGTGGAGAGGGTGAGCCTGGGATCCCTTACCCTCTCTGAAAGGACATTACCACAGCAGGGGTCTTCACCTAGGTGAGAGACCAGCTGGAAAAGGTCTTGACTGTTCAAGGGCCCAGCTCCCAGTACAGTCTTTGTGCTCCAACGGGGAGACCCTTTGCCAAAACCCTGCCTGATCACTAGGCAGCACTGTCTGTGATTGTGCACCTTCTGCAGACATGTTCAGTGTGCCGGGCCCCAAGTACCACACAGTTCCACAGTGATAGGCCTGTGGCCTCCAAGTCTCCAAGACTGAGGCTTTGGCACAAGCATCCCCTGTCTCCATGGCTGCCTGTAGCAAATCCAGCCAAACTAGAGTCCTGTGGGAGGCTTCCCCTCCAGGGTGCAATGCTCTCAGAGAGCATTTACAGCCACACAGGCAGCCTTTTCAAAACAAGGTAACCTTTTATTAGTCACCTGGCAAACAGAATGTGGAAGTCCGTGGGTTAGCACAGAGCGATTTAGGGTAAAACGTTCCCTTCTCGTTAGCCCAGAGCTACAGTCAAAAGCTGTAGTGAACCCCATGCTCTGGCTCTGTGTCTCCCTCATTCTCACTTTGTCTGTCTCCAGGTGAGAGAGCCCCCAGCTTCCTCCAGAAGTCAACACTTTATCCCCCATGTCACAACTTCCAGTCCTTTGTTCTCGAGCTGGGGGTCTGTGCCCTGCTTCTCTGATGAGAGGTGGAGAAATACATCTCCCTCTGGGTCATTGGTTGCTAGAGGTCAATGTCCTGGTGACTGGATTTTCTATTGTCTTGGATACTCCACTGATATTGGTTCAGCCTTTACTACTCCGTTGTTTAATGACACATTCAGGCTCAGATGCTAGGTGACACACAAACCTATCTCTCCTAGCCTGCCCTGTGAGCAGACTTAGTCCTCCTCCCTCTTCCCATCACCCCAGTAGCAATGCAACATATAGGGGAAACAGAGGCACAGACAGGATTCATACAAATATTTCAGAAAACTCTCACTTCATCACACCTGGTCCATATAGTGCCCTTAATTTTTCATTGCTTTTTTATTTCAATGGGAGGATATGCTATGAAACTGATGGCACGGTATCACATTGTTTGTTTGTTTTAATATCGTTCCCATTAAATACATATCTAAATGTATGTTGTAAAGAGAGATGAGGCAGGAGAGTCATTGTTTTGTTGAGGGGAGACTGAGAAGTGAAGAGAAAAAAAGACAAAATAGCCCTGATAACATATAAAAATCCGGAACTTTAAATAAAGGAGCACAAAGGAGACAAGACTTGAAAGCAAAAGATGATAAAGAAAAAGCAGCAGATGGGGATTTTTCAGAACCAAAGTACTAACAGAAATAACAGTGCTTTGTTTTCATGTATTGCGTGGCCTTAAAGCTGTGTTAGGCTAAAGTGTCCTTTTTATCAGAGCAGTGGGTGTTACAGAGATTATTTCAGTGGCGAGTCTGTGCAAAGATGAATGTGCTCTGTTTCCCTCTGCTGATTAGCACAGTCCCAAATGGCAAGTGTGATAAACCTTAGCCTTTTGATGCCCTTTTTTTTCACTTCAACTCAGACTTTGAGATCACAGGGTACATTTTTTTCTAACAAGACATTGGCGTTTTCCTCTGAATTCTTCGTAAATCAGACATTTAGAATACTTAAGACTCTGTCCTTACATTTTCTCTGTTTCCATGGAATCTATAGAACATTTAAAGTATTCCAGGATGCCCTGCCAGCCCATAAAACCATTATCAGATTTTCAGTCTCTTGTGCCTCACTTAGATCTTCTGAGGTATATTGCATTGCTGTTTTCAGCAGAGCAACTCTGCATGAGGAGCTCTTAAACGATGACTTCTAAACTTCCTATATTCCTTTGATTTCACACTGTGTCTATTTTTGCATCTTACTGACATTTGTAGCTCCCTTGAGGCAAGTACTACAGCATACACACCATCCACAGTCCCCACAGTTAGATAATCACCAGTTTGGATACCTGAGACTACTCAGAGGCTGAAGTCTGTCTGAAGGAAAAAAAATAGCTTAAGAAAGTGTTCTCCTCAAGCCCAATGGAAAGGCATCACAGGAAAGGCTGCATTCCCAGTCATTTTAAATATGTATTTTGCCATTTACTTCAGTGGGGACAGGATTTGGCCCTCAGGACACATGAGACACAGATCACCTTTGAGTCGTTTGGCATAGCAACACAGCATGATTCAATCAGTAGATTACAATCAATCTCATTGCAAAAGGTGGCACTGGAAACCTATTAAACCCTATTCATAATGCTATATGTTTGTTTTGACATACAACATTTTAATTCAGTTCATTATTGTAGGGTTCTTTGGGTTTTTTTTAATCTTGATCTGCACTACAACAATAAGCTCCTCATTGTACCTATTGGGACATAGCACATATGTATGTTAATGCATTCTGCTGTACTAATACAGTCTGAGTGTTATTTCTATTTGCTTCACTAACAGAGGTTATTTTGGTAATATGAGATAAAAAGGTAAATGGGAGATAAGGTTGTACTGCACTTAACCTTCAATTCCAGTCTAGGTCTATGTCACAAGCTGAAACTGTGCTGGGAAAGTAGAGATGTTGCAGTTCAGGACCATGGTGTCTGGCAGAGAGGTAAGGAGAAGACTGTACAATATGAAGTATAGACAAGTTAGGCCAGGTATTAACTAAAAGTTTAGGGACTAGTTAATTTTATAATAATATTTGGTTTTATTGTTCCCCTTAGACCTACTAATGCTTTTTGATGGTTTCTCTTCATAGTTGTGAACTGTTTTTATACATATCTTCTTATGCACTTATGCTTAGCACTGTCAGCTCCAATGATATCCTCCCAGAATTTGCTATGCCCTGTGCAGGATTGGCATCCTTATTCTCATTCTCTTTCACCTTGTGTATCTTTTTGTTGTGGTGCTATTAAATTAAGTATTAGGGAGATTTTTTTTTCTTCCTGTCCCCAACCCATAGAGATAAGAAATTTAATAGTTAAATTGAATTGATTTGTACTTTTTTGCTAATATTTGTAAACATTTTATGAGTGGGTGGCCCCAAATTAAACACTTTGCAAAGTATAACATTCTAAAAACTCCTTTTAAGCTGCCAAAATATCAAACTGCGTAATCTGCTGGACAGTGCCTTTGCCAAGTAGATCAAATTGCAGCAGCAAGTACAAAGCTACCTCGTGAACATTAACATCTTTACCTCACCCCTCCTTTCCCCCCACCATTTCATATAGGCCATGACTTGTTTGTACTACTCTATATACTATACACTGCACTACTCTATACACTATACACTGAAATGTAAGTACAATATTTCTATTCCAATTGATTTATTTTATAAATATATGGTAAAAATGAGAAAGTCAGCAACTTTTCAGTAATAGTGTGCTGTGGCATTTTTTTGTATTTTTATGTCCGATTTTATAAGCAAGTAGTTTTTAAGTGAGGTGAAACTTGGGGGCAACACAACACAAGACAAGCAAGACAAATCAGACTCCTGAAAAGGGTACAGTAGTCTGGAAAGGTTGAGAGCCACTGGGCTAAGGGGCTTGAGTGAGATCATCCATGGAGTTCTACCTCCCTGTCACTTGCCCTAAATGCTCTGCCAAATATGTCTGATTTTGATCTCCATTGGATTTAAACGGATGAAATTCTATTTTGCAGTAGAATAGCTCCTGATTTACACTGGTCCAAATGTGATCAGAATGAGGCTGGCATTTACTAAGATAAAAAGAAAATGCAATAGAAAATCGAACTGATAACATAAGACTGAATGTCTACATTCTTTGCATTCTAAACCACATGCAGGTTTCACATATGAGCAGAACCCTCCTAAACAAGTACGTGTTATAGGTATCAACAAGATTATCCATTTACCAGGATTGAAATCTTGGCCCCACTGAAGTCAATGGGAGTTTTGCCGTGACTTCAGTGAGGCTAGGATTTCACATCAGGTTTCTACTCTCTGTACTAACATTCTGTATGTTTGGACACTGACCTAGACCATCCAAGTATTATCCGGAATTAGCTCCTGCTACTTAAACATTTATAACATTTGTCAAGGACAAACAACAAATCATTCTTCAACTCTCTCTATTTATACTGTATGTTACTTAGTTTTATCTTTTTCCCCCCAGTAGCCAGTGGATTACTGGCAAAGATAGCTATAAAATAAGCCAATTCAACAGTAACAGCATAACACACTCTATAGCATCCAGCACAGTTTTTCTATGCATTTGATATTTTTATAAGGGATGAAATAGGGCTATTTTGTAAAACTATAGGACACAAGCCGGGTTCCTTTCACATTTATGGTAGATATGTTTATAGATGATCTTTCTCGCTGTACTAAGAATAAATGCCAAGTTCCAGCTTGAGCTGAGAAGCAATGATGTTTCTTAAGTACTTTATCACAGCTCTTCAATTTGTGGCCTTTTACAGCCACCGTAAATTGACTGTAAATCAGGAAAAGACTTTAATATGCCAATGGAAACTGCAAAAATCTGCCTGAAAGAGCAAAGTTCCCCAAAAGTAACTTAAATGGAAAAGGGATTTAGCATTTTTAAATCGGCGTTTAAAGTGTGGAATGCAGTGTCAGCTCATGGCTTGGTACTGACACTTTTTAGAGTGATCCAAAAGAATTAGCTATTAGAACTAAGTGTTGCTAGGGTTCAAGTTCTTTTCCTGATGATCTCATCAAGCCTTATCAATTACACAGCTTTCTCACTGCCTAATTTCTTTCAATGACACTGTTTTATTTCATTCAGACTAATTTTCCAATTTTCAATTTGTAAAGTGAGCAGTTTTACAACATCTCAAATATAACTTCTATATGAATTCCATGAAGTACTAGTTAATTTTAACTGGATAATTCGTTGGTGAAATCTTTTCAGCTCCTCGATTTTTGTTTTTACAACTCCAGATTACTGTGGTTTTGCAGTGGGGAATACACTATAGGTAGAAGGAGAAGGGATTTGAAAAATTGAGTGTGGTGGAGATGTCTAGTTTGAAGGGGTAGTGTAAAGGGACACTCACCTCTTGAGTGTCTCAGGGCATGTCATCACTACCCACTGGAGAGCGATCGATCTATCGGGGATCGATTTATCGTGTCTAGTGTAGACGCGATAAAATCGATCCCCGATTGTTCTGCCGTCGATTCTGGAACTCCACCACAGCGATAGGCGGAAGCGGAGTCGGCGGGGTAGTGGCGGCGGTCGACTCGCTGCCGTCCTCACAGCCAGATAAGTCGACCTAAAATATGCAACTTCAGCTACATAGCTACATAGCTGAAGTTGCATATTTTAGGTCGACTTATCTGGCTGTGAGGACGGCAGCGAGTCGACCGCCGCCACTACCCCGCCGACTCCGCTTCCGCCTATCGCTGTGGTGGAGTTCCAGAATCGACGGCAGAACAATCGGGGATCGATTTTATCGCGTCTACACTAGACACGATAAATCGATCCCCGATAGATCGATCGCTCTCCGGTGGGTAGTGATGACATGCCCTGAGACACTCAAGAGGTGAGTGTCCCTTTACACTACCCCTTCAAACTAGACATCTCCACCACACTCAATACGCTATTCACATAGCTGAAGTTGCTTATCTTAGGTCGACCCCCCACCCCCAGTGTAGACCTAGCCTCAGAGCAGCAGTGGGAGGTAGCACAGTCATTTTCTCATTCCCCATTATCCCCTACAAGCTGCCGGCTAGCCTTGGAGGGTCTCCAGTGGCTTGGCCATCTGGCAAGTCATAAAGTCTGAATGAACTCCTTCCGGGTATTAAAGAGTCCAATACATCAACAGTCTATTTGTGTTCACTAGAGTGTTCGCTCCAACTCTGGGCCCTTTAAATTCAGCTCTTTGTTAGGCTTCCAAATAAGCTCTGTCTCATTTTGGGTTTTAGGCAACTTTACCTATGGCCAGTAGCAGAACCTGGGTCCACCCACTACTCTGGGTTCCAATCCAGGGACCTTATGATCAGCAGCCACATACTGTTTGATTCAATTTGTTGCTGCTTCTTACCTGGGCTGCTTCCTTCCTGGCCCCTTTAGCTTCACCCTTATCTCTGGGTCAAGGTTCTTAGCCCTCTCTCTCCCTGCACACCCAGCTAGACAAATGCAGCCAGAAATAAACTCTAGCTATCTCTTGAGTTCCTTTTGCCAGAGAGGACAACCCTGCCTTGCCCATCTAGTCCCAGCCATGAACTGACCTGCTAAGGACAGGCAACTCCTTTAATCTGGGCCAACAGGGCCATGATTGGCTGTTACTAGACCCTCTAGCCCTTGGAGGACTGGGTCTCTGTGGTTTCCAAAATAGTTGCTGTGGAAACTCTTCTCTGAGCAATCTTGGAGGGCTACCTTTGCTGCTGAGGTCAAATACATCCTGTCTCAGGTAGCTATAAAGTATACCATTTTTTCTTTGATCTGCTTAATCCAGAGCATATAAAATGGGGACAAGTGGAAAGAAACAGTGTGAAGTCAAACACATGAAGTCCTTCACTTCAAAAGAATTATTTAAAAAACAGTGTATCAAAATAAAATGAGCTAATAATTCACATATGCTAATATATCTGTAAAACATAAGAGAAAACATTAGCTTCTCCATAAAATGAGTGGAGTAGAGGCACTTGAATCTGTCAGTTTTCCTAGATCTTGTCATCTGCACTTACAAAATTAAATTGGAATAAAAATAAAAAATCCACAGTGTTACAGGGTACAGATTTCTTCTGCAGAGCCAATCTGTTAGTAAGTGTTGGAATCCTCCATGGAGATGCTCACCAATTCCTGCTGATTATGACAGAATTGGCTTGTTAACTCCAGCCACAAAGCAGGGTTTGAGTGGCTCTTTGGAAAAAGTAGAACTGGGCTGGAAGGGGTACGTTTGGACTCAGTACAGCAAGTATAGATTCTGTTCCATACATAGAAACATGAAAGTTTATTTGTTATTGCATTAAGGATGAATGCTGCATTGCTCAAACACCTTGATTTAATGAGATAAGGGCATGAAAGCACCATTCAAACTAACTGTGACGCAGATCGTGTTTGTGTGCATGATTTCCAGTTTGACTGGACAAAGAATTTTTTGTCCTAATTCAGTGGGTTGCCAGTGGTGTTCATCCAATGACTTCAACAGAGCTATGGTGTTTTACATGAGCTTAGTATCCAGCCCAAACATTGACACTATTGAATTAATTAGAGGACTTGATTTGATTTGGGGTATACAGTATTAAACATATCACGCCAAAGGCAAATTATGATGTTGGTTACTTCCTTGCCACATCATTGACTTAATGGTAAAAATGCAGATAGCATATAACCCATAGTGTTCATTTTCTTCTATCCATTTTTTTCCTCCCCAAAGGACTATTTAAAACTATATATTAATCAAGCACAAACAGAGTAGAATTTAGGTCAAGTCAAGATACTGGAATTTGCAACATGCTTAGCAAAGTCATAGTTCAAAGACCTAATCAATGGGACAAAAAAGGACACATGAAATTTCAATAATAACATGGAATAATTGTTTCCTTTAACTTCCAACATAGTATTCCAAAATGGCATAACAGATCTGGATGTGTTCTAATGTTCCCTGAATGTGTATAGTAGGGATATTATAAAATCACTGTCTTCCATTAAACCTATGAAGTTTTTAGGGGTAGCTGAATTACTTTGGGGACTTTCCTGACTGTAGTTCTGGGTATTATATCTGTCTTAGTCCACCTAATTGTGATTTCCTCTATTATGCCTTCCCTTGTCCTGTCCCTTATGATGGCTGCTGATGGGGCATGATGTAGCTTGTGGTGATTCAGCATTTGTAAATAACCCAAAAAATTACATAGGATATTAAGAAAGTAATTTAAAGTATTTGGCCAGCTACAAGTTGATACCTTGTTAGTATGGTATTGAGTCCCCTCCTTCCTTTCCATTTACTGTCATATGTCACTGGTACATGCTTCAAGTTAATCTCTTTCCCTCTGGTCTGTTGCCTGATTCAAAGCTCCTTTTGTGTGTGTGCATTTCCAATTATAACAGTACATACATTTTTATACACCATTTTAATCACATGAAAGTCTGCATTAGTCTTTTAATTATTAATAAGGTGAAATCTATTGATTTCCTTCAGTTGTTCGAACATGAATCTGGCCTAATCCCGCCTCAGGCTTGAAGGGCACTGAGATGAACAGCAAATCCTTGAACTAAACATTAATTTCATGGGATTTAAAATGTGCGTCAGTGGGGGACGGTGGGGTGTCTTTTTGTTTCTCCTGAAGAGGTCTTTTCTTTTGCCTTCTTTTTACCTTTCTCAAATCTAAATATATTTTGGAAGCTAAATTTTGTTTGTCACAAGAAAGGATGGTGATGAAAATCAGTCAGAATTTTGCAAGAAGGAGACAGAGTAGTTTGGAATCTGCTAAAGTAAATGACTGGTTGTTTAAGCCTACTAAATTTAGGTGCATTTCTTTACATAGCTGATGAAAATAGACTTGTGGTGCATAAGGTTGCACAATTGAATCTGAGAAGTCATACAACTGGTAAACCGTTCTGTCTATGTTGAGTATACCACAAAATTTAGTATTTGGGGGGGAGGGATAGCTCAGTGGTTTGAGCATTGGCCTGCTAAACCCAGGGTTGAGAGTTCAATCCTTGAGGGGGCCACTTGGGGATCTGGGGCAAAATCAGTACTTGGTCCTGCTAGTGAAGGCAGGGGGCTGGACTCAATGACCTTTCAGGGTCTCTTCCAGTTCTAGGAGATGGGATATCTCCATTCATTATTATAAAATGAAAAATGCAGTAAATACAATAGTGTGTGTGTGTATGGGTTATCCTGCAATTAATGTAAAATGTTCTCTTTTGTGTGAAGGACCCTGTTCACTAAAGCCACTGTCTCAGCTGCAAATCAGTGGTTTGATGCAATTGACATGGTTTGTCTTTTTAATTGATCTGATCCTCCTTGGTCTGTACATATGACCCTAATTACTAAAATTTGGCATCCATCCCTCCTACAGTAGTCAAATGATTTGACTATTCTCCATTTTCCTTTATCAATCTAATTTTCTTTGCTGTTAACACAGAGGTTCTTTCATGCTGCATTAATAGAAAATCTCGTTTGTGAGATGCATGGTTTGAATCCAATCTTAAAAAAAACCCAAACAAACAAAAAAACCCACAACCTCCAGCAAGCCATATCAAATTAATATATATATATATATAAATAAATATGCTTTAACAAGAAATGAAACATGATTGGTTTGATGCTAATTTGATGCCATCCTAGGTGTGTTTCTTGAAATCAGCATCAGACCTTTAAGCTTTGTTCCATTCTCTTCAGAATTTCTCATCTCCTTTCCAACTGCTTAGATTCCCTAGTCTTGGGATCTTAATTTCCAAAACGATATAACCGTTTCAGAAAACATCCATGAATATAACAGGTTTAAAGGGGCAAGTATCAGCACCTCAGTTGTGCCATGGAAGACAATATCCATCTTCTCTGAAGAGGAATAGTGTTTTTCCATGCTGCCACTAAAGGGAAACCTCCTTTGGGACCTTGTTAGATGCTTTCATGTGAAGACCATTTGACCCACTTATGATTAGTGAGCAGGCTTAGAAGGCAGTATTTGTTGGGGGATGCCTTTGGCTGATATCCTCCCCCTTTCTGTAGTAGGAAGAAATTCTCAGTGGAATATATTATGGATAATAATGGGGTAAAAATGTCAGTTAAAAGGAGGGTGACGGATGGAGCTCCTATTTTTTAAAAATTCTACAATAGGTGTACTTTCTTATTCACTGCAATGAAAGGAGTATTAGGCATTAGGATAACTTTTGAAGTAGTTTTTTTTTTTAACCAATAAAATCTGTTCTATCATTTTCAGAAATGCTATGAATGACTATTATGTAATACACACATGCAAATTTATGGCAAAATGTATCATTGTTTTTGACATAATGAAATCCCTTTATTGTAATGCAAATATGTCTAATCTATGAGAGGAAATACATTAATACATTACAAAAGTTCATTATTTTTTGGTGCCTCAGTTTTTGGGTTCCCAATGTTAAGACAGCTTGTGTCTAATTTTCAGAGTTGCATAAGTCTGGTAGCTTCCACTGTAGTCAAGTTCTCTGTTAATAATAAAGAAAATTGGATTAATAAAGGGTGGGGGTAGGATGTCAAATACTTCTGAGTAGTATATATTTCAGCTGTCAGTTGAGAAGATGAAAGAAAATGCAGCCAGATAGTGGAGAAACCTCAATTGGAGCATAAATAATATTTCATAAGCCATGCATTTTTAGAATAGTTACTTCATTTCCTTCTGGTATATGCGATGATTTAATTGCATTGGTCACAGTGATGTTTCTTGGCCAAAATTAAAAATCTCACACTTTCCCATGCTTATAGTTGTATTCTTTTGACACAATATATAGTAATTCCTACATTTTCAGACCTATTCACTAATTTTCTGTGTCTTGGGATCGTGGTGCCCAGTTTAAGACACTTTGTGTCTAGTGATCAGAAGGGTTGAGAATCCACCATAACCCCCTCATTTTTTTCCATAACACAGTGATGCTAAACATCACAGGGCTTTTATGGGTATCAGAAATACCGGCTTTCAATTTCATCATGATCTGTGTCGGTGAAAACCAATGTTGATGTAGATTTTCTTTTCCTGAACAACTCTGAACAGGCAACAAAATAACACACTCAGGAGTGATATGGTGATACTGAAGGAGCCCTAGTGCCTGATATACAAACTCAGCAACAAGGGAAAGCTACTAATTAAATATTTTAAGGCTTTATCCTTCCATTGGGATTTCCTGTAAAAATTTACTATAGCCAGAGTAGTGAATTTGAGAATTAACAGAGTTTGGGAAGGTTTCTGGCTCCTGCTCCAACTTCTATACACCACTGTGGTGGTACATATGGACTGTATATGAGAGTCACAAGGATAGACCCAGGGCTGCTTTGATTTCAGCCCCTGAATCAGCCTAAAATTTGGCAGATGTACAAGTGATGTAAAGACGACCATGCCTCCACTCCTCTGCACTTTTCCTCTGACCGACAGTGATATATTGTGCTTCTGTGTTCTTCCTCTCAGGAGATGAAGCAAAGGAGTTAGCCCTTTGTGACTATAAGGAGATATAAAGCTCCAGTACTCCATTGCCTACTATCCACAAGGAAACCCAGCTGAAAGATTTAACAGAATGCTGTTACCAATATTACAAACATTGATTCAGGAACAAATGTCAACTTGGAAGGACTATCAGAACTAAATTTACCTATTTTTAACTACACGGAGCGTGAAACACCTGATTATTCCACATTTTTTCTCGTGTATGGGTGGTCTTTAACGTTACTCGTAGTTAACCTCTATAAATTCATACAGAACAATGAACTAATAGTCACATCAAATATGGAGATCAATGGAAAGGACAGTTGGAGAGAGGTTATGAAATTCCTATGACAAACAGTAGAAAATCACTTACAAGAGGGGAAGGTTATTACAGCTGTAAAACTGGGAGAGTTTTGCACCTAGAAAGCTATTTGAACATTGGACTCTCCAATCATATTTGGGGGCTTGATGTTTATTACAGACGAGAGAACAGGAAACAACTGTAAAAGGTGAAAACCCAAAGAGGAATGGGTGTGAGTGAAGTACTTCACCAGAATCTTCTAATTGCTTGTGACTGTCTTCCAAATAAGAGTGTAGCTGAAATACCAACCCAAAGGGATAAAATTTGACCATGGAGGCAAAGCAGAGAAGATACCAGGCTTGAGAAATCCAGCAGGATGCCAGAGGAAGACATCTGTAGCTGAATACAGACACTGCCTTTAGGAGATTATCCTGAAAATTGATTACAGCAGCCATGAGAGAACAAATGCCAGATGCTGCCCCAGCCCACAGGGAACCAGCTATCCATGATGAGTCATCAGAGATGGCAGGGCTAGAAGAAAGGGACATTCATAGAAGGTTCTCTATTGCAAATGAAGGTGTGATTGCAGAATTACCTTAATCTAGCTAGTGCAGGTAACAACCTAAGTACATACCCAGGGTCCCTGGTAAGCTTGTATTAGGATAGTTAGCCTGCATCAAATCCCCTTCTGGCACATTGGTCACTAATAGTATTGTGAGATGTATGCTGATGCTATTAACTCCTACTGGAGTTACACTTTGAAGTCTGCAACCAAACAAAGGGAGAGCCATTTTTTTCCAGACGAAGGAAGGTAGTTCTCTCTGTCAAATGTAAATTGAGGATGGTAAAAAGCCAACACAAAGGAAGCCCTATTTGCATGTAGAGTCAATGGGGAAAACAGGTTGACGAGGGACAGGTGAACCCAACATGGTGCCGGCACACTGAAGAACAAGCAACTGGGGAGAAGAGTTTGATTGTTAATTGTATATTTTTGGGGTGGGAGGGTGTTAAGAATAATGTGCTTTTATATTTCAAAGATGGGATTTCTATAAAGAAGGGATGTGATGCAAGGTTAGAAAAATATGAGAATATTTTTGGTTTTGATGCTTAAATAAGTAGAGAACAGTGATATGAATATCTTAAGAACACATTGCAAGCTGTGTCATGTTAAGCATTTTGTTCCCATTTAAGTTAACTTGGGTTGTTGTTAGAGTTCCAAATTAGACAATTAGGGAAACTGTTCATTGTAGTTCCCGCCTAGCAGACCAGCAGTGCCACACTGGGAAGCATGAGAATGGGAAGCAGAAAAAGCTGAACCAGGAAGAGAGGAGCTAATAAGAGTGTGGGAGATGACTAGGCCTTTTACCATGACTGTGGGAATTTTCCCCTTTCCTTGGAAAACAGTTGGACAGTTAGAGTAGCCCAGTCTAAACAGCTCAGGAAGGCGAATCAAGGTTCAAGAGTTCTCTACAGAAAAGAGCAGTCTGGTGAGGGATTACAACAAATGACTGTTTCAGATCTATTGCAATAACGTTCTGTTCAGCTTCTCAAATATAATTTTTCTATGTCTGTATGTTCCTCCCAACTGACCCTTCCATTCTCCGCGTATTATTACAATAGCATACCTATAAGCGTTTCAATAGCAGCAGTTGCAGAAAATTTCTAGACATCAGGGTTCCATGAATGAAATCAGCTATTTTCAGATTACTGCAGTATATGCTTGAGAATGGCATCCTTCACCTTGGAGCAATACCGTTAAGCTGACCTAACTCCTGGTGTAGACATCACTAGGTCGATGAAAGAATTCTTCCGTCGATTCAGCTACTGGCTCTCGGGGAGGTAGATTAACTAAGCTGTTGGCATAGGTAGTATCTATACTGAAGCGCTACAGCAGCGCAGCTGCAGAACTGCAGTTGTGCTGCTGTAGGTATTTCAAGTGTAGACAAGCCCTAACTAAGTCATTTTTGATGATAGTAATGTTCTTAGTGAATGTCTTATTATCATTGTCACCGTTCAAGGCAACTGCACCTGTATTTCCCCTCCGTGGTTGAGCAAGGGCACCACTCTTGGCTTTCTGCTCCCAGCTGTTGTTTCTTTTGGGTGGAGACACATCTCTCTCCCTTCTGACTGGGGTATTCTGAGGCTGGACAGTTCCATTGCCTTCACTGTGCATTTCCCAGCAAAGACAGGTTGCCCTACGACACCTGCTTGATTTCTCTTCAGAGATGGATAACAATGTAATTGCTACAGTTATAAGTTACTACACACTTATTTCTAAGCATGCCTGGTTTATTCTTAAGGTAAAAAGCATTACAGAGAAAACATTAATAACCATTAGAGAACTTACACACATGCTCATAAGCTTACCAGAGTTCATCCCAGCTCTCTTGTGAGCTCTGGCAATACCCGCACCTTACAGGCATCCTTGTGGTTACAAGTTCAATAGAGCTTTAGCTCAAAACAAGCACACTCATAACATGTTCAATTTCGTTTTTATAGAGTTCAGGGGTCTTTTGAGCTGGAGTTTCCAGAAGCAGGTAGTTAGTATACAAAGGGTTTCTCTCCCCAGGGCATATCTTCAAAAGGTTGGCTTTAATGGAAGAGAATTTTCATTCCCCTCACCTCAAAGTATTTCCTAGGGAAATCCACATTACACTTATTGTTCTAAAAAGACCTTTGAACTTCCAGAAATAGCATGAATCTTGTCTTTGTATGGTACTTCTTCAGTAGAATCGCAAAATAGTACATAAACATTTCCATTTGTTATATAATGAATTCCAAAGGTGGTAACCATAGTTCAATAAGGGTTAACTTAATTCAGTAAAGTTTATCTTGATTCCACAAGGTTTGTTCAGTATATTACAGGATATTATCAATCTGTGACAACCATGTCCTCTAACAATGCTCTGATTAATGTAAGGATCTGTGCACCAAAATAAAAAGAAAATCCAACAAATACATTGCTGATAGCTGCACATTAAATTGCACAGAAAACATAACTGGTGCACTGGTTTCCCCTTCCAGGTCATGGAAATTCTTGGATGTTACTTTTACATTTCTGGTGGCTTTGGAAATAGAACTGGAATGTGATTAGTGCTTTGGGATGTATGCCAATAATGTTCCAGTTGGTTAACCACAATCTAGATGACAGGTTTTATTTAGAAAAATGTTGATCCCAAACTTTTAAGAAATATTTTATTTTTCTGAACCTATCTATAGAGAGCATCTAAATGATGCTGAACTGCTGAAGTTCCTTTGACCATTATCGCTGTTTTAGTGCATTTTTAATGAGAAATTTACATAGAAAATTATTTGTCCCATTAACTTTTTGACCTTGTTTACCTTCTTGTGTTGTCTTCCCCTTGCAACACTGATTGAACCTTGATTTCATTGTTGCTGCAGACTTCCATCTACTATATTATAACTGTAGTAATGTCAGTTAATTATTTTGCCATGCAAGTGCTGTTTCTGCTTTTCAAAATTAACTTATAAACCCATCCTCTGTTCTCTGTTCATCCCATTCAACATGTTGAGATCTTGAATTTAATATCTATCACAGAGTTCACCACAATGTCATATGTCTTACAGAGAGAGTTTATAGAAGATAACTCATGTCAGATAATAACATCACCATCCTATCCTGTTGACCTCACCCTTTGACCCTGCTGTGGATAGATTGCTCTCTTGCACAGTCACAGTTGCTAAAGTGTTCTGTCCACTGCCAATTAGGATAGATGTTCTGAATTTTCCAACATATACAAAATACTTTAGCCAATCAGCAAAAGGCTCTCATGCCATTTGTCTTAATCTTGCCAATTTCATTTTACATTGTTAGGCAACCAAGGTAAATTGAAACACTTTCCTGGTCAAGCCATTTCATATTACCGGGGAAGCTAAGAGATGAACACCTATGAGGTTTTCTTGTCTGTGCTTTGGGTGACAATCAGTTCAACATAACGATGGCAATTCTTGACCTTTAGGATTTAAAAAGGCGGAAGTGAGAAACAAGTAAATGTGTAATTCATTTTCACATAAATGTGATCAGTTATATATTTTCCCTTTTATGATTAATTCTGCTGTACAGTAGTATTTTTGAAGAATTTGAGGAAATGTATGTTTAATTTATTTATTAGACACCCTTGCCATAGGATTTAGGTGCATGACACAGATTAAATCCTATCTGATGTTACATGAAACTTTCCTCAACAGAGAAGTATAAGGCCTTTCTGGACTGCCCTAGCTAGCCATAAATAACTCACTAAATGTCCAAAATCAAGCAAATGCTTGAACAAACAAACTTGTCTTGCACTACCTTCTGCAAACTATTTCATGTAGCCCATTAAAAAGGGAATTTCCTGGACCAGGAATGCTCAAACTAGAGTCCTCATTCTTGTCACCAAGCATGCATATCTGTTGTCACAGAGCTTATAAAATCAGCTCTAGTTATCTAGTCCAAACCATGCAGTGTTTCATAGATTTGAACCAATACCTGCAATTGCTCCTGAAGCAAATGGAAAGGCAGTTCAGTTCACAGCACACAGTAATGTATCCACATCAGCTTTCACCATCATATTGTCTGTCCACTGCATGTTGAATTTGAGTGAGTTTTAAGGATAGCCCCATGAAGATATCACATTGCAGAAAAAGAGACCCAACATGGGGGGGGGGGGGGGAAATTGACTACTTTGAAATCCACATCATAGGGAAGATGCTACAACTTGTTACCTAAGATCAAATGGAAATAGCACTATGAGCCATAGCTATTATCCAGGAATCCACCAGTAGTACCCCAGGATTGCAAGGAACCATTCCAACAATATATGGAGCAGTAAGAACCTTCAATAGCTCCAGATTTCCCTTGCCAATCGATTCCACCTCTCTTTTCTAGACTGAGTCTCAGCCAAGTCATTCCCATTCACGTCCCTTTCTTAGCCAATCAGTGAGAAAACCAAGTATGCCCTTGCCATCTTGGGGTACATTTAGACTCCAGACTATTTTTGGATTTTTAGTTAGCTTGATATCTTTGACTGCCCTTTATGTCTGCATTTAGCTAAGAGGTTTTATACACACTAAGGCTTTATGCTGCTGTTTGAGAACTGATGAAAAGGAGATTTAAATCTGAGCATTATTCTTCTACTGTTGGTGCTGCTGCTCCAAACACCTCCCAATCATTGCTGCCTCATATAAACACTGCACAAAGGCGGTGGCAGAATGGAATCTCTTGAGACTCCATATCAGATAGCTGATCGTCCTCTCTAACAGCTACCTTCTGAAAACTAATCCACTTCTGCCAGATCTCACAGGTTTGTCAGAAGCATTTTATGACCATCTACATTAAAATCTACTCATGGATCTCATCAATTCAACATGGGCACCTGACCTTTATTGATCCTTAGAGATCACGGACAGAGGATAGAAATGCTGTCTCTGTATGAAGACAGAGAAGTTACATTTTATCACTAAAACAGACCCCTGCTTACACCTGAAAAGCTAAGCCCTTCTATACAAAAGGATTTTTTTTTTCAATATTCCTAACAAAGTGACTGTTTAGATCAATTTCTGGAGGAAACACTAAGTGAGATAAAATCAGTCCTAAGGTAGAGGTGGAAGAAGAAAAATATAACTGTTAAATCTTCCCTCCCATCTCTTTACCTGTGAAGGATTGTTCCCTTTTGACCTAAACACTTAGTAAAAGTTTGGGGCCACGTGGATGGCCCAGTTGGGAGTAGAAATTGGTGGTAGTCAGGTATTTCTTCACAGCTTTATTTATTTATAAAGAGTGTACAAAGTCCTATGTCTCGGAATGCAGAAGGAAGCAAATAACATCTTTTGCTCACAGCACCAAGAGCACTCTTTTCAGCCTGCAACCCTGACCCAAAAACCTCTCCCCCAGCTTTCTTTCAGGGTCAGCCAATGTGCTGTCAGCTGTATCTTTTGGCTTCTTGTCTGGTCTGTTTCTTTGTGCTCTGCCTTGCCCCGAATCCTACCCCTACCCTGGATGGATTCACACACTCCTTTTGTCTTACATGGGATTCAAGCTTTTACAATTATCTTAATTGATGGATGAGTTCACATCTATCAACCTCAATAACATTACAAGGTTTTATTCAGTTCATTACATCACTCCCCCATTTTAGCTTTTCCTGTTGTCCCAATGAGGCCTAAAACGGTGACATCCAACAACCCAATCCAAGCAGAAAGAAAAGAAATAATTTAACAAATTGAAAATGATACAAGGTTAACTATTTATATATGTACAATGTCTTTCTGTCACATCACCAAGCCAAAATAATTGTATTCCCGCCCAAATCTCCTTGGGTTTCCTTTCATTCACCACCTGAGGATCACTTATTGGAATTTGTTGGCTAAGGGAGACCCTGCCCATTTTGTCCTAATAGGGAATTCACCTCTGTAACACCTTTTTTCCAGCTCAACTTCCACAGCTACATTCTCAGATTTGGGGGCAGCCAAGCTAAAATTCTGTCACCCAAACCGTAAGCACAAGCATCTGTGTTCAGTATGAATGATGTTTTAAAACATAGATGGGCCAAGATAGGAGCAGTCACTAGATCCTTGTTCAACTGAAAATGCTAACACCCTGCTGACAACTAAAATACTGTACTTTTTTTACTATTTTCTGCTTGTCAGAAACATTCAGCAAGTGAACAGAGATCAGTTCTTGTTTCAGATCCCCAGGAACATTAGCAACTAAGATTCCCCTGAGTTGCTAGATCTCAAAATAGGTTTTGACCTCTTTATGAAAGGCTACCACCACATCTAGCTGTTATCATGGTTTTTGCCAGTGGGGGGCAGGACAATTAGTTCACTGCAAACTAATTGCGTACAAACCTTTTGTCTGACCTGGGTTGAAAAATAAAATAAAGAGGGTATGTCTAACTGTCCAGATCTAAACACAAACTGTGGGGCTGATCCTAGAACTTCCAAGATTTGCCCCTTCAGCTTGGTGTCCCCAGTTTCCTGAAGTGGAAGAGAGTCTAGATATTTGCAACAATCAATTTTGGCCTGCCTTAAATTTATAATAAGCCTTTTTTTTGTGGCCAGTTTTCTCATAGTTCCAGCATTTAACTAAACTGTTTCCTTTAATTTTTGCATTATTGCCAATTTCCCTTATTTTATAAATCAAATATATCATTTATACTAACTGTTCAATATGGTCATGACCCAGATCAGAATCACCTCTTTCATCATACATATTGGTTACAGAGCTGTACTTTCAATTTTCCCACTAGATGTGCTTCATCTTCTGGTGCACTGCTGCAAGAACAGATTCAAATTCTGTAGCAAATTCCACAGCCTCTCTGAGTGTCTTTGACCTCTTCTTGCTGATCTTGATCTGTACATCCAATTCTTTAGGAACATCTACAAATGGTCTATTACCAATCTCTCCTGGAAGGCTTGGTGGTATCTGGATATACCAGGAATATAAGTCTCTGCAGCTTCTCTGCTAGTTCAGGTGGGATTTCTTCTTTCCCTCTCTTCCTAAAACTTAGTGTCTGCCCTGGCCAGATCAGGTTGAAGGATATCTCCAAACCGCATGTCAAGGACTTGTACCAGTTCTGGATAACTGTCTTTTCTGGGGATAACTTCAGACCTGGGCCATCCAAGTTGGCTGCTAGTAACCCCCGTTTCTGTCCATTTTCCCAGCCATTGATTTGAACTATAATGTTTAATTGAGCCAAATAAGCCTCCTAGGGTGTTTTTCTCTCAAAGTTAGTGGGGTTTTGCATCACTGATCTTTCCCTTCTGGGCTTGTCATGTTTAAAAATGGGGTAACAAAATGTTGCAAATATCCAGTCTTATGCAAGTCCTATGACTGGCTCAATTCCTCATCCAGGTTACTATCTTCACTGTGATTTGTCTCCCTTTGATTTCCTTCTGGAGCTGAATTTTCATCTCCTTAAGACCTTGCTGCCGCTCATCTCTGTTAGCAAGTTCCATGTGGACAAAAGCTTGCCTGGTCTCCATTATTTTGTGGCAAAACTTCTGGTCTATGGCAGTCAGGTTGTTGGTCACCTCTTTGGTCTTTCCTGTTGTTCCAGCCTGGGAGCTTTGCAGCTGGGCTTCCCAGCCTGTCTGGACACTTTGTAGTTGTTGCTCCAACAGAGATTTGATCTCTGCCTGCGAGACATCCCTCAGCCCTTTTCTAGGAATCATCCAGATGCAGTGTTAGGTGCTTTTGAGAAGCCTCCCAGTCTTGTCTTAAATTCTTTTGAGACATTTCCTGTTTTATGTGTTGTATCAATTCCTTCTGGTCATCTTTGATTTCTGTAAGCATCACCATACTTTTGCTCCATCTTGGTTCAACAGGCATATCTGTTCACAATCTCTCTCCTTGGAAACAAGATCCCACTATTGACTCCAATGCTGCCCCTTTTTACCTGAATGGCTAGTCAAGGATTGAGCCCTGTAAGTGTTCCAGTTGGGAGTAGAAATTGGTTAGATAGTCAGGTATCTCTTTGATAGAGTTTTTTGTTTATTTACACAGACTATACAAAGTCCAGCATCTCTGAATACAGAAACAATCGAATAGCAAAAAACAGCTTTTTTTATCACATCTTCAAGAGCACTCTTTTTCAGCAGGCATTCGTGACCCAAATCCTTTCTGCAAGTTTATTCCAGCATGGGGCCCCCATGCTTTTAGATGCTCCTTTTGGTGCTCTCTCTCTCTCTCTCTCCCTCTCTCTCTCTCTCTCTCTCTCTCTCTTATCTGTTCTCAGTGTCTTTGTTCAGCTCTCCCACCGTGAACACATATCCCTACCCAAACCAAGTTCTTGTGCAGGTTTTATTTTAGGTGTGAACTCATCTGTCAATTAACACAACAGTAAGCATCAGCCCCACCTATCAATCTCATAACAAGGTTTCACCCCTCCTCATTACAATACATTTTCTAGCGATTTGTCCAGGGTCCTTCTAAAAGTTTCAGGGATGCAGATTCTATAACTTCCCTTGGGAGTTTAGTCTAGTGCAGCTTCCTGTCAGGAAGCTTGGATATTCCCCCCTTCATATTTAAGACTATTTTGTTGCTTTATTTTATCCTATTACTTCTTGTTATATCTTCATGTAGTATTCTAATGAGTTCTACATTGAATAGTTACTCTGTGCCATTGTTGTATACACCCTTCAGATATTTGAAGACTATCATTGTAGATACTTGTAGTCACAAGCCAAGTTTTACTGCACACTTTTTCAAAATCTGTTATTCTCTGAATTCTTTCCAGTTTATCAATAACTTTCTAGTAATATGTTGGCCAGAAATGAACCAATTTTCTAAGCGTTGTCCCACCAGAGCTATATAGCAGCACAATGTGTTTATATATGTGGCCACAATTATATAGGAATTTTCTGCAGCTATATTGCTCGGCAAATACATATCTAATTTTTTGTGCATAGTACTTCTTAGATTTCTCCCTCTTATTGCATGTATGCTTTGAATTATTCTCCCTGAGTTGTCCTATTTTGCTTTGCAAGTTGAGTTTCAGTTTTTCCTTCTCATGTTTTTAATTGTGGTAGGATTTTTCTGTCTTCAGTCGCCTTCACAACTTTTCCAAATATAAACGGTTTCAATGGCTTCCTTTTAGATTTATAGGTTTCTAGTCTGGGACAGGAACCATCCTTGTGTCATGATGCTTATATTAAGAATAATATTATATGTTTAACAGCACTTGCAGTCATTATGACTCCAGGAAGAGTGCTACATTAATTCACCACCACCAAAAAAATTAACTATATTCTTGGTCAGTAAATCTTTCTTCATTTAAATGGTAGTGGATGTTCTTATTTATTCTGTTTGTAGTTCTATTGGGAATCCAGGGGTAGTTTTAGCTTTAATTCACACTTTGCTTCCCAAGGTTCAAATCTGAACCAACGTCCATTGTTTCAATATTTTGTCTTTGCTTGTTTATGCACTGTGCTAGTGCACTGTACTGTCACTAATGTTGGGGGATTTCTACTCCAGGGCCCAATTTAAAACGATACATCACCATGTTGTATACATAACAGTCCAAATTTGAATCTTAGTTGTATGCTGCAAAACCTGTCCAGTTTCCCCAAATCCATTAGTGCACATGATCAAATTGCTGATATTCTCACTGATGCAATTTGTGCCTCTTAGTTTATACCTGGAGATGGGAGAAAGAGATCAACAGGCATACAGTAGTTTATCAAGTCTTAAAATACTTGAAAAATATTACTTTTCCTATTCACAAACCTAAAAATCTAGCATCTGACTTTTATACCAAATTCCACTCAGAGTGGGTAGAACTGGCTAAAAAAAAATGTTTGGTTATATTACTCAATATATAATTTCACAGCAGACCTATTTACTTGGACCCAGATATACTTATGCTCTAACCTCTGGGAATGCCTTTGTAAGGTAAGTGAGGTGATGAAAAGTCAATGCTTGGATGCTCTGTACCACTCAGTGGCAACGAGAAAATGTATTTTCTAAAAGTGCATCAGATAAACTGAGTCTGATGGAGGAATAAGCTTAACTGTGCATAACTGGGTAATTTGCTTTTAGAATCAGGGCATAAGTTCTTGTTTTATTATAACACATCCTTTCAAGCTGAGGTGCTACTTAAGACACACATACAAGATCCTCAAACACAAAGTAAAGGAACAAAGAGAAAATATCTGTCTAATCTTGTCATATGCCCAGATTTTTAAAGGTATTTAGGTTCCTAATGGGAAATCAGTGAGTTTTGGGCACCTAGATGCTTTAGAGAAAACATACTAGAGGCCTAAATGCCTTTGAAAATTGGCCCATTGTGGTGGTGGTGGTAGGATTGACAACTTTCTAATCACAGAAAACCAAACACCTTTGTCCTGCCTCGCCCCTTTTCCGAGGCCCCACCCCCTGCTCAGTCCATCCCCCTTCCTCCCTCCCTCCCTCATTGTGCCCCACCCTCGCTCACTTGCTCATTTTCACTGGGCTGGGGCAGAGGTGTAGGGTGTGGGAGGGAATGAGGGCTCCAGCTGGGGGGTGGGGGATATGGGGTGGGGCTGGGGATAAGGGGTTTGAGTGCATGAGGAGGCTCCGGGCTGGAGAGTGGGGTTGAGGTGTTTGGAGTGTGGGAGGGGACTCTGAGCTGAGACAGGTGGTTGGGGTGTGGGAGGAGGTATGGGCTCTGGGCTGGGGATGTGGGCTCTGGTGTGGGGTGAGAAATGAGGGGTTCGGGGTGTGGGAAGGGGCTCAGGGCTGGGGCAGGGGGTTGGGGCATGGAAGGGGGTTTGGGATGTGGGCTCCGTGCAGCATTTACCTCAGGTGGCTCCAGGGAAGCAGCCGGAATGTCCCTCTGGCTCCTAGATGGAGGGGCAGCCAAGGGGCTCTGTGCATTGCCCACTCCCAACCCCAGGCAGGTGCCGCCCTCACAACTCCCATTGGCCATGGTTCTTGGCCAATGGGAGCTGCAGAGCCGGCGCTCTGGGAAGGGCAGTGTGCAGAGCCCCCATGGCCACCCCCAAGCCAGAGAGACATGCCAGCCGCTTCCTGGGAGCCACGCAGAATGAGGCAGGGAGACTCCCAGCTCCGCTGCACTGCCAACCAGACTTTTAATGACCCAATCAGCAGTGCTCACTGGGTTGAAAACCAGGCTCCTGGCAACCCTAGGTGGTGGCTGCACCTAGAGGACCCCATCAGCTTTGGGAAACCACTGTGCTTTGTTCTGAACAAACACATAGTAGGAGACAAGGAGGAATTTTAAGTGGAAAATTTAATCTTGTTGCAATTTCAGATAACTCTTTGATTTGCTTATTTGTGATAGCTTATTTGCTATCACAAAATAAAGAAGTAAAATACCTCAAGATGAAAACACCTTACGCAAAACATTAAGAGTACAATCCATGTCTATTGGGAGTTTTTCCATAGACTTCAATAAGGACGGAATCAGACCCTAAAACTGTAATCTGAATTAATAAAAGTTAAAAATCCTGAGTAACGATACAGTTTGGGAATGTTTCAGGCACCCTCACTAGGTCTCATTGAGTTTCTTCACACATACCCTGCTGTATAAGTCTACAGATTTACACCTATATCATCAGGGAGAGGAGAACCAAGCCCATTGTGTCAAAGATGCTCTATGTTTGTTACTTAAATGTGAACTTCTATCCTTTAGTGGATGAAAATCATTATTTTCCTCAATAAATTCACAAAGGGAAGAAAAAATCCTTGTTTTGTGTTTAATTCTGAGCTGATCCTTTCTAAATGTCAGTGCTCTATATGAAGATCCCGGATTCATTAAAAATGCTCCATTGAGATCAATGAAGCAGACTGCTAGATATTTTAGAAATGCTCTGTTGGTTTCCAGGTGACTAATGACCTCAGCTGTCAGTTTATCAGATTTCACTAGAGCAGCATTTGAAATCCATGTTTTGGTTTTTTGGTTTTGTTCTTTTAAAGTATTTTTCCTTAAAATAGCGATAGTTTAAGAAAAATAAAAATGTGTTAGAAATAAAAATAATAAATCTCTAGCCAGACACCAGGACCAAAATTGCACTTTTTGCTTTTGTACATGTGAGCAACCAGTTATCTTGCTAAAAATATTTTATTTCCTTCTAAATTTAATCTAAAAATACTTTTACTAGTAATGGGCAACCCTCAAAAGGTTCAATTTTGGTATTCACATGAATTCTTAGATCTTTATTCAAATCTGTTAGGACTGCAAAATCGGTCAAAGTTTTACAAGAAAAGTCTCTCATCTCATTTTCAGTACTTTTTTTCTATACTGACCCTGAACATAAGAACAGCCTCTTTTGAGTTAGGTCACCACTTCTGCTTTTCTTCCAGGCCAGAAGAGAAGAACACAAATTAAAAATAATGGAGGAAATATTTAAACTGAGATTTATTTATTTTCTCCCTCCTCCCAAACCGTGGAAAAAAATTCAGCTACTATTCCAGTTTGAGGTTAGGGATAGTACTTTAACCAAACCACCTGACGAGGTTTCAGTTTTATAGCTCATTGTCAAGATGACCCTTTGCAACAGCACATTGGCGTCATACTGGGGCATTGGTTCAATAATGACACTGAATGAAAAAAGCCAGCTAGTGAATCATCAGCTTCCTCAACTCCAGTACCCTCTGAAAGTTTGAGAGATCTCACACTGAAGTATTTTCTTAGCCCACTCTGCTTATCATGTGAGAGCTGATAAGATCATAGCTTGATATAATATAACTACAGGTCAAATATTTTGTTTAAGATAAATATAACCCAGGCCATCTGAAATATAAACATAATTTAAAACCGCAGCCCTATTTATATACAAAATAGGATATCTACGTTCAAAGCAGGCCACGCTTTGTATGTTTAAATGTTACAAATAATTTAAAAAAACACTTTCCAAATGATTAATATTACATATGGCTTTTAAAAATATAGATTTGTTTGAAAATTCTTGAGGCTGTGAGTGTAATTTATTTCCTTAAAAGAAAATCTCTTTTTCTGTTTATTGACAATGAAAACAATAACATAAACACGTTTAAGTTAATTAAACGTGTCGCTGATTATTTGTAAAGGCCCGGGTTGCTTATGGTGTAGGAGAAGACTTTCCAAAGTTGCTTAATGTTATGAGAAAAATAATACTGTTTGAAGCTATTCTGTTGGGCGCATTTTACACATTGTTAACTGTGACTTGCAGACCCAAAGTGTCTCTAGAAATGAGTCTAGAGTCTCTCTAGCCAAGAAAACTTAAAGGGGACTCAGTCCTGCACTGGAAATAAAAATAGTTTAAACATGCTTGGGGAAAAAAACGTTAACTTTTATTTCAATATTAGTTTTATGCAGAGTAATTTTTTTTGTCAAAAAGCCACTGATGAAGTTTCACTATGTTACATTTTTATTTAAATACCTTTGGAAGCCTTATCAGTCTAGTAAGCCATTGTTTTTGCCCAGAGCACAAGATGACACCACAAGTGAAATGAAGCAGTGATCCGGAATGGGCACCAGTCACCAGTGAAATTACACTGTCCCTCAATGAATGGCATTTTGTCATGCATGTGAGGAAAGTGAGATCCCAGGGAAAGTTCTCAGTTCCTTCACCTCCAGTGAGTAGGAAAACATCTATGAGTCTTTTAAACTGGCACTGTAAATATCTTTCTTACTGAAGCTACCACATGAAGCACATATAAAAGAAGGAACACCGTGCTCTGGGAGGTTGCCTTTTGGGAAGAATAAGAGAAATCTGAATCTAATCTACTGAACTCAACCTAACAGCTCAGTAGCATCAGAATGTTCAAGACCTATATTCTAATCATCAAGATTACAGTAAAACCTATTTACAGAAAAAACATTAATTCATAAACGTCATCAATACTTCATTGTACAGATAAGATCTTGATTCTTGTGCTTGAAAGCACACTTAAAATTTTAACTGATACAATTGGTTTGAGACTGTTCATCTTTTGATTTAGACATTTTTCTGAACAGTCTCTCAGTCCCTAGGCTGATCCACAATTTGTAGCCATCTTGTGTTTTAGATTATTTTGTGTTTTATGTTAATCAAGTTTATCTTCCAAAGTAAACACAGCACATTATTTTTCTTCAGTACATTTGAATAAAGGGGACTTTTGAGAGTTTCATTTTATTTTTAGTAATAAAGAGTAATTATGAAGACTTATTTTTAATGAGTATCCTGTTGATATCAGTGTGGGGGGGGGCAATATTCTAGAGTGAAAAACTATTTATCAGTTTAACTATACACTGTTATAAAAAAGGATTAACGTTGTGCTTAAATTCTGCTAAATCTAATGTTCAGTTGTTCTCAAAGGCCTATGAAGAATAGATGAGAACTGATAAAACAGCAAATAAAGCAGAACTGTGGGAAAAAAGAATTCAGAAACAGGAAAACTCTCTTCTTTTTCTTTTTCTTTTTTTGTCAATATTTTCTGTGTTTGCCAGGTTCTCTCTCTTTCCTTCTGCTCACCAATCAAAGATGCATACACAATAGATTGCAACTGACAATGCAGTAGCACACTGGTATTTACTGGATCATAGTGAAAATCTTTTGTTGTGTATTTCTGTACCCATTTATGTTCACAGTGGTTTTTATTGTGGACAGTGTTGTCATAACCAAAGTTGTTTATGTTCCTTTGACAATTCAAAAATAATCAGTGTGCCTCTTTAAGTGTTAACAGTGTATGAAACAAATATGAAAATGATATATCTATTTAGCATAGCTAATCAATATTCAGTGGGTAGCTTTCAGCTAATCTTTTTGAGGAATTAAAGTGAATTCAAAAGAGAGATTATCATGTGTAAACAATGAAGGCTTAGATATCTTGCCTACTGGCCTAAGGTCTCTGCATAGATCCTGCAGAGTTTACCTTCTGTATCAGTAGTTAATTAAGGTGAAACATGAGGTAATTAGGGCTAATCCCAGTGCTATCCTGCTGGCCTATTGCCTCTCAGGCCATCCCCCAAACCAAACCATTTTCACAGCTTGAAATGTGAAATGTTGCCATTCTTAGAGCAAATTTTAAATATTGATGTATATGTTTATTACAGATATTGTTCCTAATCCTTTAGAGGTGCTTCAATGAATGATATCCTACTGGAAAGACAGAAAGGATGGCACCATGGGTGGTTGTTGGTTTTGTTTTGTTTTTTCTAGGAGTTGATAAAACTTTATAGGAGGACATTTCCTGTAATTGAGAAGGGATTAGGGGATTAAATTTGTTCTATGTCCTTGTTCCCAACAGCTTGTGTGAAGCTTTTATTATTCTAATGTTTTAGATTTGGTGATGCAGGAGAGGGTTGTGTACCCTTGGAAGACAAGAGTTCTTATACAGATCTGACAATGTAATATAAACTAAAAAGTGTATAATAGCCCTTGGAAGAGCTACCATAAAACAACATCACAGGTGTTGTTCCTCAGGAACATTTTAGCCTTTATGAAGCATTAAATAGTCCTGCTGTGTTACAACTGATCTCTTTGCTTAAGGATAAGTACTTCATTTGAGCACAGAGTATTTTGGTTGTTCTGAAGAGGTTATTTTATTACAGAAGGAATGGTTTCAGCTACTCGTTAAGTTTCTCTACTCAGAAAGGTGTATCTTTCTTTCTATAGGTAACATAACCCCTTTATTTAAAATCAATAATATTATAAACATTTATCCCAAAGATATTTTCAGTGTAGTTGAATGATCATGAATCACATCTGACAAAACCACTTAGTTTTCCAATTAGCAGCCAGTTAGTGGAAATAAAGTATGACGTAGTAATATTTATTTCTCTCATCTTTATGTAACCTGAATATAGATTGCCAATCCAGAAGTCCTGGGCTGCAATCTTTTTAAGTTTTGAAAGAAGAGAAACTTTGAGATTCAGATCCCTATATCAGAAGAGGCTTCTATAATTTTGATTCCAAGTTGAATCCAGAACAAAAGGGACTCCTTTTCTGGCCCAGATTTGGATACAGCCAAAATACACCTTTCAAAAATTGAGTGCAGTTGAATTCCAACCCTTTACAAAACCGTGGCCTGATTTGGTTTTGAACCTGAATCCCAGCATTTTAGATATTGTCCTTCTTTGCTGAATATATGCAGCACTCTTCCAGTGAGAACAGATTATTCTCTTATTTATCCCTATTTTGCCAACAGTCTTCTTTGCTAGTAATATCCGCCACTTTATGAAGAGTGCAAAGTCTTTTCTAAAATATACATCTAACAAGAGTAGTTAATGCTTCAACTTTATTTGAATTATCTGCTTTGAAAAGTATATTTTTACACCAATTCTAGAAAGCAGAATAACCAAGACCACCAGTTGTGTTCATTTTGATATTACTAATTTGACTGCTGCTGTTTCTGAATCTCTGTATGTAGATAGATAAAAGTAGTCTTAAATTTGTGGCCACCCATTTCATTTCCCCATGTGTAACTCCTGAAATCTCTATATTATTCTGTGCCATAATCATTGCATTGTGGAAGAATAGGCAGTAAAATCACAGCTTTGAGATAAAAGGATCTCTTTCAGATTTATTATTTTTATTCATTTTATAGCCTTTTTACTTGATTTCAGCTTCTAAAACTGGGGGAGGGGCACATCCCACTGCATAAATGCAAAGAGGATTTGCAGCATGACATTTAGAAGTGTATTGTATGAGGTTTGCTATTGATCCCCCTGGTGGGGATGAGTGCTCAGAGAGTAAATGGGCTGCTTTTATGAGGCTCCTTGTCATTCTGGATTTAGCTGTTTCATTTGCAGATTCCTGTAAATGTTTGCTTGATTCATGGCCAGTAATTTTCATTGGAGAAGGAATCGACATATCGTCAGCAAATGACTGTATGCCATTAATACTTTTAGGTGGCGTCAGAAAATGTTCACACAATTCCATTGATTCATACTGCTTCCCATTGCTGCTCCAAATGTTGTAGTGGTGTGTTGCTGTTGAGTAACTGTGACTGAAGGCACATTTAATTAGTAGGGTACAGTACTGTGTCAGAGCAAAAAACTCGTTATACAAATGTATTGTGTGTCATGGTACAAGTAGAAATTTGAGGAAAAGGAGTATGAGCAACATTAGCACTTTACAGTTCCACCACTGCTGAAAAAGGGAGGCCTTGGTAGTGCTGTCTTAGTTAAATATAAAATAGGGGTACTGATCATGAAGACTCCAAGATCATACTTTTCACAGAAATAAGGGTTTTAGACTTGCAATCCTGTCTGATCAAACATCTTGCCTACCTAATTTGCCCTTGAAATTTTTAATATAAAGCAGTATTCTTCACTTCATATCCTAAATTGTTATGAAGTGTTAAACAGTTAATGTGTTCCACCCCAGAGGTAAATGCATTGGTGTAGAGATTCGTGTTTATACATTGATATAATAATAATAATAATAATAATAATTAATAAATATATTATGTTCATTGAAAAAATAGCAGCAATACACTGTTACTGCTGAGAAAGTAGGCAGTCGAATGTCTGGCCCTAAAGTAAGGTAACTACATACATACTTGGGTGCTTTACTTGGATTTCTAAAAATAATGTTCAAGTCTGAAAATACTGGCTCAAGTAAATTGTCTCAGTTACTCATTTAGGCATGTACATTAGTGTGTGCATGTTTGGGTGGAAGTTATTTATTATTTTGAACTCACTGCTCATAGGTGGTTCATTGGTTATTGGTTATTTTTATCATGTTTCATGTTAGTAAGCTCTTCCATGGCAAGAATATCCCACATTTTATAATATCAGTTTTCTCAGGGTGTTGCAGTAATAAGTCTGACAGTGATCAGTGGAAAGCTCAGAAGGAAAATCCCCTTTTCTTTTTGGTGCTCAGTATCCACACAGAGAATAGCAATAGACATTAATTTGAACAGGAGAGCCTAGTAGAAGACTAGGAATACTTGTGGCACCTTAGAGACTAACAAATTTATTTGAGCATAAGCTTTTGTGGGCTACGGCCCACTTCTTCGGGTGCATAGAATGGAACATATATTGAGGAGATATATATACACATACAAAGAGCATGAAAAGATGGGAGTTGTCTTACCAACTCTGAGAGGCCAATTAAGCCAAAGAAAAAACTTTTGAAGTGATAATCAAGATAGCCCAGTACAGACAGTTTGATAAGAAGTGTGAGAATACTTACAAGGGGAGATAGATTCAATGTTTGTAATGGCTCAGCCATTCCCAGTATCTATTCAAGCCTAAGCTGATTGTATCTAGTTTGCATATCAATTGAAGTTCAGCAGTTTCTCGTTGGAGTCTGTTTTTGAAGCTTTTTCTGTTGCAAAATTGCCACCCTCACGTCTGTTACTGAGCGACCAGACAGATTTAAGTGTTCTCCTACTGTTTTTTGAATGTTATGATTCCTGATGTGTGTCCATTTATTCTTTTGCATAGAGACTGTCTGGTTTGGCCAATGTACATGGCAGAGGGGCATTACTGGCACATGATGGCATATATCACATTGGTATATGTGCAGGTGAATGAACCCCTGATGGCATGGCTGATGTGATTAGGTCCTATGATGATGTCACTTGAATAGATATGTGGACAGAGTTGGCATCGGGGTTTGTTACAAGGATAGGTTTTTGTTCAGGGGTGTGTGGTTGCTGGTGAGTATTTGCTTCAGGTTGGGGGGTTGTCTGTAAGCGAGGACAGGTCTGTCTCCCAAGATCTGTCAGAGTGAGAGATCATCTTTCAGGATAGGTTGTAGATCTTTGATGATGCGCTGGAGAGGTTTTAGTTGGGGGTTGAAGGTGACGGCTAGTGGCATTCTGTTATTTTCTTTGTTGGACCTGTCTTGTAGGAGGTGACTTCTGGGTACTTGTCTGGTTCTGTCAATCTGTTTTTTCACTTCAGCAGGTGGGTATTGTAGTTTTAAGAATGCTTGATAGAGATCTTGTAGGTGCTTGTCTCTGTCTGAAGGATTGGAGCAAATGCAGTTGTATCTAGGAGCTTGGCTGTAGACAATGGATCATGTGGTGTGTCCTGGATGGAAGTTGGAGGCATGTAGGTAAGTATAGCGGTCAGTAGGTTTCCGGTATAGGGTGGTATTTATGTGACCATCGCTTATCAGCACAGTAGTGTCCAGGAAATGGACTGCTTGTGTGGATTGATCTAGGCTGAGGTTGATGGTGAGATGGAAATTATTGAAATCATGGTGGAATTCCTCAAGGGCTTCTTTTCCATGGGTCCAGATGATGAAGAGGTCATCAATGTAGCACAAGTAGAGTAGGGGCGTGGGGGGACGAGAGCTAAGGAAGCGTTGTTCTAAGTCAGCCATAAAAATGTTGGCATACTGTGGGGCCATACCCATAGCAGTGCCGCTGACTTGAAGGTATATATTGTCCCCAAATGTGAAATAGTTGTGGGTGAGTACAAAGTCACAAAGTTCAGCCACCAGGTTAGCTGTGACATTGTCGGGGATGCTGTTCCTGATAGCTTGTAGTCCATCTTTGTGTGGAATATTGGTGTAGCGGGTTTCTACATCCATAGTGGCTAGGATGGTGTTTTCTGGAAGATCACCGATGGATTGTAGAAGACTGTTTTGCATAGTTATTTGTTTCCAAAAGAGCTAAACTCCAAGGCAATCCCACCAGACATTATATTTTAAGGGTGCCAACTGCTGAATTGTTGTGTTCGCACAGATAGGTTTCCCACGTTATATAATCTCTGGGGTGTCAGATCAAACCTTTGTAATTGATACTATATGTTGACATGTTAGGTACCAAGAGGGATTTTAGGAGCTTGTGGCAATGTGTGTTAACATAGTATAAATACCTAATAATAAATACATGTGCATAGGTATATATGTGTGTGTGCTGATGTATTTATGCATGTATACATATATATTTACATATAAAGTGCTCTGTGAACCTTTGAGATAAAAGGCAGTATCTAATGTTGTCAAATATTCATGGAATGAAGACTGAAAACAGTGGCCATGAGAAAAAAATATTAGTGCGGGACACTTTAAAGGGTTCACATTTTTATCATAAACAAAGTTGTTCATAAACTCAACTTCATTATTCAACATCTGATATAAATGGCATGTGGTACTATAAGTAAGATCAGGGAGTGGCTGACTCAGGCATTTAATAATGGGATACAGAGCCTTTCACTTTTAGGTCATCGGTTTAAATCCAGTTCGGGACCAAAGTCATTAGCAGCTCAAAACTTAAGTTAATGAGATCAGTGTAGTTACTGGAAGACAACTTTGTACAAAGTTTTTCTTTTTTCTTTTTTCTTTTTTCTTTTTTTTTTCTTTTCTAAAAGCACCAACATGACCAGCACTCTTGTGATAATCTCAGCAGAAGCCACAGTTTGAATAGGTAGGGAAACAGCTATCCTATCATCCCTGGAGGTGGTCCCTCTAATTCAGGGTGGGTTGTTTGTGGAAACTTGCACTGTCTGCACTGCTGCTGTGTATGATTTTTGCCTAAATAGAGAGGTTTATTCTCTATTGCGGTCGATCTGACACTTTCCACAGACACAAAATGCTTTTTTATTTTAAAAACTCCTCTTCAAGTCAGGACACAGATTCACATAGCACAGAAGTAAATTTGGGGCGTCTCTGGTAATGAGGGTAGATCAGGGCATAATTAGTATTATATAAATTTTGGTATAAATGTATCCAGCTCTTCTGTGCATTGAGGTATTCCCCCTGTACGACCAATGTTACCGTGGAGCTATCTCTTAATTAGCCAGAAATTTGCTGCAAGTTGTCTTTAATATTGAACATCCCCCCCACCCGCGCTCCACCTCTCTCTCTCTCTCCCTACCATCTCTCAACAAAACAACCTCTTCCCTCCCCACCGCAAAAAAAAAATAAAAATAAAGATGAGAATCTGGAAGTGAAAAAGAGGATTATTCATTGTTAGCAATTGTTATACAGAGTAGGGATAATCTGTTTCAAGACACCCTACTCCTTCATATGTTGCAAACTCCTAATGTCTTAAACTGCAGCTTTGAGAAACCAATCAATAGCAGTGGAACCTTATAAATAAAAGTGACACTTGACTAATAAGCAAATGCTATATTATAACCCAAGTCTATATATTTCTATAATAACATGAAAATATGCCATAGTTTACAATAAGGGTAAGAATATTGCACTGCTTTAGCACCGTCTATCCAAAGAACTCAAAGTACTTTATAAACATTAATGAATGTGCCTGAGAGGAATGTAAGTAGTGTAATCTCTTCCCAACACGTGAGAAAATTGAAGAACAAAAGGATTAACAAATCCCCGATTTTCAAAACTGCGGAGCATCCACAGCTCTCACTCTAGTTAATAGGATCTATGGGAGCTCAGAATGTCTGACCTTCAGGCAACTAGTGACCTGCCCAAGGTCATATATCAAGTCAGTGACAGAGCTGGAAATAGATCCCACATCCCCAGGTCTCTAGCTCTGTGCTCTAATCACTGTGTGAAGCTGATTCTTGATTTATCCTCCCAACCCAATCAGACAACTTTGTGGCGGGGATCCTGTCCAACGATGGAGCTGCCATATAGATGTAAAAGCAGTTGTCCACAGCCAAACTTTATAGTTGACCCCCTTGTCTATGACAAGTCAAATCAAAACCCTCGGTTCAAAAACCCATCAATTGGGGGGGGAAATTTAGATCTAGATCTGAATGTTGGAGATCAAGCCCCTTTCTTGTAATCATCATCTTTGGTGAGCTATGGGAGACTGGAAACTTTCACATTTTCACCCTAATATTTCCCCAAATCCCTCTGCTCTCAAACACTGAATTAGAAGATTTGTTTCACATCAACGGTGAAAATGAGTGGCACTGAGTGTGTAGGTAAGTAACTTGAAAAGCTGCAGTTGCATAATCTAGTATGCAAGCTTTGACTGTGTCGGTAGGAAAAGAGGTATGGACGGTGAGACCATTCTCCTCCGTATAGAGCCAGTTGTATTGTTTTCTTCTCATTCGCCTTGCCAGTAAACTAAATAAAACTATTAATTGTGAGTGTGAAGCAAATCCCCTTTCTGTTCATTTATTCTACAAAAGGTGTATCTTCAATATTTAGGGTCATAAATTGACCTCTGATTATGACAGAGCTTCTACTAATATCTCATAAAACAAAAGAGAGAAAAGAGCCATAACTGACTATATTCTGTTATTGTTGATTTGGGAATCCTATGCTTATCTGCTCAGTAATTAAGGTTGCCTTTGCAATTGTCTACCATATCTGCTAACGTGTGAAATAAACCAAGCATGTATTCATGGGTTACTGTAAAAAGAAAGCCATGCATGTGTGGACACACACACATTTATCCTATTGTTTATTATGGAGGAAACATGTCTGTTGATTTTTCAGATAAAGACTGGAAATCTTAGTTTTGCAATATAGCTGTAACACTGCTGCTTAAAAAAACGTAATTTGAGTGACTGAGAATACATTGATATCACATGAGTAAGATGGTAAAATATAACTGAATTGATAAAACAATCTCTTTAGTTTAAATATTAAAGATTAGTCTTCTCTTGTACAGTAAACTTTAGCTTTGGTCAACTCAGTTATAATTAATTAAAAAGAAAAACTAAGGGTTTATAGAATTAGGGGTCAAATTTTCACCCGGTGGAAACTGTGTAGCTTTGTGAACTTCAGTGAATCTAACCTGATTTACAACACTTGAAGATTTGCCATTTGATGTATTTAAAATTTGGGCTTACTATCTGAGAACAGTGGAACATCTTGGTTATGTGACACGTATATGGTTTGGTAAGTTTGTAGAGGTAGGTGTTAACAAACCCATTGGTAGAAACATGTTGAAAGGTAGGGCGGGAACTGTCCCTCTGTCGAAGAGAGGGTCATTTTCACAGTTGCATTGCCCAGGTAAATCAAGACCACTCTTGAACGCTGGGCCAGAATTTGGTCCGGAGTTGATTCTATATGAACAAATACAGTACAAGTGGAATGAATGAGCTCCATTGCTGCCACAAAAATGTGAGAGTAATGTTGCAATACTCGATTCCCACCTATTCTAGAAATTCACCTATTGTTGGCAGCAATTTTCACCCTGAACAAGTGCTGAAAACAGGTTACTTGATGGGGTAGACAATACCATTCTTAATCTTATTGCAGAAGGCTCTTGACTAAGATTTTTCCATGCCTCACCTACACAAGCACCAATTTTTAGCACCAATTCAGATGACTCCTTGCAGAAATGGAACCACAGCATTGGGGCAGGAGTGATCTTGGAATGGGACACTGAAGTCACTTTAGAGTGACCAGGACCTTTTTAGAACATGGACTACGAATTGGCCCCAAACCACTGGTAGATCCCTTTAGAGGTGAGACTTGGACCTGCTCAAAGCTGTTGGAACTATATTTGGAGTATGGGTCTGGAAATAGTGAAAAGTTACTGTGGCTCCCATTGAAGCACTGGGCTCAGATTAGCCTAAATCTATTCAGAGCCCCTTTGGAGAATGGACTTGGATTATACTAAAGCTTCAGTTCAGTCATCTGCAATTGTTCCACCCTGCTCTGCTTGTACCTTTTTCAGTACCTCCTATAGGCTGTTTAATGAAACCCCGTTGCTAGACGTTGTGAAAGATGTTGCATATAGAATCCTCCCAGCTGGAGGGAAATGTTCCTTGTTGTCAGCTGGCTGCATAGGAGGGAAAAGAGGCTGCTCTAGGATGAAGCTGTGGATGTTGCCTGCAGCTAAGTGCCTGTTGGTGCCCACTAGCAAAAAGAAAAACAGACAAAAAAGCACAGCAGGTTTTTGGATCCATAAAACATCACCTTCCTAACTGTCAGGCTTGCAGTTTCTGCACCTGGTACTCTGCGGACTCATTTCACCTGAATCATCCAGTCTGCTTAGTTTTGTTTGCAGGGTGTTCTAATTAACTCAATAATAAAAAAAAAATAAGTACTGCATAAAAATGTAAGAAATCAATAACTGTAATAGGTAGGAAAAGCCATTAACTATCCTGTTCCCCTTGCTGCTAGTTTAGTGACATTAGGAGTCTGAATTCCTGGTTTTATCTATTTTTTGATTGTTTCTTTAAAGTCTATATTTGCTGGGCAACCAACAAAACAGCTTAGCACAAATTAATGGTTTTGTTTTGAAACCTTTCAGTTAAACTAACTACAGAAATCAAGCCAAAAGAATACAGGACTCCTTTTGTTCCTCTTAAGAATCTCCTCGTGGCTTATAACAGGCAATTCGTTTTTTCTCAGGTCTCCAGAAGTTGTGTGACCTAATTCTTCCGGTGACTAAATGTTAAAAGCACTGACATAATTACCTCACGGTAATGTAATATGTGATATTGTGACCTTTTGGTCAGCTTTGGGCATTATAATCACAGTCAGATTCATTATTATTATTTATTATTATTACTATTATTGTTTATTATTTTATTATTGTATTTTATTAATTAATTTATTATCTCTTGATAATATTCTTAGCTGTTTCAGCTGCAATGATATTTTTTGTTTGTTTTAGATAGGATTTTATGGGTTATTTTCTCCTGCCAAGTTAGGCTTGCAGGATCATATTATTATCTTGAAATATTTCCAATGCCACTGAGCTGTCTGTTTGGATGATTAGGTTGAAATGTGATGATTTTTCACTACAGCGTGGTGATCTATGTATCATGATTAAGTGAATTTGCATCATGGCAAACTGAACATAGTCACATCTCATCACAAACTTCAGGACATACTGACACCAAGAGTTTGCCCACCTTACTCATGAATGGCAAAGACGCAAGTGAACTCTGCAGATCATCCCAAACAAGTGTTGTCAAAACCTTTATAATACGCCACACCATAAGCTACTCTGTTTGTCACATGTTTTACCATTTTCAAATGTTTCGGTGATTTAATTAATTATATTAGCACTGTGAGGTTTTTTTTTGTAACCTTTCACTTTTAATACCACAACTACCTTTGCTCCATGAGTTGCTGAGGATAATTCTCAGATGATAAAAACATCTCTAAAAATTACCTGAAGTATCTTTTCTATATAATGACAGGTTTCAGAGTAGCAGCCGTGTTAGTATGTATCCGCATAAAGAACAGGAGTTAAATAAATTTGTTAGTCTCTAAGGTGCCACAAGTACTCCTGTTCTTTTTTCTATATAAAATATTCTGATGATTAGGTCCAATATTTCGATCGAGAGAAGGAAGTTCTGTGTATCCCATTTAAAAGCTGGGAATCTTCTATTGTCAATTGGGTGGGTGAGTATGGGTGTATTGTGAAGCTTGGAACATAAGAATTGCCATACTGGATCAGATCTGTAGTCTATCTCTAACAGTATCTTGTTGTCTTGGACAGTGTCCACTACCAGATGTTTCAGAAGCATCCACCAGTTTCTGCCATTTATTTTGGTCCTGTGCTGGTCAAGCTTCTGAGTATCACATTGATGGATTTGACTTCTTTCTCTATTGTCCTGTGTAATGTTTCCCTAAATAAGCCTCATTTTATTTTTCCAGATGTTGTGCATGTTATCACTTGACCTGAAAGACATATTGGTAGCATCCTTAAAGTGTGTCCTAAATAAGAACCTTCCCTATCCTGTTTGTTATTTTGTATACCTTTATCATGTCTACTCTTATTTGTCTATTCTCTGAATTAAATAGTCCCACTCTTTTTAACTTTCGTAATCTTTCCATTTCTCTCCATTCACATTGCCCGTCTCTGAACTTCCTCTGTTGTGCTGTATTATTTTTGAGATGAGGTGACCAGAACTGAACATAGTATTGAAGGTCACAGAGTACCATTGATTTATATAATGGTATTATCCTATTTTCAACATTTTTCATTTTTTTCCATAAGCGTCCTAGCATTTTGTTTGCATTTTTTTGATCTGTATTGAACATTTAAAAGAGGTTTTTATTGAGAGAAGTCCATAGTGTTTCCCAGGTCTTGTCCTAATGGTTACCTTTAATTTCTTACCAAATAATTTGAGTCATTCATTCATCTTATTTTTTCCAGGGTGCATTACCTTATGTTTGTCAACAAGTAACATCATGTATCATTTATGGCCCATTCACCTAACTTTGGTGGATCTCCACAATTTTCTCTGGAGGCCAGAGAATAGAAAGGGGGTGGAAAAGATTCCACATTTGAGTTAAAGGAAACATTTATGTGGCAGACTTTTTATTTTGCTTTTTATTTCTTTTAAATGGCAGCTGTTTGAACCTGGTCGGAAGTTTCAAATGTTGGAAGTAGCCCCACTGGAGTGAGTAGAGTGCAGGCAAAGTGGTCACAGATGCATGCAAGTATGCAAGTGATTATGGCTGTTATTTACTATATGATTGATAAGCATTGGCAATATTAACAAGACAGTTGAGAACAAGATGACGATGCGGGTTTTTCCCTCATAGATTCATAGATTCATAGATTATAGGACTGGAAGGGACCTCGAGAGGTCATCGAGTCCAGTCCCCTGCCCGCATGGCAGGACCAAATACTGTCTAGACCATCCCTGATAGACATTTATCTAACCTACTCTTAAATATCTCCAGAGACGGAGATTCCACAACCTCCCTAGGCAATTTGTTCCAGTGTTTAACCACCCTGACAGTTAGGAACTTTTTCCTAATGTCCAACCTAGACCTCCCTTGCTGCAGTTTAAACCCATTGTTTCTGGTTCTATCCTTAGAGGCTAAGGTGAACAAGTTCTCTCCCTCTTCCTTATGACACCCTTTTAGATACCTGAAAACTGCTATCATGTCCCCTCTCAGTCTTCTCTTTTCCAAACTAAACAAACCCAATTCTTTCAGCCTTCCTTCATAGGTCATGTTCTCAAGACCTTTAATCATTCTTGTTGCTCTTCTTTGGACCCTTTCCAATTTCTCCACATCTTTTTTAAAATGCGGCGCCCAGAACTGGACACAATACTCCAGCTGAGGCCTAACCAGAGCAGAGTAGAGCGGAAGAATGACTTCTCGTGTCTTGCTCACAACACACCTGTTAATACATCCCAGAATCATGTTTGCTTTTTTTGCAACAGCATCACACTGTTGACTCATATTTAGCTTGTGGTCCACTATAACCCCTAGATCCCTTTCTGCCGTACTCCTTCCTAGACAGTCTTTTCCCATTCTGTATGTGTGAAACTGATTTTTCCTTCCTAAGTGGAGCACTTTGCATTTGTCTTTGTTAAACTTCATCCTGTTTAACTCAGACCATTTCTCCAATTTGTCCAGATCATTTTGAATTATGACCCTGTCCTCCAAAGTAGTTGCAATCCCTCCCAGTTTGGTATCATCCGCAAACTTCATAAGCGTACTTTCTATGCCAATATCTAAGTCGTTGATGAAGATATTGAACAGCGCCGGTCCCAAAACAGACCCCTGCGGTACCCCACTCGTTACACCTTTCCAGCAGGATTGGGAACCATTAATAACAACTCTCTGAGTACGGTTATCCAGCCAGTTATGCACCCACCTTATAGTAGCCCCATCTAAATTGTATTTGCCTAGTTTATCGATCAGAATATCGTGCGACACCGTATCAAATGCCTTACTAAAGTCTAGGTATACCACATCCACAGCTTCTCCCTTATCCACAAGACTCGTTATCCTATCAAAGAAAGCTATCAGATTGGTTTGACATGATTTGTTCTTCACAAATCCATGCTGGCTGCTCCCTATCACCTTACCACCTTCCAAGTGTTTGCAGATGATTTCCTTAATTACTTGCTCCATTATCTTCCCTGGCACAGAAGTTAAACTAACTGGTCTGTAGTTTCCTGGGTTGTTTTTATTTCCCTTTTTATAGATGGGCACTATATTTGCCCTTTTCCAGTCTTCTGGAATCTCTCCCGTCTCCCATGACTTTCCAAAGATAATACTAGAGGCTCAGATACCTCCTCTATTAGCTCCTTGAGTATTCTAGGATGCATTTCATCAGGCCCGGGTGACTTGCAGGCATCTAACTTTTCTAAGTGATTTTTAACTTGTTCTTTTTTTATTTTATCCGCTAAACCTACCCCCTTCCCATTAGTATTCACTATGTTAGGCATTCCTTTAGACTTCTTGGTGAAGACCGAAACAAAGAAGTCATTAAGCATCTCTGCCATTTCCAAGTTTCCTGTTACTGTTTCTCCCTCTTCACTAAGCAGTGGGCCTACCCTGTCTTCGGTCTTCCTCTTGCTTCTAATGTATTGATAAAAAGTCTTCTTGTTTCCTTTTATTCCCGTAGCTAGTTTGAGCTCATTTTGTGCCTTTGCCTTTCTAATCTTGCCCCTGCATTCCTGTGTTGTTTGCCTATATTCATCCTTTGTAATCTGTCCTAGTTTCCATTTTTTATATGACTCCTTTTTATTTTTTAGATCGTGCAAGATCTCGTGGTTAAGCCAAGGTGGTCTTTTGCCACATTTTCTATCTTTCCTAACCAGCGGAATAGCTTGCTTTTGGGCCCTTAATAGTGTCCCTTTGAAAAACTGCCAACTCTCCTCAGTAGTTTTTCCCCTCAGTCTTGATTCCCATGGGACCTTACCTATCAGCTCTCTGAGCTTCCCAAAATCTGCCTTCCTGAAATCCATTGTCTCTATTTTGCTGTTCTCCCTTCTACCCTTCCTTAGAATTGCAAACTCTATGATTTCATGATCACTTTCACCCAGGCTGCCTTCTACTTTCACATTCTCAACGAGTTCCTCCCTATTTGTTAAAATCAAGTCTAGAACAGCTTCCCCCCAGTAGCTTTTTCAACCTTCTGAAATAAAAAGTTGTCTCCAATGCAGTCCAAGAATTTGTTGGATAGTCTGTGCCCTGCTGTGTTATTTTCCCAACATATATCCGGATAGTTGAAGTCCCCCATCACCACCAAATCTTGGGCTTTGGATGATTTTGTTAGTTGCTTGAAAAAAGCCTCATCCACCTCTTCCACCTGGTTAGGTGGCCTGTAGTAGACTCCTAGCATGACATCTCCCTTGTTTTTTACCCCTTTTAGCCTAACCCAGAGACTCTCAACACTTCCGTCTCCTATGTCCATCTCTACCTCAGTCCAAGTGTGTACATTTTTAATATATAAGGCAACACCTCCTCCCTTTTTCCCCTGTCTATCCTTCCTGAGCAAGCTGTACCCATCCACACCAACATTCCAATCGTGTGTATTATCCCACCAAGTTTCAGTGATGCCAACAATGTCATAGTTGTATTTATTTATTAGCACTTCCAGTTCTTCCTGCTTATTCCCCATACTTCTCGCATTTGTATATAGGCATCTAAGATACTGGTTTGATCTTTCCTCCCAGTTTTGTCCTGACCCTCCTTTCTCTCTGCCAATATAGCCCACACTCCCTCTCATTTCCGACCCATCTCCCCGGTCTCCATGTTCCTCACTTACCTGTGGGCTTTGCTCACCTGTCCCCGTCGAACCTAGTTTAAAGCCCTCCTCACTAGGTTAGCCAGTCTGTGTCCGAATAGGGTCTTTCCTCTCCTCGAAAGGTGAACGCCATCTCTGCCTAGCAGTCCTTCCTCGAATAGCATCCCGTGGTCTAGGAAGCCAAAGCCCTCCTGGCGACACCATCTTCGCAGCCAGGCATTCACCTCCATGATGCATCTGTCTCTGCCCGGGCCCCTACCTTTGACAGGAAGAATTGAAGAGAATACCACCTGCGCTCCAAACTCCTTCACCCGTACTCCCAGAGCCCTGTAGTCACTCTTGATCCGCTCAGTGTCACACCGCGCAGTATCATTTGTGCCCACATGGATGAGTAGCATGGGGTAGTAGTCAGAGGGCTGGATAATCCTCGACAATGCCTCCGTAACGTCTCGGATACAGGTCCCCGGCAGGCAGCATACCTCACGAGATGAAATGTCAGGGCGACAGATGGGCGCCTCCGTCCCCCTCAGCAGAGAGTCTCCGACCACCACTACCCTACGTTTCCTATTCGCAGTGGTGGCAGCAGACTCCCCAGCCTTAGGGGTACGAGGCTTCTCCTCCTTTACTGTAGGGAGTGATTCCTTCTTTCCTGTATCAAGAAGAGCATAACGGTTACCTATAACCACGGCAGGAGGGTTCGGAGCAAGGGTGGAGCACTGCCTGCTGCCAGAAGTAACCAGCTGCCAGTGTCCACCCTGAGCCGTCTCCTCCTCCACCAGTGGTGTATCAGCAGTCCTGTGTACTGGGACAGCTACCTCAGCTGTCTCCACATGGACACTGTCGAGGAATTGCTCGTGGATTCGGATGCTCCTCAACCTAGCCACCTCCTCCTGTAGCTCTCCCACCTGCTGCCTGAGAGATTCCACCAGTAGGCACCTCTCACATTGGATGGTCCCCGCAGCCTGGATATCAGTAAGTGGGAGGGGGAAGGAGCGAGGACACGGTATGCAGAGTAAAGAGAGGGGGAGGCGGGTTAAGGGTGGAGGCTTGGGGGAAGGGGTGGCGTGGGCAGGCCAAGGGTTGAGCCCCCCGCCCCTGGTGCTTGCAGAGTAGGGGAAGCTGCTGCTGCTGCTGCACAATGTGCTTCTCCTAGCCTACAGCACCTTCAGCCTCCTTGCCTGCCTCATTGTCTCCAGTGGACTGTGCCTGTGTGGGGTAAGGCGGGGGCACCTCCCAACTATAGTACTGTACTGTATGGCAAAAAAAAAAAAAATCCCTGGAACCTAATGCCCCCATTTAAATTCATTCTTATGGAGAAATTGGATTTGCTTAACATTGTTTCACTTAAAATCACATTTTTCAGGAACATAACTATAACATTAAGTGAGGAGTTACTGTACTTGGACTAAAATATTCCCCTTGTGCTGATCTTGTTTTTGTCAGGGCCTTACTTTTATAGCCTAAGCCTGCAGTTTATTAAGGCAAAACACTTTGAAATCATTGGCAATTTTGCCTGAGTAAAGCTTAAACCTATGTGCTCTCCCCCTGCACAGAGTCTTGTAGAGGGGAACAATGCAATGTCAAAATTTTGCATCTCCATTAGTGTCTTGGAGTTTAATCATTCTTTAATCAATAGTTCATGGGACCAGTAAGAGTTAGTAGGGTGTGGGGGGCTCCAAAAGGTTCTGGAGTGTCAAGGGTATGCAGCACCCCCTCCCCACCCAACACCATGCTACTATTCCAATCCAGCTGTGTGAAGGGAAGCTTTGTGCTCTTCTGCGGGTATTAGCACAGTGGTACCAATAGCCATGCTGCCATTGACTGCCAACCTTTGGATGTCTGTGACTCTTTAGAGTGGAATCAGATAGGGACAGAGTATCATATCCTTGCTCATATTGAGTAATACCTTACACCACAAAGAGTCCCACTGAAGTCAGTGGGAACTACTCAGTGTGAGTAAGAGTATTGGAATCTGGACTACATTGTGCTAAGGAATTAATGCTGCCTGAAGCAAAGGGAAGCCGCACAGGGGTATGACCATGTGTGCAGTTTTTTGGGGGGGATTACCCCCCAAACAGAGGCAAGACCTTGGGAAGGCACACGGGGTTACATACCATGGCCTTCCCCTCTTCTCCCCTCCTCCCCCCACCACCATTTCTGCAAGCGCAGAGCTGCCCAGCTTAGAGGCTGTGTCTCTGGTTCCACTGACTCTGCAGCTGAATGCAGACTCCTGGGTCCTAGTTCCAGTTGTGCTCCCCTTCTGTGTGCTGGGAGCCTTCCTGTTTTCTGTGGAACAGTGAGTGCCCGCGGTGGGGCTGGGTAAGTGGGGGTGGGGGAAATGAGGGAGGGGAGCGAATGGGTGGGGGGAAGATGCAGTGGGGAAGGAAGGAGGTGGAATAGGGCAGGGGGAAGGGGAATGTGGGAATGAGGGGAGGGAGATGGAGAAGAAAAGGGGAGAGAGGAATAACAGGGGGAAGCGGGAGCCCGGCATGCAGCATCCCCTCAGCACCAGCTGGGGCTCCCTCGATAAGCAGGCCCATCGAACCGTCACCCTGACAAGCCCTACCTCCCTACAGCTGGATTCCTCTGACGAGCCCCCAACACCCAGACCCCCACCCCAGTAAGCCCCACTTCCCCAGCACCCAAACCCCCCACTGAACCCCCAAACCCAGACACACACACACCTTGCCATGCCCCATCTCGCCACACCCAGACACCGCCCTTGCTGAGCCCAACCACCATCACCTGGATCCCCTGCAGAATCCCATTGCCCCTGCACCCAGAACCCCTCAACGAGCCCCTGTGCACCCAGATCTCCCACTGAGCCCTCCACACCCAGATTGCCCCACACAGAAATCTTTCACCTCACACCTGGATCTCCCCTCACTAAGCCCCTCCACACTTGGATCCTGATGGACTGAGCCTGCCTACCCACACCTGGTGCCCCTGGCACAGAGGGGCAGGGCCCCGTGGTGTTTCTGGGGCAGGCCCAGCCTTTGCACTGTGTCAGGGTCCCGTCCAGTCTTACTGCTGAGTCCCTGTACTGGGGGAGCTGGGGGCTTCAGGGTGATATCCCACCTCAATGCAGCCAGTGGCCTGTGCTCCCCGCTGCTATGCTGGAGCTACATTTATTTACTGACAAATAAAATTTGCAGAATTTTAAAATATTGTGCTTATTATTTTTATTTTTGGTGCAGAATTCCCTCATGAGTAAATAGTTCCCATTTGTGCACTTTTCAAGTGGAGAAGAAGGGCAGCTTGCCTAGTGTGTGCATCTCCTCCTACCATCTCCAGCCTTGCTGATTTTTTTCCACTCATTTCATGGGTTGCATAGTCATGATACTGTGGGAGAAAAAAAGGAAGTATATGTGTAGCCACTTCCCCCCAACATTGGTCCCATTACATCTTTTCCCATGATTTTGCACTCCTGTGCTCAGGCTGCCTAAGGCAGATGTTGCTACTTTGATAAGCTTGTTCACATTTTCCAGCTTTTCTTTTCAGTCGTTAGAGCTAGAAACACTTTATCCCCCCAAAATGTGTTGTCTAACAATTACATGACTTGGGTGGGTGGGGGTGTCATTGATTTGGGCCTATAGTACTTATGCCCTAATGCAGCTTTGCTCAGCTTGAGTTAATATTGCACGATTGGGTCCTGCATTAAGGTGAGAACAAAAAGAAAAGTTCACAAATAGGGTAGTTGGGAAGGACAAAGACAATTTTTAAAAGCCTCCCCTACTGAAGGCATTTAGAAAGTAGAGTGTGGGGGAATGGTGGAAAGGTCAGGAAGGAGAGAAGGTTCCTGGCTTCAGAAGCTGTATGAAGGAAGGGACAGTGGTGGACATGGGAGGTGGACACAAAGGAAGCAGTCAGATGTGTAGATTGGGCTGAGTGAAGAAAGGAAGCTTGCCAGCTCAGACCAGGGGCCAGCTCATGTCAAGGCCACTAGGCCTCACTGAACACTGACAAACATGTATCTGGAAACAAGTCTGGCTCACTGTCACCTGTGTATTAGTGCTGTTAAAATAGATGAGACGTTTATAAGAATGTGTTTAGTGTTTTGACTTGATGAAATGTTTGTAGGATGTTGCATGATATGTGTGTATCCCATGATATAAAGTTATATTGAGTGTTTGCATTGTAAACCTCTGTAACTATGTGACTCGCCAAACAGGAAAGAAGCATTAATTACTGTAAAGTGCTCGTCCTGCACACTAGAAGGCCCACTGAAACCAAATGAGCCATTGTGAAACATCAAAGGACAAAATCTATGTTGATTGTCCTCCCCCCCGAAACTTCCACACCAATGAAGAGGAGACAGGTGTTGGCATCATTTGGAACTCTAGAGGAAGAGAAGAAAAATCCCTGACCAGAAAGAACTATTTATCACTATGGTACTTGGAATTTGGAGAGGGCGATATTTCTAAGCATAAGCAAATGATCCCCATGCTGCTTAGCTTTGGTTAGCTCTAGCAGGACATAAAAAGCTTGTATACAGTTTCTATTGCCTTTTGAAACCTAACACTGTAACTCATTTGTGTGTATGTTTACCTGCTTTAACCTTGCAAATAACTCTCATTTCTTTTTCCTAGCTAATAAATCTATAATTAGTTTATTATATGATTGGCTACAAGCTTTGTTTTTGGTGTTTAAGGTGCAATTGACCTGGGGTAGGTAACTGGTCCTTTGGGACTGGGAGTAACCTGAATATTGCTGTGATTTTTTTGGTGCAAGGGACCATCTACTACAAAGGCAAGTTTGCCTGGGTGGCAAGATAGACTGGAGTACCTAAGGGGACTGTCTGTAACTCCATGTTAAGACTGTTATAGTGCTTGAGGAGTTCACACTTGATACTTGGTTGGTGAAATCTAATTATAGAACACACAACTAATTTGGGGCTTGTGCCCTGCTTCTGAACAGTCTGTCCTGAAATTGGCACTCATGGTTGTGAGCTACTCCAGACTGCTTGACAGAGATGAGGTAAGAGGAAGCTAAGTTGTGGACCGTGCTGAAAGCAAAAACAAGGAGCTTGACTTATTGACTTGAACTCGGTGTGAATTTTGTCTCAATGAGCACTGAACAAAAATGGAGTAATGATAACCCCCATTAGCCCACAGTATGCCATTCTGATTCCAAGTCTTGCATACATCCCACTTATTCTGCCCTGTTGCGTACAATTAATGCTGAGCCTCAGTCTAGTACTTGGATGGCTTATACTGGATTTTCTCATTAAAATTTAGTTCAAACACAAACTATTTTGGAAAGACTTATATTGCAGAAAACAATCTGTATTGCATTTTTTAAAAAAGAATCCTGAATTAATTTACAAATTACACAAAATGCTGTCTTTGTTGAAGGATTTTTTTGTTTCTCTCAGATGCAGAGATACTGATCATTTTTAGGCAGTTCCGCTTAACTATTGATGACAGTAGTGGCAGATAAGCTTAATCTTTTTATTTTTATCGAGCTATAATTAGCACATTGCAATTAAAATTTGGAACCAGATGGTGCCAAACACATCATAGCAATAATTGCAGTAATGCTGTTTCCTTCAGAAGCTTCTCAGTTGTTGCCCCTTTTTAGTCATGTGTATATTCTTAGGCACAATGGAATGTTAGTTGAAAAACGAAATGATTACAATAAATGACCGACTCAGCCTAAATAGCTAGTGAGTGGGATGTATGATGGATTTAACAGTATTCATTGGTGAAATTCTGGTTTGCTAACCAGATTTGATTAAGTGTTTCAGTTTAATCAATAAATGTCTTTTCATTATCGATGCAAGGTGTATACCTTTACATTTAATTACTTTGGCCCTGTTTTTGATTGAGTTCTTTGGCCTTTTATTGAGATTTTTAAATAGTCCCAAAAGCTACCTTTTTAAATAGCCAAATGACATATGAGGAAATTTTGAAATATTCTTTTCAACTAAAAATCTGTGCATAAAATTATTGTGCCTTGTTAACTAGCTTGAAGACAGGTACTAATTGCATCCCAATTTAACATGCATCACTTTAGCACTATTGATCTAGGGGTTTTTTTTTGTTTGTTTTTAAAGTAAGTAAACTGAGCAAAAACCAGTCTCATTACTAAAGGAATGATGTATTGATTCTATCTGACAGTGCTTTGTCTACAGATCAATGCAGATACGCAGTATAGACCACTATGAAACAGGGTCACCAAAGGTCAACAAAGGAACAGGGCCTCCAAGATTATTGGAGACAATGAAATGAACATATCATAAAGTAGACCTGATTGGTATTTGTAAAGGAATTCAGTGGTAACAGGTTTTACCGTGTAAGTTGGGGATAATAAGCTTTATCTGGGATTCCAGACCACCTAAAAGAGTTCAGAAGGAATCTGTGCCTACTCAAGAGCAGCAGCTGACTAGCAGGAGTCTCTTGCAAAACTGAAGTTGTGTGCAATACTTTAGCACTTGACAGCCTTAAGTAATTGAAAAATCTGAAACTTGCTTTTGTGAAAGATCTTGTTTTTTGCTGACCACATCAGAAAATTATAAAATTCAAATGTTCAGACGTTCTTATTCCCCTGACACCCTTGTCTGAACCTTATTTTGGTGGTTCTAATTGTTGGCCTGTGCATCCTTTGAGAGCCTAGTTCTATTACATTTCACCTTTCCACGCTTATTACTAAAGTAGACATACGCTGGTTTAATTTGACAACAACACTGAAGTGTACTTGTACCATGGTATATTATGCAGCAATAGAGTACATTTCTTGTGTCCTTGACATCCGCTGGGACTGCCAAGGGCTTTATATTTTAAATAAGCAGGACCTTTTCTTTACTATCATATGATCAACCCCTTACAGCTTTCATGCCTTCTAATCCCCCCTCATTCTGCTTTTGAAATTTCACTTTTAGTAAGAGAGGGATGTCTGCACTACACACGAATTATAGTTTAGGGATTAATCCCCAAAATTAATGTTTAATCTGCACTGCTGCCTTGTCTGTAAGAGCTGTTGAATGAGTGTCATTCAAAACAGTTGCTTCCATGGGTTTCTAATCCATGTTTTTATATCTATCCTGCAATTTCCTTAGGTTTTACCATATTTTGTAGGTAAGAGCCTCATACTGGGCTGATGAAAGGTTGAGAAGTACAAGATAGATCTTCCATAATAATCACAAATCAACAATTCACCAGATTGCCAGTCCCCCTTCCTCCAATGAGATGAAATTGAACATTTTCTCAAATTATGGACGCATATTCTTTAGGGCATATCTTCCACAATGCAGGGCTGCTAGAAGTTGTATGTTTTTTTGCAAAAAGGAAAATATTCATCACACCCTTACTTGTACCTGTAATTCCTCCTTTTCTATCTTCTGGGACAAGATACTTTTTAGGGATTATATGCAACACTGATATTTAAAACAACTGCTTTTAAGAATGAAAATTGGTATGAATTATTCAAATAAAGGCCTTAAATCTCAAAGGCATTCTAAAGATGGTCAGATGTCCTCTTTTAAGACAATGCAAAGGGAATGTTAAAGAAAACATATTTTCTGTTAGAATGGCAACTACAAACAAAGGCAATTTACTTTATTTAAAAAGCAGTTTAATGAATGCATGTTTGGTGTAAAATTCATGTCCGTTGAGAATAACAAAGCATTAAAATGATGATTAACCCTTCCTTTAAAAAAATGGAAATAATAGAATAGTCAACTGAATTAATGTTTTTTATTTAGTGTTTTTAACAGAATCCCCGTTGGAAATTGTCTGGCAAATCAGCTCTTCACTAACTTTTTTGACTTAAAAATCTGGAAAGTGTTTAATAAAAAGCTGGGGGTGGATGATGGGAGGGAGGGAAGCAGGGAAGGAAAAAGCTGAAATGACTTATATCCACAGGAAGTGTCAGTCAACCTTGAAGTTCATTGGCTATGCAAAGTCAAGCATAGTGCATATTCTGTCTTTTCTTGATGTATTCTACCTGCCTTTGGGATAAAAAGTGAGTTTAAAATTTTGGTGTGATTAATTCTGTACCATTTGTATGTTCAATATTCTTCATGTTAAGCTAGGTCAGAAACATCCTTTCATTTTTCTCCTTTATGAACATTACTTTGTTAACCATGTTGGAAGTATCCCAAATAATGCATTCATTAGAGGTACACGTATTGTCTGAAATGATAATTTCAAAATCCATTTCCCTGGGTTCTGGATTTATACTCACTGAGTTAAACACATTACATTTTCAATATTCCACAGTTATTGGGAAGTGTTCATCTGAAAATATTGTGGCCAAAATCACAGTTGTTTTTATTTTGTAATATTTGCTTTCATTTTGTTGCATTCACTAGCCACACTATTCACAAGTGGTTTCAACCTGCAAGATGCGAAGTGCCATCAACCACCACTGACTTCATTGGGTGTTGAGGGCACTCATCACTTCACAAGAATGCTCAGCATCCTTCCAGACTGAACACAATAATATAAAGCACGTGTCTACAGAACAACAAAAGTAATGCCAGTAAATGTTCTGGCTATAGCATGACTCTGTGTTTTTCCTTTATAAAGGCCATTTCTCTCTACACTTTAAAACAGTAAATATAGTTTTTGCTACATGAAGTAAGCAGTCACCCTAAATCTCTACCTCAAAGCAGTACAGCCAATTACAAAATAAAAGTCCCCATTGCTATTTGCCTAGTGTCAATAGAAAGAATAAGTAGTGAATCAAATTCATCCTGGATATAAAACCAGGGTAAAGATCCTTCTGGAATAAATTCGGCCTAATGAGTGCACAGAACAGACTTATTCTGGTATGCATTTAGAGTGTGATCCTGCAATGTGTTGAACACTTCCAGGCGGTGCTGAGCACCCTCAACTCTCATTACAGGGATCAATTCAGCAAGATGGTTAAGTACGTGCCTATCATTAAGCATATATGTGAGTGGGGCCAATGTCAATAGGATCTGAGAGTATAACTCAGCTCCTTTCAGAATCAGGCCTTTAATAAATGTATAACAGCTGCTCAAATACATCCAAACATTTTATTCTAGTATGATTATGTCTTGCTACTTTATGATAAGTAGATGTGCAGGCACTATGGTAATACAAATATTAAATAATAATAATAATTTTTATATCCTGATTTTCAAAGCTGCTGAGCGCCCAGTCAAACGCAAAATGCAGCCTGCTGCATTTGCATTAAAAATTGTGAGCAAACTCCCCAGATGTCATATAAGCCATGTAGAATGTAACAATTTAAATAAATAAATAAAAACTCATTTTTTCTGTTGGCATAATTATATCGATTTGAATGGCGTTACTCTAGCAAAGACATTTGATTATAAGTGTTTTGGGAGAAAGTGAAACGCACAATTTCAGTGACATTAAATCACAACTCTTATTGTTAGATTAGTCTCTTTATGAGCTTGTATGGATTAAAAAGTATCTGCCACCTTATTTACAGCCAACCAAGAGCCATTTATTTTAATAGAGGCAAATTAATAAAATCCTATAAATCATTAACAAGCAAGTACCTCCATTTCTAGAATTCCAAGAATCCAGGCTCACGTTATCATAGTAACTGTCACCGAGCTTTATCTAAGTCAATAAGTAGCTGAATGTGTTAGACAATAAATATGATAAAGAGCTCTGGAGTGTGAGGATAGAGAAAGAGATCAAACATTTGGCCTTTTCACCTGCTAGCAAGAGAAGTTCTGTAGCTTCTGTAGGATCTGGGGCAAAAGCAGTACTTGGTCCTGCTAGTGAAAGCAGGGGGCTGGACTCGATGACCTTTTGGGGTCCCTTCCAGTTCTATGATATAGGTTTATCTCCATATATTTATATTATATTATTATTAGCTACTGCTGCCTTGCCTCTCAAACGTGGGCTTATGTACCTACAAAAAACTTGTAATGCTTTAACTAAACCAGTACAGTGAAAGCAGAACAATCTTTCCTAGCAATGTAGTCCTTGTAGTTCTATCAGTATAAAGGTGCTTTATGCTAGTATCGCTTATTCCCCTGCCCATATGGGAATAAATTATACCGGTACAAAGGTGTCTTTACACTGATATAACTGTGTCCACACTATGGGTAGTACCAGTATAATTATTTTGACAGAAAAATCATACCCCTAAATGAAGTAATTAAATTGGTTCTAAAACTGTGTGTAGTCCACAGCCACGTCATACCTGATAACACAGTCACAATGTTTTGATTTTGGAACAGGAATGAACCAAGCTGCTAGGGCCTGATCCAAAGTCCATTGAAATCAATGAGAGGCTTGAAGCTGGAGCATGTAATTCGAGCCGGCAGCTGAAACTTAATTAACAATCCTGTGGATGCATGAGCCAGAATAGGATATAGCTTGCTGGCTCTGCTGTAAACGTAGTCAAAAGTATTTTTGTTTGTAAGGTTAAATCAGCAAGCAGACACCACTCCGTACATCATACGTGGAGCTTATTTGTTGGGCAAAATGGTGTCATTTTTGCGTTGTCAGTTCTCACAACAGAACCACATTGTAAGGGATTGCAACGATTAGCCTTCAGAGTAACAGTCCTCTGCTTATAGGAGAGTACACTTTCTGGCCCTTTTCTAAAGTACACATCTAAGGTTTAGATGGCATTTTACATGGGGAAATGAAATAAATCAGTTATTTTATGTATACATGGCATGGATTCTCTTTTTAAAATCACATGGAATGAAAAATCTGAGTCTATGAATTAGAAAATTATGGATTGCTTAAAAAGGGAAAATGTTGCAGAAAAAATAAAAACAAAAGTTTCCCCTTAAAAGCAAGCTTTTAATTTTGTTCTCTTTAACAGCATGATTTATCTCTGTTAACTAGGCAGAATATTTAATATCAACCCAAACATCAATATAATCTTCATTTTCACTAATCACTGTTTACCCGATGCCTACCAGATCTTGATGGTGGTGGGAAATCTCACTACTGGTATAAGGTGCCTAAAAATAGGTTCCTAAATCATATTTTGATAATAAGTGTCCTGAGATTCAAAAGTGCTGAATTTTGGGAGTTGCTGTGTGCTCGTTAATTCTGGAATCAAGCCACTTGTGTAGATACCTAAAAATGGAGTTTATAGCTTAACTTTAGGCTCCCATTTTCTAAACTATTGACAGCAACATGCATCTGGAACTGTACATAGTGCCACCCGTGCAAGAAGATAGTTCTGAAAATACTGACTTCTTTGTAGTTAACTGTTGGCCCCTGAGTAAAAGAAATGGATTCAATAAGATTTAGTCATATGCGCATAGCAAATATGTTTAGAAGATCAATGTTTTCTGTTTTTTAGAATTTGTTTTGGTGCATGTTTCAAAATTACTAGGAAAAACTGAACAGATAAATAATGTTTGAAATAGGTTTTTGTTTTGTTTTTTGAATATCAACTGCTGATTGAGTATTTTTGTGCCCAAAGAATTATTATAATCTGCTACAATTGTATTACAATATTTGTTTTGTTGTAATTTTCAAATGGTTATTCTGAATATCACATTCCTTGGATACATCATTAAGAAAATGCTATAATTTTTGGCATCATTTCCAACTTCTACAATCTTGAGATTCAAAATCTCTACGAGGCAAAATAAACAGAAACCCTTCTCTATGGAGAAGAAGTGCAACTTTTCTTAAGTATTAGAGAGACAAACATGCAACTTAGTGCTTATCAAGGCAGGCTAACCCAACACAGGTCCAAAAAGTCAAGCTTCTGTTGTGTCTAACAACCACCTCAGAACAATTTCTTCGAAGAAAATAAATAGGTTTCTTGTCAAGGCCATTGTAACAGAAGAGCAGGGGACATTGATATTGAAGAGGTCATTTTTTTTCCTGTTATTGTCTAATTTGAGGGTGACATGTTGTAAATGTTGCAGTTTCATAAGTTGCATGAGAAATCACTTTGTCTTCTTCTTTCCAGATATTTTCCAAATGTGTCATCATCAGTCACATGTAAAGCATATAATCTTTTATCATCGCTATGCACATTCTGACATTGTGGCGATTTAGTCTTAATACTATCAATATAACTCTGCAAATGAAAATCCCATATTGTATTAGACACACAGTGTCTTGTTTTTGTGCCTGATCATTTTCACTATTTCCGTTTTCCATCATCCAGTGCAGGTTGCTCCTGCACGTTGGTGCTTGTCAGGAAGCTGTTTCACAGAGAAATCATGAGTCAGGATGTTCATTTAATTAGAACCAACATTATATGGGTGTATGTTGCATTAAAAGCAAAAAGTGGCCCACATTTATACTGAAAATCCTGATGTAACAGGGCAACATGTGCCTAACTATATGCACTTTGAATAATCCTAATGACTTCAGTGGGACTACTGAAAATGAGTAAATTTAAACAAGTTTGTAAGTCTTTGTGGGATCTGGGCCTTCAAATTTTGCATGGACTGATTATGTACTTCAAGATTTGGCCCACTTGCTTTGTATGGACTGATGAGTGCAGTCCAGAAAGCATCTTTCCTTAAGTCGTACAGGCAAAATAGAAGTACCGGTATGTAGTGAAACACATTTCCCATTCATTTATCCAACTCACATTTTACCAGTGGGATCCAGAATTCTCATGTGTGATTGATTGAAATTGACAAAAATTGGAACTTACTCCTGTAAGTGCTATCCTGACCTTTCCCAGCCAATTTCCAACACTTAAAAAAAGTATAGCAAACGTGTTGGACAAGTTCTGTTTATGATAATCCCGCTACATTACTAAGAGACACTTCCAGCCTTTACATGACATACAGCTGTTTCCTTATATTTGACTGTTGTCACTCCTGGAAAAGAGAGGACATAGTTATTTTACCATCTCCTACCATTGCCATTACAAGAAAGCAAACCATAATTTAAATAATGGCAAGTCAGTATTATCTCTGCTATGTTTTTGTGCTATTCCTGATAAAGCACACTTCCTGCCTATATTACAGCCATTGCTATAGAGAATGATATTTTAAAAATGTGTATGTGAATTATCATAAAATTGGCGTTACCTAGATACTAAAGGTGACTTTTGATTAAAAACTATAAACTACTGTGCTTCAATACTAAAGAGGGCTTTTAATTGAAAAGTATAAGTGAACCTACAAAGCAGGGTTAACACTTACCTCTATAATTTTATACATGCACTTTGGCCGTCGCAATGGCTTTGATTCAACCTTGACTTACTATAAGATCATAAAAGGCACAGAATAATCTCATGTAAAAGGGGAGAGGAGTACAGTACAAATATGAGTGGCATAACAAATACCACAGATGAAATGGTAGCTTCCAAAGGAAAAATAACATGTGATGCCAGTATTTCTGAGAATATTACAAAGAAAAAAGTATAATCTGCAATCCATTTTTATACTCATAATTGTACTTAGAACTTTACAGCATGGATATCCAAAGGAGCCTAAGGGAGCTTAGTACCCGTCTCCTACTGGCAACTGGGTACCTCCCTCCCTTAAGCCATTTGGAAAATTCCAGCCTACATCTTGAAAGCCTTTTAGGAGCCCTGACTAATGCTCACAGCACCTCTGTGAAATAGGTAAATAGCACTGCCCCAGATGGGAAAACTGAGTGGGATGAGACTTCTCAAAGCCACAGAGGGAGTTTCTCCTTTTCTTTCCTGTGCTGAGATCAGTAAACACCACTGATTTATTAAAAATTGGAAGTATGTTGCCAAGGAATACAGCGAGAGAACTGCACAATCAGGACATTTTTTTTAGATAATAAAACATACAGAATCCCATATTAAGAGTAGGCCATGTATACTGTACAGTTTATATAATTACTGACTATGACATATAGTAATTGGGTCTGTGACTCAATTATCCAAAGGCATTGGCTCATTTAGAGCTATGTCGTTACTCATCACGTTTGTGAGATAAGCTCTTTGCTGAAATAGATCCAAAGGATCTTCACTTGAATTTAGAGATACCACAGTCGTCCTGTCTGGAGGACAAAAAGAGATCATGGAATTATTTGCTAATTGTGAGCAAAATTTGTATTGATTCTTTTTGTCTCTCTGACTTATGTTAATAGTATCATACTTTAGGTCACTAACTACTTTTCAGCACCATTTAATTGCCCAGGAATCACTTAAGAAGACAAAAATAGTAAGAGCCAAAGCCAAAAAGAAAAAGGAAAATGTGATGACACAGACATGGCTGCCTGCATGTTTGATGTTCTAAGGCTTAAAGCTTTCTTTGTATTCAAGGACTCTGAGAGGGGGAAGCAATTTATTTTAGATGACATTAACAACCTTAACTGGAGCCAAAAGATCCCTCACATGCACTGCACACACTTATTTCATTTAATGTGACTTATATCTGAAGGCAAAAATTGGCACATGGACTGGTAGTTTAACCAAGTGTCTCACTTTTGAGGCATAAATAATGGAAAGTTTCCAAGAGCCAGCTTTTTTCATTTGTGTGTACCATGGAAAAATGCATCCTCAATTTGTGTACCTAATTTATATGTTCAGTTACCATTATTGTATATGCAAAGCATGTATTTTTGTGCCTTAAAATGTCCAGGTAGAAACACTCTCCTGTATGCATGATCATGATAGCAGCATGCAATATTTACTTAGGTAATTGCATGTAAATGGTTTTTTAAAATATGCCCCCAAAATAATGTAATTGATTAACCACTTTAAAACCTTTGTTCCAATAATGACCTGTTTTTTGTTGTTGGGCTTTATTAAACTTTTTATCTAATGGAAAACCCAAGAACTATTTCCTTCAACTATGTTTGGAGGAAGGGAATCAAGTATTGTTTCTAGTCTGTATCTTATTTGTAATGTGTAGGGTGTATTTACTGACTAGACCAGGGGTAGGCAACCTATGGCATGTATGCCAAAGGCGGCACACGAGCTGATTTTCAGTGGCACTCACACTGCCCGGGTCCTGGCCACCGGTCCGGGGGTTCTGCATTTTAATTTAATTTGAAATGAAGCTTCTTAAACATTTTAAAAACCTTATTTACTTTACATACAACAATAGTTTAGTTATATATTATAGACTTGTAGAAAGAGATCTTCTAAAAACATTAAAATGTATTACTGGCACGTGAAACCTTAAATTAGAGTGAATAAATGAAGACTCGGCACACCACTTCTGAAAGGTTACTGACCCCTGAACTAGACCAAGCTCCCTGCCTGGTGTTATGAAGGTGAATTCACTTTTGTAATTTGACTGGTGTTATAATAATGGTGTGCATCAGCAACGTCACACATCAATGTCAGTGCACTAATAAACAATAACTTCATAAATTTGAGTAAATTTAGTTGGCTAGAAGTATGGAGGAGAATAGAGAGAGATCCTGCTGGGTGATTGCAGCAGACTTTTTACACAGGATAAGCTATTCCCATATGCCCCAAAATAGGCATTAAAACCAATGTACCTCTTCTTTGACATCTGTTAGAACCGAAAGAGTTCATTTGAAATCCCCAAAACATACTCATAGTGACAAAGTGTGGTAAATGAAGCAAAATGGTTTTGGGGAATGAAAATGTGTAAACAAGACAATCAGATGTCATTAACTTTCCTCGATTTGTTGTGATATTTTTTCAAGGCTGACTGAAGTAAGCCTTTGTGCCTTTGTGCATTTACTATGTAGAATTTCCACCCTAAAGGACAGGGCAGTTAAAACCATTTCTGTTTGGAACTGTTGCTTTCAAGTGCAAACAAGTCACATTGGACAGTGTGCCAAGGAGTTACGGTGGTAGTTCTTAAAATAAAACAAATATGTGACTTCCTTTACTATTGTTGCTAGTTATCAGCCTGTTAGTGGGAATAATTTTATGACCATTTTCAGAAACATTTAGAATTCCTTCCCTCCTCTAAATTTGGCAAAACTTGCTAACTGGTGATTGATGTCTCACACCAGTTTATTGTACATACTTCAGCAGCATGCCGCGTGTTTTCCATTTGGAATGCTTAGCAGTGATTTCTGTTACTGTTTTTGTTAATGGCAAAAACAACAAGGAGTCTGGTGGCACCTTAAAGACTAACAGATTTATTTGGGCATAAGCTTTCGTGAGTAAAAACCCAGTGTACATGTTAACAGCACCGGTCTTTCCATAGCTAAACATGCATTAGACAAAATTCAGGCTTCAGCAAAAAGGAACAGAAGTAAAATTGTTGGGCCAGAATGAAACTATATTGATTTGCAGCAGATGAAAATATCCAGATCTTCAGTACTTTTCACCTACTATTTTGCTCAGTACATCCTTTTTCATTTGAAAGAAAAAAACTGATGGCAAATAGCACATCTTCCCTGTTTACCTTACAAGACATTGTGCATAGCTTGGGGGAAAATTGTGTATACATTGGAAGGCATGAAGGAAACTGCATATATTTAAAAGGGGTAAGAGATACTTACTAGTTTATCCCTACAATGTGTTGCACAGTGGGTCAGAAAAATCATGTGATCAGCAAGCAAGTCCTGAAATATGGTGAACAAATGCGGTTTATGGTGAAGGTGAGAGCACCAGTCAGAATCGGGCCTTTGATACCTGATCAAATTGCCATTGAAGTCAATGAACAGACTCTCACTGACTTCAGCAGGAGTTGTATTGGGCTCCTAGTCTACAGGTTAGCACAAGCATTATGACCATTATGACAAGCATTAGCGTTAAGGGGCTAAAACTCTCTATAATTATCTATAGGGATAACTTTATATGAAAATTGTATCCACTATCTTGTTTTCAGCAAACATATTCATGGCAATCATTTCAAATATATTTACAATAATTCAACCATGCTCCACTTAGTATTTTTCAATACTTAGTATACTTTTACAACAGTACGTTATTTAGTAAGTGGGCATTTGGACGACTTTCTCTGTCAAGGTCCAGAACATGCCCTCATCCCATCTCCCATTGAGAGCTGATATGGCACTAACAGCAGAGGATGTGGAGAGGCAGAATCCATAAGTATAGTTTTGAAATGTAGTTCTGTCTGCTATTTTGCATCCATCTAAGCAGGTTCTCAGCACTATCATCTGTTGGAGACTGCTGCCTTTGGTTTCTGTAGAAACATTCTGTGTAAACTGTTAATAGGCATGAGGACAGATACCGTTCTCCTATGACAGATGAGGAAAAAGTCTTGTATTTGAAATCCAGATTGTTTCACCATCAGCTAAGTTTGTCCCAAATCCTCTGACTTGCATTTCGATTTTCTATTACCTGTCCTATGACCCAAAAGACACTAGGTGTGGACATAAAATGTGAACCATTAAAGGAAGAAAATGGTGGTGGCGATTCCTTAGATTCAAATGACTTTTCTAAGGATTCTCAAATTTGAGTTGAGTTGCGGCTAGATGATTTCACTCTTAAATGAAGACCTTACTCTGCATGTAGTCCTACAGAAATCAATGGGATAGTTTGTGAGTAAGGAGCTACTCATTGTGAGGAAGAGTTGCAGATTCTGGCCTGTATTTTGTGTGTATGGATTATAATGGAGGGAGAGCCATCTAGCTGTCAGGGCTAAAAGCTCAGAGTGAGAATATCTGTATTTTCTTTCTAGCGCTGCCACTGACATGCTGTGTGACCTTGCACAAAGCATTTAACTTTTCAGTGGCTCAGTTTCCCCATCCAAAAAAAGGCATAATAATAGTAACATAAGAATGGCCCTACTGGGTCAGACCAAAGGTCCATCTAACCCAGTATCCTGTCTTCCGACAGTGACCAGTGCCAGGTGCCCCAGAGGGAATGATCAGAACAGGTAATCATCAAGTGATCCATCCCCTTTCACTCATTCCCAGCTTCTGGCAAACAGAGGCTAGGGACACTGTTCCTGCCCATCCTGGCTAACAGCCATTGATTAACCTATCCTCCATGAATATATCTAGTTCTTTTTTGAACCCTGTTATGGTCTTGGCTTTCACAACATCCTCTGGCAAGGAGTTCCACAGGTTGACTGTGCGTTGTGTGAAGAAATACTTTCTTTTATTTGTTTAAAACCTGCTGCCTATTAATTTCATTTGGTGACCCCTAGTTCTTGTGTTATGAGAACTAGTACACAACACTTCCTTATCTACTTTCTCTACACCAGTCATGATTTTATAGACCTCAATCATATCTCCCCTTAGCCATCTCTTTTCCAAGCTGAAAAGTGCCAGTTTTATTAATCTCCCCTCATACGGAAGCCATTCCATACCCCTAATCATTTTTGTTGCCCTTTTCTGAACCTTTTCCAATTCCAATATATCTTCTTTGAGATGGGGAGATCACATCTGCACACAGTATTCAAGATGTGGGCATACCATGGATTTATATAGAACCCAGCTCTCATAGATTGTACCAGGCTTAAATAATATTTTAAGTATTTTTGTAACATTGGGGAAAAATCCACTATAGTGCATTAATACTATTTATAATTATTTATTAATTTTTACAAGTTATCCAAGTGAAGCTGATTCAGTCACGCTCACCAATCACCATCCAAAAATAATGCATGCTATTGATGGAATGAGCGTACTTGGAAGTATCAATTGTTTAAGGGTAGATATAACCAAAAGAAAGTAAAGACCAATAAGAAAACGCTTATCCTACCATGGATTTTTTCATATATATATATATAAGTCACATTGATTTTAGTGGGAACGCAACGAACAGACTAGTGGTGAGATAGAAACCTGAGGGATTAATGTGCTACAATTTAATATCCCATTAAAATGAAACTGTCTTTGTCGTGGTAATAGGTAGATTGAAACTCTTAGGAATGCAACTTCTGTACTAAAATGACTACGAGAAGCCCAAGATCTTTGCCAAAGGGAAATGTGATGCAGAGCACACAGAAGTAAGAGATTGTGGAAACTGGGAGAGGGGGTAGATGAATTTAGGATCCAATGCTGGGAGGTACTAGAGGCAATTAGCAGGATAGACCCCTACATTTTCACCCTGTCTTTTGAGTATAAATGTAATAATTACATGTACATCTTGCCAAGTGTTTTAGGAGGCTACTACAGTAACTCATATATGTTGCCATATGCCATAGTTATAAAAAAAAATACAGGGAGAACAGAATAACATTGTCAACTGGAAAGTTCTTGTTTTCCTCATAGTAGATTCAGAGTGAGGTATATAAATAGACCTGTAGGATTACATTTACTCAAAGATAACTGTGGTGGGTTTTTTATTTTGGTTCTAAGGGCTTTGGGGTTAGTTTTAGTTACAAATAAATATGTTCAAAATTGTAAAAAATTACATTAAAATATCTTTACTGTAGCTGAATCAGGGGCCTTCATCTCTCATTAAAACTGAATCATGTTTCCATCACAGCTCACTGGGAAATCCTCCTAAAACCACTTCATTCAATGGGCAATGGGTTTTGGCATCTACAGAGCTGTAGTTCCTTTGATGTACTATATTTCAGTTGCTTGTGCCCTATCATTGCATGGGTTTAATATAGCATCCATGTGCTTAGCTTGCAACATTTCCGTTTATTTAAACAAAATTCTCCATGTGAAAAAATGACAGATGTCTACAGTCAGTAAGGCTCAGACTTCCGAGAGAAAAATGAGCTCTAGTAGCCTAGCCACCCTGTTATTATTAGAAGAGATTTTTCAAGACTTTTGAGACATTGAGACAGTCTTCCTGGTGAGCACACCCTTCTTATTCAGAACAACCAGAAGAGATTCAGAGCCTAAAGAGAGATTAATTTAAAGATTGCTCCCCCGCTTACTATTTCAGTCTTGGAATTAGTTTTTACGGCGAACGGCATAGGTTTGTTTTAAAAAAAACCAACAGAGCTTGCGTGTGCGCAAGTGAGAGAGATTCCAAATCACTAAGCATGAAGTTAATCCAGTACAGAAGGTTAGTACAAGAGTCCACTATATACTGTTTTTGTAGTGAACCAGTCCAGGAGCTTTTTGGTGGCCTTCTGTGCACTGATGAAATTTGCCCTAATAGAATGTATATGTAAACTCAAACATGACAGATAAATATATTTTAAAGAAACAAAGAAGAATCCTCTTAAATGGGTGGCCATAGTGGATGGTCTTTCAACCTCCCTACTGCCCTTCATAAAAGGAACTGCTGCTCCACACTTAAGTGATAATGTTGTTGTCTAGAAAGCGGTTGAACCTGCTATGGATCTGATTCTGCATTGGCTGAAGTCAGAGGTAAAACTCACATTGATTTTTTTGTGAGTGTGGCAGGATCGAACCCCACATTAATAGACATGGACCTGGGAGAAGGCACTGTTTTACTGAGATAGGGATGGCTGCCAGCCCAGTCAGAGAATCAGGCCAGTGTCGATATGCTTGGTATTCTGGACCTGCACTTGGCACAGAAGGCACAAACTAACAAGAACAGGTGGTGGTGTGTAAATTTTCCACAGTTATACTAGTTATGGAGAGTCAGAAAGCTGTTAGAGGAGAAAATGGAGAGAAGTATCCTGAAAATGAGACATACAAAAGACCTAAGTGCCACTCAATTGCCTTAAGGCATCATCATTAAATGTAATTACCGTACTTACTAAGTACCAATCATAGCTATTAAGTATCATTGGGTTTAAATTAGTTCCCTGGGAGACATCCCGTTTAAGCAGATTTCCCAGTTAAGCGCAGGATACTGGTTTTAAAATCAATTCCTTCTCCTATTACCTGCTGTATAGTCTGTTCCATGATTGTTCAGGCCAGCGCTCAGCAGGGTGATTTAAATCAAGGTGATTTAAATCATGATTGTATCACCAATTGGAAACCCTCAATTTAAATAACTGATTTTAATCAATTTTTCCATTTATACTTCAGTCGTTTTCTAAAGAAAGGTACATTCTCATTGGTTGATATAGCCATTAAAATGTAATGATTTACAACTAAATAGAGCCTTTACACTAGATTTGGTAGATCTTTTGTGCTATGTAGGAGGGTACACTATAGCGATATATATTGATCTATGCAACTGTATAGGTTAATATTTTCAGATTCTTATCAACTATACATTTTAGTAGGTTAGAAAATGGTGACTGATATATTACTTATCTACTAGATAATTAACTTTTTGCTCATGATTTATATCGAGTTGTATTAGTATGGCAACTGCAATTTAATTAAACACACAAAATAACACCTAAAATATCTTTATTAAACAAAACAACCTTAAATGTTTTGCAAAAAGAAGAACAGGAGGACTTGTGGCACCTTAGAGACTAACAAATTTATTAGAGCATATGCTCTAATAAATTTAATAAATTTGTTAGTCTCTAAGGTGCCACAAGTCCTCCTGTTCTTCTTTTTGCGGATACAGACTAACACGGCTGCTACTCTGAAACCTTAAATGTTTTGGATACCTAAACTCCAGTGTTTTTCCATGTGCTAGAAAGTAAGTTTCCATGATGGGTGGAGTCAGAAATATTCATAATTTGAGAACTGAACCAATCAGCACTCAGGGAGAAGAAGCTATAACATTCGAAGAATGAGACCACCCAGATGGCCTTAGTGGATGATCCAGATGAGATACATGATGGTGTAGCCTGGAGTCAGAGGCCAGGTCCCAATGCCTGTGTTGACCTTGCCAGTCTCATGCACCCAGTAGCGTACCCCCTGATTCTCCCACAGGTTCAAACCCTTAATTTCTGTGCCATATTTACATTGCTTGACCTCCAAAATTAGATGATTTTCTCCTGATTCTTTCTTTATATACAAAAGCAGCCTTTAGCACCAAAGTTTTTGATAGACGCTCCTGGATTCAGTATATTTGTTTTATTTAAATGTTGTAAGAAGTTATCACAAGTTTAGGCCTTAACGCATTGTGTGTTAAATTCAGATTTCTTTTTAAACAAGTTTATTTTTAAAAAGAAAAAATCATTATAATTTCAATAACAAAATAAAAAAATCAAATTTAAATAAGAAAAATCTTTTTTTAATGAATTTTTATCCACCCTGGCTTGCAATCTGCATTAGTGAGGGAGATAAAGCCACTATAATCAACTAATGAAAAATTACAGTGCTTGGTCTTAGTTTGTATCCAGCAGCAGCCTAAATAAAGAACTGATGCAACAAAGTTCTTCCCACTCCTTTTATAACCTATGAGAACACTGGATTCGTGATGTGTACAGAAGTTCTACACTGCTAAGAGTAGAGTTCAAGATTCCAGGTTTTCCCTACAACAGTTTTCAACAGTACAAAGACCTAAAGAAGTACTGGGGAATATAAGAAATACTCTGGACTGTATTTTAGTTGTTTATAATGATACCAACTGATACCAGTTTAGTTGTTTGTAGTGATACCAACTGTTTAAAGGGAAACATGGAATTATGAACTCAGGTTTGAAAGCATCAAATTATATAAATCAGGGATGGGACAGTTTGTATTTTAGAATCAGAGGCCATATCCTAAAGTGCTGTAAATTGGCAGAGCTCTATTAACTTTATCGGAGCTACACCAGTTTGCACTAACGGACTTTCCCCCCCAATAGTTAAGGATATAGAAGGTTTATTAGACCATGAAGATCATTTTCCAGGAAGGGTAAGGATGATGGGCTTGATCCCATACCAATGAAGTCAATAGGAATCTTTCCATTGATTTCAATGGGCTTTGAGTTGAACCTGCAGTCATCTGATAGCGGACGTGTGTATATATAGTAAATTGATACTACCCTTGACTTTATGCAGGAGTCTTAAGAAGAAGTGTTTTCACTCTTCTGAATTTAGATACATTTTTTACAAAAATCTTTGTAATTCACCTTTAAATAGCAAGTAAAAGATCAGGAAAACGCACTGTTTTCCATTGGTCTCCTGTCCCTCGCTTCCTTAATTGTACACTGTTTTCCATATAATCAGTGTCGCAATCTTCCTTTGCCCTCTGTCTTTCTATATGCAGAATCGCACTGCAATTATGGGTTTGTTTGGGTTTTTTTACCTTAGTTCAGAGAAATCGTTCTTATAAAAAGCCCAGTACTTTTGCTATGCCGGCTGATGCTGTCTCAGGTTCCTGCTTTCCTGCTTTAGTACCAGACTGTAAAATAACTCTCAGTGATGATAGCAGCAACAGTCTTTTTGATAAACTCAGTTGGCATGAGGGAGTGAAACAAAGTCTGAAGGGTCTTGTTTGCCAGAATTCCAATATCTGCTCATTACAGTTCTAGATTTAATTTTCTTTCACAGATATGCAATGTACAGTTTAAGCGAGGACTCTTAAGGGAATATTCTACTTCTAAGGTGCTTATCTTCAGTGGAACTGATTTCTTAGGCTGATTTATTTTATTTTAATTTTTTTGCAATGAATCTGAAACTAAAATAGTGTTGCTTTTATGCTTTACTGGCATGGCAGCAAAGTTTCTGATTCAGGAATATATTAAGCATTATCCTAGCCAATAGGTGTATTATCTTCTTAAATGTAATGTAGAGGTTGACTCTTGTTAAGGTTATGAGAAGTTATCTGCTTTTGAATTGTTGTTATAATTTTTGGGTGATTCAGCCTGTATGTGTGCCAGCTTCTGATGGATTAATCACAGAGAGAGGCTCCAGGTGGAAACTACACTGGTAATAATGTTAGGATGGTGGAAAGCAGGAGCTGAGTTCCAGAGCTAACAAAGTGGGCAACACTGGCTGGAAAGGTGTCTTGGAGAGGGGGACTAGCATATGTGCTAACAAAACTGTGCAATCTCTCCTTAAAATGAGTTACTATACTTGAGAACAAAAGAGTAGCAAATATTGCACCTATCTTTAATCTATGTGCTTGGGGCAATCCTGGGAATTATAGACTAGTAAATCTTGTTCCAGTACCAGGGAAATTAGTTGAAAAGATAATTACTTACAAGATTATGTACCACCTAAAAAAACCTGGGTCCAGGGACAAATCATCATGGCTTCTTTTAAGGAAAATGCTGCCTCTAATCCACTAGAATTCTTTGTACGTGTAAATGAAATTAACATTCAAATGGATTTGCAATAAGTCTTTTGCAAAGCTCCTTGCAAAAGGCTTGAAAGAAAATAAAAGAGTTCTAGTTGAGATGTAAAGTTCTGTCATGGGTTAAAAACTGGCTGAGACATTGTGACAGAGAAGTCCATGGATGGTACACTACTTTGAGTGTCAGCAATTCTTGTCAGGCCTGACATACTCTTGTCAGGCCTGACACACACTCTTATCAGAATCTGTATCTAAAAGGTGTCATGTACGGTGTAATATACAAACTGGTAACTCTCTGGTCCTGAAAATCATTGTGTGTCATATGTAAAGAGTGTATACAAAGACTTATAAATATGTGCTAGAATTATGTTCTTAAAATGTGTTTGGTAGGCAATGCATAAACTCAGTTGCCTTAGACAAAGCAATGTGTATTTGCATGTCTAACCAGCCTGGTCATCAGGCAGTGACAATGAAGGTACTTATATATATAAGATAAACAAAGACATCAAGCTAACAAGCAGAGGAGAAAACAGTATGGCATTTACATCCCAGCAGGAGAGAAACTGTATTGGGGGACACACTTTAGAAGAATACATTTCAAAAGTTAACTGGGCTATAAAGACAGGGCATCTGAACCTCAAATGGTGAGCAATTGAATCAACTGATTGTATACAATATTACTAGGTTAAAATTGTATTGAGTAAGGTCTTTTTTGAAAGCCTGAGATATACTGGTGATTGACATCACTGTGAAATGTATGCATTAACACTATCTGAAGAATTATGGATATTCACTGATGTTAAGCTTTAAAGTCTCTGACCAAACGCAGAAACAGGTTATCTCCTAGACAGGAGGGAAGGTAGTTGTCTACCTGCCTCCAATGTAAATTAAGCCTTATAGAATTAAAACAATGGAAGCTCCATTTACATCTGAATCAGCAAAGGGATGGGAAGTTAACAGAAAGGGAAGAACAGCAGGAATCCTTCTTGCCTCCTTTAACAGGATGAATGAACTTTGGGAGATTTAAGCAGAAACAGAAAGCCATTTTGGTATCCTTTACCCAAAGAGACAAAGGAACCAAGCTCTTTGAGATCGATGAAGGATCCTGGCCAGGAAGTCTCGTTAGCCATGCTGGAAAGGGAGACTTCTCTGAACAAGAGAAACTAATTTGTTAAATCAGGTTTTAGTCTTAGAAACATATTTGTACTTTTGTTTGCTTGTAATCCTTTCTATCTTTATTCCTTATACTTGATATCACTTAATCATATATCCTTTTGTTAAATAAACTTGTTTACTTTTAATGTAAACCAACACAACACTATGATTGAAATAAGAGTGTCTGTCAAACCCCACTTAAATTATTGAGCTGCAGCTTATTGTCTCTTTAAAGGAGCAATGAACTTAACTTCTGTGAGTGTTTAGTAAGGAGGCTAGACATCGCAGGGAGATGTCTCTGGGGAACTCGGGAGTTGGGGTTCACTGTTTACCTGCAAGGCAAGGTTTGGGCTGGCTTCTGAAGAGTTTGCTGGCAAGACAGACAAGCTGGAGTGTCAGTGAGTTGTTGCACAGCTTAGTAGTAGCAAAACTCTCACTTGCTGAAGCTGAGAGGGATAACACTGTAACACGCAATTCTGAGAAACCCAGCAGCGTGTCACAGACACAAAACTAAAAATAGGAATAAATGGTCATTTTTTTCCGGTGGTGAACGGTTAACAATAGAGTGTCTGGAAGTTCCAGGCTAGGACTGGCAGTGGTAAGCATTTTTATTGATGCTCTCGAAAACTGGGTGAATGATGATGTGGAAAGAATTACATATGACACAAAATTATTTATATTATTCAAAACTAGAGAAGACTATGAGGAATTCCAGTGAGACCTAAATAAATTAGGTTAATGTTAGAACAAAGACAGGTTGTCTTGGAATTGCCTTAGAATATGCCCCGGTCCTTCATGTTGCAATCCTTTCCCTCAATGTGTGAGCTTGTGCTCATGCACAAAATGAGTTCTCAACAATTAATTGGGAATGAAGTGAGAGATGTTTGGCAATGCCAGAATGCTTGCCATTTGTCTCTGTGCAATAATATTTGTGATGTGCACACAGCAAGAACATACCTGAGACCCTGTGAATAAACTAAAGTCTCAGCAACAGCACAGAATGCTTAAAAAAACAAAGCATTGTGGTGTAAATCTTCCTGTAATACAATCATAAATGCTGGTGGGATGACATCTGTCTTTGATCACAGGCAATATGGTTTCTGCGGACAAAAAGGCAACAACTGGTCACCCTACCAGTGTTCTCTTGTTCATCTGTGTGGTTTCTGCTGTGTAATATATGCCCTAATCCACATCAAATATTTCACAAACCACCACTAAGTCTGCCAGGATTCCGATCTGTAAGGGTGGGGAGGTATGACAGTTATGCTACCAATGTTTCCTAATATCCTGCCAGTTCTTCCCTTCCTTGCTACCTGCTCAGATCATTCTGTTTCTCCACCAGTCTGCTCCCCTGACTTCTAAAACACATGGCCTGAATGGACAACTGAATTCCACTTCAGGGAATGTTCCCTGCACTGACTGGTGCTTGGTTCCCTCCTCTGGCCATCAGTCTCAGAGCAAGGAGGGGTAATGGTTAGACTCTCAGAGAGGAAGGGGCTAGCTGGTTGTGTGTGTGCAACTCTCCCACATCACCAGCCGGACCAGAGGGGGAATGATGGAAATGGACAGCTTCTGAGAGGAAAGAAAGTAAAGCAAGAGCAGAAAAATCCATATCTTCCTCCAGTACAGTAGATAGCCTCCTCAAGTTTCTGGAACTTGGCAGATTGCTATAAAAGATATGTCCCTGCCCACAGTTACTGTACAGTTGTGTCCAGGATTTCACAGTCATTTTGAAGCTAGGGGAAAACGTTGACATCTCAAATTCCAGAGTAGGGTAACAGCAGATAAATGATGAATTGTCAATAGTGATATTGCTCTTCCATAGACATTTCAACATTTTAATTATTCAGTAGCATTCTTACTCCTCTCATTTGTTTCTAGTCCCGTTTTGCCCCATTTGGGGTGCACTGTATTCTCTTCTTTTTTCATAAGAATCTGAATACAAAGTCAGGAATTCAGGATTTTTTAACTTTACATAAGCAATAGACTCTCATTTCACACCTGGTCTTTCTCAGTAGTAGTCACAAATGCTAGCTAAAAATAAAACAGGCCTGATTCTTTTCTCTTACGCCATTTTTACACTGGGATGACTCCATTGACTTCAGTGGAGTTACTACTGTTTTACACTGCTGTGAGAGAAAAATTAGGCCCTATATGAGTAAATTATTCTCAGGTTCCTTTACCATGTTTTCTTGTAATAGATAGTGTATAGCACTTCTATCTCCGTAATTTGTGCTAGCTCTATGAATGATGGGAATGAACATGCACATGAATATATATTTTAATATAGCTGGTAGCTGGAGTTTAGCCAAAAAATATTGTTCACAATTGCAAAGTGTATAAATAAGTTGTTAAAGCCAATATGGCCAACTCATAATTCCAAATGGCTCTGCCTGCCTGAAAAGATGTGCTGTGCATACAGTGTCAGTTAAGCAATTTTCATTTCATTGGCAGCAATGAATTAAATACACTAACATTTGTCAGAAGGGCATAACAGACACCTTAGATTAAAAAAAAATGCTTTGTAGTATAACAGATGTCCTATCATCTGGCCTCTGACTTCAAAGGAAAGCATTTTCCTGGGGGGGAAAATATAATAATCAATTGTATTGTCATATTTTCTGAGCATGAAAATTGCTAATTCAACTGCTTAATATAAACTATCTGTTTAACTGGTCATGTTTGTAAAATAATTCAAATGGTGGCAAGATCTTCGTCACCTTTGGCAGGAAACACTGATTCTAATTAACTTTGTTTAAAATTAAAAGCAGCAGAAGAAGACGTGCTTAACCACTTGTCTGAAGTACATTAGTGGGTCTGGAGCTGGGAATGGAACAGAATCCATAAAAGAACCTCTTTTTCTAAGTGAATGCGTCTCATGGTGAAGCTCAGAATGATTTTATATGATAGAAAAAGCTATTCATTTCCAGCAGAGAGTTTAATTAAACAGGTCAGAACAGGTAGTTTGCAGATCTAAATGCTCATGTAAAGCACAGCAGAGATTATTTTTATTTCAGTGCTTTGGCAGGTGAACAGCCCCATACTGTTCCCCACCCAAACACACACGCACACAGTCACACAATTTTACCCTTTCAGTGTTATTCTTATTTATAGGATCTCCTTCAAGGGTACTGGGGATGATATGAAATTTGGAGGCTTATATTGTAATTAGAGACAGGACATGATTCTCACACTATAATCCTTACATCCACTTTGAAGCTCTTTTAACATTGCTCCGGAGCCTTAGTGTAAATAAGAATAAGGCCCAAAATGTCAAATTCATTCTCACAATTTACCTACCTTTAATACTGATATACATGACAGAGACAGGGTCCTGGTTTCTAAATACACCTCTACCCCGATATAACGCTGTCCTCGGGAGCCAAAAAATCTTACCGCGTTATAGGTGAAACCGCGTTATATCGAACTTGCTTTGATCTGCCAGAGTGCACAGCCCCGCCCCTCCGGAGCACTGCTTTAAAGCATTATATCCGAATTCGTGTTATATCAGGGTCGTGTTATATCGGGGTAGAGGTGTATTTAATTCTAAAAATCCATTACTTCGTTACTCAGATTTCTTTTTTCTTCAAAATATTCATCGCTTATATACGACCTAGGTTCTCTGCTTCTGGAAAGCCACCTGCAGGAGTATACAATGAATAAACAATATTCACAGAGCCATACTCTCTGATAGTGTTGCCCAAACTAGGAAGTAGAAATAAATACTAAGTTAGTTTCAAGCTCCATTGGAAACAGGGGGGAAATTACATTTGCAAAATGAAAAAGGGCAAAAAAAAATGGTAGTAAAAGATATTTTATTTAAAATAGTTAAAGGAAAGATGCTGTGGTTAGCTACTTGAAAATATTCCATTAAAAAGATAAGTAATGATACTTAACCCTCAGATAACGCTCTCTGGTGAAGATCTTGCAAACACTTATGTGCGTGCTTAACTTTAAACATGAGCATAGCCGCTTCATCAAACTTAAATGTTTGCAGGATCAGGCCCCTATGTTTTCATACATTAACCTATTAAGTTAGATAATAAATATATGTCACTACCATTGAGCAGAGAGGGAATCAATGTATTTATTACTATGTTTCTTAACCCACACAGCTAACTTTTGAAATCTGTAAAAGGAGACCTTTGGGGCAGAAACATTTGATTTCACTGAAATATATAGGATTAGGTGATTTCCCTGGGGAGGGATGGAAGGAATGTTAAATATTTTTCTAGAATGTCTAGAATGAACCTTTACTCAATGCTCTGTATAAAGTGACATGGAGGAGGTGATAGTTGCACTGCCCTAGGAAGAGCTCTTTTCATGTTGGTAACTTAATACAGCCTTTTATGGATACAGATTACTTCCTCTCTTGTGCTCGCTCAGTTATGCTGGCCACTGCATTGGGGAACAGAACTAAGGTTGTGTCCAATCCCCAACCCCTCTTTGATCCTTTCCACCTAACTGTTTGAGTGGAGTACTAGGTGAGCAGCTGCAATGTGGGGGTTGCTAACATGGCTACACAGGGCGGGGGAAAGTCTTATTTATTTATTTATTTATTTATGGTTAAATTGGGGTTTCAGAATTGGCTGAAATAATGTGATAGCATTTTCCAGGCTTGATGTTTAATTTTTAATTTTAGAATTCAAATGTATGTGTGTATGTGTTGGGGAAGTGTTTTGGGGTTCTATGGAAAAAGTGATGATTTTATGTAATAACTGAAATATGATCAAATTAACAAACCTCGTTGGCTGAATATGCTCTGGATGTTTTGTGTTGTGTTATAGCTTCATTAAGAGTCAACACTAATTTTTACACAATCATATTCGTACATAAGACTGTAGGAACTGGCTTTCATGGCAACAAAAATGCAGGCAGCTCCTTTGTTGTGGTGTTCATTTAAATGTCTATTTGAAGTCCTCTATATGCAAGCTAGGAGAGGGGCAGGATTGGAAATTTGAGCTACTGACCTTTCGATTAGACAATAGCACAAGACTATCAGAAAAACACCTAAGTAAGATTGCAGCTAATATATTTTAATTCAAGGAGGGAAACTGAAGTACGTACTTTGGGAAGTTAACTTTAAAAGCACTTTGTACAACTAGCTAATTGTTCAATATTTTTGAAGTATTGGACAACATGATGGACAAAATTAGTTGAATAGTATTGGATAAATATAAAATTATGTGAAATTCGAAAGGTTTTGTGAAACAATCCTCTTTTGTAATGATATATTCATTAGTCTAAAATACTGGACAAATATCAGAAATTAACAACTGGCAGTTTGTGAAGTGTTTGGACAGCTTCTGGTGGTAATATTTTGTTTAGAGTTTAGAAACTGATTGACAAAGTCGCATGGATTTGTTTCTGGTGCTTGATTACTTTTGACACTTTTATATCTTCCCCCACCTACATTATTTTAGTATTTCTGAGCCAATTAGCACATATACGGAATTTATACTATTTTTCCCAATTTACTTAATCTTTCATTTAGAATACTACAAGGTAATCTGCACTTGCAATGCACAGTCTCCCAATTTGAATAAGTCCTTATAGCATTTCTCAGTCCTCTTTATCCTTTACAGATGTAGAGAGTTTTGTGTCATTTGCAGATTTTCTTTATTTGCACTGCATATGATCCCTGGGGTACTCCACTCTTAATTTCTGCCCCCTCAGAGAAGCAGCCATTAATTACAACTCTTTGTTTTTTACCACTTAGGTACTTTTTAATCCACAACAGGATTTTATCTCTTACCTTGTGGTTATTTCTTTTTCTTAATAGTCTTTTGTCAGGAATCTTGTCAAAGGTTTTGAGAAACCAAGCAAATTATATTTACCGGATCTCCCATTTATCCTGTATTTCATTAACCCTTTCCAAGAATTCTAGTAGGTTAAAGAGTTAAGATTTCCCATTCAGGGAGATTTGACCGTATCAGTTTATACTTATTCAAATGTTGTACTAGTCTGTCCTGAATTATTTTCTCAGTCAGCTTCTCTCGAACCAAACTGAGGCACAGGGAATTGTTATTCCAAGGGTCACCTTTTGCTTTCTTTTTTTAAAGATAAGCATCATGTTGATGACTTTGTTCAGAATATATAATTATCTTTAATAGTACCTCAGCTACTTTTGATTGAGTTCCCTTCCATGGCCTTGGTGATTTTACTGCTCTTACAATTCTCAAGTTTCTCCTTAATTTTTCCATAAGCAACTTTTTTCTAACGGTACATCATGTTTTTTTCTTAAGAATGCCTACAGGATAGATGTATCCCCATTACCTTCTATAGTGAAGGTAATGCAAAAAGTGCACTTCCATTCTCAGCAATCATGCCATCCTCTCTGATAGTCCCCTTTACATTTTCTTGGACTGCAAAACCAACACATTCATTTTCTGCCTTCTCAATTCCATTATAATTTTACATTCTTATTAATCACCTAGGACAGGGGTCGGCAACGTTTAGCATGCGGCTCGCCAGGGTAAGCACCCTGGCGGGCCAGGCCAGTTTATTTGCCTGCTGACACAGCAGGTTCAGCCGATTGCAGCCCCCACTGGCTGCGGTTCACCGTCCCGGGCCAATGGGGGCGGCGGGAAGCGGCACGGGCGAGCGATTTGCTGGCCACAGCTTCCCGCCGCCCCCATTGGCCCGGGACAGCAAACCGCGGCCAGTGGGGGCCGTGATTGGCCGAACCTGCTGCGTCAGCAGGTAAATAAACTGGCCCGGCCCGCCAGGGCGCTTACCCTGGCGAGCCGTGTGCCAAACGTTGCCGACCCCTGACCTAGGAGTTGCACTGTGTGGTTACAAGGAGGGAGTGCATGGAAGAAGCTGGCTAAGGAGCTAACTGGGACAGTGTAGAAATTAGCACTACACTATTAGCGAACATAGGGCAACTAAAGTAGACCAATGGGAGATGACATTTTTGTTAGGTTAGGTTTTTATTTGAAAGACTTGGGTCAATAAGAAGTTATAGGTCTGGCCCCTATAGTAGACAGGGGTGTGTAAAAACTCAAGTAGAGTCAGGCAAGCTAAACCAATTAAACAGATTGGCTAGATTGTCGGGCTCAATGGGTAGTGATCAACGGCTCAATGTCTAGTTGGCAGCCAGTATCAAGCGGAGTGCCCCAGGGGTCAGTCTTGGGGCCGGTTTTGTTCAATATCTTTATTAATGATCTGGATGATGGGATGATTTGCACCCTCAGCAAGTTTGCAGATGACACTAAGATGGAGGGAGAGGTAGATACACTGGAGGGTAGTGATAGGGTCTAGAGTGATCTAGACAAATTGGAGGATTGGGCCAAACGATATCTGATGAGGTTCAACAAGGACAAGTGCAGAGTCTCACGCACCTCTACAGGCTGGGGACCAACTGGCTAAGCAGCAGTTCTGTAGACAAAGATCTGGGGATTACAGTGGATGAGAAGCTGGATATGAGTCAGCAGTGTGCCCTTGTTGCCAAGAAGGCCAACAGCATATTGGGCTGTATTAGTGGGAGCATTGCCAGCAGATCCAGCGAAGTGATTATTCCCCTCTATTCGGCACTGGTGTGGCCAAACCTGGAGTATTGTGTCCAGTTTTGGTCCCCACTATAGAAGGGATGTGGACAAATTGGAGAGAGTCCAGCAGAGGGCAACGAAAATGATTAGCGGGCTGGGGCACATGACTTACGAGGAGAGGCTGAGGGAACTGGGGTTATTTAGTCTGCAGAAGAAAAGAGTGAGGGGGGATTTGATAGCAGCTTTCAACTACCTAAAGTGGGTTTCCAAAGAGGATGGAACTAAGCTGTTCTCAGTGGTGGCAGATGACAGAACAAGGAGCAATGGTCTCAAGTTGCAGTGGGGGAGGTCTAGGTTGGATATTAGGAAACACTATTTCACTAGGAGGGCGGTGAAGCACTGGAATGGGTTACCTAGGGAGGTGGTAGAATCTCCACCCTTACAGGTTTTTAAAGTCCGGCTTGATAAAGCTCTGGTTGGGATGATGTAGTTGGTGTTGGTCCTGCTTTGAGAAGGAGATTGGACTAGATGACCTCTTGATGTCTCTTCCAACCTAATATTCTATGTTTCTATGATTCTGTGAACCATCTCTGCCTGTCTCAGTTTCCTTGTGATACTTTTCATAAAGTGCTATTAAATACCTAGCTGAAAGCCACAACATGTAGACATTCAGAGGTGTCAGGCCACAAATTATCCTCTACTGCTTGTGGTCATATTAAATGTGCTGTGATCTTGTCACAGATCACAAACTAAAAATAGTCAGTCTGGGTCAGTATTTGGATGAGAAAGCTCTAAGAAACACACACATACTCCTAGAAGTGGTTTTAGTGATTCTGCAATATTCTTCCCTCAGAGTCAGCAGTGAACCAATATGTGAGCATGGTGCTGCAGGTATTATATTGCTAGAGGAGCTATCTTTCAGATGAGACATAAAACTTTGCTTCTGGTCACTTATGGTTATTAAAATTCCCATGAAACCCCTTATGTTAGACCTAATTTTGAAGCTAAGTTCCAACTCATGTATTTTCTTTCTGCCTATAGAAATTCCCTCTGCGATGTCAACTGGATATATTCCTCTTCCTTTCTTGATCCAGACTGTCCTGAAGTATTGCTTTGTGTTGTTAGAGATATGTGGGCCACTTCACAGTGAGCTACATTTCAGTAGAGAGTGAAGCGATGCTTTTCTTACTGACTTCACAAGGGTATGCAAGGTTTCATTAGGCAATGTTTGTAATGCACTTTGAAGTCAGTAAATTAAAGGAATTATAGAAATTCAGCATGCACGTATCATTATTAAAATATTAGCATTTACCAAAAATCTAAGATGGAAATAATTGTGGCCAGAGATGATGCGTGGCTGCGGGGAGGGGTGTATACAGAGTTATGTGCCCCTCCAGATTTCTGCCAGTGTGGGAGTCGGGCTGAGCTCAGCAGACCGGGACATGCCTGGGAAAGGCACCAGGTTCCCGGCCAATGGGAGCTGCGGGGCAGTGCGCGGAGCCATCTCCACCCCCCACAGGGGCCGCAAACACGTGCCAGCATCCAGCTGTTTCTGGGAGCAGCGTGGGGCCACAGCATGCAGGCAGCCTGCCTGAACCCTGCTGCGCTGCTGGACTTTTAGCAGCCCGGAGATCGCAATCGATTGGCAGAGGCTCCAGGATCGACCAGTCGATCTCAATCAACGGGTTGGTGACCACTGAATTGTATATAATTATGAATCTATTCTTGTGGGGTCCCCCTTGGCCTGTGGCCCTGGGCTGCAGCCCCTAAAGCCCCTGCATTAATCAAGCCCTGGTCACATCCCCCTCAAAACCTTTTAAAAATTGTGCTCCCCCAGTTAAGTGTTACAGGTCATCTGACTGTGGCGTCTCAGATGCTGCAGTGTGGTAACTATTATTAAACCGTTGTTAAATGTTGCCATTTTGTTAGAAGCCACTGTCATTCTGGTGTTTTTGTTCGCTTAATCGGTGATACAAACAGTAGGTCTGTGGCTTACAAGTTTTGCTGCACTCTTCACAAGAATGCCATTGTAACTTTGTTTGGGGCTTTCTCCTGGCTCTTCCCTCACTTTTCCTAACCCCATCAGGTACCATCTGTCCTGTTGTAGAATATTCTATTAAACAACAACAAACAAACAAACAAAACCTGACACCTTTAATTAAAAAAAATCACATTCTCTAATTTACTCCTTATATTAATTGATGCCACACTCTTTGAAATATCACTGTATTGTAACCTAAGTGTCATAATGGGGTAGTTAGCTAGAGAGTGTATATTTGGATACCAATTTTGTGTTTATTACACACCTTCCTTCTGTCTGAGAATAGCACTGTCTAATTATTCATTGTTTTCCAGATAGCCCTTGGTTCTTACTGACACACGGAGTAGAGAATACACTCTCGTATTAGCCCTTTTAAGGTCCAATGTATGCCAGCCATGGGATGTGTAAGGATTCTGCAGGCACCATTAGCACTGCTTGAGTAGCTCTTGATAACACTCCCTATGAAGTCAATTAAAGACTTCAAGGGGTGGGCTGGACTGCTTTCTTTTGCCAATACACTGGTTAGAGGGTGGAGGATGGGAAGATTGGGAACAAATGACTTTAAGCATTTTCTGCAGACTGTTTCTCCCCTTTGTTTGGCATTCATTCTCTTTCTCTTTTCATTTTGAAATATTTTTAACCAATTTCCCACTTCCCAAGGCAACTGAAGGAAGCCACATAACTGTATTACTCAACAAAGAACATCCAGATAGACGGCAAAAGCTGCACAAATCAGTCACATGTCCAGCACGGAAAACAGAAACGAAATCTTGGGCAGTAATTTCTCAGGACATAGTCCTACCACTTGGTGAGGGTCCTCAAATCTCAGTTAGTTGAGGACATTCACCATCTTGTAGGAAGTGCTCAGTACTCACAGGGTTGACCCTTTGAGGGGTTTTGTAAATTTCTGTGACATAATAGAATTTTGATACTAATTTACTATAACTTATAAAAATTGTGTTTTGTTTATTTATAAAAGCTTCCAATGGCATTGCAATACTGCATGTTAGAGAAGATTACAATGGTGCAATGTTGATTTACACCAGCTGAAGATATGGTCTGAAATTTGTGTGTTTCAATAGTTGCAAAAGTGCAAACAATAGTTCATAGAATATCAGGGTTGGAAGGGACCTCAGGAGGTCATCTAGTCCAACCCCCTGCTCAAAGCAGGGCCAATCCCCAGACAGATTTTTGCCCCTGATCCCTAAATGGCCCCCTCAAGGATTGAACTCTCAACCCTGGGTTTAGCAAACCACTGAGCTATCCTTCCCCCCATTTGAATATACAGTATTCAGTAACCAGAGTTAGTAAAAATAAATTGCTCATATGGAATATGATGCAAATAAGACACTATAATTAACTAAGATTACAAGAATATTGTTTCACCTAGTTGTGTTTTTAGACTTGACACCTAAGGCCAAGTGCTGTTAACCACTAATGCGTCTCACCCGGCAATTATAAATTAAATTTATCTGTTGTATAAGAAAGTAAAAATCACACATTTATTTTTATAAGGAAAGGTCCATTTTCCCCCCCATCAGTTTCCTTTTTTTCTGCTATTTCTTTTTGTTTGGCTTTTACCCCATTATTCACATGATTTTTCCCATGGAACCCGTATTAACTTATTATGGCTTTGTCACCTTCTAATGGCTGGACCATATTTAAAAGTTTTTCTGGTACTGCCTTTAATCTAACCAGTCTGGTCCTTTAGCTCAGTCAGTACAGGATTATGTTTTTTAGATTCAGAGGGCTTGAGTTCAATCCCTTCAGACATTTACAGTGATTTGAATTTCTGTGGGACTGTGATGCATAGGAAGATCTTCCCTGGCGAGGGGGATTGTGTAACCCATACTAACACAGTGTGGCTGTTTGTCCCTCTTTAGTGGCTTGACAATATGTTACACCACCCTGCAGCAATTATGGTCTTCTGAACCTGGCATCCCCAGACTTAAAGGTCTGAGTCTGTATTGCTCATGCTGACAGACTAACTCAGTGCAAAGGCAGTAGTACCCTCATAAACTGCAATACATGGTATTAGGAGGATACTAGGATATGATAGAGGTCTATAAAATCATGAATGGTGTGGAGAAAATAAATTTGTAATATGAGTAAAACAGTCTGTGTTAGCTGAAATTAAAAAAAAATGCATCAGCCTGAGGCAGTCATCTGGCATGTAAAAGTATGGTTAAAATCTGGCAAAAATATCCTGTTTTCAGTTGTTTATAACAACATGTGTCTGCAAACCTTAATTAGCAGTGCTACAAGTCCTACTTATAACTTATCCTGTGAAATTCCTAATTGACACAGACACACTACACACTGGGAAGTGTTATTTCCCTCTTCACACAACACAAGCACCCAGAGTCACCCAATGAAATTAATAGGCAGCAGGTTTAAAACAAACATAGGGAAGTATTTCTTCACACAGTCAGCCTGTGTAACTTCTTGCCAAGGGATATTGTGAAAGGCAAAAGTATAACTGAATTCTAAAAAGAATTAGATAAATTCATGGAGAACAGGTTCATCAGTGGCTGTTAGCAAAGATGGTCAGGAATGCTCCAGGTGTCCCTAAACCTCCAATTGCCAGAAACTAGGACTGGAGAACGTGGGATGAATCACTTGATAACTGCCTGTTCTGTTCATTTCCTCTGAAGCGCCTGGCATTGGCCACTGTCAGAGGATTGAGTACTGGGCTAGATGGACCATTGGTCTGACCCAGTATGGCCATTCTTATGTGTTTAGGAGGACACCTTGTTAGTGGACTTGTACAGTATATGCAGCCCCTCATTCACATTCCTCCTCCCGCAATCCATCCCTCATATCCTGGTTTTGGCCCCTTTTACTCCAACCCCTACCTCCTCTGGCAGATTGATAAACCTTATTAGGCTCATAGGATGCCAGCAATTGTGCATGTAGTGTGTCTGTGTCAATTAGGAATTTCACAGGATAAATTAAAAGTGGATCTGGTAGCACTGCTAATTATTAAGATTGCCAAACATGTCTTATTATAAGATCCTGTTTTCAGTTGTTTATAACTTTGCCAGATTTTAACTATTCTTTTACATGCCAGATGTCTTCCTCAGGCTGAGACTGAGAGAGAGATAATTTCAGCCAAAACACATTGTTTTACCCATGTTAAAAAAATTCTGTCCACTTTGTTTGAAAACCTCTAGTGCCCCAATGTTTTAAAGCAGGGACTTGAAATTTGGCCGAGGAAGGGGGGTTGGATTCAGGGTTCCTTTTGTCATTCCCATGAAAATCTGTTCAAATTAGGCCAAGTTACAAGCCTTTGAAAAATCACATTTCACAAATGCAAACTTGGTAGAGCTTCACAGCTAATCTCTCCAAAGACTCCATCATCACTTAACTTGCTTCAGCCTCTCATAGCTGCTATAGCTAATTAGACTGTGCATGTACTCAGGGCTGATGTTAGACTAGTTGAGGCCCAGGGCAGAAAAGAAAGAGTGAACCCCCACCCTGCTTCCCCTTACCTGCTTACACATTGGATTTCTGCAATGTTTCGAAGCTGAAGACTGTGTGGGGCTAAAGGCAAAGCCTGAGCCCCGCTGTGCCAAGCCCCCTAAGGCATGAGGCCCTGGGCAGTTGCCCTTCTTGCTACCACTTAATGCTGGCCCTGCCTGGGCCATGCCCACAGACTGACTGAGTATGCTGCTCCAGTAATTGCTGTTTCCAGCTGCTCCAGGCCAGGGTGGGGCAGAGCACTGATAGCAAAAAGCCTACGTCTGCCATGCTCTCCATTATCCCCCCTGCTGGCACTCAGGCAGTATGGAGGAGGAAATTGCCTGATTCAAATGCAGAAGGTACCAAAGCTGGATTGGGGGACAGGAAAAGAGTAGATTGGGACAAAGTGTCTTCTGAAATTGGGAGTGGAGGTGGGAGGAGACTAATTATGACTGGAAACTAGGGGGCAGATTGGGACTGGTTGGACAAAGAGACTGGAAGTTGGGGGGCAGAAACTGGAACTGGCTTGGCAAGGAAGCTGGGGCTGGGAGGATTAGAGTGGTTGGTCAAGGAGACTGGGACTGTTTGCTGGTGGGGGAAGGGGAGGGGGACAATGGGAGTGGTTAGGTGGGGAGGCTGTGGCAAGGGGGAGGGAAAGCTGGTTGGACAAGCACACTGGATCTGTGAGTCAGGGAAAAGATTGGGATTGGGAGCCCAGTGAGGGAAACAGTGTGGAGGGGAGACTTCCAGCCACTTGGCTGGGTTGGGTAGACTCTGAGATCAGAAGAGGTGCTGGAGAGACAGCAGGCTAGACTGGGACTGGCTGGACAAAGAGACTGGGACTGGACAGCAGTGGGGAGGAGAGAAAAATCTGTGGATAAATGTACATTGGAAAAATTAACCCCAACTATACATACAATATGATGGGGGCTAATTTAGATACAACAAGTCAGGAAAAAGATCTTGGAGTCATCGTGGATAGTTCTCTGAAGATGTCTGCGCAGTGTGCAGAGGCGGTCAAAAAAGCAAACAGGATGTTAGGGGTCATTAAAAAGAGGATAGAGAATAAGACTGAGCATATATTATTGCCCTTATATAAATTGATGGTACGCCCGCATCTCGAATACTGCATATAGATGTGGTCTCCTCATCTCAAAAAAGATATACTGGCACTAGAAAAGGTTCAGAAAAGGGCAACTAAAATGATTAGGGGTTTGGAACGGGTCCCATATGAGGAGAGATTAAAGAGGCTAGGACTCTTCAGCTTGGAAAAGAGGAGACTAAGGGGGGATATGATAGAGGTATCTAAAATCATGAGTGATGTGGAGAAAGTGGATAAGGAAAAGTTATTTACTTATTCCCATAATACAAGAACTAGGGGTCACCAAATGAAATTAATAGGCAGCAGGTTTAAAACAAATACAAGGAAGTTCTTCTTCACGCAGCGCACAGTCAACTTGTGGAACTCCTTACCTGAGGAGGTTGTGAAGGCTAGGACTATAACAGCGTTTAAGAGAACTGGCTAAATTTATGGTGGTTAAGTCCATTAATGGCTATTAGCCGGGATGGATAAGGAATGGTGTCCCTAGCCTCTGTTTGTCAGAGGATGGAGATGGATGGCAGGAGAGAGATCACTTGATCATTGCCTGTTGGTCCACTCCCTCTGGAGCACTTGGCATTGGCCACTGTCGGTAGACAGGATACTGGGCTAGATGGACCTTTGGTCTGACCCGGTACGGCCGTTCTTATGTTCTTATGACAAGGAACTGGGTGTAGGGAAAAAATGAGGGTTGGCTGAGCAAAAAGACTTGGGGCAAGGAGTTGGGAAGCGGGTTTGCTGCGAAGACTGCAATTCATGAGGAGTCCAAGGAGGGAGACTAGGACTGGGATCCTGCTAGCAGGAAGGGAAGGGAATAGAAGATTGGATGAGGAGTTGGAAGGGGGAAATGGGACTGGTTGGGCAAGGAGACTGACACGGGGTGTGGAAGACACTGACAGTGGCAGAAGATGTGAGGGAGGGATTGCAGATCTTGAACCCAGGTAGTGCTTAGACCACAGCCACCACCCAGCCGCTCACTGGAACCAGTGAAGCAGAGGATTAGTAGAGCTCTAGCTTGCCAAGGGCTCACAAAGCTCCTTATTGGGAGAGACATCTGGCCCCACCAGTTGGCTCAGATGCACTACGTAAGCCAGAAGGAAGCACAGGACGTTGTCTGAACCAATAAATGAATCCTTGACTGTCTGCCATTTCAGACCTTATCTACTTGCATGAGCCTTGCCTTCCCTCTTCTTCCTGGTTCCTCACTACCTTCACTTCTGCTTTCCTGTCCCTCTCTCCAGGACCCTGCTCCTATGTCCTATCTCTGACTCTGGCTTGACTCCGGCCTCTGATTCTAGCTCTGACCCCTGGTTCTGGTTTGCGACTCACCACTATGCTTGACCGTCCATCCCTCAGTCCTCACAGTGGAGGGCATTGGGACTTGGATAGCAAGCCCAGTGACTTCAACTATCTAGGGCAAGGAGACTAGAACTGAGAAGCCTGAGGCGTGGAGCCTGGGACTGGGTTGGCAAAAGGCATGGGACTGACATGAGGAGTGAGAGATGGGGAACAGACAGGACTGGGACAGGGACAGATTAGAGAGGACAAGATAGAAGGGGTGACGTTTATGTGGAAATTAATTCTATTGGTTCCCAGTTAAAATTGTATAGGTTTCGTTTGTTTGTATATTGAGAAAAATAAGCAGATTTTTTAAAAATATACCTTTAAGGCTTGGATGTACACAGGACCACAATGTTGCAAATAATGTAAAATCAGCACTTGTATGCACATGCTAAGCAGTGGATTATTTAGGCTATGGAGTGATGACCTGCCATGTATATCAGTTGATAATTGAGCCTATAATGTTTTCAACTGGTATTTTTAAGCTGTTTGTTGCTAGCTTTTCAATGGAGATGGGAAGTTTTAGTAAATATAATATGCGATTACTTTTCTTTCAAATGTATCATCTATCTTTTATTTTGTATTTATGGTATCTCATTTAACTTTGCTTATTCGATACATGGAAATACAACAAAGATAGTTTAAAATTAATGCTTATAATGGAAGTTACTTATTTTCTCTCTGGGTTATTTATTTCCATGCATCTCACAATGTGTTTGAGAGAAATGACATAACTTATCTGCTGGTGTGTGCAATAAAGATAAAATGAGAGATTATTTACTTGGCTGAAGTGATATGTTGTTTGTTTTCTTTTGAAAAGGCTCAGAACATGAAATGTGAAAGATTATAGAAATGACCATGTAAATCTCTATGGGCACGTGTTTGTTAAGGATGTATCAACACAAATTTTAGAAACATCACCGGACTTGTACTACAGAACAATTTGCAGGCCAACATACTGTGGTCTAGTGGAGTCTGTATCCTATATTAGACAAATAGACAAAATGTGAATGAAAAGAACTATTATCCCTATTTTCCAGAAGGGGAACTATGGACTGGAAGATTAGTTGATTTGTCCGATTGCCCCAAGGAAATCTGTGGCAAGGTTGGAAATTGAATGCTGTTTCTCTTGAGTCCCAGTCCAGTGCTTTCCCCCAAGAATATCATTCCTCACCAATACGTCAGTAAATTTTGTTCTCGTTAAACAGAGGTTAAATAACCTTGAATTAACCCAACCACTTATGCCGTTACTGTGCTTAGTACTTTTCAGGTTGTTTGTCTCTTTCTTCTGTCTACAAGACGACCGCTAGTCATCCTCTAACACTCTATGGATGTGAAGACCCATAGACCTTCTTTGTGCAGTGATCTTGTACTTAAGCAGTTCCATATTCCTGGGTCTGTCATCACAACATGTTCAAGTTCAGTTTTTGTCTTTGGCATGCCAGTCAGGCAACTCCCTCAGCAATCAGTTTTGAAACCATACTCAGAGTGTCTTAAGTGTGAGTGGTGTGGGTTTGTGCACGCATATCTATATGTGTTTGTATATACAATAAAAAGAACAGGAGTACTTGTGGCACCTTAGAGACTAACAAATTTATTAGAGCATAAGCTTTCGTGGACTACAGCCCACTTCTTCGGATGCATATAGAGTGGAATAAATATTGAGGAGATATATATACACACATACAGAGAGCATAAACTCCCACCTGTTCATGCTCTCTGTATGTGTGTATATATATCTCCTCAATATTTATTCCACTCTATATGCATCCGAAAAAGTGGGCTGTAGTCCACGAAAGCTTATGCTCTAATAAATTTGTTTGTCTCCAAGGTGCCACAAGTACTCCTGTTCTTTTTGCGGATACAGACTAACACGGCTGCTATTCTGAAACATGTATATACAATAGAACCTCAGAATTATGAACTTCTCTAGGATGGAGGTTGTTCGTAACTCTGAAATGTTCGTAACTCTGAACAAAACATTTGTGGCTGTTCTTTCGAAAGCTTACATCTGAACATTGACTTAATACCGCTTTGAAACTTTACTTATTAGTAGTTTATGTTTAACACAGTATTGTACTGTATTGCTTTTGGGTGTTGAGTTTTTGTTGTTGTTGTTGTTGTATTGGTCTCTGCTGCTGCCTGATTGCATATTTCCAGTTCCAAATGAGGTGTGTGGTTGCCTGGACAGTTCGTAACTCTGGGGTTGTACTGTAGTGTACACACATATAAACAATTTACAAAAATTGAGAGAGGGAAAAATCACAATATAAAGGATGTATACAGAAATAAATGTCCTTAGTTTAATACTACTGAAAACATCACTTGTCTGGGAGTAAACTAAAATTACAAGGGGCCTGAAAAGCTGTCATGGTAGAAAGCTCTTTGACTCTCAGCTTCAAAGATGTCTCTTTCTTTCCCCATCTCAGAATAGGTTACGCTGCAGTTAGACACCTGTGGCTGACCCATGCCAGCTGACTCAGGCTTGCAGAGCTCAGGCTGTGCGGCTGTTTAATTGCACTGTAAACTTCCAGGCTCAGGCTACAATCCGAGCTCTGGGACCCTCCCATTTCACTGGGTCCTATAGACCAGGCTCCTGCCTAAGCCCAGAAGTCTACACTGCAATTAAACAGTGCCACAGCCTGAGCCAGAGTCAGCTGCCCTGGACCTGCTGTGGGTTTTTAATTGCAGTGTAGACATATCCTTAGGGTCCAGGCTACATGTCCTAGAAAGCCATGTGTGTGTCAGCATCTTTTCTGGAAAACTTGTTTAGGTGTGTAAATGCAAGTGTTAGCAAATGTCTCAGTTAGCATTACATCACCTTCCAGCCAATACCCACATGGCAAACATTGAGCACCAGAGTTACATTTTTTCTTTGTCTGGAGCTTATGTAAGGAGCTGTGCAGCATTATCTTTAGCCCATAAATACTGGCTTCATCGTTATTATATTTTTGATATTTGCTGCTCCCAAACACTATGTCGGAGATAGGTCTGGACCTGTGACCTAGCCAGATGAATTTCCAAAAAACAGAACAATTTATTCAGATTGGAATTATATAGACAAGTCTGATATTTTCATTTAAACCTATACATCATGCACCTAGAGGTAATAACTATCCCGATAATACAGATACACTCTGTTCAAACTTCTATATACCGGGCCAGATCCCTGCTCCTGCCACTGGAACTTCCTGCTGCTCTAGCAGTGAAAAGCAATCAAAAAGATGACATGCTACCTAGCTGGGGAGTTCCCTAGAGAAGGAAAAATCCTGTGTGATATAGAGTTGGTGTAACCCTCGTGGATTTGACCAAGGTAAAGGGGTATGGCTAGAACTCTGTTGTGCTGCAACTACCCTGGCTTTTGACCCAGCTGCTTGAAGGCTGTTCAGGCTAGACACAATTTAGAGCAGCCTCATGGATAATCTGGTTTGCCCTGAAGCCTGAATTGGGTCCCAGCTGACCCCAAGCTCAGTGTATGGCTGCTGTAAAGATAAGGGGCTGCTGTATAGTCTACATATATGGTGATTATAAATAGTATCAAAATTATAGTGATTTTTCTCCCCACATAAAGACTGAGACCACAAAATTCTTTTCCATTTGTAACGTTTAAATTAGAGGTGGAAACCAGGCTTCCAAAGCTGAAAGATCAGTGATGTGCCTAAAATTTGATATCCTGGTTTTGAAAGAATAAATAAAAGATTGGAGAGTATTATAACTTCATTATAAAGCCTTCATTCTATCTTTAAACAATATAAAAGGCATATTGAATGCAATTTTTTCAATAGAAAATGCTGGAAACAAAATTTTATCAAGGACCGAAAGTACTAAAATCTTTTTAGTATCAGCTGCTGAAATGGTGGTGTATCTGTTCCGCCAATTCCATGAACTGTATGTCCACTTTTTCTAATTGAAAAAACAACCGGGAATAGGCAATAACATAAACTTATTTTTAGAAAATGCATTTTTAATTACTGAGCTGCTTAATTATTGAGTACCACTGAAAATATCCCGTGAACCTTATCACTATGCAAATGTATTCAGTTTTGGAAACAATTAAATGATAATAAAGCATTCTTTTTTTCTTTTACAACATATTACCGTAATGAAGCTGTTACCTCTCAGTGTGCATTTTAATGAGTTTTAAGTAACATTTTAATGAGCTCGACATTACCATAAACCCAAGGATTAGACAAAATTGAATTTACTGGGGAAAGGGAAAGGTTCATTAAGAGTTAATTATATTGTTTAAGAAGGAATATAATTCATTTTATGATGTCCCGTCAGCCAAAACCCCATCAGCAGATCTATATTTATTAATAGGTGTAATAATGTCATTATTATATTGATGTGAACACATGGATTTACTCACTATTATTCTGAGTTTTTTAATAAAAGTATTTGATACTAGAAGCCTTAAGTCAACTTTATTCTTCTCCAGTTGGTTCCTAAATAAGGTACAATGTACACCAGATTCTGTGTTATCAGGTTGTAATCCCACCTAGGATTTTTTGAAACATCAGGAACAATGAAAGTGAAGTTTAATGGATTTATCATTGTTACTGGGATCTGAAGACAGGCTATAAATAATGGCAATATATTTATTATGAAAGAGGCTAACAGAGACATCTGCCTGTTTTAAAATGGTATGATGGAGGGATCTATCTTGACTGGATAGTGCTCAGATGGTTAATTAAAAAAGAACATGAAATGTGTTTCAATATCTGAAATATAATATTATTTGTTGTTCTGAATGAGTGGAGCATTCTTTCTCATACTGGTAGTAAATATTGTAACCAGCAATAAAACAAATGCTTGGTTGATACCACAGACTGTTGGGTCAAGAGAAATATGAGACCCTTGTGTGTTGTATTTGTTTTAGTTATTTACTGACTTGTACAGTAACTATAACAAAAAGCCAGCTAGACATTGAACAAAAGAGATCAAAACTAACTCACAAACAGCCATGCCTTTCATAAAAACGTGATTGACCTTAGACAGCCAACTAACTGGAATAATAATACTAATTAATAATAATAAAATGTTCTACCAAAAGCCTAACTGTGAATAAAGGAACACACTACGTTGTAATCTACAACTTGCCAGATTTGAGCCTTTTCAGTCTATGAAGCATGAATTGCTCAGTTTTAGGCTAAAATAACCCAGCAGATCTCAACTATCATGGTAGGATGAAAAGGAAGGGTGATCTCTTAAATAATACAGGCCAAGACCATTGAAGGACTACAAAAGTTTATCTAAGAATGTGAATGGAACACAGAGCATGTAGTTAATGGGAGCATGTCGAGCATAGACAATAAAGTCTGTGTTTGGGAGGAAAGGGGGCAATCTCTTGGTTAGCTATAGATGAAAAAAAGGCAATACTGGGTCACCTCTGATATTACATATATGCAAAACCAGTGAAGGCTCTAATGGGCCACAGTGGCTAGGAACCATACAGGAAAAGAACAGCACAACATTCCTGGTTGTTCTGACAACAGCATCACTCCTTTGGGTCAGTTCCGCTTAGGCACCGAGACAGAGAAATCCCATCATAATTATCTTCTGTGTTAGTTACATGAACCATTGTATTTTCTCAATTTCCCATTCTAAATATAGAGAATACAACACATTCTGAAGTGCTGGTAAATACTGTGTTGGGATGAATGTACATTGTGTCAAATTCCATCAAATCTAATCTCTGCTTATTTGGTTGTTATACTGTGTTCATCACCGTGGTATCTGAACATTTTATCTAGTCAATAAAACTCTCACTAGCTAATCTAATTGAAAAATGACAGTAGTTCCTTGGATGTTTACAAATTCACACTTTCATGGGGGTCACTTGAACTGTTAATATGCTTTATGATCATTGTCATAAAATACTCATGGGCAGTTCATAAGATCTTCAGCTATGCCAGTGCCACACATGGACATGTTGAGGAGTGGGAAGAACTGTAAAGGTGGCTTTATTCCACATTTATCTCTCTTAATTCTTGGCCTAACTGGGCCCTTTCTGGCCCCACCACAGTTTAGAGCAGTCAGAGGGCTGCACTGAAATTGTGTTTTGCTGCTTTGACATCCAAAGGGCTACTCCAGGAGCTGGGGATTGTGGGAGCCTAGTAGTATTTTGGCTAGACCCTCAAAATGCCTCCTGTGCTATGGGTTGGGATAGGGGAGCAATGCCACAACACTGACTATTATGTCACTTTGCCAGCAGAGGGATTCCCTTACATTAGGACAGCCCGGTTCTCAACCCGCGCCCCAATTAGCACACAGCTACGGCCCAGCTATGTGCTAAAATTTCAAAATTTGTGCTCTTGTCTGTCAGGGGGTGGGGCTGGCAGAGGGGGAGAGCCATAAAGCAGCCTGCAGGAGAGCGCCTGCCAGCAGGGGGCTGGTAGGTGCTGCAAGAGGACAGGGGGCGGGACAGTGGTGGGTCTCTGGGCAGGTTGTAGGGACGGGACGCTCTGGGCAGTGAGGGTGGGGGAACTGGGAAATAGGGTCATATGCAGCCCACAGTGATAAACTGGTTGAGAACTACTGCATTAGGGGAATCCACACACATGTAATTGCATTGGCTTTGTTTTGCTGCGAGCTGCTGGAGGATTCAGAAGGGTGTGGGGAGACTGGTCCCTTTTGTTCTAATACCAGTGTGCAAAATGTGTGGTACATGAACTATCACTTTAGTTAGAATATCTAGGGAGATGGGGGTAGGGGAGGGGGTTTTCATGGCATTTCAAAATATTATGCCACAGCATTTGTATGAGCGTCTAAAGAATCTGATGGAATCAAATACTAAAAGTCATTTTGATTTTTATGCACAGAGTTGTATTACTGGAAGGTGGAACTGGACACCCAGATTCTGGCCTCCCCCAAGATGCTGAGACTCCCCTTATAAATTGTTGCTTTAGGCTATTGTTGTTGGCCTTTTCTCCTGCTGCTTTAGTTTTTCTTCCCTCTTGCTCTATGTACTGAATAATAATTAAGGCTATGTGAATTCCTACTTCTCCTTCTTTCCCCGTCTGAAAATAAATGGGAGAAAATTCTCGCCTCCGCTGGCACTCACTGTCACAAATGCAGTGTTAGATTTCTGAAATCATTTAAATTTGGTCTTTAGGAAATCTGCATTCATAAAAAATGCTTGCATATGCATTTGCTTCTTCTTAAGTCATTTGCTTGGAAATTAATTTTGGAAAGTTTCATGCCTACTTTTCTAAACTTGCCAAATATTTCTTGCAGGTAATGCTTTTTTATGAAAAAGTTATTTTCAGTTTTGGGACAGTATGTGAAAGACAGTGTCTCAGCTAGTGCTATTCAGTGGATCACATATTTGGTTCATTTCGTACTTTGCAGTGATGAAATTATAACTGACATGATTTCCTAATAAATTCAACTGGATATTAGGTCTATGTTGTAGCACGTCTTTTTTCCTGCAGCATGGCGTAGACCTGTAATCTAAATACAATATTAAATGTGTGTAGAGGATTATGGGCAGGTGAATTTCATCTATTGTCAGTAATGATAAGGCATTAAGAAGATGAAAAATTATTCTTTGTTATCCCATCTAACATTTTTCCTCACTTGTTAAAAGTGTGAAAGGGCCAGGGTTTGCTAAATATCTGAAAACAGAAATAAAGGATACCGGGCCATCTCAGTCCAGCAGAACTCTTGGGTTGAATCCAGTCTGCTGCATATGGGGCTAGAGTTAGTATTCAACAGGTTGTGTGCTTCTCACACAAACATTAACTGGTTCCCTCTTCGAGGTCCAATTAAAAATGCCCTTCTTGTTTTAAATTTGCTCCATGGACTTGCTTGGAGGCATTGGGTAACATTTTCAAACCCCCCTAATGAATTTGGAACCTAAGTCTCATTGACTTTCAATGGGATTTAGGCTCCTAAAAGCCTATGAGACTCTTGAACGTGGCACTTCAGAGCCTAAGTCACTTAGTCATTTTTTAAAATTTTACCCATTGGCTCTATTTTTCCTTTTCTCCTTCCTTCTTCACCTCTCACTGTCCTCCCCACTGTGTGTCTCCCCATGAAATCTTAACATTGCTAGTGTGTGAGTCTCCTTCTCTGCAGCTTCTGCCATTTGGACCAAAGTTCAAGTATTGTTGAGAAATTAAGAGACAGAGGCAATGAACAAAAGCTATGTCTTAAGGTAAAATTGAAGTGAGGTAGACAGTTGTTGACATGGGGAAATACTGAAAAACTAGTCCAAATAATAGGAGCTGGAGAGAAGGAGTTCTTAATTTGATGATATAGAAATATATTCATGGTCTGTTTACTTCATACTTGAATTATTTTATCTTACAAAATATCTCAATAGTACCAGGAGTACAAAATGAAAGCTACAATAGAAAGAACTTCTTAAATATACCTATGGCTTCTACTGCTGATCACCACGACTAACCTTTGGAAGGAAATGTAATTAAAATTGACATTCCACAAAGCTTTGAAGATTCTCATAGGTGGTGTACTAAATATTTTGGCAGTACTGAAACTTGTTGTCCCTTATTTGTGCTGCAAAACAGTAACGACTGTATTTCTCACATTCACTTCATGCAGGTGACATCCTTTGAAGATACAGCACTTTTTTAGTTGCACATAGTGGCACGTACGATCCATACATTAGTTGGGGAAAATAAATTACTTGCCCATGGTTTTCTCAATATGTAGCCCATTAAGTCTAAAGAGCACGTAAAAGCTAATGTCAGACTTCAGTTTAAAGGATCATTAAATAACTATTCTAGTAAACTGTTAAATGTCTGATCCTTGTTAAATCTTAAGACTTCCAACAGCCAAGAACTGTACACACATTTGCCAAAATAATGTTTCTGAAGTCTTTTGTAAAGCCTCTGTGAACTTTTAAGTATAAAATAAATGTTGTTTCTTTCGTTCTAAGAACATATAATTTTTCAGTAGCAGACTCCTTGTTAGCATTAACAATCTATTTTCACAGTGCATGCATCAAAAGGGAATGTACTCAACAACATCAGAAAAATATAATTGTGCTTTCCATTGTGGGGGAAAGATTTTCCAACACCTCCTCTGGCACTCACTGTCACAAATGCAGTGTTAGGTTTCTGAAATCATTTAAATTTGGTCTTTAGGAAATCTGCATTCATAAAAAAATGCTTGGATATGCGTATTGCTTCCCCTTCCCTTGCTTGGCTGTCAAAACACAATGATGCTTTTGAAGATTTATAGTAGATGGGTAATGAGATTGCTGAATGTTAACTGCAGCATTCAGAATTCATTAGGGGGTAAAAAAAGAGAAGGTTATTGGGACTTCAGCACAGTGCAGATAGGTGATATAACTTTGTTTTCAATCAGGAAGCTTAAACATAAATATGTTACATTTTTGATTAGAAAAACATCCAGTGTTTATGTCTTCCAAAAGTCAAATAAAATCTTTCACAGAAAATAGGGAAATTCAGTTGAACACAGTGAGTCAGAAGGACATTATACAGTTTTTCAGTAGCACATTCATACAGGAAACAAGCTATACTGCATGCATTTTATTAAGTACAACAGAGGCATGTGAAAAATCAAAAGCAGGTTATAGCAAACATGCTCCCATGCCTATATAATTGAGTGTGAAAGAAAATATGTTAGTAAGTCCCTCCAAAAGAGTTAACTATTAATGACAAATTTAAAAGTCTGACTTGCGGGGTTTTAACTAATGGCTGCAGTTCATGCTATAAATAAGGAAGGAGAAAGGTCAGGAGAGTATAGCACCTTTGTGAAATAAGCTAGTTAATGGCAAGAGTCCAGTGAAGCTATGAAAAATGTGTAAAGATTTCCCTAAGATTGTCTCAAATCCTGAGTTTCTTAATGAATTTATAAGGAACTCCTAACTGTCTTCAGTGGGAGTTTGTCTGGAAAGTACCTCAGTCCTGCACCGCTTCCCGCCGCTCCCATTGGCCAGAGCAGCGAACCGCAGCCAGTGGTAGCCGCGATCGTCCGAACCGCGGACGTGGCAGGTAAACAAACTGGCCCGGCCCGCCAGGGGGCTTACCCTGGTCGGCCGTATGCCAAAGGTTACCGATCCCTGGTCTGCAGCTTTTGTATGTGGGCTGATCCAATCTATAGTGCTAGAATCCGTACAGGGCATTTTTCAGTACTCTATTGGTCCTACTTGAGAGATGTAAATAAAGAGAATACTACCTTTAAATAGTAGTATTAAGGAGGAAACTTAAATACAGAGTTCAGCTGAGTATTTAGCAAGAAAAAGGGTAAAGGAAAATCTCAGCTTCAGGTTGTGACTTAAAACGGGGAAGTAGATGCATTTTTCAGAAATGAAGATGCAAGGTTTTTTTGGCAAATGTTGTTCTGCAGCTTTGTCCCTCACTGTAATTTCCACTGGTCCTACTATTAACATCAGTTGGTGCTCGACACCACAGAAAGTAAGCCACTGATTTTGGTGTTAATTTTAGGACTCAAGTTTAAAAGTTTTGCTCCATGTGTTTAAATATTAGATGCCTTAGAAATATCTGTTTTGGGGAAGGGAAGGGCAGAGAAGGGAGATTCCAGGGAGAGAGAGAAATTAAGATGTATAGGTAGAATTGTTTCATGTTTTTTCAAAGTTTTCCAAGAAGTGTCAGCACCCCTTTAGGGAAACTGTGCTACCTGTATACAGGCCCATACAGTGATATGAAATGTACTCTCTGCTAAGAGTACTGGTGTGAACCTTGTGTCCAGGCTATGTTGCCTGCCTCAATGGAGCATATATCCGAGCCAGCAGCTGAAGCAGAAAGGTAGAGCATATGTGGCCTCAAAGAAGGTGCAGTATTCTTCACAAGGGAGGTTGACCATGACTGCTGCTTCTCTTCCTCACCTTTCTTCGGGCAATTTCAGATTCTTCTGTGGCCATGTCAATTTGTAATAAATAAAACAAAACATTCTCAGACACCCCCCAGCACCATACTGTGTCTAATGTGTAATAATCTTTAGGCTGTTCAGTTTATAAATCATGACATCTGTCAGTTATTTGGCACTATAATGTATATTGATCATGCATATCAACATTCCTCATATGAGAGAAATGCCAAAGCAGCAATGGTGTGGGCTGAGGAGAAGGTGAAATTGCCTGATTTGGGTAAATGCATGTGGGAGAGTGCCTCAGATCAGGAGGAGACCAAGCTACATGTCATGTTCCCAACATTGTGGTGGTACAAAAGCTTAAAGTTTCAGATAAGCACTAAACAGAATGGGAGGTACAAGACAAACTACCAGGTCCCAAACTGCAGCAGCACATTAATATTTACTGGGTATGGTTTTATACCCTCTAGTCAGATTGACAGATGTAGCTGTATTTTAAGGCAATATCATTCAATGAGGAGGAAAAATTATGGACAGTTTTTTTTGTTGTTTTTTTTTTAACAAATCATCTCAGACGTTCATTAGAAGAAGGGAAGCTGAGTGCTGGTGGGAAAAGAATGCAATTATTCCAAGCCTTCTGACAGGCCTGTACTTCTTCCTTCCAGCTTAGCTGCTTTGACCACAGACTTGGGGCTCGTGGGACATGGACCAGATTGAAAAACTAGAAGGAGACAGATGGTTATTTGTAATCATCATGTAAATGTAAATCCTATAAAAAATGTTGTTTTTTCTCCTAAGGGCTTGAAAGCTGCTGTAGTGGAAAGTAGGATTAAGGGATAGCTATCTAGCCTAGAATAATTTTGACCCCTGCACCTCCTCCCTCATAAAACATTGTTTTTTTCTCTGTCTCTTTTAAACACATTGTTAGAGCCCTGATTCAGTTTCTATATAATTCCCTGAGTTTATGGGCATCAGTTTGACCAGGGCCTGGATTTGGTTCTAAGCTGGCAGGTGCTGGTAAGCAGTTGCCTTGGTAGCAGGACTTTTTTGTTCATTATAGCAGGTGCATTGCCTGCAAGTGTTTATCTCAATACTTCTATTGCTGGATGTAGTTGCTGCCAGTTAATATACTTGTGCATACTTCCCAAATTGCCTTTCAAAACTTCAAATGTGATATGATTCTTCACAGACGTCTATCTTGTTTGAGCAGCGTCAGAGACAACCATACATTAGAGCTGCAAAGAGACTGATCAAACTTTAATTAACCTTTTGTCCCCAACATCATCATCAAACTATATGTACAATATGTGTATCCTTTTCAACCATCAAATCCTAAGGAATCCAGTAAGGTTTCTACTTAGTGGTGCTACAGCAAAATGCCAATCATAGATTTCTGAACCTCAGATGTAAGGAATATGCCTCGCTGAGGCTGGCTGGATGGGATGGCACTGTTTGCGCTGTCATAATTGACATCTGGATTTAGAAGTGACCTGAAGATTCTTACTGCCTGAGGATATCAGGAACACTATGGAAGTTATGGTGTGGAGTCACACTGGGCCGGATGTTGGCCATACTGCTCGTCAGTATCTTTTATCACATGTAGAGTAACACTCATGACAAACATAAAGGAGATTGTACATCTCATGCTAAGTACCAAGATGAGGTCAGCTAATGCTCAGAGGGTGAGAATAGAGCAAAAAAGAAAACTAGATGAAGAAGTTGGATCTGTCTGTAGCCTTTCACCATTTACCTTTGAATTTTTAGACAGCCATTATTTGTAGACTTCCAGAAAGACTTTGAGAAATGTTGGGTTCTGGAATGAACAAAAAGGCTCCAATCAGTGTCAGGAGATGGTGTTCTGCTAAAATACACTAATGGTCTCTTGAAAATATGGAGAAATTGGGAATAATTTGCTGAAAAAATGTTCTGCAGTTCTCAGCCTTTTCTGTTTTCACAGACCATTGAGCTGTTGGATATGGGGAATGCACTAAGTTGAGGTGCAACTTTTCCATGTGTGTTTCCACATTAAAATGTGTAAACTCAACTTTCAACTGATGCTGGTTTCTTCCATTGATTCCTGTGCTGCTTGGTTTCTTGATGGTGCTGCTGGGACATTTGAATTGCAAGTTACCATTCTGAAACCTCTGCCTCTAAGACCTGGTCTCCACAAAGCTAGGTTGGCATAAGCCACCTTGTGTCAACCTAATTGTGCATGTGTCTACACTTAGATTTGTCTCCCACCAACTTAAGTGCTCCATTACAGCGACATAGTAACACCACTTCCCTGAGCGGCATTGAGACACGCTCAATATGCTGTGGTCGATACAGTGTGAGTGCAGACTGTTTATTTATGTCGACCATGACAGTCCTCCACCAGCTGTCCCACAATCCCCAACATTGACCGGTGTGATCACAGTTGTGAACTCTGCTGCCCAGGGGTCACAGAGACAAGAAGGCTCCCCCCCCCTTCCCTTTAAAGTCCTGTGAATGTTTGAAATGCCTTTTCCTGATTGTCCAGCTTGGCAAGTACATCTAGCAACTCTCCATTCTTGTGTACAACTGCCCAGCTGACCATACTGGCTACATGCTCTGGCTTGAAGTATGCAAGAAATACTGGATCTCTTAGGCCTGTGGGGAGAAGAGGCTGTGCAGGTACAGCTATGAACCAGCTGTAGAAACGTGGACATCTGTAAGCAGATTGCACTGCGGATATGGGAGAAGAGGTACAACAAGGATCAGCAGCAGTGCTGCGTGAAAGCAAAGCAGCTGCAGCAAGCATATCAGACATCCAAGGGAGGCCAACAATCGATTTGGTGCCAAATTACAGACCTACCACCTTTACAAAGAGCTATGGACCATACTTGGTGGAGACCACTACCTGGCATGCCATTGTGGTTACCTCAGAGGAGCCCAAGTCACAGGCCTCTGGCGTGAACAATGAGGAGGAGGAAGATGGGGGTCTGGGGAATCCAACTATGCCACAAACCAGGACTTGTTTGAGACTCCACACAGTCCAGTTGCTCCCAGTAGTCGAGCACGGGTGAGCACGATGCAGGGAAAGGAACCTCGGATACGTGTGTAATTGTATTTCCTGTTACAGTGACTACTGTTGGCAGCCCCAATTTAACAGAACACAGCTACTGACTTTTCATTAATTTACTCATAGCAGAAGAGATAGTGGTACAACAAAGAGAGGTAGCATCGTTATCAGCTTTTCATTCCCCTCTAGAGTGAGGTGGGGGGACCACGGGGAGAACGTTTTGTTTATGTACACAAGGCTGGCCTTGAATCCTCCTGAGAGATCTTGATGAAACTTCCATGGAGGTACTTTGCATCATCTCCTGAAGCTTTCTAGGGATGGCTGCCTTATTTCTACCTCCACAGTAGGATGCTTTCCCATGTCAGTCAGCAATAACTTCAGCAGGCACCATTGCAGTAAGCAGGCTAGCAACATATGGATCCAGATGGCTTTGGTGACCTACCCTCAGGAGTGAGATATTAGTTAAATCACCACCACCTGTGGAAAATGGTGCAGTTATTCAGCGTCATTGTTGTATACCCACAGTGTCATGCAACTGAGCAATTCCCTCCTCATTTCCCTGGTGGGACATTTTCACCAAAGCTGATGCTGTTAGTGGTGCGATGCACAAGCACTCTGAAGCAGAAGTGTCAATAATCATGTCTTGTTTAAAACTTTAGGGAAGCAAGTTCTGAATCTTAACTTACACTTTCACTTGTGACTATTCTAACAATGGTACCTTTGTGTATTTTATCTGTGGCTGACGCTGTTGCGGCCTTGAGGGTTCCCCCTCCACACCTGCAGAATGCCTGGGCCAGATAAGGGGGGGGAGAGGCAGGGAAGGACTCAGGATGATATGTTCAATGTGATCCTACAATGCAGTGCTGCATCAGGCCATGAATAAAGTGCCTGAAGGATGAATATTGAAGACAGCCTGGAAGGAAAAGCAGACAGAAGAAAGGCTCAGGAGTCCCAGCAGGAAAAGGAAAGGGAGATGCATATACCAGAACATAATGGGGCTTCTCCGGTAACAAAAACAGATGTTCCAGACTCTTGTGGACCTATAGGTTCAACATCCCAGGCTCGCTTCTCTTTGTTACCTATGGAACGCTCCTTTGCAGCTGTCAAGGCTGCTTCCCCACTTTGAACTTTAGGGTACAAATGTGGGGGCCTGCATGAAAACTTCTAAGCTTAACTACCAGCTTAGATCTGGTCCGCTGCCACCATCCCAAAGCTAATTCCCTTCCCTGGGTAGCCTTGAGAGACCTTCACCAATTCCCTGGTGAATACAGATCCAAACCCCTTGGATCTTAAAACAAGGAGAAATTAACCATCCCCCTCCTTTCTCCCACCAACTCCTGGTGGATCAAGATCCAAACCCCTTGGATCTAAAAACAAGGAAAAATCAATCAGGTTCTTAAAAAGAAGGCTTTTAATTAAAGAAAAAGGTAAAAATCCTCTCTGTAAAATCAGGATGGAAAAATAACTTTACAGGGTAATCAAACTTAAAGAGCTCAGAGGACTCCCCTCTAGCCTTAGGTTCAAAGTACAGCAAACAGAGATAAACACTCTAGTAAAAGGTACATTTACAAGTTGAGAAAACAAAGATAAAACTAACACGCCTTGCCTGGCTGTTTACTTACAAGTTTGAAATATGAGAGACTTGTTCAGAAAGATTTGGAGAACCTGGATTGATGTCTGGTCCCTCTCAGTCCCAAGAGCGAACAACTTCCCAAACAAAGAGCACAAACAAAAGCCTTCCCCCACCCAAGATTTGAAAGTATCTTGTCCCCTTATTGGTCCTTTGGGTCAGGTGTCAGCCAGGTTACCTGAGCTTCTTAACCCTTTACAGGTAAAAGGATTTTGGAGTCTCTGGCCAGGACGGATTTTATAATACTGTACACAAGAGAGATGTTACCCTTCCCTTTATAGTTATGACAGCAGCATTTCCCTACCTCCCACAACATTCCACATGGCATCAAGAGTCACAACCCTACCCCCACCACTCCACACCAGGGGCCATTAAGGACAACCACAGCTTCATGTACACTGTGAAAGCCACAGTTGCTGCATGTGTAGCTAAAATGGACATGATACCCCCCCTTATTAAGTTCTGTTCCATTAATTTATTAAGTTTTTAGCATATTTGCTTTTAAATTGCACAGATTTTTTCTTTGTACTGGTTTTGTTACTCAATAAAATTCTATTATTTGGAAACAATTCATCTTTATTAGTTCACAACATATGCTGCAGCATGCCTAGCGGTTCTGAAAGCGCCCACTTAATTGTTACTGTACAGTGTGAGATGACTCATTGGATCAGTGACAAACATGGTAATAATCTTAAATGTACAGTAAGCACCATAAAATTAATAGATACATCGACATAATTATATTCATAGATGTACAACAAGTACCCCACAGTTCCTAACAGGTCCCAAACAGCAGAGTCAGGTAGAGCACATTATTGTGGCTTGCTGTTGAAGTGCCCTTTCAAAGCTTCCCTGAGCTGTATAGCTCCACGTTCTAGTAGTCCTTGTGTCTAGCTGTTCAAACTCAGCAAACAGCCACCCCAGAAGCAACTTTTCCCCCTTTGCTTCACAGATATTATGCAGCAGACAGCTAAAACCATTGGTATTTTTTTTCACTGAGATCCAGTCTTGTGAGTAAATACCGCCAGCGTCCCTTCAGTCTTCCCAAAGTCCATTCAACTGTCATTCTGTAACCGCTGAGCTGGTAGTTGAACCTTTCCTTGGTATTGTCAAGGTGGCGGGTGTATGGCTTCATGAGCAAAGGGTAGGTTGGGTCCCACAGGGTCACTATTGGCATTTCAACATCACCAGTGGTAAACTACTGGTTGGGAAAGAAAGTCCCTGCTTGTAGCTTTCTGTGTTCTTACAGATGCATACATCATGTGCCTTCCCTGACCAATCAACACTAGTGTTGGTGAAGCTTCTTCAGTGATCCATCAAACCTTGCATAACCATAGAAAAACAGATGTACTCTGTGGCACGATGTTTCTGGTGCCAAAATAGGGATTTGTGTGTTATCTATAACCCCACCGCAGTTGAGGAACTTCATTGGTGCAAATCCATCCACTATGTCTTTCACATGGTTGAGAGTCATACTCCTGCGTAGCAGGAGGCTATCAATGGTACTGTGCACATGCATGACAATGGCCCCCACAGTGGATTTTCCAACTCCAAAATGATTGTCCACTGACTGGTAGCAATCTGGTGTTGCAAGTTTCCACAGTGCAATCACCACTCACATGTCCTGTCAGTGCAGTGCTCTTTCTGCTGTCCGTGTGCTGGTGGGCTGGGGCAAGCTCAGCACACATATCCAGGAATATGGTCTTCCCCATCTGAAAGTTCTGCAGCCACTTCTAGTCACCCCAAGCCTGCACTACAATGCAATCCCATCAGTCAGCGTTTTTCTCAGGCCAAGAAATGCTGCTCCATGAATGTCACCAACAACTTTGAATTGTTTCTTGCTATGTTCCATAGCAATCTGTCCTCCAAGAAACTGTCATGTTCGCCAGTGATGTGGTGGTTCTTGCAGCTCTGCAAATACTGAAGGATTGTGTGCCCTGTGCTTGCAATGCTTATGACACTAGTGCAGAGCTGTGCAGGCTCCATGCTTCTGACAGAGATGGAGGACAGCGAGAAGGGCCAAGTGGGTTCATGGGATTTTTTAAAAAGGCACAAAAATATGGGATATAGATAGCATTATGAAATGGAATCAGTTGCATGCTGGAAGTTGATCCACTTCTCCCAGTCACCCACCATGTATTACTAAAACTTCCCATTGGATGGCAGCAGGTTGCATGCTGGAATACCTAACCAGGGTGCACCACACTGTGCATTGACTCTTAGTAAGCACATGCAGCACTGATGCAAGGAGCCAAGTAGGACATGCCCAAGGGATACGCTAACTTTTGTGGCTTTAAGCTAACAGAACTTGTGGCAGCAAATATTTGTAGGGTACACATGGCCTAACAGACCTCCATTTCCTCTTATTTCCCAGGGATGATACTTTTGGAAATGTTTGGGAGAGCCATGCTGATCTGATTGATGTTTGTGCTTTGTATTGTCTTTATTATAATGTATGAGGGAGCTCTGAGTCACGTATTCGTCCTAAATGGCATCAAGTGATCTCTATTCATACTTATTCCTCCCTTTCTTTTACGCCATCCTCTTGTTCTTCATTCTCCTTATTCTTTTCCTTTCCCTTCCTTTTACCCTCTTTCTTTTTTTCCCCATTTCACCTAACACATTGTTTCGTGCTTCATAATTCCTGTGTTCTTGGTCATCTTTATTTCACCAACCACCATTATGCTTCCCCTTTGTCTCCATCTGTTTTCTTCTCTTCCTGTTTTCCAATTTTCTCTCCTGCATTTTCTAAAACATAAGACACTTTCAGAGGTACATGGTTAGATAGATCTATTACAGGCACAAGAGTCAAGTTTCAATGTTTTTCTCCCCGCTAAATTTCAGTTCTGTATTCCATCCAAGCCACACTTGATATAGAAACAGGGTAGAGGGGAAAGGGGGACTTCAAACCTTATTCTTGGCTGGCTGGGGCCCTACTCTGCTCCTGGCGTAAGTCAGAGCAGCTTCCATGTTGCTGTAACTTACTCTTGCTTTCCTGTGGCTCTCAGAGACTGTTCTGGCTGCTGAAAACAATCACAATGTCCCAGCCATGCTCTCAGCCTCAACCCCGTGTCAGGAACTGTGATTGGGTGGTATGGAACCATGATGCTTCGGTGTACCCTGCTAATTTTATTACCCTTTTGCATCTCTGGACTTGCATTAAAAGGCTGTAATATAATGAAGAACCAGGTCATATGTATCTGTTTCACTTTTAAAACAATTTTGAGTTTAGTACCATATGTAATGATGATGGAACACTTGATGTTGTCCATAGGCCTCTTCAAAAGGATTAATGTCTGTCACTTGGCAGGTTTTTAGTTTTAGAAACAGTTGATGCTTGGCAGCAGTTTACCAGTTGTGCAAGAGGCTATTTCTCCACTCAAAAACATTTTTTTCTTTCAGCTCTCAGATATGAGAGACACTTCCAGAAATGGGTGGTTTTGAAAGTTCCTTTCCTGGCCTCTCCCTTGAAATTGCTGCTGATGTTGCCTTTCTTGGCTTCATTTGGAAAATACTGTCTTTCTAATAAGATTGCCACAAACACATGTTGTAGTGCCAAATTGTTAGCAGCCCATAATCTTCATCATGTTATTTCTGTATCATGGGTTACCTTCTTTATATTCCATTTTATCTCAAAAACCAAAAGACCCTATTTTCTCTCAATTTAGTTATTGTGGATCAAAAATTGGCATTGGACAAGCAATTTGCATTAGTCAGAAATACCTTTTGGGTTGAGGCTTTTGGCAAGTCATTTATTGGGAAAGCAGTACTAAACAATGCCCTTCAACCTACCAGATGTGCTACTTTGGAAAAGGTTGGGTCCTTGCCAAAATGCAGTTTGTTGCCCACCACTTCGTATCATTTTTATTTTGTACCTCTAGAAATGGCCTAAATAGCCCCTCCTTTTGTGTTATATAATTTGTATATATATAATTTCCTCTCGCCATTGGATTTACTTGTGTATCTCAAAATGCTGAATGATAACTGTAAACCCACACCTATATTGAGTTCCACAATTATATGCACTCTCACCTCAGCACACTCAGAGGCTAATCCTTGTGCATGTAAATAATAATTTCTTCTTGTCTGTACAGAAGAGAACAGAAAATATGCAGTTTAAAATGTTATTTTTATTTTATTAACAATGAAAGCAATAAATGCCTATAAACTGAAAGTGACCAATTTCTATTAGACTCTTCCTGACTGCACTTTCACTAGGATAAAGTGTTTTCTAATTTCTCGGAGGGCCCTGCTTTGATTAAGGGTGGGAACTGTGTTAAAGCAGTAATGAAGCCCACACATAGCTGATATTCAAGAAGGGGAAATGCCCTAAATTCAATTTCAGTAGCTCTATCTAGAGCTATTTTTAGTCTGATGTTAATAAGAATGACAATTAACCTAGAGACGAGGACACACATGGAGGAATAACGATGAAGTAGATATCATTTCAACACACACAGGAGCCAGCTAGCTGGACCTAATCCTGCTTTACAGCAGCATGATTTACATAAGGAGCTAGCATGTGTTGTCTAATTTAGTTTTCAAACCTTTTGGCAATGTATATGCTTTTTCTTTTAGGCAGTATGGGACAAGACTGGTCAGGGCTGCAAGAATATCAAAGGAATAGAAGAAGCAGGTGCACTGTATATCAGCTCAATTTCTTGACATCTTTCAAAAACACTGATCATTTAGCACCAATTTGATCATAAAAAATAATCCTTCCTGAATAAAGGCAAAACTCCACAATTTGATACCAGCGGTGTCATATCTAGAACCTTTTCACCTAGCCAGTAGTGGGGGAAAAAAATCACTGACAAGAAAGGTGCCAATTGAAGAGAACAGGCACACCAGATTTTTAAAAGGTTACAACCAATGTCCAGCATGCTGCTATCTTTAATGAAAAGAGTTCAGTATCAGACCAGAACTACTGCCATAAGGAATATTTCTCCTCAGCGCATCAGGCTGGCCAGATGTCACTTGGCAGGTGGATCTACAATAGAAGGATAAAAGGAACAGTGTATATTGGTCCTTTTGCTTTTAAATGATGAGCAATGCATTTACTTTTAGCAAATGTAAAGTAAAAACACGCACATCTTGTCTGTATTCATTAGATAAGAGAGGCTACCTGTTGAGTCATCTTTCCTCTTCCCTCTGCCCCCAATAACATATTTTGCAAGGAGTTTTACAGTGCACATAGTATACAAAGGCGTCATTTGAATAACTTGGAGGCTACTTTTACTGGGAAAACAATTTGTTTGCCTTTATCATGTTGCAATTCCTAACAAATAGTTTTATTTTCCTTTCCTCTTTTGTTCCATTAGTGCTACGGGATGACTTTCGCCAAAACCCTACCGATGTTGTTGTGGCAGCTGGAGAACCTGCTATTCTGGAGTGCCAGCCTCCTCGAGGACATCCTGAGCCCACAATCTACTGGAAGAAAGATAAAATCCGCATTGACGACAGGGAAGAGAGAATCAGTGTAAGTCCTACCAAAATGCCATTGATCCACAATGTTTTTTAAAAGGTATATTTCTCCATGGATTTGAATGAGCATTGAATAATTTACATAGCAGTATCCACAAAGATATAAATCCCTGTCATTCAATTGGCTCCATGCAGGGAAATTCTTGTGCTTATATGGAACTTCACTGATGTTACTGGGACACTAGGCAAACATTGGGTGTCCATGCACAGTTCTTATTGTAGGACTGAGGATGTAAGTATTTGTATTGGGGCTGCACCACACCCCCACTAGGCCCACAACTGAACACCTTGGAACTCTGAAACTGGAGCAGAATTTCCCAGATTGTCTCTACAATGGGCCAAACCAAACTCTCCAGTGCTAACCTTTGAAAGTTTAAAATTTGCACCTCAGGTCCATCTTTAGTCCATCTTTAGTCATAGGGAGACCTGGTATCAAAGTCTATAGTTAAGATTGTTTAATATTTTCTACTAAAATGCACTGTTAAATTTGCTGAACTTTAATCAGGAAGCAATTTTTTTTATGCTGACTATCTGCCTATAGGCTGAATATTTTGAAAAGTTTAAACATAAATGGATCAGCTGTTTCTGAGAACAAGTTTAGGAAAACCCATCATTTTGTCCATGTTAAAAAGAATTGTTACAACTGTTTCTATTAATAACTCTTCTATGCTTTGGAGTTGGAGTTGCCCAGATGTCAGGGATTTATCTTTGCCTTCCCTCTGAAAAGCTATCCACATTTCTCCAAGTTATAAGCTTCTGAAAAATACTAGTTTGCACATGCTCAGGAGAAAATTGTTAGAGTTTGGCAGCAAAATTCTCTGAACATTCCATCTTCCATTGGGCATGTTCCGGTGTGTTAGTGTCCAGAGGATGTGGAGAAGAACAAGGAAACAGCCTGACTTGAATGCAAATGAGTGAGAAGTGGACGAAAGTGGGGGAGAGGAAGGAATTGGTTGGGGGAGTGGGGAGGAGGCATTGATAGATACCAAGGACAGGAACCATAGTTGTCAAAGACCTGAGCTGGACAGAGATGAGAATAAATCAGGGTTGTGTAGTGAAGAAGGCTATCATCTGTAAAACCCTTGCATAGGCAACCTTAATACTGGCCTTTCCTAACTTTTGAGTAGTTGGCTTTGCAACCTTAGTATTTCTTTAACGTAGTTATTTTATACATAATACATTTTGAACTTGTTCCCTGCTGGTATAATTTGATATAATGGTGGCCTTTGGAAACTCGATTGCCTTTGATGTGTAAAGATTTGCAGTTAAATGATCTCTCTCTCTCTCTCTCTCTCTATATATATATACTATTCAAGGTGTTGTGGACCAGACTATCTCCATTAAGTTCTGCTCAAACTGAGGGAGGAGGAAATAGTAACAGGGAGCTTACTGCACTTCCCTGTGTCTCAGGTTATAGTGGCTCCAGCCCTGACTTAAGTTGAATCAACCTATTGGCTGCTTTAACTTATAACAGCTACGTAGGGTCCCAAAGAGTACATACATTTTCTGGAAATTTGCAGCACTGAGCTGTGCCCTTTCTTCTAATCAACCTGATCATTCTCTTCCTCAATATGCCCCTGTGCTAGGGTTGAGGTGGGGTTGATATAGAAGACAAGGGAATTCTCAGTTGGGCAACTGCAGATCAATTCCATCCCATTTGCACCAGTCAGAAATAAGGAGAAAATCTGGTCTTGTAAGTACACAGAGTACAAGGGAATACTACAGATTCTGAGATCAATTTACTATAGATAAAACTGGCTTTCTTTTAAAGTGCCACTATGGTACTGTAGGCTTACAAATTAATGTACTAGAAATAGTGTACCAGATGCAGCATATATCACCAAAGAAAGGTAGCAAGAAATGTAATTGTTTTGAAATTTAAGGGCATCATACAAAAAATTGAGACAAGACCAGAAGTAGGGTCAAATATACTTCAGAAGAGCCTAATATCAAATTAGTATTGGTATTGTTCAATACCAAATAGATGGCCTGATAACCCTTAAAGAAAAGCTTTGACATTTGTTGTTTAAAAAAACAAAAGACCCCCCTCCCCATATTTGAGATCTTTGCAATCTAAGAGCCTCCCTTTATTTCTGATTGTTTATGTAAATTAAAATGTCTTTTCTTTGCTTCAAACAGATACGAGGTGGGAAACTAATGATCTCAAACACAAGGAAAAGTGATGCTGGCATGTACACTTGTGTCGGTACCAACATGGTGGGCGAACGAGACAGCGATCCAGCAGAGCTGACTGTCTTTGGTAAAACTACTTCCTTGACTTTTGTTTTCTTTTTACTATACATGCAAAATATTGAGTTGATCTAGCTGAACAGCCAAACCAGGTGACAAAGTCAGGGTAACAAAAGACAGAGTAACTGCTAATGTACAGGCTACATTTCACAATTTTCCATGAAGGACAAGTTTCAAGGGTTGCAGGTTATAAATTGGGAGCTGGGATGAAGCAGTCATTTTTTTGTGAGTGCATAGTTTAAATCTAAGTGGAGGTCCTTGGTGAAATGCATAAACTCAGAAACCTTAATCCAGTAGATAATGCTTTCCCCCACAACATTACCGAGTATAATTGAGCCACTTTTAATACAGTGTCTGCTTAACAGAGACTTGGACCAACATAGCTTGTTTAAATAATTTCTTATTCCCAGAGGGCTGTGAGATCAAAGCTGTTGTAGCACAGCACACAGAAGCTGGATAAACTGCACAAAGTCTTTAGATAAAAATATCTATATAGTTAAGAAGCTGATCTCATGAGTTTATCACATTTTACTTTAAAGCAAAAAGTATTGGACTGAGTATTCATCTCTGTTTTGACTCCAGTTTTCACAAACCACTCTGTCAGCTCTCCATTGACCCATACTGCATACCAAGCAAGGCTATACAAACTCTGCAGTACTTGAGTCAGCTTGCTTCTAGCATTGTACCACTTGAGTACTTTGCACAAAGCCTCTCAGTTAACAGAGTCAAATGCTTTCTTAAAGGCAAGGAATGTGCAAAACAGAGGTTCGTTGAACTTGGTGTGTCTCGCCAAGATTTGACCAAAAACAACTGTCTGATCTATGGTGGAGTACCCAGGTCTAGAGCCAGTGTGTGACTCAGAAAGGATTTCTTCTGCTCTTTTTTTTCATTCAGCTGTGAATCACTCTACAGAATACCGTGCTAGGAATAATCATAAGACTTAATTCCTTGGTAGTTATTGCAGTTATTTCAGGGCTTCACCCTTTGCCCAAATTAGGTTAAATAGTTTGTAAAGGAGCATGACTGTGCTTCTTCCACCATGCTTTAACACTTCAGGTAGTATGTGGTGTGGACCAGGGGCCTTGTTGTTTTTCAGCAACATCATTGCAGCTTTAATTTCTACTTCCATTATGTGTTCTTCATTGTTGCCTTTGTAGCTGATGGCCTCAAGGATAGGGTTACCATACGTCCGGATTTTCCCGGACATGTCCGGCTTTTGGGGGCTCAAATCCCCGTCCGGGGGGAAATCCCCAAAAGCCGGGCATGTCCGGGAAAATCGGGAGGCTCGGCCGGGGCCTCTTTGTCTGGGGCCGGGGCCGGTGCGGGGCCGGGGTCGCGGGGCCGGGGGCATAGTGCCGGGCCGGGGGCCGGGCCAGGGTCGCGGTGCCGGGCCAGGCCAGGGTCGCGGTGCCGGGGGCCGGGCTGGGCGCGGGGCCGGGGGCCGGGCCGGGAGCCGGGGGCGCGGGAGCCGGGCCGGGCCCGCGGGGCCGGGAGCCGGACCGGGGCCGGGCCGGGCCCGCGGGGTCAGGGAGCCGGGCCGGGCCCGCGGAGCCGGGCCGGGGTCGGGGAGCCGGGAGCCGGGCCGGGCCCGCGGGGTCGGGGAGCCGGGCCGGGGTCGGGGAGCCGGGAGCCGGGCCGGGCCCGCGGGGTCGGGGAGCCGGGCCGGGGTTGGGGAGCTGGGCCGGGCCCGCGGGGCCGGGAGCCGGGGGGTGCGCCGGGCCGCCGGGGGTGATCGGCCAGGGCCAGCACCCCAGGGCCCGAGCCGACCCAGGCTGGAGCCGCCGGGGGGCCAGCCTGGGCCGCGCCTCCTCCCCCCCACACACCCCCCTTACCTGCTTCAGGCTTCCCGCGAATTAAATGTTCGCGGGAAGCAGGGGAGGGGGCGGAGACTTTGGGAGGGGGCGGAGTTGGGGCGTGGGCGGGGCTGGGGCGGGGCCGGGGCCCCGGGGAGTGTCCTCCATTGGGAGGCACAAAATATGGTAACCCTACTCAAGGACATCTGGGTCAACTTGACTATTCATGTGGAGTAGCTGATGAAAATGTTCTTTCCATCTTTTGAGTTGATCTTTCATCGCGTAGCTGACTTGTTACAGGTGTTAAGTTCTGTAATAGTGTTTTCAAGCTCTTTGTCTTCTCTCTCTCTCAAGCCATTGTTGTTTTTCAAGCTCTTTGTCTTTTCTCTCAAGCCATTCTTTCTTAGCTTTTTTTGACTCTTCATTTTAGTTCCTTCTTGGTCTATTTGTTTTTCTGCTCAGCACAGTCTTCAGCTTTCAGATGTTCTTGATATGTTTTTCTTTTTTTGATGTGATTTTGATCTCTGGTGTCACCTACTTTTTCCTTTTTGTATACAGCCTCATCTTTAAAACCTCCTCACTTGTGGCATGAATTATGTTTTTTGCTCTGCCCAGACTTGTTCTATTGTTTTGTCATGTAGGTCTAAATGAAGGGCAAAGTGGCCACCGATGGTATTCTGAAAGGGTATCTTAGTGTCTGTATTTTTTCAAAACTTTGATATTATAAACTGTCTGGACTATTTTTGCAAATTTTGAAATATGAAGTCTGAACCTGATGGTAGTGATCACTGCTTGATAGTCTGAGTTTGCATTCAGACTTCTGTAGACCCTACAGTCTACTACACTTGTTTTCCAGCATTGTATTAGTAGGATGAAGTTGATCATGTTTTCTGTAATACCATCATTAGAAATCCAAGTTTCTCTAAGGAATTGCCTGTGCTGAAATGCTGAGTTTGTTATAAACAAACTGTTAAATTGCTTCAGTTCTGCACTATTATCACCTCTCATTTCTTGATCCTATTTCTTCTTTTCCCTGGTGTTCTCTCAGGCCATGTTATCACTCCCAGTCTTGACAGTAAATCCCTTCATTACAAGCAGAAGATTTCTAGATGGGGTTCATGAAAACTCTGTTTGAAGATAATTGTAAAATTGGTTTGTGACCCTGTTTGTCTTATCTAATATAGTATACGTTATCAGTCTTTGCACATACACACAGATCAAGATTTGTTTCTCCATTTCAAACAAATTGTGACCATGAAATGGTTCCTTTTAGTGAAGTTCCATGACCACCTGTGGATTTGCCACGATGCAGTATTACATGACTGTAAGCTACCACTCTGCTTACTGCATTGACGAAGCATGAAAGCACATGACTTTTTTAAATGGTACTTTTGCACCTTGCAAGTCATACCAGTATTGGATTATAGTTTCCATTAGAACCAGTACATCAACATTATTTTATATTATTTTATAGTATTAGAGATTGAGAGAGAGACACACAGAGAGACAGTACCTCTCTTCTTCATCACTTTGAGTACTAGTAATTTATGGTAATAATCCCTGTAGATACTAAACAGATTGAAGTCCAAGTCTACAAAACCCTAAGGTTCCCATAACTTGTTAAAGGAATTAAATATGAGGGATAAAATCATGTGGAAAATACATTTAAATTTGCATACTGCAAAGGCATGACAAGTATTAGGTTTGCCTTAATATGCAAACTTTTATGTAGTCAATTACAATATTCTGAAAATTTGGATATAATCATAGCAGGCAACCAGTAAAGTACATTCTATGCCTGTGTTCCTAGTACTGTATAAAGGGAATGGTAAGTGAAATTAGCAGTTTTGATCCCACATAATTGAGTTAGTCTCTATAAGGAAATCTGTACTTAGAATTTCCTTGCTGTCCAAATTTTTCCAGCTCTTCGGGATTTTTTTTTTTTTTCTGCTGCAGCAGGAGAACGACACAGGCCAATATGTTCAAAGTTGGATGCTGAAAGTTAGGCACCAAATTGAATGTTTAGATGCCTAAATATGGATTGCCTGATAGGTTTAAAAATGTTGGCCTTGACACTTAAAATAAATCTAGGACAGGAAATGAATCTGCCTTTACTGGGAAATTAAAAGGATTTATTAATGTTACTGGCAAATATACAGAAAGTACTGATTATGGTAAGGAAAAGTTCATTAATCATTAACCACTCTTCTCGCCTTTTAAAAAAGCCTCAATCCAAAACAAAAACAAAAACAAACCCTATGGCAAGTTTTAGTGTACATTGCTACCCTACTAGGAAATGGGATAGTTCCATACTACATTTCTGGAAATCAGTTGTAGCTTGTTTTTGGTTCTGAACGCTTTTCTATAATACCTTTTGTGTGTCACTCCTGACAGTTTTTGGGTTTTCTGTGCAGTGAATTTAGCTTGAGGTAATGCCTCTGGAAAAACTGAGTCCGCATGGTGGTGACCGGTGGCTTGATGGGAACAGCAAGGATGTCTGGGATTTTAAAAACAAAAGCCTGTAAACCCAACACCTTAAATAAAGCAATACATGAAAACACAATAAAAGGGATAGTAAAGGAATGAGAGGAGATGAGAAAAGAAGGGAAGAAAGGGATGTGGATAGGTTGCAGTATTCAGAACCCTCCCACTGAGATGCACAAGTTTTACTAAATAATATTCAGAAATATCCCCATTAGAACTGTTCTCAAAACAAGCAAGTTACACTTTGCCCTCTATTTATAAAACTGATATTTTTGTGTGCATTTATGAAATCGATCCACAATAGCATTTTCAATTTTTGTTGTAAAAAAGGGGGTTTTGTCCCCTGTAGTCAAATCCTGAATCCTCTGCAAGCAGAAATTGTCCAACTTTTCACAGTAACATTTGATAAATGTAACTGGTTCTGTAAGCAGCACATCCCAAAATTAGTCCTGTTCTTTGAATTGCAACACCAGAGCAGCATTAGGCTTTGCCAGTCTCCCTTTTCAGGGGTCACTGCATGCTTAGGTCTTCTGAGGCTCCCAGGTGTCATCTCATAGCAGAGCAGCAAGAGAGCAAGAACACTGTCACAGAATCTAGGATCAGTGGATGACCGATTAAACAAATTTCAATCACAAAAGGCAACGTGCTATTTTATTGTATTATGTATTCATTTCCCCCTACCTAAATTCTAAAGACCAAATTCAGAAGTGCAAGAGGTATAAATTAGTCTAATTTAAATTGTGCCCAGATCTGAACAGGCCAGCACAAAAGTGGCTTAAAAGGCGCCTTTGCCCCCTCACTCCATTCCTGTGCTGAGCTGAGCAAGATGGAGAATGTAGCCAGTTGTGCTCTGTTAGCAGTTAGGCTCCCATAGAGCCACTTATACCCACTCATCAGTGTGCAAGGGTGTCTGAAGAACCAGAAGGTGTAAGTTAAGTACCATACAAACTACTGTTCTCACTGTCTTCTGTCAATTGCTTCTCTTCCTACACTCCTCTCATCAAAGATCTCAGCATGAGTTGCTCCTTGTCGCTGTTTTGGACTCTAAAGTTCCGATTCATTGATGATGCATAAGGATGCATATGCTATATGTTGTGTGAATAATTTGTCATTAAATCTAAGGTCCTCATCCAAAGCTCACTCATTGGCAGTCTTTCCATTGACTTCAGGAGGCTTTTTGATCAGGCCCTGGGAAAGTCAAAGTAATTAAAGGCTTTGAGAGGGAATTTAAGTTGGTGAAACACAACTAGAGAGGGTGCCAGAAGGAGGTGTAACTGACATTGGTTAGACTCCTCTAAGACGGACCCATCTCTGAATTCAGCCTTTTATTTTAAGCTATATGAACTCTGTTATTCAGTCAGCATTAGACAAGGAAGTGTCTTTGTTAGAAAGACACTGCCTGGTCAACACCCTTAGGGACAGAATTTGAGTTGTCCATTAAGGGTTACACTGTATTTGGAAAAGAAATACCTCTGGAAGAGGGCACTTTACTAAAGATGTTAGATCCCAGTTTTTGCCTTCTTATAGCCCTGGAGCCAGCACTACATTCTGTGGCTACAAGATGGACTTTGCTAAAGTATCCTGACTATTCTCTATATATCAAGGGCTCTTTAATTCCAGTAAATGAAGATTCCTAAATAAACTATGGCAACAAACCTGACTAAGTCATTATTGTATCCACAATTCAATTCAGATCCCTTAAGAGAAAGAGAAGTTGGTGTGACTTTTATTCATCATGGCAAGGGTCATGATTATTTTCCTCAACTTCAGTCATTTTAGTTGTAGTTAGTTATTAAAATGTTCCATATAAAGAATGCAAATATACCATGCTCATGATACTGAGGTGAGGAGGGATAGCTCAGTGGTTTGCGCATTGGCCTGCTAAACCCAGGCTTGTGAGTTCAATCCTTGAGGGGGCCATCTGGGGCAAAATTGGTCCTGCTAGTGAAGGCAGGGGGCTGGACTCAATGACCTGTTGGGGTCCCTTTCAGCTCTTTGAGATAGGTGTATCTCCATATATTTTATTTTTTACTTTTTGTAAAGAGATAAGCTGATGTCACATTATTTGCTACCCCACAGATACTGCCAGAATATCCAGATGTAATAGTATAATCAGCCAGGTATAAGAGATGCTGATTAGATTTTAGATGTTTGAACCTAATATTTAGAAAAAGATATCACTGAAATCAATGGAGAGAAGTGTGCTGGTTGGTGGTGGGAGGAGAGACTTCTAACCTTCAATAATAATGGTTCCAGTCCATTTGCATGTAGCTCTCACAATTCTTACCACTTTATTGTGAAAACTCACAGAACCTTAATAGTGTATAAGGCATAGATGTTTACAGTATCTGCATAAGTGTTTTACTTCCAAAATGACAAGAAAAAATAGCCTAAGAAAAGACATACCTTGGGAAGAATGTCCTGAATACAGAAGCACCAGCTTTTTTCATCATATTTTCACTTGCTCACTCAGCATACACTAAGAACCTTTTAAAACGTAGCATGACCCACACTCATCCTTTCATCTCCTGTGGACTCCTTTTTTGCAATGAGAGCTTTGAGGCTATTAGGGTGGAAAGTAATCCAAATCATGCTACAATTAACAAAATATTCACTCCACTGGCTGAGATCTGGAAAAAAATGTCTTTAATGTTCTTCCTTTGCGTCAAAATCTCTAGGTGAAAAAGCAGATTTTTTCCCACCTACTTGTAATATTTTTTTTAAAAAGCGTTTTTATACAGGTTTGTCATGTTTCTTACTAGAAGCCTAAAACACTTTAAAAATGGTTATTTCTTTCCAATAAAGAAAGAGAAAAGAGTTTTAAATTTGATTGAGTCTACATAGTAGAGGACACATTACATCCTTCACTCCAGTGATTATCTTGGAATATCAGAAAAAGATATTAAGGCATTTAGGATTCCTTTTATTAGATTTTGACTTCCCATACATGGTCATCTAACTTTTTTGAGGGGCATATAGAGGGCAGTAACACATATTTGAAGGCCATCAGGGCATCTCTAATGGACTGCAGTATACACGCAATTAGTTGAATAAAGGAAAAGTAAGTACTGGCTGTCACATTCCAGGGTGCAATCAAGACCAGTGAGAGGGTGTGTCACCTCTGCCCTACAACCTTGAGTGCCTCAACAATGCTTTGCTGTTGTAGCTTTCAGCTTGGGTTCCTCACAATCAGCCTGCCAGCCAGCAGGTCACACCATGAATGTCTGTGTGTGGCCACAGCTCTTGTCCAGTAACTCCGACCCCAGCAGCACACCAGCCACACTCTGGCTTCAATAGACTTGGTTACTACTTGCAGGATGACCTCAACACACTCCTAGTCCCAAATTTTCACCCCAAAACACGTGTTCTGCACTGTCCATCCCTCTCCTGGAGAGTTCAGGTATTTTAGGTCCATTGCTTCTGTAAGGCAAAAATATCCAACAGGTTCTCTGTGTGTATATATATCTTCCTACTGTATTTTCCACTGCATGCATTCGATGAAGTGGGTTTTAGCCCACGAAAGCTTATGCTCAAATAAATTTGTTAGTTTCTAAGGTGCCACAAGTACTCCTCGTTCTTTTGAAAGATAAAATACTTTCGATTAGCTAAAACGTAACAGACTGGACTTGGTTCAAGATAAAATTCTTACCGCACACTCCCAGGAACAGGACTGACCAAATTTCAGGTCAGGATCTCTCCCAAAGTAAAATGGTGGTGTCGTTTCTTGTCTTAGGTGACAAAGAGGGAGAGATACATGGGCTGTTTTTGCTGCTCACCTTTAAAGTCCAGTCAACTTTTGAAATGCATTTTCCTGAGTGTTAGCCCTAGATAATATTGATTCCCACTGTGAGGTTGGAGTCTAATGGTGAAAGAGGTTCCAGGTTGCTGTTTGCTAAAATGTAGACTGATCTGTTACTGCCTCTCTTCTTTGCCAAAGAATGGCCACTTGATAGGTTATTGCCCATCAACTTGGATGACACCTGACTAGAGGTGCCAGTTTGTCTTTTGGCTTGAAAAACAGGTTTATCCAGTCCCCAGACTTGTCGGATAACCCCATTTTAGTCATAATTTCAGCTTATGTTCATAACTTTACAAATAATGTTGCTACATACATCTGACCATGCTATTATTGGCTCAGTAAGTTATTAGTTTTCAAATGATAGCTCACAAGACATATTTGTACAAAGATTATTACAGTAGTGTTTAGGACAGGGGTCGGCAATGTTTGGCATGTGGCTCGCCAGGGTAAGCACCCTGGCGGGCTGAGCCAGTTTATATACCTGCTGACGTGGCAGGGTTGGCCAATCGTGGCCCCCACTGACCGCGGTTCGCCGTCCCGGGCCAATGGGGGAGGCGGGAAGCCGCGGCCAGCACACCCCTCGCCTGCGCCACTTCTCGCCACTCCCATTGGCCCGGGACGGCGAACCGCGGCGAGTGGTCAGAGAGTGGCAGCTCTTGGCCAGACACCCAGCTCTGAAGGCAGCGCCCCGCCAGCAGCAGTGCAGAAGTAAGGATGGCAATACCATACCATGCCACCCTTATTTCTGCACTGCTGCCTTCAGAGCTGGGAAGCCAGAGAGTGGTGGCTGCTGACTGAGGGCCCAGCTCTACAGGCAGCAGCGCAGAAGTAAGAGTGGTAACACCATATCATGCCATCCTTCTGCACTGATACTGGCAGCAGCTCTGCCTTCAGAGCTGGTCTCCTGGCCAGCAGCCACTCTCACCAGCTGCCCAGCTCCAAAGACAGCACTGCCGCCAGCAGCAGTGCAGATATAAGTACCACAACCCCACACCTCACAATAACTTTGCAACCCCCCTCCACCCTCCACACACACAACTTCCTTATGGGTCAGGACACCTACTATTTCAACGGCATGAAATTTAAGATTTAAATAGCTGAAATAATTAAATTTACAATTTTTAAAATCCTATGACCTTGAAATTGACCAAAATGGAACGTGAATTTGGTAGGGCCCTAATCATTGATCATTGTCCTCCAAAGAAAGACTAGGATTCTCCTTCTGATCTGGGTAGGAAGGATTCTGTAGGATTTTGCCTTAATGTCCAGTGTACTACTTAACCCAAATTTTCTCAAAGTGACTGTCGCAAGTGCTGCAGCATACTGTAGGTGTCTATCTAGTTTTCTGATTACATTAACAAGCCACTTTTATAACTGCAAGCAAAGTTTATTCTGAAGTTATAAAGGTCACACTAGTAATAGTACAACCAGCTGACATGACATATAATCATGACTTATTTTATAGTCCTCTTCAAAGAGTATTCATCAGTGAAGCATAGCTTGGGCAATGGGCACTTTATTTACTCAGTTCAAGCTTTTAAAATGGCTACATTAAAACTTTTATACTTGGCTATGATTTTCATTTATCACTCTTCCCTGCTATTTTCTCAGATATATTGTGTTCTGAATATTGTTGACAGAATTACAATGTTTAATTATACCACTAGACTTTATTTATGGCCAAAGCTTTAAAAAAGTCATATTTTCCAAAGTTCTGATCTGAAACTGGATTTGACTTGCCTGTGTGAGAAACAAATTTTATTTATCATGCGCTGGCAAGCACCGTTCTGTCTCCTGAGAGATTAATATCGTAAGCAAGTTATGCAGGTGATTCAAATCCAGTTAATCTCACATAAAGAATGTTATTTGCATTGCCAATGGCATTCACTCTGATCACTCTATATCTATATAATTAGCTATTGGACATATTCAGGGGCCTGTATGAGTGATACAAAATGTAGAAAACAACATAAGAGAGAAATTGTTTTTTCCTCATTCGCACTATGCAAAATGCAGAGATGATGGCAAACTGGAAATAACAACTATTGTAATTTGTTTGTCCTTGATAACTGTGGTCTCCACTTACACAGTTATTTTCTTTCCAGCAAATTCTTAACAGTTGTGGAAAATATCCAATTCTTAGATGCTACCATAGGCACCGACTTTCTAATGTGCCGCCCCAGTCCCTGCCCCCACTCCACTCCTTCCCAAGGCCTCACCCCCACCCTGCCTCTTCCAGCTCCCAGCCCGCCTCCACCCCGCTTCTTCCTTGCCTCTCCCTGCACCGCCCCCTCCACCAAGCATGCCACACCCTCTCTTCTCCCCCTGGCACCTCCTGCCTGCAGCAGAACAGCTGATCCATGGCGGATGGGAGGCGCTGGGGGGGGATGGGAGGGGAAGGAGGTTGCACTGATCGGGGGAGCAGCCAGTGGGTGTTCAGCATTCACCTTTTTTATTTTGGGGGGTGCTCCAGGGCTGGATGCTGCCTTTCTAACATGCTTTCAAACTATACTTGGTCCTGCCTCAGTGCAGAGGGCTCGACACGGTGATCTCTTGAGGTCCCTTTCAACCACATATTTCTATGATTCTATGCTCTTAAACTGCCTGATGCAGAAGCAAGTATTCTTCCTTATGACCTTTGAGCCGGTTATTAACATATCAACAAGGTTCTCCTGAAAATGTGTTGGGATCTCTTTTGTGGCTCATTCTGTGTAGGCATATACAGCAACAGATAAGAATTTAATAAATATTACATTTTCCATGAAATATTGGACATCTGGAGCTTTGTATTGCATTTTGTGCTCGCAAATCTGCACATATTAGCTATATGCATGTGTGTGTGTACGCATGCATATGCATTATGTTACAATCAAATACACACTCAAAAATATAAACAAGCAACATCACACATGTTTGCACACATACACATGTACATGTAGTCACATGAATAACACAGGTGTGCCAGAATAGAGTTTTTAAATATCTTTATCTTTCACAGATGGACACTACTTGTGTGATCCTCATTTTTCGGGTGCCTGATCTGAGAGCTTAGATCTGATTTGCAGAAGTGCGGAGCACTCACAGCTTCAAATGAAGTCAGTGTGAGCTGCACTTTGACCATTTGAAGTGCTATGTAGTGCTAACTACACTGAAAATTGAGGTCCTAGGGATTTCAAATTGGGCTCCCAAAAGTAGTGGATACTTTCAAATATAATATTTCTGTGCTTTACTTTCCTATCTGTAAAATGGGTATAATATACCCTCATCTCATGAGGTGATGGAAAAATTAATTAATTATTTTTGTGAAGCACTCAGATACTATAGTGATTAATGCCATAGAAAAGCCCATGAATTTAATAGCTAATGAATTAAGAAAATAATTCTTTTCCTCAGAGTAGGGTTTGAATTATGTGCAGTAAATAAGGCCTGAGGCCACCCATTAAACAATGAGAATACAACAAAACATCGAGTGGCTGCTCATTTAGTTAATATTATCCATTCTATGCACTGTGGAAAAAATAGCATGCAACTACATAATTAAAAACTGTCCCCTAATGCATATGCAGAAAGGAGCTGAATTAAGGTTGCATGGGAAAACCCAATTCTGGCATTTTACTGACTTTTGAGTGTTTGATCTGGCAACTTTAATTATGTTTTTAATGCCATTTTTTATGTAATTACACTGGTCTACAATTTTTGAGAAGTCATCTGCTTCAGAGATAAAATGTGCTATTTATTATGTATTTTGATGTGCTGAATTCAAATATGACAATTAAAACAACTGATTGGCTACTGTTTCTAAGATATTTAAGTTTTTACATTTTATGTCTATGTATATTGTGTAGATAGTAGAGTTTTAATCATAAATTGTAAACCTAGGTCTTTTCATGTGTTTATGGTTGCTTTACATGATAATATTTCACCTTTCCTGTTTATGTAACACTTTAAAAATCAGCAAAAGGGTTATATAAATAAAATTTATTATGAAACAAAAGGCAAAAAACTATTATGTACATAGTTTAGTCCTATTCAGTGTCTACTCGGCGCTTCTTGGCTTGCCTCTTGTATTCATTAAATGGAGCATCTCTTGTCACTCTCACTCACTCATGCCTGTCACCCCAATCGGGGTATGGGCCGCCAACCACAGATCTCCAGAGTCCTCTATCCTGGGCCATTTGCTCTAACTGGTTCCAGGTATAGCCCATTTTTATGCTATCAGCCTGAAGGTTGCGTCCCCAGGTGTTTCTTGGACGGCCTCTTTTCCGCTTGCCTTGGCGATTCCACCGCAATGCCTGTCTAGTGATGTTGGTTGGTTGCTTCCGTAGTGTGTGTCCTATCCAGCCCCACCTTCTCCTTCTAATTTCTTCCTCTGCTGGAAGTTGACCGGTCCTCTCCAAGAGGTAGATGTTGCTGATGGTGTCTGGCCAACGGATCTGGAGAATCCTTCTAAGACAACTATTTATGAAAGTCTGGATCTTCCTGGTGGTTGTTTTAGTTGTCCTCCAGGTTTCAGCTCCATACAATAAGACTGATTTCACGTTGGCGTTGAACAGTCGAATCTTTGTTGCCAAAGACAGCTCTCTGGAGCTCCAGATGTTCTTGAGCTATAAGAAAGCTGCTCTTGCCTTACCGATCCTTGCTTTGATGTCTGCGTCAGTGCCACCCGGTTGGTCGATGATGCTGCCTAAGTAGGTAAAGGACTGCACTTCTTCCAGAGGGCTTCCGTTCAGTGTGACTGGGTCATTACTGATGGAGTTAATCTTGAGGATCTTGGTCTTGTCTTTGTGGATGTTGAGGCCAACCTGTGATGACGTGGCTGCCACTACGTTGGTCTTCTCTTGCATCTGCTGTTTGCTATGCGAAAGTGCAAAATCCAGGTCATCAAGCTGGGTCCACAACGTCCACTGGATTCCGTTGCTGCGCTCATAAGTGGATATCTTCATAATCCAATCAATGACAAGGAGAAAAAGAAATGGTGACAACAAGCATCCTTGTCTGACTCCGGTTCGTACCTGGAAGCTGTTTGTAAGCTGCCCTCCATGGATCACTCTACAGTGTATGTCGTCATATAAGTTCTTAATCAGGTTACCCACCTTTACTGGGATGCCATAGTGCTGAAGGAGCTTCCAGAGAGTCTCTCGATCCACGCTATCGAATGCTTTCTCATAGTCAACAAAGTTGATGTACAACGAGGAGTTCCACTCCATAGACTGCTTGACTATGATGCGGAGCGTTGCTATCTGGTCCGTGCATGATCTATTTTGCCGGAAACCTGCCTGCTCATCTCGTAGCTGTGGATTGATCCTTCATTCTCTCTAAGAGGACTCCATTGAAGACCTTCCCTGGCACCGACAGAAGTGTGATTCTTCTGTAGTTGGCACAATTGCTGAGATCTTCTTTCTTGGGGATTTTAATAAGGTATCCCTCTTTCCAGTCTGCCGGAATCACTTCTTCTTCCCATATCTTCTCAAAGAGGGGGTACAGCATTTCCACTGAAGCATCCAGATCTACTTTCAGGGCCTCTGCTGGGATATCGTCAGGTCCAGCCGCCTTCCTGTTCTTCATCATAGTGATGGCTTGTCTGATCTCATCTCTGGTTGGTCTGTCACAATTGATTGGAAGGTCTTCGTTGGCTGGGTCAATGTCTGGTGGATTTAGTGGTGCTGGTCTATTCAGGAGTTCCTCAAAATGCTCCGCCCATCTATTCATCTGTTGTTCTATTTCTGTTATAGACTTTCCCTGCTTGTCTTTGACGGGACGTTCTGGATTGCTGAACTTTCCAGACAGTCGCTTGGTGATGTCATACAGCTGTTTCATATTACCGTTGTATGCTGCCTGCTCTGTTTCTACTGCCAGTCCATCCACATAATCTCTCTTATCCTTCCTAATATTCCTCTTCACTGCTCTATGGGCTTCAGCATACTCTTTTTGCACTTTAGCCTTTGCTGCTCTAGTCCTGCTGTTATTAACTACTGCCTTCTTTTTCTTTCTATCTTCTATCTTAGTCAAGGTCTCTGCTGTGATCCAATCTTTCTGCTGGTATTTCTTGATTCCAAGCACTTCCTGGCATGCTGATCTAAGTGTCTCTCTCATTTTCTGTTGGATACACTGTCTTCCTCTTCCTCAGACCGATCCTATAGTACCGAAAACTTATTCTCCTTGATCTTATGATCCTTCAAAAGGCTGACATTGTACTTCACTCTTCTATCTGACACGTCTATCCAGTTCTTCGTCAACTTCAGCTTCAATCTGGCCACCACTAAGTGATGGTCGGACGCTACGTCTGCTCCTCTTCTAACTCTAATGTCCTGCAAAGATCTTCAAAACTTCTTACTAATACAGACATGATCGATCTGGTTTTCTGTCGTGCCTGCTGGTGATACCCAGGTACTCTTGTGGATCCGCTTGTGAGGAAAGATGCTACCTCCTATGACCAGGTTATTAAGTGCACACAGATCCACAAATCTCTCTCCATTCTCACTCATCTCTCCCAGAGCGTGGGTCCCCATGACTTGTTCATATCCTGTGTTGTCAGGTCCAATTTTGGCATTAAAGTCTCCCATAAGGATGGTGATGTCTTTGTCTGGGAGAATCTCTAATATTTTCTGAAGTCTGTTGTAAAAATAGTCTTTGTCCTCCTCTTCACTGTCATTGGTTGGAGCATAGCACTGTACAACATTCATCTTAATCCTCTTCCTTTTAGTTCTGAAGGATACTGTGATGATCCTGGAACCATGTGCCTCCCAACCAATCAGTGCTCTCTGTGCCTGCTTGGACAACATGAAGCTTACTCCCTGTGTGTGGGGTGCGTCACTCTCTTCATGTCCGGAATACAGCAACAACTCTCCTGTCAAGAGTCGTCTCTGTCCAGCTTACGTCCATCTTGTCTCGCTAATGCCTAGTAGGGTCAGGTTGTTGCTCCTCATCTCTGCTGTGACCTGCGCCGTCTTTCTTAACTCGTACATGGTCCTCATGCTCCATGTACCGATGGTAATCCTCCTGCTTGCAAGAAGGGTAATCGGCTTTGTGGCTTCCTCACAACTTTCACCACCCAGCGTCATGCGTTTTTGAGTTGAAGACCCTTCTTTTTCCAGGCTAAAAGTCTCTGTTATCTCTATTTTTGGCGTTTCTGTAGCAAGTTGATTTTTACGGGGTGGAGTTGCTAGCCCCACGCCCAACCCTCCTCCTTTATCCTGACTTGGGACAGCCAGATGGCCCCAAAGGACCTCTCTGGTGGAGTTTATTAATAAAATTTATTATGAAACAAAAGGCAAAAAACTATTATGTACATAGTTTAGTCCTATTCAGTGTCTACTCAGCGCTTCTTGGCTTGTCTCTTGTATTCATTAAATGGAGCATCTCTTGTCATTGTCCAGCAATAGTCTACAAGCATTGATGGGCTCCATTTGCCCTGATAGCATTTCTCCATTGTTGCAATGTCCTGGTGAAATCGCTCGCCGTGCTCGTCGCTCACTGCTCCGCAGTTCGGTGGAAAAAAATCTAGATGAGAGTGCAAAAAATGTATCTTTAGTGACATGTTGCAACCAAGGCTTTTGTATACCTTGAGGAGGTTTTCCACAAACAACCTGTAGTTGTCTGCCTTGTTGTTTCCAAGAAAATTTATTGCCACTAACTGGAAGGCTTTCCATGCCGTCTTTTCCTTGCCACGCAGTGCATGGTCAAATGCATCATTTCGAAGAAGTTCACGAATCTGAGGACCAACAAAGACACCTTCCTTTATCTTAGCTTCAATTAACCTTGGAAATTTTCCACAGAGGTACTTGAAAGCTGCTTGTGTTTTGTCAATGGCCTTGACAAAGTTCTTCATCAGACCCAGCTTGATATGTAAGGGTGGGTAACAAAATCTTCCTTGATTCAACAAGTGGTGGATGCTGAACACTTTTCCTCCGAGGCTCCAATGACTGTCGGAGTGGCCAATCTTTCTTGATGTAGTGGGAATCTCTTGCACAACTATCCCATTCGCAGAGAAAACAGCAGTACTTTGTACTTTGTGTATCCCGTCTGCAGACCAAGCAAGAGAGTAACAACCTTCAAATTGCCACAAAGCTGCCACTGATGTTGGTCATAGTTCATGCACCTCAAAAGTTGTTTCATGTTGTCATAGGTTTCCTTCATATGGACTGCATGACCAACTGGAATTGATGGCAAAACATTGCCATTATGCAAAAAAAACAGCTTTAAGACTCATCTTCGATGAATCAATGAACAGTCTCCACTCATCTGGATCATGAACGATGTTGAGGGCTGCCATCACACCATCGATGTTGTTGCAGGCTACAAGATCACCTTCCATGAAGAAGAATGGGACAAGATCCTTTTGACGGTCACGGAACATGGAAACCATAACATCACCTGCCAGGAGATTCCACTGCTGTAGTCTGGAGCCCAACAGCTCTGCCTTACTCTTGGGTAGTTCCAAATCCCTGACAAGGTCATCCAGTTCACCTTGTGTTTTGAGGTGTGGTTCAGAGGAGGAGGATGGGAGAAAATGTGGGTCCTGTGACATTGATGGTTCAGGACCAGAAGTTTCATCCTCTTCCTCTTCTGACTCAAGTGAGAATGATTCTGGTGCTTCAGGAACCGGCAGTCCTTCTCCGTGGGGTACTGGGCGTATAGCTGATGGAATGTTTGGATAATGCACAGTCCACTTTTTCTTCTTTGACACACCTTTCCCAACTGGAGGCACCATGCAGAAGTAACAATTGCTGGTATGATCTGTTGGCTCTCTCCAAATCATTGGCACTGCAAAAGGCATAGATTTCCTTTTCCTGTTCAACCACTGGTGAAGATTTGTTGCACAAGTGTTGCAGCATATGTGTGGGGCCCACCTCTTGTCCTGATCTCCAATTTTGCAGCCAAAATAAAGGTGATAGACCTTCTTAACCATAGTGGTTATACTGCGCTTTTGTGATGCAAAAGTCACTTCACCACAAACATAGCAGAAGTTATCTGCACTGTTCACACAAGTACAAGGCATCTCTGCTCACTTTGGCTGAACAGAAATGTGTCCCTTTGCAAAATCAAACACTGACAAATAAGAGAGCACGGCACTGTATGATTTCTAGAGCGGATATAGGGCAATTTGTTCAGCAGAGTGATGTAAGCTTCGTTATGATTGCATCATCCATGACTTCTAGGAATAACATGATGCAATTCATAGCATGTATGACGCAATACCAGCTTCAGATTGCATCATTCATTGTTTTGCCTAAAAAGCAAGTACTGTCCAAACCCAGTCATAGATTTATTCATAGATCCAGTCAAAGATGTATTTTAGTCATTTCTGGTTTAAATTGAGATCCCTTCCCTTTATAACTCACTTATCCTCCGCCATTCCCAAGTCAAAGGTCGTATATACTGACCCAATAGCATATCTTGAAAACTAGAGCCAATCAACAATTTTAAGCATCATTTTCGTTCTCAGTGACCCAGAATTAGTAAAGTTTGACTAAATTTATTTCAGCATCATTTTGGCTGTAGAGCAGTGTTATACATATATTTCAAAGTCCTGTGTGTGTATGTATAATGTAGTCAACCTGTTAAATTCAATACTACAGGAAGTCATGAAGCCAAACTCTGTGAGCCAGATTCTGATCTTATTTATGGTGTAAATCTGGATTAATTTAATGTAACCTCTCAGCTCACTGAGACTGAAATGTGGGGTGCAATGCGTGACAAGCACCTTTATTTTGAAATCACTCTCTGTAGTGTAAATGACTCTTACTATGCCCTCTTTAATTGTGATCTATATAGTTTATAACAGTAAAAGTGTATGTTTGGTGGGGGGATGTTGGAACTAAATTTGGGTGAAGCATAGGCAACTTTGAGGCTAAAATCAGTGACATGTCTTGAAATGAAATTACCTTGGATTTGTTCCATTATAACCAAGGTCAGAATTTGTCTGTGAGACTAGATTTGAAACAGGCATGGATAAGATTCTAACAAATAATAATTTTTGTAGCTGTGCATGCTAGAATAACAAGGCTAAACAAAACTCATTATTCAGGGCATCATTTTGTTTCTAGGGCTGTCAAGCGATTAAAAAAATTAATCGTGATTAATTGCACGATTAATCACGCTGCTAAACAATAATAGAATACCATTTATTTAAATATTTTTGAATGTTTTCTACATTTTCAAATATATTCATTTCAATTACAGAATACAAAGTGTACAGTGTTCAGTTCATACTTATTTGTGTTACAAATATTTGCACTGTAAAAACAAAATAGTATTTTTCAATTCCCCCATTGCAAGTACTGTAGTGCTATCTCTTTATCATAAACATTGAATTTACAAGCGTACAATTATGTTAAAAAATAACCTGCACTCAAAAATAAAATAATGTAAAACTTTAGCACCTACAAGTCCACGCAGTCTTATTTCTTGTTCAGCCAGTCACTCAGACAAACAAGTTTGTTTACATTTGCAGCCCACATCTTGTTTACAATGTTACCTGAAAGTGAGAACAGGTGTTCCCATGGCACTGATGTAGCCATCGTCACAAGATATTTACATGCCAAATGCCCTAAAGATTCATATGTCCCTTCATGCTTCAACCACCATTCCCGAGGACATGCATCCATGCTGATGATAGGTTCTGCTCAATAACTATCCAAAGCAGACTGACGCATGTTCATTTTCACCATCTGAGTCAGATGCCGCCAGCAGAAAGTTGATTTTCTTTATTGGTGGTTCAGGTTCTGTAGTTTCCCCATCAGAGTGTTGCTCTTTTACGACTTCTGAAAGCATGCTCAACATCTCATCCCTCTCAGATTTTTGGAAGGCACTTCAGATTCTTGTGTCAAGTGCCTTAGCTATCTTTAGAAATCTCACATTGGTACCTTCTTTTTGTTTTGTCAAATCTGCAGTGCAAGTGTTCTTAAAACAAACAACATGTGCTGGGTCATCATCCGAGACTTCTATAACATGAAATAGATGGCAGAATGCAGGTAAAACAGAGCAGGAGACATTATTCTCCCCCAAAGAGTTCAGTCACAAATTTAATTAATGCATTATTTTTTTAATGAGCATCATCAGCATGGAAGCATGTACCCTGGAATGGTGGGCGAAGCATGAAGGGGCATACGAATGTTTAACATATCTGGCACGTAAATACCTTGCAATGCCAGCTAAAAAAGTGCCATGTGAATGCTTGTTCTCACTTTCAGGTGACATTGTAAATAATAAGTAGGTGGCATTATATCCCATAAATGTAAATGAGCTGTTTGTCTTCGCAGTTGGCTGAACAAGAAGTAGAACTTAGTGGACTTGCAGGCTCTAAAGTTTTACATTGTTTTGTTATTGAGTGTAGTTATGTAACAACAACAAAATCTACATTTGTAAGTTGCATTTTCATGATAAAGAGATTGCACTACACTACTTGTATGAAGTGAATTGAAAAATACTATTTTTTTTGTTTTTCATTTTTAGAGTGCAAAAATTAGTAATCAAAAATAATAATATAAAGTGAGCACTGTACTCTTTGTATTCACTGTTGTAATTGAAACCAATATATTTGAAAATGTAAAAAAACATCACAAATATTTAATAAATTTCACCTGGTATTCTATTGCTTAACAGTGTGATTAAAATTGCAATTAATTGTGTTAATATTTTTTGAGTTAATCACATGAGTTAACGGCGATTAATCAACAGCCCTATTAATTTCTTGTGGTGGCTTTAGTGATGGAGATCAGGTCTAGATGTATTGCAGGGTGTTTTCACTTTCCTCTACAGCATCGAGTATTGATTATCATGAAAGGCAGACTGCCACAGTAAATAGCCTATTAGACTGATATTGCTTGGCAAATCCTTTATTCTTATGGCTAGACTGTAGGTTTGAAAACACTCCCTGCATAGGGGGCGGAGCAGAGCAAGGAGGAGCACTCAGACAGACACAAGGGGGAAAGCAACAAAAATGATAAAAGATTTAGAAAAACTGACTTATGAGGAAATACTGGGCATGTTTAGTCTTGATATAGGAAGACTGAGGTGGGGACCTGTTAAGTCTTCAAATATGTTTAACGGCTGTAATAAAGAGGATGGCGATCGATTGTTCTTCATGTCCACTGAAGATAGGACAAAAAGTAATGGTCTTAATCTTCAGCAGGGTATATGTAGGTTAGATATTAGGAAAAACTTTCTAACTATAAGGATAGTTAATCACTGGAATTAGGTCATCAGAAGAGGTTGTGGAATGCCTATCATTGGAGGTTTTTAAGAACAGGTTAGACAAACACTTGTCAGAGATGGTGTAAAGGAGTCCCGTTAGGTTTTTATCCCAGACGGTGGGAGACCCTGACCATCCCCACTTATCTACACTGGGTGGCTTATGTTCAGCTTCTGTTTCTTAGTCCTTGCAAGGAGGCCCCTGCCAATTGTGGGCCTTCTTATGGCTCTTCTGATAAGGGATCAAAAGGGAAATAAATGTACCAATGCACCTGAGAATAACTGCTTCCACAGCCAACTCAAAGTGGAAAAGGCCCGCAGTACCTTCTGTCTAAGTAGCAGTTTTCTATGAGTCCTTCTACCTGGATAGCTGAATCAGGCTCACTCTGTCAGGCTTACCCTGGGAGTTCAATGCATTCCCTGTAGTGTCAGGCGTTATGATCTCCTGGATGGGAGTTCCTATTGCGGCTTCAGGAGTCACTCCAGCTGTTTCCTGCTCAGGGTGATATCTCCCCATGGCTGACTACAGTTTCCTCTCTAGCCTCCCCTTCCCTCCCCCAGCATTCTGGTGCCTTCCTCATGAGTGTTGGTTCTATACCCTGTCAGGGATGGTCTAGGTTTACGTGGTCCTGCCTCAGTCCAGGGAGCTGGACTTGATGACTTCTTGAGTTCCCTTTCAGCCCTATATTTCTGTGATTCTATGAATCTCTGTCTGGGCTGTTCCTTGTACATGGTAGGTTGGCAATCTACTCCATCTCTTAGCGGATTACTGATCCTGGTGCACTGGTCCTACTCTGTGGCATGGTACAGAGGGGGAGGGCAGTGATCCCACTTCCCTGCCACATTTTCTGATTCTCATTTCCCACAAACTGTCTGTACACTACCCAGAGTGCAGGGAATGCAACTGTAACTGTGTTTGGCTATTGTGAAATTAGCAAGAAAGGGATGTTTTTTGCTTGCCCCCTTTGACCCTGCATGGCTGCTCACAGTGTAGCCATAGACTTAGTATTTCATAGCCTGATGTTGCATATTTGGAACTAGAGAAGATGCAGTTAAAATATTTGTTCTCTTTGTAAAGCTATTTTTTCTGTGGCAGCTGATTATGCAGTTTTGCTGCCCCTGTTTTATGTTTATGTTTCATGCAGAATATGTTGTGGCAGCCACTGACTTTCTTTCCTTGTTCTCAACTGTTGAGTGTATCTGTGTACATTATCATCAATCACATCTTCATCAATTCATCTATATCTATATCTGAAATATTTTAATTTAGTCAACCCAACTTACTATATGTCATTTTAAAATCTCTTTCAAGAACGACCCACGTTTCTCAGGAGACCAATTAACCAAGTGGTTCTGGAGGAAGAGGCAGTAGAATTCCGATGTCAAGTCCAGGGGGATCCTCAGCCAACAGTCCGATGGAAGAAAGATGATGTGGATTTGCCAAGAGGAAGGTAAGAGTAACCATTCTTGTTCTCATCGTCAGTCTCTCCTCTCTGGTTAACCCTGATTGCTTTGTTCTCTAGTGTAAAACCCTAGTAATCAGATATAACAGGTAAGGAAGTTTATTGCCTGTTGGTCAAATTACCCTATCAAATATGCTCCTGAGCTGGTGAACTAAGGAAAATCACGTGGGGTATGATCACCCATGGAAAAGGGTCTTGGGGAGAGGAGTGGTGGAGAGTTATTTTGTCCACATGGACATTCACTCCAACATATCTGATGAGCCCCCAGAAACAATAATAAGTACTTTAGAAAGCTGATATTCCAGAGAATAACTTACAGATGCTCTATAGGGGGCAAACAGACCAGAGTGCTTACATACCACTTGGAAACAGTAGTTGAAAGGCATAAAAATAAGGCAGGCTGGAAGGCTTTGCTGGCTCTTCTCCAGTCTTACACAATGGTTTGAGGCTAGAAAATAAGTCTGTCTTTTCTGGAATACTTTGGAAAGAAAGAAACAAAATGCCAGAAGTAGAGAAAATAAATTTAAAATGTTTCAGTCATTAGTAACAGATGTTCTGGCAGGAAGAAAGGCAGGAAACCACTAACACAACAGACTTAGTTTAACTTGAAAAACATATTTCCCCAGTGAAAGTGGAAAATAAGGCAACACCTTGAAAAGGTAGTTATTAATAGAGAGGTGAATTTTTGTACAATAATTTCAAGTGCTAGAACTGTAGAGGACTGAGCAAATGAAGGAGGAGAAAAGAACTCCAGCTGTGAACACATTAAGGGTGTTCCCATTGAAATTAATTGCAAAGCTTCCATTGGTTTCACTGGGAGGAGAATCAGCAGGAGCAGTCATATTCAACAACTAAACATTTCTCCTTACCTGACCAAGCACAAACAAAAGCAATGTTCATATTTCCAGAAATGGTCAAATGTTTGGTCATGACATGTTGTTGTTGATATACAAGTAGAAATAACATTAAAGGTAGTTTGCATTCATCATCTTACCCCTTGTTCATCTCCCACATAAACACTATACTGTGTAATACTCATTATATTGGCTTTTCTCATTCTTCTTGTAATGTTCTGTAGATAGACAGGTAAAGTGACATGTAAAATAGCACAAAAACATGTGTAGGTATTTCGTTAGCACGTGCCTTGTCAATAAAATAATTCTCTCTACTGAAAATGGACATTTCATTGTATTAAGAGGTTTGTTTTCTCTGAAGTATCAGTAAATAAATTTATGGGTTTTTTTCTGTGGCTTGCTCCATTATACTCCATATGAGCTTGTGTTTTGATAAGATGTTGTGAAAGGTAGCAAGCACATTTTATTTGACATGTAGTAAACTTTACCTATCCCCGCCCCGACTTCCCCTTGGTAGACTGAAGTCCTCTTAACACCTTCATTTGTTGACCAAAAGTGACTCTGACCATGCCTGTACTATGAGCTAGGGGGTCTCATTCCCCTGTCATGTACACATACTTGTGGTAGCTCAATGAGAGCTAACACAGGTATAAATAGAACTGTAGCTGTGGTACTAGCACAGGCAATGGCAGCGTGGCACAGTTTAACTGTGCAGGGTAGAAGCGCTGCTGAAACTGATGGGAAAATACTCTGCACAGCTAAGCTGTGCCTCCACTTCTACTGCCCTTGCTACCACAGCTACACTACCATTTATACTTGCACTAGCTGTAATCAAGTTACCGCGTGTATGTGCCTGTGAGCGGGGAAATCACAACCCTAGCTCGTAGAGTAGATGTAGCCTTTGTGGGCCTCAGTTTTCATGTGCCTCAATTTCTGGGCGCTTAACTTAAGACAACTTAAAGGGGCCTGATTTTTAGAAAATGCTCAGCAACCACCATCTGAAAATCAGACCCCATTAAGGTGTCTGAAATTGGGTACTCAAAAAAAGCATGCTACAAATGATCTATTATAAACATACCACTCTTTCTTCCTGGATGCATACATATTAATCCAAAGATTTTGCTGCTCTCGATTTGGAGGGTATGACCAATCTATTTGCTCCTTCATGATCTACTTTTGACTCATACCCCACCAATAGAAAACTGCTGATCTTGTTGCTTTAACTGCTAAGTTTGATAAAGATTTCAGGCTAACACAGGACTCCTTTCTTCTGGATTTTTAAATATTTGATGTTTGGGTTTTCTTTTTTCACCAAATAATAATAATAATAATAATAGAGTTCTTTTAAACATGTGTTAACTGGAACTTGTTTCTTTGTGTAATGTTCCTACTAGTGCTATATTGTGACATCAAAACTAATGTAATAATAATACATATTCAATTTGGGTATACTGTAATGTATTTGCACCTAATGTGGTAAGACTAATATTTTAGGAACTGATCCTGCAAACGCTATTGCCAAATGTAACATTTACTGTTGTGCACAGGTCCATTGAAGTCAATGGTAGCAACTCATGGTGCAATAATACTCTTAGTAATATTTGCAAGATTGGGTTTTTAATTCCCTCCCCACCCAGAAAATTAATAAAATGACAAAAAACAGAACAGGACAAATAACTCTAAATTCATTACACATGTTGAATGTACTGTTTGAATAGGATGCATGTTTATATCTATTAAAATATATCTTTACTTTACAGTTTAAAATAAAGGGAGATTTTTGACAGAGCTTTTGTTCCAAATGCAGTAACAAATGTATGTACACCTCTACCCCAATATAACGCTGTCCTCGGGAGCCAAAAAAATCTTATCGCATTAGAGGTGAAACTGCGTTATATCGAACTTGCTTTGATCCGCTGGAGTGCGCAGCCTTGCCCCCCGGAGCGCTGCTTTCCTGCGTTATATCCAAATTTGTGTTATATTGGGTCATGTTATATCGGGGTAGAGGTGTATATCTAGTGTGAGAACCACCGTCAGGGAAGCTTATGATTAGAATGTTTACATCAAACTTGGGATTTTGATGTGTGGGCAGATCAAGATGTCCTTTCGTTTTTGATTTTTGTTTCACTGTGTATACTTTCGTGCTTAGGACATCTATTGTGTTCAGGTGTTTTTTAAAAATCATTGTTATTACTATTAAGTCAGACTTGTAAGTAGAAATGCCAGATTCTGAACTGATGGTGGTTTGCAATTAAGTTTTATATTTCATTACATCAGTGTTTCTCAAACTTGGGACGCCCTTGTGTAGGGAAAGCCGCTGGCAGGCCGGGCCGGTTTGTTTACCTGCTGCGTCCGCAGGTCAGGCCGATCGCGGCTCCCCGCTCCAGGCCAATGGGAGCTGCTGGAAGCAGCGGCCAGTATGTCGCTTCCAGCAACTCCCATTGGCCTGGAGCAGCGAACCGCGGCCAGTGGGAGCTGCGATCGGCCGGACCTGCAGACACGGCAGGTAAACAAACTGGCCCAGCCCACCAGGGGCTTTCCCTAAACAAGCGGCGTCCCAAGTCTGGGAAACACTGCATTAGATCATGTTCATTCTTACTGCCTATATGCTCTTCTCTTTCTTTTCATATTTTAACTATTGTGAGATGCATTACCTTTAATTTCATATCCAAATATGATTTCTTCTTAGTACAAGTTTCATTTTAAAACAATCACAGGGCTTTCTCATATATATATATATATGAAATACACACACAGCTGGTTTTCATTGTTTACATAAATGGAAGGGAGATGCACACTAACATTCTGATCATAACCAGCTTTAGCCACCAGAGAATACTCCAGATGTTGTGTTTTTATAGTGCAGTTTAACATTGCATTAACAGGTTTTTGCATTTATAATTCGAAGGTACAGTGTTAGAAACTTCATCTTAGTCCTTAGAACATCACAAGCTGCTACAATGGTGCTTAGATTCATCCATTTTAAGACCAGAAAGTCTAGTCTGACCTTCTACATAATGCCCAAGTCTTTTTCAGACTTACTACTTCCCAGGCTAGATTCTTCCCCTCTTATAAATGTGGCCTACATTCTTAAATGTATAACCTTACATTTGGCCCTGTTGAAACAAATATTGTTTGCTTGTGCCCGTCTTACCAAACGATCCAGATTACTCTGTATCAGTGACCTCTCTTCTTCATTATTTACCAGTCCTCCAATCTTTACATCATTTGCAGACTTTATCAGTAATGGGTTTGTGTGTCCTTCTGGGTCACTGATAAAGATATTAAATAGTATAGTGCCAAGAACCAATCCCTGTGTGATCCCATTAGAAAAAACATCTACTTGATGATGATCCCTCATTTACAATTGCATTTTGATACCTATCAGTAAACCAGTTTTTAGTCTATTTAATACATGCCATGTTGATTTTGTATTATTCTATATTCTTTATAAAAAATTATGATACCAAGTCAAATGCCTTTCAGATGTCTGAGAATATTATATTAAGGTTTTTTGGCAATATGTATTTTCCATAAACCCATGTTGGTAATACAACGCTGACAGATCCTGGTCACTGGTGGACAGAATTGAATCTGGGACCTTTGGAGCTAAATGCATGAGCCTCTACTGCATGAACTATTCTTATTGATAAACTAGGCAAATACAACTTAGTTGGAGCTACTATAAGGTGGGTGCATAACTGGCTGGATAACCGTACTCAGAAAGTAGTTATTAATGGTTCCCAATCCTGCTGGAAAGGTATAACAAGTGGGGTTCCGCAGGGGTCTGTTTTGGGACCGGCTCTGTTCAATATCTTCATCAATGACTTAGATATTGGCATAGAAAGTACGCTTATTAAGTTTGCAGATGATACCAAACTGAGAGGGATTGCAACTGCTTTGGAGGATAGGGTCATAATTCAAAATGATCTGGACAAATTGGAGAAATGGTCTGAGATAAACAGGATGAAGTTTAACAAAGACAAATGCAAAGTGCTCCACTTAGGAAGGAACAATCAGTTTCACACATACAGAATGGGAAGAGACTGTCTAGGAAGGAGTACGGCAGAAAGGGATCTAAGGGTTATAGTGGACCACAAGCTATATATGAGTCAACTGTGTGATGCTGTTGCAAAAAAAGCAAATATGATTCTGGGATTCATTAACAGGTGTGTTGTGAGCAAGACACGAGAAGTCATTCTTCCACTCTACTCTGCGCTGGATAGGCCTCAGCTGGAGTATTGTGTCCAGGTCTGGGCACCGCATTTCAAGAAAGATGTGGAGAAATTGGAGAGGGTCCAGAGAAGAGCAACAAGAATGATTAAAGGTCTTGAGAACATGACCTATGAAGGAAGGCTGAAAGAATTGGGGTTGTTTAGTTTGGAAAAGAGAAGACTGAGAGGGGACATGATAGCAGTTTTCAGGTATCTAAAAGGGTGTCATAAGGAGGAGGGAGAAAACTTGTTCACCTTAGCCTCTAAGGATAGAACAAGAAGCAATGGGCTTAAACTGCAACAAGGGAAGTCTAGGTTGGACATTAGGAAAAAGTTCCTAACTGTCAGGATGGTTAAACACTGGAATAAATTCCCTAGGGAGGTTGTGGAATCTCCATCTCTGGAGATATTTAAGAGTAGGTTAGATACATGTCTATCAGGGATGATCTAGACAGTATTTGGTCCTGCCATGCGGGCAGGGGACTGGACTCGATGACCTCTCGAGGTCCCTTCCAGTCCTAGAATCTATGAATCTATGAATAAGCCATGTGGCTGTTAGCTAAGGCTGTAGAGCAGACTCATTAATCTCTGTCCCTAAGTGGTCTCGATGCCACCAGAGAGGACAGAACACCACACCCAGGAGGTGTGTGGGTTACATACTTCCCCTAGCTGAGGAAGCGCATCCCGAGCTTCAGAGACTTCCCAATTGAAATCCCGGATGAGCCCTCACTTGTAACACCGACAGATCTCCTGTTGTCGGCAGGGGGATTGGATCTGGGGCTTCTGGAGCTTAATGCGTGAGCCTCTATTGCATGAGCTAAAAGCCATATGGCCATTAGCTAAGGCTGTAGAGCAGACTCATTAATCTCTGTCTCTAAGGGATCTCGATGCTACAAGATGGGACAGAACACCACACCCAGGTGTGTGGGTTACAGTAACATAATTAATGCCAATCTTTCTTTAACTCTTTCAGTTGAGTCCTTTGGTTCAGTTAGTTAGTATCAGTCAGTCAATTATTTTTTTCTGGGATCAATGTCATGCTAAGAGGCAGACACTTGTCAGCAGTCTCATCAGGATGGCTGAGGATTCGAAGGACGTGAAAGTTGTTCTCTCTAAAGAGAGGACTAGAGCACCTCCCCCTCCTCCATGATGACATAGCTTCATGAAGTAAATACATCTGTGATGATTTATACCTGCTGGGGATTTGGCCTAAGTTCTTTAGGTCAAGGCTGAGATACATTGATGAGGCAGTAAAGGGAAGGCTTGATGTGGACAGAGCAGTAAAATGAGACAGACACATGCATGGAATTAAGCATAAGATCACAACTTTTATTAAACTTTAGACAGGGGAGGCTACCCACCTACCACCCATACTCTCCTATACCAGGCATTTAATTGGTTCCACTGCAGGAGTTACAGGGCTCCTTACCATGTAACCCATAAAGCAGAGTAGGCTCTCCTCAGTCTACTCTCCAGGAGTCAGCTTTCTCTGAATCTTAGCACCCTCCATCCCCCCCAAGGAGAACAGAGGGTGTAGCAGGGCCACAAGGTCTGACCCTATCACAGGAACCCAATGCCCTTCACCAAAATCCCAGGTTTCTTACCTCTGGGAACCATTCATTAGCCATTCTGGCAACTGGCCACAGGTTACGACAAATAAACAACTCCACCCCAGTACCTCAGTTACGTACTAAGTACCTTCCTACTTAACCCACTGTGTCTTGAAGGTGCTGTGAGGAAGGCAAAAAACTCCCTGGTCTTTTGCCAAATGGCCCATAGGAGAAAAAAATCCTTCCTCATCTCCTGAACAGTTGATCAGCTAGACCTGCCACATCTATCTGGCCAGATTCCTATTCCTTGTTTGGGAGGGTAGGGTGCGCTGCTGGAACAGAGCTGAAGGAGGCTCCACATGGCCTCCATGCTGGATTAAATCCTGAAGCTGGGGAATGCTGGCCAATCAGTACCTTTCACTCCCCAGCTGGCCAATGAGTTCCAGAGACTCCCAGAGGGAGGTGCTACCTACTGTCCCTTGGCAAGTGTCTCCCTTCCTGGCTGCTTGGACTGTCTCCCTTCATCATTGACCCCATCAGTTCCCTGTGTATGTGGGTGAGTGGCATTTCTACTACCCCTTCCTGTGCTTTACATGTTCACTGAATAAGCAGATTCCTTTAGTTTCTAGTTCTTTCACTCTAGTACATTTGATGACCATTCAGCTACCTTTAAGGATGAGGTAAAGGGAGGAGAAATCTATCATTTATATAAACAAAAGCTTAAAGTGACATCTTCATCATTCAAAGAGTACTTGGGACTCTAAAACCATTTTGAACTGTATTTTATCTAGGCAGCTGAATTTGGAGTAATCTGAAAGAACAGCTTCTACTATATATATTTGTTCAGTGTGGGCAAAGATATTTGTCTAGTGTAGACAAAATGAATATCTAAAAGATGGGCAAGTGACAGCATGACAGCTCTGTCAGTTGAAGTGAAGACAACTTCTGAGTATTTTCTCTTTGATTGAATGGGAGATTTTTTTTAAAGAGAAAATGAAGCTAACTTGCATCTTCTGAGCACCTCTATTATAAGCATTTTGCATCTACATTTCAGTATGAAACCTTCAGAAAGTTTTCCCTTTGCATCCCTTATTACATAAATAAAACCCTCCTCTGAGCAGATGTTCCACCCATCTATTTGTCTTACAGCTTAGAGTGTCAATTTCCTATTTCCACAGCTGATGACATTCTTTGTGCAGCTGCCTAATGTTAGTGTATATTCTGCTTTTAAATAATATTCTCCTCTTGGCTTCATCCCAGGATTACAATGGCAGGATTATAGGAGGTGCCCACTAGGGTGACTAGTGTTAAAGGTTTATTACGGTTTCCATTAGCGATTTCAGCTTTCAAATATTTCTAGTTCAGTGATGCTAAAACATGAATTTTGTTATACAGAGTGTTAGGCCCTGATTCTGAAATGAGTACCTCATAGGAAGCAAAGTACAAAGTAGTGTGCAAGATCAGGATATTAGCCTACAAGAATGTAAATCTCTCTCTCTCTCTCTATCAATCTAAATTCTTCTTTAAACTTTCTGTTTATTGAGAAATCTAAGAGTAAGGAGAGCATAATCACGTATCATACTTAGGAGATAATACAGTTAAATTATACAGCTATTACTACACCAAATTTTGTGTTGCATAGTCATTGAAAAGCCCTTCAGCTCCTCAGAAACCTTACTATTATAGTTTTAATTATAAGGATACTTTTGTGAACAATGTGTATCTCAAGTTGCAGCTGGATTAATTTAAGAAAAGCAAGCAACTCATAACTTCTGAAGAAACTTTGAGTATTTTTAAGTTACATTAACAATATCGTTGTAATCTAGTGTTTTTGTTCAGATTCCTATTTACAAAAATAAATGAATGATGTTATTTTTAAACTGAATTCAAGTAGAAATTTGAAGTTCGGATTGGTGTTTTGTAGAAAGGTATTTCAAAATTGGATACCTAGAGTAAGTTTTCTATGATAGAATTTTCAAAAGTGTCTAAGTGGTTTAGGAACATAAGTCCCAATGAAAGTCAATGACTGGTGCTTCTAAGTCACATAGTTATTTTTTTTTTAAATCTTACTCTTAAATCCTTTTGTAAGTGCCTAAATAATAGACCTGATTTCCAAAAGTTCTGAGAAATGAGAGGTAACAAAGTAGGTGGTCAGGGCACTATCCTGGGACTTCGGAGACCTGAGTACAAGTCCCTGTTCCACCACAGATTTCCTGTGAGAGTTCTGGCAAGTCACTATAGATACTTTTGAAAATCTCATTAGGAACGAACCTACATCATTAGGTGCATAAATATCTTTTTAAAATTGGCCCTTAGTGTCCCTATAATTCAGTTCCTCATCTGTTAAATAGAGATAATAGCATGTGAGGGAGTTGTGAGGGTAAAGACAAAGACTGTGAGATGCTGTGCTCAGATACTATAGTAGTAGGGGGGTATATCAGTATTTTAGATAGGTTTATTATTTTAAACTTTGAAGTAGGTACTGCAAGGAAAATATGTAAAGGTGTTGGTGCCTGGTGCACCTTCATTAACCACATAGTTACAGCACACTATATTTGTTTCCAAAGAAACTGGTCATCAATTAAGAAAGCTCTAAGAAGGGCTCCATGGACACAGTTTATTCAATAATATTGCTCCTACAGCCACATTCCTCTTATATTGTTTTGATTATATATTAACTGAATTATTCAGCATTTCTACGCTTTTGTAGTCCACAAACTACTCCCAACAGATTAACAATTCCCTATATTACAAATTTTGGTACAAAACCAACAGGGAAAATAATAGTACAATGTGAACTCTGGGATGTGTAAAGCTTCGTTCCAGAGGCTGTCCATTTTGAATCAATGACCCAAGACTGAAATGCATTGTGAGTCAAGGATAGAGGCACATGGTGTATATTTTATTTTAATTGCTCTAAAAATTCTACATCAATCCATAGCTACCACACTGCACTGAGGCTAGGGGAATAGTTAATCAAGTATGACTCATGTCAAACTACTGAAGGTGAACAGGAAATTGTGGAGTCGCTAGCCTGATGCCCCTAGCTAAAATATTAGGTTCACTATCTCATGAATAAACTTGGTTTGCCATATAAATGATACAGGTAGTCAGGACAAAGATGATTTCAAAGCAACTGAGGACAAAAGATTATTTCAAAGCAAATAAGTTAGGCAGAGGGACCAGGACATATTGGATTTTTTTTTAAGTCAGTATACCACACCCCTTTTCAGTGACAGTTAGGTGTCCAGTTGTCTCCTTGATACATGCTTGATGTAAACAGGACTTACTGAAGGGCAAATAGACTCCTAAGAAATGGGGAGTAACAGTTAAGACCTCTAACCAAATATGGCCTTACTCAAATCATGACTCTGCTCCTTTTAATCCTTAGAACAGGAAGGGGGGCGTTGTTATTGTTGGAGATTCTTTGGTGGAGGGGTGACATTTCTTTGGCTTTCTATTTAATAAAAATTCGAATAGAGTTTGTGCAGTGTTTCATGTCTTCAAATTTCCTAGTAAAGCCTAAGAGAGCAGCTGCATAGCCTGTAATTATGTAGCAAGTAATACAGGATTTTTTTTTTCTTGAGGAAGTGAAGAGATTTTCAATTACAAGTTAAAATTTATGACACGCTGTAATAACTGTTTAAACCTTTCACACAGAAGAAGATAGCAGTGCCAGCTCTTCATGAGAGTGAGACCTACTCAGAGAATGTATTTTACAGTTGCCTTAAAAAATGTCTTAAGTAGCAATCACATGGGTCTTTTTTTTTTTCCCCGTATTCCAGCCCAGAACAGCTGGTTGAGCTCTGTAAATACATCTTTAATGAAATTACAACCTGCACTTGTAAGTTGCATTTACAGACACTGTCTGATTAGATGAGCATTGTACTAAGGAATGAAAAGTGGCAACTGCACCAGCAGAAAGAGTTATTTATTTTAGATGCCATCCACACAGTGGGAGAAGGTAGACAGGGAAACCTTAAGTTATACTTCAGAATTAAAGTGGTATGCAGTTTACACAAAGTGCATTGCTAAGTGCTATGAGATTGAGGGTTATTATATGAAACAGCAGAGAAAATCATAAAAAGCAGAGGTATGGTTTGTTATTTACTTAAAATTGACAATGTTCATTTTAGAAATTATTTTGGAAAAATACATGCATTATGTTCTGTTGTTAAAGGATAATCTCTTGTGCTTATATGTAAAAAAAAGTCATTATTCAAACCTCTGATTTTATATTTAATTTGATTAAGCAATTGTTGCAGTGAGAGCAATATGAGCACCAACTTCAGTCACAAGTGAGAATTTAGACATAATTAGAAGTTCTCGTTTTGTTCAAGTATGAATTTGGCTACATTTTCGCCTCAACTATAAGGCCCATGCAGCAGAGGTATCCATGACACATTTTTAAATCTAGTATATTTTTTTAGTGCTTGCATGTAATTTCATACACATTCTGTGGGCATAAATTCCATCAATTAGATTTCTGATTTGCATGCATTGTCAGGTAGAGATCTAGTTTCCAGGATTAACACTGGTAATTTCTGTGGGCACAAAACTGAAGGTACAAGATTGGATTTTAAAAATCAGCCCTTTAGTGTCCAAAATAGTAGGACTCTTTGGAAAGAGTTTCAGATAAGACTTGTATCAGTTCTTTTAAATGAATAAAAGTCAGAAACTTTCATTTTTAAAAAGGATTTAGGTCGGGCCTGATCCCGAGCACTTATCCCTTTGACTCCAATGTCTCTCAGGATTAGGCTTTAAAAGCTGTTTCCGTAAGTAAGTAACAAACTGTGTAATTGTGAATTCTATTGTACAAAAGAAGCACTACATAACAACATTTATATTTTGTGGATGGAACAGTGAGGTATTTAACTGCAGTCTCCTCTAGATACAACCAAGGGGAGAATGACCTTTCAATGAAATATGAGTTAATAACCCTACAGTGCTGAGTGCTTTGGTCGAGTTAATCTTAGTACAGATTGTAACAAAATGTAGTCTAATGTGTACTGAAAATTAATTAGAGGAAAGACTGTGTTTTAATGGTGTGATGGATCTAATCTTTGATTACATCAGCAAATTTCTATTGCAATTAATAACAATTAATTGTACTAAATAAAGGAATCAGGGGGGAAAGGTTTGTCATATTAACTGTAGCACTCAGACTATATCACCTTACATCCATTGTGTTTTCCATTCTCAGCATTTTACTTCCTAAACTAACCATCAAGGAGAGACTGACTCCCTTTATGAGGAGCATAGGGGAGAAAACAGGATGTTTTTAATAGCTTGTCAAGGAGAGATAGTAAAAGAAAGAAATTGAATATGCTATTTGTATACTTATGTGCAACTGGAGAGACTAGAGGCAGTTTCCAGAGGATACTGTTGTCCAGTGTTAAATGCAGCACATGGCTGGTATATGTTGGTCTATAATATAACTTGTGGATATTTCATACAACTTAACAGATCAAACGTAGAGGTCCAAGACCTGCAATACAAACATGTTTATTTGCTGCTATCCTAAAACAGATGAAGTCATTTAAAACTGGGGAGAGGGGGGTCTTGATTATTAGCAGGAGTGGGTGGGTGAGATTCTGTGGCCTGCGTTGTGCAGGTCAGACTAGATAATCATAATGGTCCCTTCTGACCTTAAAGTCTATGAGTCTATGAGTCTTGTATATAATTCTTATCAAGTATCAAAGTGGTGCCCCATTCACCATGATTCTCTCCTGTTGGCCCTTCCTTTCACCTGAGGATTGATTCCTCCTCTCCTTTGTACTGTATTGGAAAATTTTGGATATACCAAATAAAAAAGCTTGGTAATTGTATTGTTTGTAACATTTGCTTCTAAAATTCAGAAATGTTGAGCAGGTTCTCAGAGTTCATGCTAAGGAAGCCTGCCTTTTTGACATGTTCTACACTGTTTTAAGGACATGAAGTAATTTGGGTTTCTGATAAATAATTACACTGCCTGGGTTGACTAATAAGACCATATACTTTTTTTAAAAAATGTGTGGAAAAAAATTGCATGGAAACCCTTTCAGAAGAGAAAGAGAAATAAGATGGATTATCACAAACAGGAATTAGGACCAGTAACCACTAGCTCATTGGTACTGTTTGGAAGGTGGGACACAGGGAGACTTCCTTTCTTATTTTAAGTATGTTCCCTCCCAGTAAAGGATATGAAGGATGAGCATTTCATTAGAAGAAATCAAAGGTTGCCCATGAAACCACTGCAGAAGAATTTTTGTACTGTAAGAACCAACAAACCTCTGACATGTGCCAGCTCCTCTTCTTAGGTCTTGTGCTGAGACCAATTCAACAATAGTGAAACAACTGATTTTAATAACATGATTTTGAGTTCAACTGTAACACCAAAAATGCTTGAATTAGAACATTAACATACTTTCCTCTTTAGTGGCCACTTTATGCTTTGTTCTTGATTTACAATAGAGATTAGAAAATATTGCAGTTAATTTCACTGACAAGACTACCATAGTTAATCATCACGCTTAAGGCAAAGAAGCATAGACCAGCCAACACAAATTCTGTTAATTTCAGAATGTTAACAAGCAGCATGTTCAGATTTCCAAAAAATGCTTCTTTTAACTGTATAAAAGCATGTTTAGTGAATTCAAGATGCTGATGTTGGCTCAGACTTGGTTATTGGATTCCAGCCATTGCTGTATCCTTTTTTCTTTTTTTAATTTATAAGCAGAAATGGACATGAAGTAGTATTTCCCCCCTTCTTTAAAGTGAATTTTGTGGCTGTGAAAAGTGTTAGATTGACAGCCCTGAGACTTGAGAGTCCTCTGTTGACAGATGAATTACGACATGGGCAGCAGTAATGTCCCCAGTGCCTGACAAATACATTTCAACTCTGATGTAAAGAGCCATTTCAGAGCTAGGAGGATAGGTCTCCAGGCCAATTCATTATGGGTATATCTAGGCTGCAGCTGAGAGCGAGCCTCCCAGCCCGGGTAGACAGACTTGTGGTAGTGGGGCTCATGCTAGTGCACTAAAAATAATGGTGTGGATGTTGCAGCACCTGGGGAAGCGTGGGCCACCCCCGAGTCTGAGCACGGGTAGCTAGGCTGAGCCACTGCCAGTGCCACAATGTCCATTCAGCTATTTTTAATATGATAGTATGAGCCCCGCTACCACAAGTCTGGCTCACTCCAAGCTGCAGTGTGCGCATGCCCATAATGAACTGGCGTGGAGACCTACCCTCCTTTAAATCAATGGTCCTTTACATCAGCGTTGAAGTATATTTGTCAGGCACTGGGGACATTTGTATCACTGCTGCCCATGTGGTCTCTTATATCAGAGTGCCAACAAGGGTGACAATTGGTTCTGATTTTTGTGGCATGGAGAACTGTCTGTCAGGAGCTGAAGTGAGACCATAAAGCTATTTCACGTAGTCATCAGGCGGTAATAATTTCCAGTCAATACTGATTTTGTCTGTAATTGAAAAGGTAATGTAGAGGTGAGGTGAATGATTCCATATCCTTTTAATAAGCCCTTCAGCCCTTTAGTCAAACACAAAATTTGGTCCTTTGTATGTATTTTGGTGTTACAGATTTACTTCACTGTCTGTGAGAGAACTTCTTTGCGGAAAAGAATGGCATCCTGAATCTCTTCTTCTTCACATCCCTTCTGAGCACCTAAACTTTATGGCTAGCTTTCCAGCATTGACCATGTCTCTTACCAGTCACTGTAACTTTTAAAGAAAGAAAACTTAACACACTTCATTTGTCTTTTGCTATGGATTATCCTTCCCATTCTTTACCCTTTTTTATCTATAACCATCACTTTTGAATTTTGTCTTATTTAGATTTTGAGCTGTCAATGATGTGTACATACATACGTGTGTGTGTGTGTGTGTGTGACTTATGGCACTGTATAAATATTAATAACAAAAGAATGCATAGCTTTCGGAGAAAAATCACGTGTTACTTCGGAACTTGAAGCAATTTTGCACAATGAATGTAACTGTTAGAGCTTTATATTATTTTAACGTATTTCAGGCCACTCTATCAAATGCCAGAAGCATATGTTGGTTTAAGGAATAGTGAGCATGTGGTTTTGTACTTTATATTGCTGCAATTAATAGTGGAAATGGTAGTTTAATTATAAAAATGTGCTGATAGCAAACCATAAATGTTTTCAGATGAAGCCAAAAAATTTTTTCCACGTGTTTAATGTGCCAATAGCAGATGTGAATAATAACTTATGCCACTTAGCTCTGTCCCTGGTCCAGATCCTGGGCCCTACCGTGGCCATGTCATTTGGTCTGCAAGTGAAAAACCACCAGGAAGCCATTTTAAAAAGCTACCTGAGGATTTCCATGGCATGGTGAATTCCAGGGTGATACACGGAAAGCATATTAGATCCTATACTGTGCATCTACCCTGCTGCTGGTGTAGGAGGCATGCCCAGGGAAAAGGGAGTGTACTGGAAACCACTATGTGCAGCAGACTGCCACAATCCACCTGCTCTAATGCTGCGTTGGGGGCTATTATCAGCTGGCTCAATTTAGAATGGTACTGAGTTGACTCTGAGATGCATCTCAAAACCACACCAACGCGTGGGATCCCCAGGCTCAAGGTTACATAAAGGTTATTTAAAGCTGTGTGTGTGTGTGTGTTATTTTTATACACACACACACACAAATAAAGGTAATTTAAAGTATATATAAACTGTCAGCACACTATTATACAACTGTCATTTATCAAAACCAGCAATGAGTGCATTCATATATGCCAGAGACTGCCAAATTTCACAATCAGAATCACCCAATTTCTATTAGAATTTCCTCACCAGCAATGTTTTTTTTATCTGCTCGCTTTCTCTTTATTTCTCATTTATTAAAGCCAGACCCATTCTAACTGTGATTTGTAGAACAGGAATAATTTTATGTGATGTTTTAAAGTGGCTGGTTTGTATCCACACATATATCTTATATATAACTCACTTCTGTGCTGCCTTCAGAACTGAGCTCCCAGCCAGCAGACGCAGAGCTTCCTGCAACCAGTGGAGGTTCCCGGAGGTGGGTCTGACCCAGCCCCGGGAACGGCCCAGGGCATGATAGGAACCCCCTGCAGGGGTGTCCCCAGACTGCCCCTCCCTGGTTCCGGATCCAGCGTTCAGGGATTAAAGGGGCCTTGGGCAGGCTGTGGGGGGGACCAAGCTCTGCCCCCCAAAAAGTGATGACCACCCCATATCCTGTGACCCTCACTTCTGCGCTGCTGCTGGCACCATTTAGCTGCCGAGCTTTGAAGGCAGCACCACCGCCAGCAGCAGCACAGAAATAAGGGTGGCGATCCTGCGACCTCTCACGACTCCCTTTTGGGTCGGGACTCCCACGGTTACAGCACTGTGAAATTTTAAATGTAAACAGCTGAAGTGGTCAAGCATTATGGTGTGCGCCTGTAATCCCAGCTTTCCATTATAAAATAACTTCATTTTCTTGGAACTTTTCTTTTTTACTTGTTAATTAGCCTGACAAAAAAATTAAGCTGTAGGCTTATAAAACGTAGCAAAATATCTCACATTTTGTAGTAGCTACAAGAAGTCTGCACACAAACTCTCTTTTTAATAAAGATAATGTCACAAACATACTTGGGAGAAAAATGTGCAGATAGTATAAACTGTCGCGACTTCATTTAAGTCAGTTTCACCAATTTGCACCAGTGAACGATCTGGTCCTTCCTCTTGTAAACTGCTTTCTGCAGACACCATGACTTTCTATGGGCCACATTTGGAGAACTGTCTGAATGCTAAAATTCATGCCCATTGATGTGTCTTATCTGCATTCACAATTGTAATGATTGAATACACAGTCAAAGGAAATGCACGCTCACATCACTAGTTAGACATTTACCAGGCCATCTATGAGTGTAATAACTGCAGCTGCAGACACAATTGTGCTAATTGTGCATGCAAAGTAGGCATGTAAGCACATGTGTATTTTCTATGCTTAATTATATGGACATTTCTGGAAATCTTGCCTTCAATGCATTTTGTAAAGCACTGTGTAAATGTATTACACTCTAATGAAATAGAAGATAGCAAATCCCCAAACCTTCATTTTAACAGTCACCTACACAGCATTTGAATTATCAAAAGTTTTATAATTTCAGTACATTATCTTTTTTTATTTGTTAAGTGCAGACAGATGATTGGGTGCTGAACAATGGACAAATAAAGTTTTAGAAATGGGGCAAAATCATTAGCAGCGGAGAAGAAAAATAATTTAACCATTTTTTTATAAATCCAAACTAGTGCATGACAGTAACCTCAATATATTAACTATTTTTAAGCATTGTAGATTAATTTGTTTTGTTTTATTCATTATTTGGTGAAACAGATGGTAATGGTTTTGTCACAGTTTTCTTTTCTTTTTCTTTTCTTTTCATTTCCCCACTTTGTCACAGCTGGTTACCAATCAATCTCAATTCACGGTACAGTGATGATAGCACATGTTGTCCGGGGGCCAAATCTGATTGGGTTGCATTTTTTCAGCAGTGTTTCATATCAGAAAAAAACATGTCTGCATGGCAGGGACTGTCAGCACACTATTGTACAACTGTCATTAATCAAAACCAGCAACAATGAGTGCATTCATATATGCCAGAGACTGCCAAATTTCACAATCAGAATCACCCAATTTCTATTAGAATTTCCTCACCAGCAATGTTTTTTCATCTGCTCGCTTTCTCTTTTTTTTTCTCATTTATTAAAGCCAGACCCATTCTAACTGTTACTTGTAGAACAGGAATAATTTTATATGATGTTTTAAAGTGGCTGTTTTGTATCCACACATATAATGACTGCTTATTTAAAAATCCTCTCTCAACTCAGTACTGATGGCTGAAGAGTAAGCTAGAGTGAAAGGTTAAGTACCTTAAACTGTTTAACAAAAGAACTATTTAAAAGCTATTAGATGATAGTAAATACATATAACTACACATTAGGGGCTACACGTTATAGTTAATTTTGGCATCAGCTTGGGCAACAGCCAGTAATATTCAGGTAGTATATTGAAAGGTGTTTCTTGACATTATGCATATTGTACAAGCGTTGGTTGTGACTTCATAGTTAATTAAGATTGAGCTGATTTTTTCCCCTTAACACTGAGATTCAGCCTTTTTGCTATACATGAGTACAATGTATCATTCCCAAATTTACCCTACTTATTCTCCGAGTACAGAATGAATGTTCTAACACTTTAGAAGTTCATCCCTTAATAAGTTTGAGTTACGATTAATTTTAAAATGGGTTCTGGAAGAAATGTAGCATTCACTATCAGACCTTTTTCTGCCCTGAATGATCTTAATAATGGAGTAACCCAGGCCCTGCAAACTTTCCATAAAGTTAAAGTTCCTTGAAATCTTATGTATGGGCTACATTTGAAGAAATTATGTTGTAATTAAGCTAAGTTATTACTTGTTGTATTTAATTAGATAGGGTTGGGTCAGTGACTGAGGTCATTCTTAACTGGTGCCATGATGGAATCAATCATCATTGCTTGCTAATATTCTATTGGTAGAAATGGGTCAGTGACATGAGGAAGTCTGTGCATGTGTCAAGAGTTTTCACTGATAAATTACTTGGCTGCTAGTTGTCACTGCTTTTAAAAGTTATGTCGCTGTATGCTAACAAATGAAGGACCAAATTACCCAGTCTGTGCTGTCTTCTTTGCATTGCTCCAGTTTTTTTTACACACACACACACACACACACACACACACACACACACACACACACACACACACACACAGCTTTAAAATTGATGCTACATATCTTCAGTTCACTAGAGGTATCACATGGTAGCAATCTCTTTGGGGCTCTAGGTTATTGTTCATATATGACATTTTTAATATTTAAATACTAATTATATACCATTCATCAATAGTAAGAGACAGAGGTCCAGTTCTCATGTGTTAAAATGGACTATCCCAGAGCCTTCAGAACCTCCAGGTCTCAGCATGGCCATAATTTGGTTAGGTGTGATACTCCAGAGGGTCAGTGACATTAATCCAGATGCAGGAGATCTTGCCTGCAAAGTTAAATAATGCAAGCTTTTAATAATAGGAGATACTGGACTTTGGTATTGGGAGAAGGCAGTTTGAATTGGTTAGATTGTTCACCATCCACAACAGTTCCGCGGGATGTGACTTTACAAAGACCGTGATGGAGGAGAAGAAAGATTCAGTGTCACCACCCCTTATTGCACAGGGTCATTTGTGCTGCTGTGATCAGATTCAGAGCCAATTTTCCTTCAGTCTTCTTACCGCCTGCTTCATCTGTCAAAGTTTATCATTTAACCGTGGTGACTTATGTGGACAGTGTGGATGGAACAGATGACTTGAGGGGCATTGCATCAATGTTTTAGAGCACCAGATGGTTGTAATGTCCCACGAGTGCCTCCATGCACTGGTCTAGTTAGTGCTAGATGGCATGCTCTTTCAGGATGGTCCAGAAACCCACTGAGGCCCTGGCGACTGTGCAGGCAAGAAGGCCTGGACCACAATTTGAAGTACCGGTAATTGATGATTGGACCTTGATAGAGAGATGTTTACTCTACCCTCCATGTCAATACCCAAGTGGGTGATTAAGGTTGTGCTCTAGTTCTGCATTCTGGCATGCCAGGCGGTTGGCTTTTTCACCTAGTAGCCTTTTCACAATCTGTATGATGGACAGGAAAAAGCATAAAGGCTGCTGAGGCTTAAAAGGCAGCTGGCTGGCATGCCAGGACCAACACATCCGTGAGACGAAGAGGAGCAAGTCAGCTGCAGCCCACAGCAAACTGCAGAGTTGTGTCCCAGACTGCCTGAATTAAAGTTCAAACAGTCAGTCAGGCACAGTCCTGCTGCCGTCTGGTTTTAGCCCAGCAGTGGTCAGAGTGCCATTTGGATGTTATCTTTCCTTAAAAAATAAACAAACAAAAACATTTCAGCAAAATAAACGGCTAGTTGCTGCCCTGCGTTGTAGGTTTTTTTTCTACCCTCACCTAATCTCTATGTGGTAGCAAGTCTTAATTTCAGAATATTTTATAGGAACCAAATCTGGCCCCACATGTCTTACTCCTCTAGAGCTGGCCCTATGTCAAGGAAATACGCATTCTCTCTTGTTTGTAGCAGTTTGTTTGCCAAAGACAGTAGCTTCTCCATCAGTATGGGAAATGGGTGTTGTATTCTTGTGATTTTTATGGAAGTTATTGCTCCCATTTGCCTTTCTCTTCTATGAAAACGGTGATTTCAATTTATCATTGACTGGTGCAGCACAGTGTGCAAAATTACATAATTCAGTGCAACACCCCAGAAGAAATGTGCCATAATAACTGCATATGGCTTTTAAATGCATATTTACAATAGCTTAGTGCTGCTCAAGGAACGGCGGGCCAGATTCTCTGCTCAATGGAATTAAGCCAACAGTAAATATGGCCCTAAATTTCTGGAATACACTGTAGCACCCTCCCGCTTTTCCCTCTGGCATACCATTTATGCATTAGATAAATGTGACAAACGGAATAAAAGTACACCTAAATATGATTCCTAAATACATAAGTGACAAGTACTTATGCACCATCCTGCACACCAGTAGTAGAATAGTTAACCTCAGTTGTTCTTTTTGTTAATTTTTATATGGCTTCTTACCTAATGAATTTATTGAATATGAAAGGGAACGATCTCAGATCACAATAAAAGGTCTGCAGAATATGAAATAAGGGGATTCTGATTTTTAATTATCCCTGCAACTATTAATTTTAATTGATAATTTGAGCTTTACTTAGCAAAACTGATCTTTTTACAGTATTTCAGCATGTAGAACTCATGGGTTAATGTTCCAGAAATTTTGTTAGTACACTAGCATCCCAGTATCTTTACTATATATTGACTGCATCTATTACAAGTACAAAATAAAAAAGTAATAACAATACATAATAATTAGCACAGAAATTAACATCTGGGGTTCTGAAATGGTTTACAAGTATTAATAACTTCAGCCTCACACTACACAATCTCACAACACTCCAGAGGGAAGTAGCTGAATTATGCTCTGATTCAGCAAAAGATTTACACATGTGCTTAAATCCCATTTAAATTATGCAAGTGCTTAATTTCTTTACTGAATTGGGACCATAATCTCCATTCTACAGATAAGTAAAAGGAGGCAGAGTGCAGTTGAATCACTTACTCAGGGTCACACAGAGCGTCTTTGAAGATCTAGGTATAAGACTCAGCTCCCTCGAGGTCCAGTCTGGTACGTTAGCCTCAAGAGCATCCTTCCCCCTTAGAGTTGACAAATCTGCAACTAAATATTATGGTCAAGATCAGTTAATTTCAGGTATAGTAGGGTTGTTACCTCCAAACAGAATGTTTATCCAAGTTCTGTAAAGGGGAATATTTCAGGAGTAAAATATACCTCATAAAAACCTTTGTGGGACTTAGAGTGCCCATTGAAATCATTAAAAGACAAAGCCTCCCATTGACTTCAATGGATCGGTCCTTAAAACAGCCATAATATTTTATCAAGAGAGTGTTTTTCAGGATGACAGCAATTGAAATCTGAATATCTTTCAGAATTTAAGTTAAAAAATTTTTTACAAATGAATGTTCACTGCATACTGAAGTATGCACACTATGCAGATACATTCTGAAAACTTTAGCCCTAGCATAAGAGTAAGTATCAAGAAAGAGGAAAAAGGGGGAGAAAAATGCAGTGAAAATGTTTCTTCTTTGTTAAAAAAAAAAGTAAAGCTCCTCTCCCTATTCTGTTAAATTAGTACATTGTGCTACTGGGAAACTGATGTGTGCCTTGCATCTAAACTGTCACTTTGCAAAGCCTGTGTTTACAATGTACATTGTGCATAAATGAGTGCAATGTAATTTCCTGCTCCACCCTCCTACAGGGGCTGACAATTTTACTAGGGACCTGTTAGGGGAAAACTGTTTTCAAAGCAGCAGATGTAAAATATGAAGCTCATGCAGTTAAAGCCATGATAAACCCCGAGCTGTCATATATTGATAACTGATGCCTGATAGCTTAATTTTATCATATTGCTCTAGATCAAGGGCAGAGTGAGTGATATTATTAATAAAGCCCTAATACTGAGTGAACATAGCAATACTAATTTTATGGCTGTAAAGTTTTTAACTAATGCATAGTGCAATAAAAATGTCATGAAGATTAATGCCTGGTGGAATTATCTAACTCTAGGTAATAAATTATCTTCCTGAGATGTATCCAAGATAGAATCAGATTGGTAAACTCCAGGTGAGAAATTTTGCCATGTATATTGTCAGCTACATAACGTCTTTCCTTTCCCTTACTTCTGTAATGCAGATATGACATCAAAGATGATTACACCTTACGCATTAAAAAGGCCACGAGCACAGACGAGGGAACCTACACGTGCATTGCTGAGAATCGAGTTGGAAAAGTGGAAGCCTCTGCTACCCTCACAGTTCGAGGTGAGTGCTACAGTACTTGAGAGAGTGTCATGTTTCAGTGTCACATTCTGACACAGTGGGCCATATCCTCACCTGGAAGTGTTGCAGGCCGGGCCACCACTTCCCGCAGCTCCCATTGGCTGGGAATGGCAAACTGCGGCCACTGGGAGCTGCGAGCGGCCATACCTGCGGATGCTCAGGTAAACAAAGCGTCTCGCGGCCAGCCAGGGGCTTACCCTGAACTAGCCGCGAACCAAGTTTGGGAACCCCTGGCCTAGATCCATCACAGCCAATGGCACTATACTGATTTTCACCAACAGTGAAATCCTGGCCCCATTGAAGTCAAGGGCAAAACTCCTAGAATGGGACAAAAATTTCACCCCAGCTGAGGATCTGTCCCAGTATTTGTAACTGAAAGCACAAATTCATATGTATGTATGTGTCTAGTTGTAGGTTTTATTGTCTCCGTTAGTAGTCTGTTTTTTCATGTTCCTTTCTGTAATAAAATTAGGAACAATTTAAGTCAATGTATATTTATTTTATTTTTTAAATTTTGAACGTTTCATAATGGAGCCTTCTGCCATTTTTTTCACTTGACAGACTAGCACCATCCCAAGAAATAAGAGACTTGGTTAAGTATAATAGTTAAAGCATAACCTTTTCCTCTGAAAATGTCTTTGGACACTGGTACCCACCTATCGTTTACATAGTGTAGTTGGATGTAGTGAGGAGGTTTAAAATCCCAGCAGCCTAATGAGTTTTTAGATAGTACTTTGTGACAGTACATACAGAGATGTTAAATATGGAGAGAGAGAAAAAATATGAAAATGTATTTCCATAAGATTAAATAAAATATAGTAGTTAAAATATTTTGTTATTTTGTTCAAAAAAGATAAGCCGCAATTTTGATACAATGGGTATCACACAGACACTATTTCACAGTTTATTGGTGCATGATGAAGGTTTTCACTAGAGCTGTGAAAGGTTAATAAAAACATTTTTAGCTTCATCTTCTTTTTTTCTCCCCCCCCCCCCATATCCATTAAATCAAATGTTCAAAATCTCTCTGGATTGCTTTATTAGAACAGGGGTCAACTGACCCAAGAGGCCGACTTCCATTTCCATCCATTTAATGCATGGACACAGTTCAGTTTAATTTGCTGAATTCAAAGAAAAAAAGTCACCCAGTGGCTTTGCAAGGGGGGAGATGTTAGGTCAGTATATAACAAAGAAAAGAGAGTATTGTGATAATCCATCTGCTAAAATATTGCCATAATGTCACTTTAGATAATAAGTGATAATGTGGCTTTCTTGATGTAATCTGAAAATGTCTTTACTTGCTATTTGTTTGTGATGAGGATTATTCTTCCATTTTGTAATTTGATAAAAATAGGCACAAGAATTAACTCTCAAAAAGTGTACACTTCCTTTGTCACGAAAAGAATCAAATACCCAATAAATCTGGCCATTAGTTTAGTGGCCTTAAATTCTCCTAGAACTGTGTCCACTGTATATATTATTGAGTCAAGCCTTTCTTTTTACTAGCCTAGCCTTGTGATACGAGCAATGACTAGAACAAAGCAAAAATCCTTTGAACTCACTGGAGCCTGAACTTGACCAAATTAAGGTGGAAAAAGGAAATATATAATTTAATCGATTTTCCTACACTCAAGAAGATTTCCCATTATCTTTTTCCTTGGCTTTATAATCTAAAGGCCATAAGCAGAGTGTTTATTCAATACAAAAGAAGCCACTATATTACAAGCATATTAAACATTCAGGATGTGACAGAAAATGAGAAAAGCTAAGAAATTCAATGTTGAATGCTTGGCACTCTAGGCTCTTTGGAAACAAGGAACCCGTAGGTAAACTTCCTTTGACTTCAAAGGGATCAGGATTTGGTCCTATTTTAATTAATGCAGGTCTTAACCCTGAATTACCAAACTTTTGTTAACTTTATATTAAATACAGTAATGACACAAGCTATTATTTGAAATTACCTTACTTTCATCATATTCACTTTGTCCCATGAAAAGGGGGGAAACAACTCACATGCTTTAGAATTCACTGTGTGGGGTGGCCCTAGTCCTGTGTAACTTACATGTCCATTGAAAACCCAGTTCTGAAGTTACATGTGCATGTGCACACACATACACAACCTGCCTGCCACAGCTTAATACCCAGCTCGCATCCATGGCTCCATTTGACCTCATTAGCCACAGGTGATGGCAGAATTTGAATTCCCTGACTGAACCCTCAGCCCTGTAGTTGGGAAGTTGCAGTTCTGTCCTACCTCTTGTCTTTCCAGTCCATGAAAGGGGAAGATATTTCATATTACCAAAAGTCATGGAACCTAACAAAGAGCGGAGGGGATGGAGGTTGCTATGCGCTGAAGTGTGTAGCAGATAGGAAATAGTTAAAAAGAATGGTTGTTATGACAGTGCAGGGCTCAGGTCATAGGAGGGGTGAAAACTGAATAGGCCCTGAACATGTTACTTTACATGGGGGCTCTTCACAACATAGGTTTGACCCTGGTCTCTGAGCCTAAATGAGCAAATGAAACTAGTTGCTAATAAAGTCTTGTAGCTCCTCGGTGGGTAGCACTCATTCTATTGCTAAAATAAGGTAAGTTTCATCTTCCCAGGTTTTAACCTCAAGTGAATTTTCTGTCCAAATGTTAAGCTCCTCTAAAAGGGATGTCTGTATTTTAATAACAGCAGCCCTGACAGCCCTGTCCCCCAACTCAAGTGCAATGAAGGGCTACTACTATAATCAAGAAATCACTTGTTGCAGCAACTGCTTTCAATCTCAATATCAGTCTGAAGCAGAATTAACCTGTCAATCATTCAGGAGCAATTTTTTAGGAAGTAGAAGTTTATCTAAGCAGTAATTTGGGAGGCTCTGAATTGAAATCCCTGTGGCCATTCCAACCTATTTGTTATATTTTCATCAGCCTTGTCAGTGAAGAAAAAGTGATGTGCTGTAAGCTTTCGTGGATAGGAAAAATGGTGTCTTGGGCTTTTCTCCAGCTCCTACTGCAGTACTGACTGGCCATGCTTAAAATTCAATTGGTATTTAAATCAGACAGTGATGCCTTTCATTTATTGGCATGACATTTGCCAGTCTGTGGCTTGAATGGATGTATTCATCTGGGCCTAGAACTTTGTGCTAATGCAAAGCTATTTTACTTCAATCAAGCATTAACAGTGATACTTGATGACGACATATGAGCCTATCAAAAATGTTTCTCAGATGATTGGTTCCAGCCAGCTTATTCAGAAGCTGTGTAACTACTGTCTCCAAAAAATGTAATAACAATAACTCTCAATTAAACAATAAAGCCGGGCATCTTACTTTCACTGACATTTGTGAGTTTAGAGATCGCTGGAGTGTCCATAGTTAAATGTAACATTACACGTCATGCATTCTGACAGATTTTCTTTTCTTTTTTTTTAATGTCTTTTTTATGTTCTCACCACACCATTGTAATGTCTACAGCTCGCCCTGTTGGTAAGTAACCATCCTTCTATCCATTTTCGCACGGCTTCATGCAATGCTTCATCTTTCATTTGCAGCAGCATTTAACTGACTTAAACACAATTATTAATGACCAATGCTTAATAGTGCTAACTTTCTAATGCTAGCCAACTGATTTTGACTGGGCAAGAAGTGCTATTTCTGAATTTGTTATTACTTCTAGAATATCATATGTAATGGCATCTGCCAAATCACTAACAAATAAGCAATTATATCACAGAGGGTTGGGGTGTTAATAAGCCGAAATTACTAATAGGATCATTCTTAACAGTTTGTGGATGTGTGTTAAGGGCTTGGTACAAAGGCCATTGAAGTCAATGAAAAACTCCTATTGACTTCAAATGGCTTTGGATCAGGCTCTTAATGAGCAGCCCATTATGTTTTTTTCCTGATGTAAGAAAAGAAGCACACACTTTGCACATCCTGTGTCTTTTGTACCTGTGTAAAATCTTTGAAACAATATAGTCGATTATGCCCCGTTCTTGAATTGAAGAGAGGATAGAATGGACTCCCCTTCCTGTTGGGGCAGTTCATCGTCCTTCTGTATAAAGCCTGCCATAATTGGTTTTGATTCCTGGATCATAATTCTTCTTTTGGAGTGTAAGTTTTGCCTTTGGAGTGCACAAGATGGCCGCAAATGAAAATATTGTGCATGCTAATACAATGTGCATAGGAAAGCTGGATCACCATCTGCACTTTGAATCCCCCTTCAGAAAATTCAAATCCTGGTAATTTCTTTCAAAACTTTGGTTAAATTTGAAAGATTGAGCAAAAAGAAAAGGAAGCTTGTCACTCACTGAAACTTATTCTTGTACTGAAAACGATTCCAAGGAAATACATTTTCTTTTTGTTATTTTCATTAATGGCTATGCACTCCGTGCTCAGGGGGATTTGCTAGACATTTTTTTCCAGATAAATTACTATTGTGAATGTCATTGTTTGCAGCTCTGTTGTTTTTTAGAATAATGATTTCATTGTTTTAGCCTTTTATATAAAGAATTGTCTTCACTGCAGTGTCAGCTCGAGTTATCTATACTCAAGTGTAGCTCAAGTGAGAGTGGTGAGACAGCAATGGAGTGTTTGTATTAGCAGCACAGAATAGTTGAGTCCCCACTGCACTCAGCAGCACTCGAGCTTCCACCAACACCCCTTGATGGGCCAGCGAGCTTAAGGTTAAAGCACCACTTCGCTTGAGCTACAGATTTTTGTGTGTGTATGGGCGTCAGTTAGGGATGATACTTGAGTTATATCTCGAGCTAATGCTGTGGTGAAGACAAACCCTTAGCATCAGAAATTAGGGTTTAGTTAATAAACACTCCTGAAAGGTACAATCCTTTACTCAGGCAAAATTCTCATTAGCGTGGCGCCTGAGTAAGGTGTGTAGGGTTTGACATTAAGTTTGTATACACAATTTGGAATGTCTTAAGCTGACTCTGAGCCTGATTTACACAAATGATCTCAATTAAAATAAATGCAATTACACCACTGTGAAAATGGAGTAAAGTTGCTGTGAACTGGGCCCTTTGTTTGAATGTGACTCAGGCCTTGTCTACACTAAAAAAGTTAGGTTTACCCTGCTATGTCACTCAGAGGTGTGAAAAATTCACAACTCTGAGCAATAGTTAAGCTGATCTAACCCCCGCTGTGAAGACAGCACTAGGTTGCTGGAGGTTAGAAAAGCACTACTAATAAACAATAAACACCCACATTTTAGTTCAGTGGGAAAGCCAGTACAAGAAAACAAACATTTTGTTTTGGAAAGCTTTCTTTTTTCTCACCCTTAAAAGAGAAGGAAGAAAAAATTCATAAGCTAAGGCTCTTTGGGCTCTATAAAAGCCACATTAAAAAAAAATTACAACGAAAGTAATAGACTTTTGCTGTGTCGATGCTTCATATTATTTCAACACGTTGATCCTCTGCTTTTGAATTCTTTAGATGCTAGGGTGACAATTCCAGCTTTTAAGCTTGTACTGAATCTCCTGATCTTAAGTTATTCTATTTCCAAGCACATGACTCCTTCATAAGGGTGCACTCTAGTCATCTTTGTGTTTACCGTACTAAAATTGTTTTATTTTGTTACAAGTAGTCATGTGGTACAAAGAAAATGTCTCCCTTATTTGACGTACTGAGATGGCCATAAAATAGAGTGGGTTATTTTAAAGGAATTATTGTTTAGTACAGTATTTGTCATATTATTTAATTTGCTGAGAATAATGTACAAATATCAGCCCTAATCATCAGGGGTGGTGAGTTGTATGGACCCGTGCTGCCCAGGCTCCAGCAATATTCAGGGCCCAGGGGCCCTGCTCCACCAGTGTTTGGGGCCGGGTCTCTCCCCCCGGCCCCACTAGCCGCCCCTTTGCACCTCCCCCGAGTGTCCCCCGGCCCCCACTTGCTGCCCCCTCACCTTCCCCGGACCCAGAGCCTGCAGCTCATGCTGACTCTGCTCTGCCGGCTCCCGGCATCAACTGCTGCCGCAGGGTCCTAGTGCCCCCCACCCATTAATGGCAGGGCAGACTGCCCTGAGCCTCTCCAACGCCCCAAACCCCTCAACTCCAGCCCCAGCCAGAGCCCTCATCCCCCCCACACCCTAATCCTCTACCCCAGTCCTGAGCCCCCTCCTGCATCATGAACCCCTCATCCCCAGCCCCACCCCACAGCCCTGGCCCCACACCCCAACCCTCTGCCCTAGCCCTGAGCCCCCTCCCACACCGCAAACCCCTCATCCTCAGCCCCACAGCCCTCACCCCTGCACCCCCACATATCCCCAAACTCCCTCCCAAAGCCTGCACCCCCTCCCCCTTCCCACACACCCCTCCTGCCCCCAAACTCCCTCCCAGAGCCTGCACCCCTCACCCCCACCCCAGAGCCTGCACCCAAACTCCCTCCCAGAGCCTGCACCCCTCACCCCCTCCTGCACCCCCACCCCTAACCCCAGCCCAGAGCCTACACCCAAACTCCATCCCAGAGCCTGCACCCCCCACCCTCTGCCCCAGCCCAGAGCCTGCACCCAGCACCCAAACTCCATCCCAGAGCCTGCAACCCAGACCCCCTCCCAGAGCCTGCACCCTGCACCCCTGTGCACCCTAATCCCCAGCCCCAGCCTAGGGCCTGCACCCCAAACTCCCTCCCAGAGCCTTTGACAGGTGGGGGGCAGAGTTTGGGGTGGACAGAGTTGGGGGGGGGTCTGGGCAACACCAAAATTTCTACAAACCTGCCACCGCTGCTAATCATATCAGATGTAAGGAACTACCAAGCAAATTTACTGTAGTAGTGGTTGTATATTGCTTGATTTTTATCATTCATATATAACTGAATAACTTTACAAGAAGTCTCAACAACAACAACAAAATACTTTCCCCACAATACAATATATGCAATTACTGTTCTGGAGGTGGGCCAGATTCACATGGTTCAGATCTCCATTTCACCAAGTTTAGTAAATTCACATCAGGGATTTGGGTCAATCTAATCTCTACCAACTGTCAGTAAGATTATAGGTTCTGATAAAAGGTAATGGTACTGTTGATTTCTTCATGTTAAAATACCTAGACCTCTCCTACAAACATATGCCTATTTTTAATAGTGATATATTTGCATGTAAAAGAACAACAACAGCTGCATGCAGTGTAGAATTTGAAGGAATTTGTTCCTTCATCCCATTCATGTACCAGAAGAGGTTCTAGCACTCTTTATTTCTGCTTATGCTTCAGGAGAAAAGCATCTTTTTTTTTAAAAAAACCTGGACAACAAAACCAGGATATTATTTAATGGAATGTTCCTTGAAATGCAAAAGAGGAGGAATTTTAATGCTCAAAGAGAATGTAATTCTTATTGCAAAATGAGTACTTTTAATTTTCAATTCAGTTTTTTCCATGATAGTTTCAAATATTTATTTATTGAATTTATTTTTACAGTTTTGTTTAAACTTCAGATGGAGTAGAAAAATTCAGGGCTGAATTATTTTTGTTGCTCACCATCTTTTGTTCAAGCAGCTAGTAGCATATAGTATACAAAAATGAAGCATAGTACTGCCTGAGGTGGATGGCAGCTTGTGAATTTTTAACAGTTCTTTACCAGATTACTCATCATGTTGTGATTTGCTGCTTGAAATAAATGTGTTGTCAATCTCCCAAATAGATGTTCTCTTTATTTATAAGCTTTTGAAAGATTTCCTATAGGAGTTACAACAGATGGGTTTAGGAAGCAGGATATTTATCCCTATTTAGGCCATTTACTTCTGTTATTTCACTCATCAGATGCATTTTCCAGATGAACAAGTTAATATTTTCACACATTTTAATTTTTGCTGTCTTTCTTATGGCAATCACTCATTAGAATAACTATGAAAAGCCACCACCAAAGTTGGATGGAGCCAAAAAGATTCATCAATCCTACAAAAAAGTATCATTGGCCCAGTCTTCAAAAGTAACTGCTAAACTGTTTTGCCTGAGATGGAAAACTTAAAATTAAGTTCAAAAAGAAGAAAATCAACTATGTGTCTGATGCTTCTGGTTACCAGCCTTTTTTCCTGATCACTCACTAAGTCACTTCAGATCAAAAACAGTACTCAGTTTTCAAATGAATTGCCTATATCCAGTTGAAAGTACAGTTCTTTGCATTTCAGTTCCATTGTAATAAGTTAAGCCAACTTGATTTATGATATGACTCGACTTCCCAGAAAAGAATGCATCAAGAAGTTGGATTTCATTTTCAACTTGTATAAAAAATATCTAACTGCAATTAACTAAAAATGGAGGGTTCCTTCTAACATGGGGTAGGCAGATACATATAGATAAGTTGCCTACTTTCCATTTGCCATGTGTAATACTAATTAGATACAATCTATTCAAATTTAAGTGAAATGTAACTTTTTGATGCATTGTATCCTGTTCTGGGAAGTTGTCACATCGTAAATCAACCTGGCACAACTTAATGGCCTATCTGAAATGTTGCAGCACAATACATCTGAAATGCAAAGAACTGTATTTTAAACTAAGTTCACTTTGTGGTTGAAATGTCTTTGGTTAGATGATAAGTGAAGAAGATATTTCTCTCTCTGCAGCAAACCCTATATACTGTGAACGCTGTTATATTTGAGTGCCAGTCATGGAAATATCACAGTTCACATTGGACTTTCAGGAATTATACATCATTATCAGAAATGCTGATTGGTGAGATCCCACTTGCCAGGATTGTGCCATCTCTCGGAGGTAGAAATTCTGATAACTACATCAAAGGGCGACATGTCTGCTGCTGCTGTTGTCTATAGAGATTTGGCGGTTAACCAAGGCAACAACAGACATTTTGCAGCTATCTCTTCCCTAAACGGAAAGTGAGTGAGCTAGAATGATTCTTCATTATTTATTAACTGGTGAACACTTTAGACAGATCAGTGATGAAATCAGAAAATAGAGTAAACCTAATCACAGGGCAACATACACATTTCCTTGGGTTTTAGTAAGAAAATAAAGCACTGAGGCAGTTTGTCCAGGCAGTTGTTAGCCTTTTTAGATCTACTGGCCAAACCTTCATGTCCAGTTCTGTGCTGAGGCAAAACTCCCATTGCCTTTCAGGGAAGTTTTGCCTGAGTGAGTGTTAAGTGAGGACTTGAGGATTTGGCCTTGCAGCAATACAGCATTTATGTGTCCAAACTGGATTTTGCTGCAACTTTATTGGCTAGTAGTTGCATAGAGACCCAAATGGCTCAGGTAAGATTAGCACAGGGATCGGCAACCTTTGGCATGTGGCTCGCCAGGGTAAGCCTCCTGGTGGGCCAGGCTGGTTTGTTTACCTGCCGTGACCGCAGGTTCGGCTGATCGCAGCTCCCACTGGTTGCAGTTTGCCACTCCAGGCCAATGGGAGCTGCAGGAAGCAGCATGGGCCGAGGGATGTGCTGGCCGCCGCTTCCCACAGCCCCCATTGGCCTGCAGTGGCGAACCGCGGCCAGTGGGAGCCGCAATCGGCTGAACCTGTGGACGCAGCAGGTAAACAAACCGGCCTGGCCTGCCAGGGGGCTTACCCTGGCGAGCCGCATGCCAAAGGTTGCTGATCCCTGGATTAGCACTTTCAGCTGAAGGAACAATAAGCTGACCACCAAACAGTAAAATGCTGGACCACAAACTTCTCCACCTCAAAATCTCCCAAACTCATCTGTTTTCTCTGTTTAGGCTTCCACGAGTGTTTGCCAAATTTGTGCCAAAATCATGATGTACCATTACAGAGTCCCAGATTGCTACAAGTACAAGTATTCATGGAGAGCTTCATTAATGATTGTTCGACTCCACAAGGATTTTATACTTTCTGCTTGGATCCACAATTTGGGATGCTTATTGTCTGATGCTTATTTGAACTTATTTGAACTCCATTGTGGACATTGAAATCAATGGGTGTCTTTCCCCTGACTTCAGTGGGCTTTGAGTCAGTCTACACAAACTGGGGCTTATCCACACAACCATGAAATTCACAGCAATCTGGTGTATGAATCTACCATGCATTAGCCTTTCGCAGACTAACTGTCTATATGGACCCTGCAGATGTGCATTAAAACCTGTTAATGCACTTTGATCTGCTCTTATGTGACCTTCTCTCTGTTCCTTCAAAGAGAGAGTGATTTGTGTGTGTTTCTCCAAATTTTTCAGAGACTGTCTACGTTTTGAACCACATAAAATCACAGAACAAGATAAGAATAAATATTTTATTATTTATGAACTTCAGACTCTGAAGTTAAATTGAAGATAAAAACAATTAGTCTTGGAATCAAGATGCTTCTGATGTGATAATAGAAGTCTGATCTTTTCCAAATAATTCCTTTTATTCTTACTATAAAATCCTAATTGTGGAAAAATCCACCCAAAATATCAGTTTGAGTTCCATCATCTATGCCTGGGGCTTTACTACCTTTTCTAGGTAAGAACCCCAGTCCAGTGTAAGACAGTATGCATCAGCTACCGTCTCCCCCATCTGAAGAAGAAAAACTGGGAGACAAATAATACATACAAGCTCATTGTTATTCAGGAAACAAATTGTGCCCAGAAAATCCATGGAATTGCTTCAAAGTCAAGATGTACCAACACAGGCTACTGACTGCAAGCATAGCTCCCTGTGCAAACCCAACACACCTCCCCATCCAGGCAGAACAACAAGAGTATGGATATTCCAAACAATGCCATTAGTACTGATTGTGGTGCAGCAAGAGGATCTGCACAACAATACTAGTTGCTTCCCTACCCCAACCTGGGACTGTATCAAATCCAGTATCAGATTGGGAAACACTCTTCATTTTAAAGCTAAACGTTAATGAGATGGGTTCACCATCTCCTCCACCATCCCTTGTTTCATGCTGAACAGAGTAACCAGTCAACGATATTTGGGTTAATAATAAATCTGCAGTGTCATCCCTTCAGTTCTCTGTTATGTCTCCAAAGTGAGGGCTTCATCTGTGATCCTATCACGGTTGACAGTGATTATGTTTCACAAGAAGCGGTGAATAGAGCCACTGTCAACCAGCTCTGTATTCCTGAGAAAATACAGCTGCCTCAGCCAATGTATCCAGTATTTAATACTTCACTCTCAGTGTATATGTTGTTAGTCTGTATCTGCCCATTTCCTCTACTCACAACAATACAGCTCAAAGGGACCGATTCCCCCTCAACTAGTCTCCTGGATTGCCATATCCACAGCTCATGGCAGCATTGTTTGACACTCTCCACCTTGTAATGGACACAGTGCAACAGCCAGATCCTTAAATAGGCATTTCAGTCTCCTTTTAAACATACAGTATGTGGCATAAACCTCCAAAAATGCCGATGCAATCCACACACAATGGTGGGTGAGAACCCAGTTTATTTCCCTCCTTCCAACAATTCCTATGCCACCCTCAAAAGTGCTCTCGCCTCCCTGAAATGGGACAGTCAACATCCTTCCCAATCCCATTATCACCAAAATCAGAAGTGCAGGATTAATCACAGTACAACCCTCCAAGAAAGCAGTCATCAAAAATAATTAGTACTAATCCATAAATCCTCCCTATTTCCTTTGTTCTCCCCCACTTTCCATATCATAATCCCCATTTCAACGTCAATGTAAATATATAGAAAAAGAGGTCGGAAATGCCCATCACCATAGTATCTGAGTGGCCTTACATATATTTGTTTTAATAGGTAATGGACTCCATGCAACAGGAATAATCTCTGCTCACTTTCCTGAACATTTAGACTCTTATTTGAATTGCCTGACTCCAAGCTTTGCACACTGCAAAGACCTACAAAAGGATCTCTCAAAACTGGGTGACTGGGCAACAAAATGGCAAATGAAATTCAGTGTTGATAAATGCAAAGTAATGCACATTGGAAAACATAATCCCAACTACACATATAAAATGATGGGGGTCTAAATTAGCTGTTACCATTCAAAAAAGAGATCTTGGAGTCATTGTGGATAGTTCTCTGAAAACATCACTCAATGTGCAGCGGCAGTCAAAAAAGCAAATAGAATGTTCTGAATCATTAAGAAAGGGATAGATAATAAGACAGAAAATATCATATTGCCTATATATAAATCCATGGTATGCTCACATCTTGAATACTGCGTGCAGATGTGGTCACCCCATCTCAAAAAAGATGTATTGGAATTGGAAAATACACCTCTACCTCGATATAACGCTGTCCTTGGGAGCCAAAAAATCTTACCACGTTATAACCTATATATATATATAGGTGAAACCGCGTTATATTGAACTTGCTTTGATCCACCAAAGTGCGCAGCCCCTCCCCCCCCCCCCCCCCCGGAGCACTGCTTTACCACATTATATCCGAATTCGTGTTATATCGGGTCGTGTTATATCGAGGTAGCGGTGTATTCAGAAAAGGCAACAAAAATTATTAGGGGTATGGAACGGCTGCCATATGAGGAGAGCTTAATAAGACCTGGACTTTTCAGTTTGGAAAAGAGACGACTAAGGGGGGATATGATAGAGGTCTATAAAATCATGACTGGTGTGGAGAAAGTAAATAAGGAAGTGTTATTTACTCCTTCTCATAACACAAGAACTAGGGGCCACCAAATGAAATTAATAGGCATCAGGTTTAAAACAAACAAAAGGAAGTATTTTTTCACACAGTGAACCTGTGGAACTCCTTGCCAGAGGATGTTGTGAAGGCCAAGACTATAACAGGGTTCAAAAAAGAACTAGAGGATAGGTTCATCAATGGCTATTAGGGATGGTGTCCGTAGCCTCTGTTTGCCAGAAGCTGGGAATGGGCAACAGGGTATGGGTCACTTGATGATTACCTGTTCTGTTCATTCCTACTGGGGCACTTGGCATTGGCCACTGTCAGAAGACAGAAGACAGGATGCTGGGCTAGATGGACCTTTGGTCTGACCCAGTATGGCCATTCTTATATACTTAAATGGAGCTAGAGAATCCTGCCATCCTTCAGGAAACACCTCTATGTAGACGTGAGTCTTGTCATGTGACCTACAGATTCCAAAGGCCATCCACTGACAATGTCATGATCTCCCCACCAACAAACTGTGCACCTAAATCCACTGAAATATTCATAATGAATGACACTAGTGTCCTGGGAGTGGAGAAAGAAGTGGTCACTGAGAGCCAGATCCAAACCCCTGTGTGCTCTACTGATGAAGACCAGGACCTTGAATTGGACCTGGACCTAGACAGACATCCAGTGGAAAGCACAGTTATGATATGTCCTTACCAGATCATCCTGTGCTGCAGCATGTTGTATGAGAAATAACCCCGAGGAGGCCTTCATATGTCGTCTTTGAGACAGCACATTTCAATGGATTGTCCTGGAGGTGCTGATAGGAATGATTCACTATAATTTGGTAATAATTTGTTGGAAAAGACTGCAATGTTTTGACCAGTCATCCTGTAGACAGAAAAAAATAATAATTTTGCCCACTGCTACAGCTAGAAGTTCAGTAGCAGTATTTGTAGGCTGTGGCATCACTTTGACAGCTAGGTGAACCAAATGATCTCAGCTGAGGGAGTGGTCACAGACCTGTAAATTAGCAGCACCTGTTTTGCCCAGAATGAGCCTCTCACCTGCTGCAGTTCTATATCTCTGTTTCACCCAGTTACAGGAGAATCAGGGAAATTTATCCTTGTCAAGTGTACAAAGAGTCATCTTATTCTTCAGCGTCATCCAATCCCTACTTCCAAAGAAATAAAAAAAGACAATGATGACAGTTAGTAATAATATTACCTAACAGAAGAGCAGGTCCGATCTTTGTAGATCTGTAGTACATCCCAGCAGTTAATAGAACTTTGAGTGTTGGACAGAGGCTAAGCACACAACCCGTATCGTATGGGTTATGAAAATGATGCATCTTAAAGGTGAAAAGATTTTAGAAATTAAACTTTCATGCTGCTTGCAGACAGTAGACCATAAATTAATGAAGTGCAACTGGAAAAAGGCCTTCAGAATGAATTTGTTTTTGATCTCACAGCCTAAAGGCACATATGTTCCATCATGAATTAGAGATTTCATTTGATACACCATTTCCTTTTGAGGTAAACGTGTTAATAAATCATTGAAGTTTCAAATGAGCTCCTATTTTTAGAACTTAAAGGTATCCAAAGTAATTTTCATGCTGTATGTCACTGACCATGGATATAAAATAGCTGGAATTAGATGTTATGAAATCATTAATTCAAATTGTACTCTACAAATAGTAAGTGAATACATTTTAATTATAAATAAGCCCTTTTAATTTTGTTACTGTCACGCTTCTCTTGTGAAATTTAATTTCATCGGGAGCCTGATCCAAACTGCATCAAAGTCAATGGAAAGTCCCCCTTTGGATCAGGGCCTAGATGTTATGGTGTATTTAAACATTCTTATCTAAGTATGCATAATTAACAAATTAATTAGGTTGTCACCGTTTGACGCATCGTTTGGTGGATTATGTACAATGAGTTAGATTTGCATAATAGATCCTAGTGGAGAAGTGTGGACATAACTCCCACAACAGTATTATTTGCACTGATTTTATTTCAGTTTAAGTTTCCAAAAGTGATTATACAGTATATATTACTACAGAATACTTTTAATTAAAATCAAAGTATATATTATGTAGACCTAATAGCACCTAGTTTGGGGCTGTTGCCAGTGAGGAGGTAATGACAATACAAGTCCCTTAGGATCATTGATTTCAGTGGGAACTGTTAGTACACAGCACCTCTTGGGAGAAGGCCAATAATTCCATTGTGATATTACTTCCTATAGGGTCACTACACTTTTTACTATAAAATTGTACATTTTACCTTGATAATTTGCCTCATCTCCTGCCATATACAATTAATATTCTGCCACATTTCGTATAAGGTGACTAGCATTCAGCTGGGAGGAATGAACTAATTCAGTCAAAATTTTCTACAGCTGATGCTTTATAAGCCCCATGTGACTCAGCATAGCCTTAGAATTCAGTAACACCCCTGGGTGGAAAAATGAATGGCTTGCAATCTATCCCAATGGGCTCATTCTGCTAGCTATTAGGCTATGATAAATGCTGAGGAATTCCTTTGAAATACTTTGCAATATTCATTTCTCCCCCCTTATTAAGGCTCTTTAACACATAAGCACAGGCTACCTTTTATATACCTTTATTAATATAACATAAAGGAGTCATTCACTCAGGCATGAAAAGATCCAAAAAGACAGGGTGCAACAGAATGCCACTATTAGCATCTTGAATAACATACCAATGCTCACAACTGCATCTTCGCTATCTTCATTTTAATTCATGCCATAGAATACCATCCTGTGCTGTAAAAACAACTCCAAACATGATGTGATTAACCTTAGGGTCCCCCAGACCCTCATCTCAAAGCCCACTCGTACATGGCCTGTGCTTTCTATTCATGTTCAACCATCTGATTTCCATATCATCCTACTCGCCCTCACAAGCTGCTATTAGCATAACAGAGCTTTAGCATGACATTGATTGAAGCCAGTGCTTGCTGAATGCAGTATCAAAGCATAATTTGCCAGAAATCAAATCTAATTTATAGTGTACCATATTAAAATTTCTCAAACACTGTTTCAAGAAAACTGTCCTAGACCTCTAATCTTAATTGTTCTTCTTTATATTCTTGTCTAGTTCTCTGGAATTCGGGCAATATATTTTGTTTTATAGCCATTGTCTTTGACTTGCGAATGTCAATTAAACAAGAGTTTTTCCACTCCATTTACTCCAACCCCGTTAATGTTACAGCTGAAACAGTGAAGGGTGTTTGGTTGATGGGCAAAACACTTGGTTTATTACATCACAACAGGTTCTTTGGACAGGTTTCCTAATGTGTTGGGTTTTTAGGTAAGTGCAACGATGTGTTATAGCAGTGCATGCTAGGGCTGAAATGAATTTATTTGATTAACATTTGTTTTAAGGCTTTATAACTTATGGTCCAATTACCAGGGCACTGAAGGGGGAGCTGAGAGACCAAGCTTCTGTTCCCAGCTCTGCCACTGACCTGCTGACTTTAAGCAAGTCACTTAACTGTTCCGTGCCTCAGTTGCGTAATCTGTAAAATGGGGATAACAGTGACTACCCATCTTTGGAAACTGCTTCTATATCTGTGGTTGACAAGGAGCCCCCTTTCCAATAAATTCAAAAAAGCCCTAGAGTCATCTGAAAGAGGACAAGGTTGAACCAGTCCCTGCTTTAGGGCACACCCTGCACTCTGTAAAAGTAGTAGTGCCACTTTGGTGCCCTGAAGGTGACACTCCACCAGAATTCCTTCTGTTGTAAGTGCTAAATTTTATTATCAAGTCTCAATTATGGTTGGGCAGCCTGGCTGTGATAGGTAAATCTGTTCCAGTATTGTGAAGTCATGGTTTTCATCCTGTGAACACCATTAAAATTTGAAGTTCCCTATTAACAGAGCTGCAGTTCCACACTGCAGTGCATTGGGACAAATTGGGGCACTCTTTGATTTCCCTATAAAAAGTTTCATTACATCCTGTAGAGAGGTTACCCTGTATAGGGACATTGGAAAAGTATGGTTTAGTCATTTTAGATGCTTTTCATATGTTCCCTAAAAGTTGGCTGGAGGGGATGGTTTTGTGCTCTAATGACGAGTACCAGATCAAGGCATAGATACTATAGGCCAACTCCTGACATCATGTGATTACCTCAAAACCTCATCATTTATATATTTTTAAATTATATTTCTAGCCCTCATAACTGCAAAGAAAAGCTTGGAAACATGAGCACAATCAGTGCAACAATGTCTGCCTGAGTCTGCAGAAAGCCTGAAATGCTTGCTGTGAGGGTGTGAGCTGCCCTGTTCATCTCAATGCATGATATGCTGTGGTAGCCTTTTCAGTACCACTCTGGGAGAGGACTTTGTTTATGGCGCAATAAGAATAGCACAGAAGGCCCAGCCCTCCCACTCAAGCAGGTACCCCAGCAGCTGGGGTGTAAGTATTAACCCCCATCTCCCACAATTAGCACCCTTGCCACTCATTGATGAAGGCAAGCCCTCTGCTTCTTCCAAGGGTTGGGGGACTTCTTTTGATGCTCCTGGAGATGAAAGTCCACAATGTTGTTGCCACTGCCTCTGTGAGAGATGAGGGGGATCCCTGCCTCCCTCACTCCAAGTGGGGTAAGGTGGAGTCATGGGGTGATCTTTGTGTTATATTGTCCCTTGTGCCCTGGATTGCCTTAATTCAGCCCTGCTAATCATCGGCCTTGAAATATCCATTACAACCAAATCTGAAATAGGTCTATCACATCTCTCCCTTTAAATATAGCAGACGGATTTATCTATAGTGTGCTGTGTGTGAGGGTGTTTCAGATTAATCTGGAAAAACCTACCTGCTGTGTGTAGACATTATGGCACCTTTTGTAGAGCGAGGGTTTGCTTTCCCTTGCTATTCATCAGGTTGCTGCTCTTGCACCCTGGAAACAGTTGTGTGAATGTGCATTGTGTTCATAGAAGTATGGTGGGGAGGGAATCATGCTGCAGCTAAGGGCTCTAGGAGGCTGTAAGCTGAGTTAGAGTTTAGGGGCTGTACATCAAAGCAGTACCATCGCTGTCAATACAGAGGCCACTCAGAGGTGATTGATGGAAGTTGAGGGAAATTCCAAGGCACAACCTCAATCCCTCCCTCCCCACCCCTGTCGGATAGCTAGCAACGTGCTGTGCACTAACAGGAGACACAAACTTCATTCCTCAGTGGGAGCTGGAAAATTCACACTCAGGAGTATGAGAGAGAAGGGGAGGCTCCTTGTGCTGCTCTGCACCCGGCACAAAAACAGAGCAGCTGGGAATATTTGAAGTGTGGTCTAGGATCCCTTGGGAGAGACCCTTTGGAAATGTAAAATACTAAGAGTCCAATCATAAAATGCCTAAGGAACACCAGTTATTTTCAAAGTGGGGAGATTTTGCTTGCCATGCGTTTTAAATGTGTCACTTCCTTTATTGCCCCATGCTTATCATACCTAAATTCAGCTGCCTTGTTTCCACTTTCCTCCTCCATTCTATCTTCATCACCTCCCATCTCCACATCATCATTTCTCTTTCACTCATTTCCCCAGCCCTTCCTCCTCTTCCTATGCTCCCCTTTCCCCTGGTCAATTCACACTACACTGCTCCATTCTCCATTGCCTTCAACTGCTCACCTCTGACAACATTTCCCCTGGTCTTGGTCTTCCATGTATCTCCTCCCTCACCACCAACTGCAGCCCTCTCTGACAGCTCTCACGTCTCTTTGGCATCACAATCCTCCCCTTGTCCCTTCTTTCCCCCTTTTCTCTCCCCTCTCCTCTTTCTGTTCTGTCTGGGATGCCTGCTCCTTCTCAACATAGATCACTGCCATCCACAGACTTTTAGCTCCTGCTGCCTTCATCTCCTTGCACTCATTGAAACCTGGACAATATCTCATACTGCCATTCTCCTTCATAGCTACTTCTCCTTCCCACGCACATTCTGCTCCCACTCATCCCTAAAGGACAATAGGGGAGGCATTGACTTTTCCTCTCCTGCCTCTGTCACTTCCAGACCCCGCCCTTCCATTCATTTTTAAAAGTGTGATGAGATGGATTGAAAAGGATGTTGGGGACATGCCAGTTCCATACCCTGGGGCTCACCACAGCAAAGCACAGTTGTCTCTAGATTTAAGGCACAACAGTGAGCTCTCTAAAGTGCAGATGGTATGGGAGTATCACTATTGGTCCAGGGGAGGCTTGAGGACAAGATTAGAACATAACCAGCTCCTACACCATAAAGGGCCGATTGTTGCCCCTCATCTTTTATTGACATCAGAGCTTAAACAAATATGTGTGATTGTAATGCTTTCCTTCTTACAGCTGATGGAGGTCATACATGGAGATGCTTGCTTTTCTGTCTTTTTTTTTTTTTTTTGTATTTACTAATTGTGTATATACTAATTAATGAATGTCCTCTGGCATGAAAATACATCTACATAATGCTGTCTTTTCTCTTTGATATTATTCATCCATTCTTTGAGAAATCTCCCTCAATTTTACATCATGTTTTTTCTTACATTGTAGCTCCCCCGCAGTTTGTGATAAGGCCACGAGACCAGATTGTAGCCCAGGGTCGAACAGTGACCTTTCCCTGTGAAACTAAAGGAAATCCCCAGCCTGCTGTTTTTTGGCAAAAGGAAGGCAGCCAGGTGAGTCCAAACCCTTCATCTGAACGCTTACCTTTTTTTTGAAATTGCACATTATTCAATATTTTAAGTCACTTAATTAACTCTCTTTCACATGCTCTATGCACATTATAAAGAGATCTTGTCTGCTTCATTACACTCCATAAATATCCTTTAATAATGTTGTTGTTGATGCACATTTATATTGTGAAGCGCCCAGAAGCCAACTAGGGTGGGGTCCCATTGTGCTAAGTGTTGTACAGACATACAGAAAATCCCAGTCTGTATCCCTAAAAAGTTTTCAGTCTGAAACACAAGACAACAGGTGGATGGGATAAATATGGTATGGCGCTTAGGAGACAGGGTAACAAAAATAAGAGGATGTACACAATTCTTAGCCAATCAGGGGCAGTAATTACAACAGGGCACCTGTGTTGTCATAATCAGGTAGTTATAGATCTAACTGCCTGATTTGCACTGACGTGTGCCACAGTGCATGCAAATGCAGGTTTTGAGCATGCAGCTGTTTGCCTCCATAAAACTAGCATGCACAATTTCTGAGGCTCATTTTGGAAAAATTTCCCCTGGGTATTTAGTGTCATTTTAATGACTGAGTTTCTGACACCACCCTGAGCCAATACTGATTTCCTTAGCTTTAGATTTGAATGTGATGCTGTCACAGATAAATCTTTGTGTAAATTTTCAGTGTTGTTGCTTTGCCAAGACTAGTTATTTCAGAAGACAGGCTGTCTCACTGTCTGGATGGTTTTCCTTTTGGTGGGTAAAGTTTGGATGTTGCAAACCATGACCCAGATTCTCTCCTGCACATGAGCTCTTGTAAGGGCAGGAGAGGAGAGCATCAGGGAGCTGGCTATTGTTACATCCATGTGAGATGCATTGCACTGGTGGAATTCTCTGCTGCCCATTTCTGGATAGTTGCTTGTCCTTTGTGGCACCTGAATTGTACAAATGGCCTAGATCTAAATAGAGACTGTAGCCCTGGATGTTAATATAATTTTTCTCCTGGAGTCAACTGGATATATTTTCATATGTAACCCTTCTGCCAGGTGGTTAATGGTAGTTAGAAGGGCCAGATTCAAAATGTCAAGAGTTCCTTTTGGAGAATATTAAAATTGACTTTAGCCCCCACCTAGAATTCTGGGAAAAATAAATAAATCCTCTTCCAGTTGCCCTACGCAGGCAGAACTTCACCACCACCACCCCCAAGCACTCAGGTTATGTCTACACTTATGGCAGCATGTACAGTACGTACACTGCTCTCCCACCTAGCCTGGGTATAAATAGCAGTGTAGACGGCAAGGCATGGCTTAGGCAAGTAAAGACATGCCAGAACCCTAGGGTATGTACCCTACGCAGTTCTCTTCACGCCCAAGCAGTGCCTCCCCCATCTACACTGTCCCACTGCCTACCCATTGCTGGAGCCTTTCCCCACCACAGGGAAGCACACTATAGTGTGGATGCAGCCTGTTTTTTCACTCTGGCTGTAGCTACACTTGTCCTACATTCTGCCACCAATGTAGACAAGGCATTATTTTTATAGGGACATAAATTCTTGGAAAATGCAGCAATCCAGTAATATTCAAATAAAGTTTAAAGCAATCAGGAAACCTGCAGTAATCCATTCAAATCTTTCCCACCACTCTCAGTGAATAACCAGTAGACCTAGGCAAGAGTTCTCTGATCACATCACTCCACCCACAACAAAACTCGCTCTTGGTTTGGGTCAGTGAATATTAGTAGCCCAGTGTTCTCTGCAGATGTGTGTCTGGGCCTGTTAAAGCTGCTTGTCTAGTCCCACCTTGAGCTGCCACCACCTGACCTCATTGAAGTCCCATCAGTTTAGTCACTATTCCTCAGGTGTTTGCTGAGGAGTCTGCTCTGCACCATCTAATTGTGCCTTTATAACAAGAAGGTGAGTTAAGAATGGAGAAAGTCTGCATCCTGTATAAAAGCTCATCTTCTTAGAATGTTAGAATGTGGGCTGGTATGGCTGTGCACCAAGGTGTCCACAGACATCTTTATTACTGCACATATTATTTGAGGCCCCAGTCGTGCAGTGAGAAGATCTACATGAGTGGAGCCTCAGACCTGTGCAAAGGTGCACCCACACGGAGCCACAATGAAATTAATGGAGCGCTGCACGGGGCACAACAGTCCAATCACAGGATCGAGACCAGACTCAATACCCTATGTTCTCTGGGGTTGTGCAGCTACAGGAGTACATACTTGTGCAATTGTTAAGTTGTTTAAGTTGATTCTTCACTCAATTTGATTCATTTGATTATGCAACATGTAAGGAGGCTCAGATCTAACCATCAAATGCGTGGTTCTGATTCTTGCAAAGTGCAGTATTGTGGGCCTCACTAAGGAGCAAATTGTTCCAGGAGGAAAATATAATAGCATTTTGAAATTAAACCAGGAAGTGCTGATGTGCTAGCAAACATTTCAAAAACCCTTCTTGTAGAGGGTTTTAATAACATGGTAATGTTTATGTAAAGTGGGCTTATAGTGTCACGCTTGAATCTAATAAAGTGGACATCCATCATGTTGTAATAAAGAGAAGAGCTTCTAATTAAAGTAGGGCATCATTTGCAGGATTAAAGTCATTTAGTGTAATTGAAAAGTGTTAATACTCTATTTTATCCTCTTCCATTGGTATCACTTCAAGGGTAAAAACATTTTAAGGTGAAAATGTGTCTTCTGTCTTTAATTGAATGTTATTACCTACTGATGGTACCATGTTGAAGCTGTTTAATTACAAACCTGGAAAATTAATTACAATATTGAGAACCAGATCCCGTAGGGTTAGAATGTTCTTTTTTGGCAAATAAAGGCAACATAAAAATTGATATCTTGATGTTTATAATCAAACCTTGAAACATAGCTCAATGTGATTCATTATACCCGCATGTTCTTAATTGAGCAACAATGAAACAACACAGGTTAAGCAGGTTAATGTTACCATCCTAAAATAAATTTTCCAGGCTTTGAAGTAAGACATTGTTCCATTAAATAGCAGAGTCTCCACTTACTATACTTTATCATCGAAATGAAGAGTACAATACTTTGGCCACACCTAAGGTTAACATGCAGAGTATGGGGACACTGTATCTCTGAGTATTTACTCCTTGTCATTTGGACTTGCAATGCTTTCTTTGTCTCCGAGAAAATGTCCTCACTGCATTTAAAATCCTGTGTTCGGCCCATGCCAGCTGACTCAGGCTCCAAAGGCTCAAGCTAAGGGGCTGTTTAATTGTGGTGTAGTCATTCAGGTTCGGCCTGCAGCCCGAGATCTGGGACTCTTGCATCTTGCAGGTTCCTAGAGCCCAGGCTCCAGCCTGCAATTAAACAGCCTCTTAGCCTGAGCCTGGCGGGCCTGAGTCAGCCTGCACGGTCGGGCCAGACACAGGTTTTTAATTGCACTGTAGACATACCCTTAGTCAAGAAACTATCTTCCTTGCAATGCTGCTGTTCGTATTTATTGTAATATTGTGTAGAGCTAGTCAAGCTAGCCCATTCCAGTGATTACAGGGAAATCTTCATCCTGGACCTGTTCCTCCATCCTGTTTCACTAAGCACAGCCAGCTGGAAGGGAGGGGAATAGTTCCCTCTGGAACGATCCTTGTGCCAACTTGTGCATCAGCAGCTGGTCCTTTGTATTTGGTAGCCTTTTCCCCCAAAGCTTGACAGCAGCACTCCAATGAAACGCAGCAGCTTAAGGCAGTGAATTTACTCTTACTAGTCTCTAGTTCCTAAACACCGTGGGCAAAATTAATCCCTGGTGTAACTCCATTACAATCAATGGACATAAAGCCATTGAAGTCAGTGGAGTTATGCCAGGGATGACTGTGGCACTCTGTGGCCCAGCATGTCACCATTAGGCCTGAATGAGCGAACAGGTTAATTGAATCCACTTACTTTATTTTAAATTCTTTTAAATTCACCTCTGCGGTCAATTTATGGCAATTTATGGGCCATAAATCCACTCCTGAAGGGTGCTGAGCCTCATCAGTTCCCACTGAAGTGTAGAATTCACTGGAGCCCAAGGCCCCTCAGGATCTGGCCCATGCTGAAGAATAAAAAAGGATGGTCACATAATCAGAAATTAATATTTTGAATGCAACAGTGAAAATGATTATAACCCCCGATTTGTACTACCTTGTGATGCCATCTACAAATCCTCAAGATGGGTGATGAATGGCTGCAAAACTCTGCCACATCAAAATTCTCACACCAGTGGGCTTTTATGCTCATTCTTCATTCAGCGCTTGCTTACACTACAGATCCTTGACCAGTATAGCTATTCCAGCAGAGCCCCCTAATGTAGACATAGTATAAGCCGGCAGAAAGAGTTCTGCTGGCATTGTTACACCACCTCTCTGAATGACATTAGCTAAGCCAACAGAAGCACTCTTCTGTTGGCACAGTTGAATCTACATTGCCAACAAAGCCAAGTCAGGTAGGAGGTGTGATTTTTTCCAAAACTACTCAGCATTAGCCTAACTTTGCTCGCATGGAAGTCAATGGTAAAACTCCCATTAGCTCCATGTGGAACAGTTTTAGTCAACACTCAGCGCTTTTAAAAATCCCATCCTGCATATTTAGGCAAACTTCGAAATCTTAACTGAACTTTTCCAAACTCCCATTATTAGAAAGCCAAACAAAACTACCTTATCCTAAAGTAGTGCTTTTCTAACTATGGAGCGGGCCTCCCGAAGGAGGCATGGGAATGTGTCAAGCAAGGGGAGGCCTGAGCTGTGTGCTATTTTTTCTTTTAAGAGTTCTGGCTGTCAGTCCCAGGTGGCTGGGGCTTGTGCAAAAGGGTAGTGCACATCCAGGAGGTGGGGGGATAGGATACAGAGGACAGCCGGAGCCCCACCGCACAACCCCCGGGGTGACAGCTGGATCCCAAGCACTAGCTGGCTCTGGCTCTCCTTCCCATCCACATCCCTCACCTGGTAGCGGCGGGACTCCAGCTATCAGCGCCGGGGTGGCAGCACAGCACAGAAGTAAGGGTGGTAATGGGGTGCTCAGTCTGCTGTGAAAAGTGATATTGAATAATCACATTGCCACCCTCACTTCTGAGCTGCTGCTGGCACAGCACTACCTATACAGCTGAGTGCCCAGCCAGCAGCCGTTGGTTTCCACTCTCCCTTCAGAGCTGGACAGCGGTATATATACTTGTGAGGGGCAGGGGGAGAACATAAGCAACTATAGACACAAAGGAGGGGCACGATCAAATAAGTGTGAGACCCACTGCCCTAGAGTACTGATCAATAGCTTACAGTAGTGTTGCTGCAGTGTTTGGGTATGTCACTGGTATTAACAATTGTAATATTTTTATAGGGGTTGGTTCAGTGCTTGTTTTATTTAAGCTGGTTCATAAATCGATAAATCATCATGCCATAACTCTTATGGAATTAGTTCATTCAGGCAGTTTTCCTCCTTTAAGTACTGACGTCTCATCATAACTCCTAAACCCTCTCCCCTATTCCCCTTTTTCATCCCCCTCCGTCACTTTCACTAACCTGTCTTTCCCCAAGTGCTGTCTCTCACTCTTCTCAACCCTTCTTTCCTCGCATCAAAGCCACTGTCAAATGTTATCACTTTTCCCTGGAAAATTTGCCCCCAGCTGCTAAAGCCCTGGTTCCTGCCTTGATTATCTTTTTGCATTGATTACTGAATCTCCTCCACTCTATTTTCCCCAGTTCTCATCTCTCCCCCTCCAGTCCATTAAAAGGGCTTCGCTAAAATAACCCACCCCCAATCTAAGTGTGCCACCCCCTCCTCAAAACTATCATCTCCTTGCCAATTTTCACATTAAATTTATACTCCTTGTCCTCACCTTCAAGGTTCCACACTGTCTGCCTCTTGTCTATGTCTCAGTTTTAATTTCCTTCTACTCCTCCTTTCACCTCCCATGCTCTGCCAACCCCTCTTTCTTTATGATCCTTTTGTGTCCTCCTGCCACTTCTGCTTCTATGCCTTGTTCATGCTGCCCCCTTTGCCAGGAACAGTATTCATTGCCAAACAATCTCACTCTGCTGTTTCAGATCACTACTCATAATTCATTCCTTCTAGATAGCTTTCTAATGTGCACTCTAGTGTTAGCTCCTCCTGATGTAACACCCAGATATGTATGTTATTAAAATAAAGTTCAGAATTATCAAGGTACATATGAAACAAATTCAGAACTAATGAGATACATATGAAACAAATCACCCGCATGTATTTGTTGAAACTTCTTCCAAACCTCAACCCCTACTGGCAACACAATTGTCTGTCATCATTCTCAATAGTGCTGTGTCTAATTTAAACTGCAAGCTTCTCCAGGCAGGGAACATTAGCTTATTATGTGTCCGTAAAGCCCTATGCACACCTATGATACTATATAAACAGTAGTGTTTTTTTATTTGTGTTTATACGTAATGCTTGTAAAGAAAATTATTGTACCCTCGACTGAGGGAAAAGCAATATTCTTTTATTTGCACTGATGTGATTTGAATTGTCTCCACAGAATCTACTCTTTCCAAACCAGCCTCTCCAACCCAACAGTAGGTATTCAGTATCACCAACAGGCGACCTCACTATTACCAACATTCAACGAACTGATGCAGGCTACTACATCTGTCAGGCGCTGACAGTTGCTGGGAGCATTTTAGCAAAAGCTCAACTGGAAGTTACTGATGGTGAGAAATCACGATTTCTATTGTTTGTTTTTTTTAACCAATACCACTGAAGAATTAAAATATAATTTGTAAATATAGACATGTCAGATCATGTAATTCATATTGGCAAACATATAGGATTCTACAAATTATGAATAATGCAAAAAGGACCTCGGTGCAGAGTCTTCTCCATGAACACAAAAACATGGAATACAGGTTTGCATATTATATGAAATTTTGTCCCTCTTTAAAACAATCAGTGAAAAGGGAGGGATACACCAGCTCAAAATATAATTTGTGTTAAGGGACAGTGTTCAATACAGTGGAACTGAAATCTAAGATGCCCGTATTCTAATCCAGAATGAGCAATGGATGGTTTTGTAGTAAAGCACTGAATAGCAACTCAGGAAAACTCGGTTCAATTCCCAGCTCCACAACAGACTTCTCGTGTTACCTTAGGGAAGTCACTTTGAGACATATCGTCATTTCATGAAAATTGGAATAACTCCATTTAAATCTAGGGAGCTATGTCTGCGCACATCAGCTGAGGACCCTGGCCCTTAGTTTCTCTGTGTCTCAAATCTCCAAATCTCAAATACTTCCTTACCCTCACAGGAGTGTTTTAAGGATAATTAATATGCGTTATGCGCTCAGATACTGCAGTGATGGGAATCCGACAGATTGACAAATACTACAACACAGTTTGATTTGTCACTAGTCATTTCCACATTTTGTTTTAGGAAAATACCTTAAATGCATTCTTTCCTACATAGCACATGTATCTCCTTTCATTTGAGCCCATGAATCCTGTTAACATCAGTATGAGTTCTGTTCATGGATCTAGGGCAGAATAATGCCTTTATATTACTAGAGAAAATGGAGCTGAAATTCCTATTTGCCTAGCAGGTCATCACATTCCCAGGCCTTATTATTCCCTATCTTAACTGACTCATTAAATATCTCCTGACAGACTTTGATGAATTTTTGCTGTTAAAACTGTTGTTACATGCACAGATCCACTATTACAGCTCCCTCAGAGACCTGCCTACATCATGAAAGTTTGAAAAGATGTCTAATTCTGAATAATCTGGCTTTTCACAAAAGCATATTCATCGCGAGTGACAGGTAGAGAGGTTCAGACACACGCTATAGAGGTTTGAGCATGAATTTAATGTCTTTTTTTTCTGTTGTTTTCCAAAAGCCGTCTATATTTTTATGACAAGGAAAGATAATTTCTTCCTTATCCTTGCATCTTTACAAGCACGCACTGCATTTCCTTAAAGTAGTTTCTAGGAGATTAAAGCCTAACCTTCGCTCTGTGACCTCTTTAAGTCTTCTCTTTCTCTTACTCTCTATGACAAAATGATGCATTTTCATACAATTCAAATTTACATGTAGATTAAAAGGTCATTTAAAATTAATGGAAAGGCAGTATTTTTTAATATCTGTCCACGACGCTGTCTGATTCAATGCCATGGCTGTGATTGGAATAAATAGAACATACAAACATTGGCTGATAGGACATTGAGCTGTTAATGGTTGCACCTGCTGTTGCTGCAGAGATTTACTGCAACAGGGGCCGAAAGGAGCAAGTCAGGTTCAAGGATATCAGTGATGAGAAATTCTTCCTTTAGACAGACAAGGCCTCTGGTCCTTCTTAATCTTTATTTATTTCTCTGTATGAAAAAAGAAATCAGAATTGACCTCTTCTGCATCTGCATCAGCTTATGCAGCCAGTCAACAGAAAAAGCTCATTAAGGTGTCCATAGCAAAAAGCAAACTCAGCTTGAACTAATTACATTCAAAGGTACTTAGTATTCTCCATTCCTTAAGAAAGCATTCAATGGTGCCTGTATGACTAAAGGAATGAAAAACCTGCATTCTTCAAATATCTCCCAGAACCTGAAAGTCAGGACACTCACTGTAATATAATACAAGATTATTTTATAGAAATATGAATTCATTATTGAGTTGAGGGGTGGATGAAGGTCATGAAGAATGTGCAAAAAGAGTATTTTGCAATTGTGATTGTATAAATAAAGGACTACTGTATCATAGATAATTTTTGACATTGCCTTTAGTTAGGGAATTAAGCATTAATATTTAAATATTCTTTGTCAGCTCATGCTGAGTATAGGTTATAGAAGTTAATGTTTTTAAAAGTAGAGAAATCTAATTTCAGGGTTTAAAAATATATTAAAATATAAACATTTCAAATATTAGCCATATATTTAAGCATTAGCTTTCCAGTTTTTGGCTGGTGATTTCAGTTTTACTTCATAGCCCAGAATTTTTCTGTTTGGTTAATGATTTAATAATAGTGGCAAGCCATCATTTTCATTTTGAACACATTTTTGTTTGATCCCAGAGTAATTTGGATTCAATTGAAATTCCAATACAGAATGAAAACATATGTCATGTGCAGAAAAACAAGTGCTTAATTATACCATATATAGCAGTGTTTCAGTTGTTACATTTTTGCACTTAGACGTCTTCACTGGAAATATTTTTAACTCAAGTGTTCCTATGAGAAAAGATTACTTGCTGTGATGAAATGTGCTGAGTTGAGTGATAATTTTGCTGATTATGGACTGTGCTGAGAGCTTTCAATATATTTGAAATTCAAATCTTGTACTATCTTGAAAGATCATCACATAAATCTAGAGTCTAACTCACATCTGGAAAAGTAACATAATTTAAAAAAAAAATGAGACAGTCTTTGCAATCTTTCAAAAGCAAAGGTAAGCATGCAGCTCACAGTCTTATAACAGCAGGTCATGCAAATAAACTAAAAGCTTCCATTTAACTGTGTGCCTGTGTGATATAGAGAGAATAATTCACAATTAGTAATTTATTCCATAAATTTAGCCTCTTTTTTGTGCACAGAATATTCAGAAGTAAATTTCAATTTCCTCTAATCAATTCATTATTCATATTTATTGATTGATCTTTTTGGCCACTGTGTATGTTTTTTTACTCTATGGATTAGTCACAAATTGTTCTCTGTAAGTATCCAGCTCTCTCTACTTGAAATTCAAGTTGTATTGCTTAGTTGTGACTGGTCAGATAAGGCACATGATCTTGTTTCCATCACTAGATTACATGCGTATGTGAATGCTTGCAGATACTCATTTTAAATTCAGTTTTCATGACTGTGTGCACATTGAAGTTCACTTTTCATGAATATTCATACCAGTATAGCTCAATCACACATGTTTGTAGAAAATGAACACAAAATGGTTTGAGCTTGGACAAAACAAATTCACCTAAAAATTAGAGCAACCATTCATGGACCTTTTACCGTATTTGTCCATCTTTGAGATAGATAGACCCTCATACATATACAAACATCTTTCCAAAGTGCTGCTCAAGTGTTGGTTCCTGATTCACTGAGAGACCTATATCATGGGAATCCTGTTTATATATTTAAATAACTGACAAAAACAGGAGAATTTAGAAACATTTTACAGAAGATTTACAAGTCATAGAAGTGAAGACAATACAGTTGTTCACAGATCACTGGAAATCCTAAGTGTTCATTTAACCTTTAGCCTTAGTGTCATGGAAACCTGTAGTAGTCTTTCACCCATAACACCCTTGAAAATGAAGATTCCTTCTGGCCAGGAGACTTTCAATTACTTTATTGATCAAACCCATTTAAAAGATTATGAGCTACTCATTTGGGCAGTAAAAAAACTAATTAGATGCCAAAGAGCAATATCTAAAAAACAATAAGCTTTTAAAATACCTATATTGCTACCCATAAAACAAGGCAATGAGTTGCTACAAATAACTAAAGACGTATAGTTCTCAACCTAAGCAATTATATGTTTTCATTCTTTTAATCTATACCTATTCCCCTAGAAAACTGAAAACTCATTGATCTGCATTAAATGTAAATGAAAACTTATGTGGCCTAGTTGTCACCTGAATATATTTTTGCTGTAGGTATAGTACTTTGATGGGCCATACACATGTTTCTTTAATTACAGCATAAAATTGAGATTGAGTTTTTATTTCTTAAAATGACGGGGCAGTACTCTCTCTTCAACAGTTGTGTGTAACTGTGCTTAACCCTAATGAGATGTAAACATGTGCTTTGAGGTGAAAATACATCCCATTGTGTTTTTCTTGTGTCCTACTGGTTCCTGTGTAATAGCTGAATTCAGTGTATGGTATTTCAGAATTTCCAAGGCAGTTTTCATTTCCTGTGACAAATGTTCTAAATTAGCTTTCAATGCACACTTTAAATTTTTAGTTACAATAAGTTTGTTGAAATCACAGCCCAAGGTATTATTACAGCAAGTAGATTCATCAGCCTTATTTCCCAGATTAAGAGAAGGTTTTAGGGTGGTTGCGATGTTACAGTTCCAAAAACAAACATTTTGAATAAAAAAACAGATGCTTACATCAGCCCTCCTCTTTCCTATATATTAAACAGTATGCCGAAAGCACTTTGGAGCCTTGACAATGCTGTGGGCTCATGTCTTGAACAGTTCAACACAATGCAAGCCACATTTCTTTAAGACACACTTCAATTTATTTTGGTTTCATTCAAAGGCATGTATGTATACTAAATACATTGGGCCAGATCCTCAGCTGGAGTAAACTGATGTAACTCAATTGACATCAGTTGAGCTATGCGAACCAACACTAGCTCAGGAGCTAATCCTCTTTATCAGAATATTTTCATTCAGATGCCAAACATACTATTCAGAGATTTAAAGTTATAACAGTATGGAAGCTAAACATCTGAGAACTGTTTCTCAATTCTGTTAGACTGGTGTTATGACGGTATAACTCCATTTCCATTCATGAAGAATCCAGCCCCTTGTTTATTTTACTCTCTCTCTCCATAAACAAGTCTTATAGAAACAACAAAGCTATGTTTTTCTCCTTCACAGATGGCATGGAATAGGTTCAACATCAGAATTATTTATGAAAAAATGTTCTTGCAAGAAAATTTAACATGAGCATTTACCTCATCTTCACGATATCCCACTGGTAGCAGAATAAGGCTCAGATGCAGCTAGGCACTCACTAGTTAAGAATCTTTTATGAACTATTTTAAGCATGCAAATGTAAAATATTAGAATAATAACAGAGTTCATGGTTTCAAAAGGTGATAACATGATTTGATAGGTAAACAGACAGCTTGATTAAATCTGAACTGTTCCTCACTGAAGAGCATGATGCAATCAGTTAGATCAGTTAGGGAAAGATTTTGTGTTATTGTTAGATGTTATTTCCTAATGATGAACATTTGCACATTGAACATGAATGGGAAACATGATCAAATGCACACTTTTAACTAACCGTTATGGTTGGTAGACAACTGTCTTAGCTTTTATCTAAGGCCCTGATTCAGGAGACCATCTGTTTTCAGGAAAGCATTTAAACATATGCTTAACTTTGAAACCAATGACATTGAAACTTAAGCATGTGCTCTAGGGTGCTGGAACAATTTGTATAGTGGGGTGCTGAGAGCCATTGAATCAAAATGTAAACCCGATATTACGATAGAAACTACTTTAAGCCAAAAGGCGCTGCTGCCATAGGCACCATCTTTCTGAGTGTGTTCGACCCCCTGCTCCGCCCCAGGCCCTGCCCTCATTCCACCCTTTCCCCTAAGCCCTCACCCCGCCTCACCTCTTCCCATCCCTGCTCTGCCCTGACCCGCCTCTTCCTGCCCCCACTCCACCCCCTCTCCTGAGTGCCCCCACCCTCACTCCGCCCCCAACTCCCCAGTGCCTCCTGCCCACTGCTGAATAGGTGATTGCTGCAGGTGGGAGGCACTGGGAGTGGGGGGAGGAACTGATCAGGGGAGGTTGCTGGTGGATGTTGAGCACCCACTAGTTTTTTTTCCATAGGTGTTCTAGCCTTGGAGCACCCATGTAGTCAGCACCTATGCATGTGCTTGAGTGCTTTCCTGAACCAGGGCCTTACCTATTAGCTAATCTTAAGCAATGCCTACACTGCAATAAAAACCAACCGCGGCTGGCCTGTGTCTGGTGACTCCTGCTTGCAGGGCTCAGGCTGCAGGGCTATACAATATTGCAGTGTAGACATACCTTTACTCAAATAAGTGTGATAAGCTTTCAATGTTTGTTAATAGCAAACTCACATCTAGGTACCATTTTATTGTAACTAAGCACAACCCTTTTAAATATGTCAATCCTCTCAGTTGTTGGTGCATGAATGCATAGTGAGCATTGCAGAAATTAGCATTTTCAACCTCCCTGGATATCGTATACGATTTTCTTAAAATCTATATTCTGTTATACCAGATACTAATTGCTAAACATGATTTTTAAAAGTAGAGAGGTTCAGTAATTGTTGTGTTTTCATTTAGTTTTGACAGATAGGCCTCCACCCATCATTCTCCAAGGTCCAGCCAATCAGACGTTGGCAGTAGATGGGACAGCTTTGTTGAAGTGTAAGGCCACTGGCGACCCACTTCCTGTTATTAGTTGGTTAAAGGAAGGATTCACATTCCTGGGCAGAGATCCTAGAACATCAATACAGGAGCAGGGGACCTTGCAGATTAAAAGTCTACGGGTGAGTACTAATACGAATGAATCTTTGTTGGGACTGGGTCATTACTGAGCTGGTGAGGAGCCCCCATCAACAGTTAGGCATCCTTATCTTCAAAGTTGACATGTGTCCCTCCATTTAGAATAATGTCTTTCAACAACAAGCTTTCATTGAGCAAAATTCTCTGCCAGAGAAATGAAAAAGGGAGATATGATTTAACTTTGCTGTAGAGGCTTCCGGTAACACATTAGGATATAGACAAAATGTGTTAGAACATATTACCCAGCAGTGGGGGCTGGTCGAGCTTCATTCGATGCAGGAGATGGGAGGGGGACTAGTCACCATCTCCATCTCATTTGATCCTGAGGCTGGATGCCAGTTCATTCAAAGTTGCAAATCTGAGCAGCCTCATTTGTTCCAGCTGATAATTGTCTCCCTGGAGCTGTTACTGCAGCCAGGGATTCCTAGACTGTAGCCTAGGGCTTTGGCTACTCCCTCCCTTACCAGATCCACTACAGGAGGGACTGGGAGAGGGAGATACCCTGGAGCTGGCTACGCTAGTTCTGTCCTATGTGTGTTGGTGTTTCCCCTGCTGCTTGGTTAGGGCAATATTTCATCCCTCTTTGGCACAGGGCATGGAACACTGTCTGGCCAGTGTGGTTTTGAGGTATCTGAAAATCAGATGCCCTGAATTTTAGAAGGGTGGAATTCAGATAGGGAGAAGAGACAAAATGAAAAGTTGTCAATGTGAAATTTGATCTGAAATGAAATTCTGGTTCCCTTGATCGCCTCTCGTCAAACATTTTAAATGACTTTTTAGCTAAAATAAAATAAAATAAAAACACCATATATTTGAAGCATGTTTATTTTCCAAAGAGGATTTAGAATTTAGTTAATAGGCCATTTTCCTATATAATTGGGTCCATTCCTGTAGTCTTGCCTGTGCTCCTTACACGTGCAGATTGTCACACTGAAGTCATTGGCACTCCTTTCTTAAATAAAGGAGGCCTGTGTTCAAAATCTGCTGGTTATTAGCTGGGTACAAGGCTTTGTAAGAAAGCAAAATAAAACAAAATAAATAATCGTGAATGAAGAGACAAAGTGTAGTTTTGTGTGCATACACAGGCTCATTTCTGGAATCAGATACATGTGGCAGATCTAAGTTATGCCACTTGCAGTGGTCCCAGCATGTACTATGTGCTCCAGCCTGTCCCTTCCCCACTCAAGTAATGCCCTCTGTGGGAAGTGACAGGAGCCAAGTGGCATGGGGTAATTCTCAGTCGCTCATTTAAAGTAGCTTTCTGGCTGCTTTATGCTGCTGTGCAGATCACGGATAGAGGACTGATTCTTTGATATATCTATACTCTCACAGAGTGGTTGCCATTCAAAAGGCAAAAGTTACCAATAATTTAACACATTGATATCTGAGATAACACTATTATGTCTTATTTAGAGTACAAACAAAATCTGCAGTACCTTGTTAGTAAATGTTATCTTGCTAATGACAACCTCTGTATAGATGTATGTATTTATGTATAAAGTATAGAGATACTCATTATAGATATCCAAATATGTAATACATATGGTGCAGAAAGGTAAATATAGTTATATTATACATTAGTTGTTTAAAAACAATTTTAGGAAATATTTAATTTCATCAGCACTAATGCTTGTACTTAGTTTTATCAAGATAATCTGCAGAACTGTAAAGAACAAGAAATGAGCAGCCGTTTAGTTTTCTGCCAACATCTCATCAGTGATCGTAAATGAATTGTTAACCTCCTTGGAACAAAATGGAATTTATTAAAAAATTTATGCTAGCTTTCCTTGAGTAAACAATTTATCCTCCCTCTCTGGGCTAAAGGCGGGCTTGGGCCATGAAGGTTAATGCATTTTTACTGTAGAGCTGGATTAAACAGTGCGGTTGAATAGTCAAGATTCCCCAGTAGTGTTAGAAAGCAGCAATTAAAGGTGGGAGCTTGGTGATTTCAAACAAACTTTCAGAGCATTGATGATCGGCTTCTGTGGAGTGTCCATGAGGCAGAAGCTCATGGGATGCCTGCCTGCATGCGGTTATGCAAACAGTAAAATACTTGTTGAATCGTGCCAGCACATTAATGTCTTTGTTAGAGGCACGTGATCTCTAAAGGAGAAAAGAAATACCGGCAGGGGAAAGGAAAATCTGGCATTAAGTGTGACTTTAAAAGACATGGAGCTTTTATTGATCCTTGAGTGGCTCATTCTTTAATACCCATTTTCCTTTAAGGCTCAGAAAGATACTCCTTAAACCTTCCCAATGCAGTAACATGCATTATTTGAATCAGACACACTGGGAAGAAAGACTCAACACCATAAATTGGTTTAAACTAGGGTTGTCGATTAATTGCAGTTAACTCATTCAATTAACTACAAAAAATTGATCATGATTAAAAAAATTTATCGTGATTAATCATAGTTTTAATTGCACTGTTGAACAATAGAATCCCAATCGAATTTTATTACATATTTTTGGATGTTTTTCTACATTTTCAAATATATTGACTTGAATTACCGCACAGAATACAAAGTGTACAGTGCTCACTTTATATTATTATTATTGATTACAAATATTTGCACTCTAAAAAAGAGAAACAAAATAAATAGTATTTTTCAATTCACCTCATACAAGTACTGAAGTGCAATCTCTTTATTGTGAAAGTGCAATTTACAAATATAGATTTTTTTTGTTATATAACTGCACTCAAAAAGAAAAGAGTGTAAAACTTTAGAGCATACAAGTCCAGTGAGTCCTACTTCTTGTTCAGCCAACTGCTAAGACAAACAAGTTTGTTTACATTTACAGGAGATAATGCTGCCCACTTCTTATTTACAATTCCATCTGAAAGTGAGAACAGGTGTTCGCATGGCACTTTTGTAGCCGGCATTGCAAGGTATTTATGTGCCAATTATGATAAATATGTGTATGTCCCTTTATGCTTCAGCCATCATTCCAGAGGCCATGCTTCCATGCTGATGATGCTCGTTAAAAAAATTATGTATTAATTAAATTTATGTCTGAACTCCTTGGGGGAGAATTGTATGTCTCCTGGTCTGTTTTACCCCCATTCTGCCATATATTTCATGTTATTGTAGTCTTGGATGATGACCCAGCACGTTAGATTTAAGAACACTTTCACTGCAGATTTGACAAAACACAAAGAAGGTACCAATGTGAGATTTCTAAAGATAGATACAGCACTTGACCCAAGGTTTAAGAATCTGAAATGCCTTCCAAAATCTGAGATGGACGACGTGTGGAGCATGCTTTCAGATGTCTTAAAAGAGCAACACTCCAATGCGGAAACTACAGAACCTGAAGCACCAAAAAAGAAAATCCACCTTCTGCTGGTGGCATCTGAGTCATGTTGATGAAAATGAACATGTGTTGGTCCGCACTGTTTTGGATCATTATCGAGCAGAACACATCATCAGAATGGACGCATGTCCTCTGGAATGGTGGTTGACATGAAGGGACATATGAATCTTTAGCGCATCTGGCACATAAATATCTTGCAACGTCGGCAACGACAGTGCCATGAGGATGCCTTTTCTCACTTTCAGGTGACATTGTAAACAAGAAGTGGGCAGCAGTTTTCTCCTGCTAATGTAAATAAACTTGTTTGTCTGAGCGATTGGCTGAACAAGAAGCAGGACTGAGTGGACTTGTAGGCTCTAAACTTTACATTGTTTTATTTTTGAATGCAGTTTTTTTGGTACATAATTCTACATTTGTAAGTTCAACTTTCATGATAAAGAGATTGCACTACAGTACTTGTAATGTGGGTATTGAAAAATACTATTTCTTTTGTTTTTTTACAGTGCAAATATTTGTAATCAAAAATAAATATAAAGTGAGTACTGTACACTTTTTATTCTGTGTTGTAGTTGAAATCAATATATTTGAAAATGTAGAAAACGTTCAAAATATTTAAATAAATGGTATTTTATTATTATTTAACAGCGCGATTAATCATGATTAATTTTTTAATTACCACATCAACAAAGAGTCCAGTGGTGGTCCAAACTGAAGTCCTTTAGACAGGACCAATCTCAGGGCAAGCTACAATTAGATCCCCTTCACAATAACCAACCAATAGGGATTTTAGCATCTTACCAAAATAATTGTCACTGCCCTTATTGCATACAAGGGTTCAATGTATATGTCAAAGTAGCTCATTGAAGTACATCTAATGGGTATGGTCCTTCTTAGCTCAATGCTGACATTTACTCTGGAGCCCCTACACCACCTTGCCCATGCTCCATAGCAACCATACTGGACCCCAGGCCAAAGTTGTGATAAATCTTGAATGTGAATCTACACAGTTCCCCTATGTGCCAAGTATCCTGGTTGCTGTGAGGAAGTGAAAAAAAATTCCATACCCAAGTCAATGGTGACAGGAAAATTCCTTCTCTGCTCCAAAAAAGCTGCTTACTTATTATTCATAGCATGCCCAGAAACCCAGTGCTAACCAGGGAAAGTGCTTAATGACGATTATAATCCATCCATATATTCAAATTTTCAGTTGTCTCCCTGCATGTCCTTAAAAGCAGCCAGTTGGCCACAGTCGTTGGGGGTGGGGTGGGGTGGCTGATATACAAACTATGTAGAGCAGGGGTGGGCAAACATTGTGGTCTGAGGGCCACATCGGGTTTCTGAAATTGTATGGAGGGCCCGTTAGGGGAGGCTGTGCCTCCCCAAACAGCCAGGCGTGGCCCGGCCCCCACCCCCTATCCTACCCCCTCTGCTTCTCAACCCCTGACGGTCCCCTGGGACTCCTGCCCCATCCAACCCCCCCCCCATTCTCTGACAGCCCCCTGGGACTGCTGCCCCATCCACCCCTCCCTGTCCCCGGAACCCCTACCCTGACTGGCCCCCGCCACCCCAGCTAACCCCCCCTCCTGGCTGCTCCCCCAGAACCCCTGCCCCAATTCAACCCCCTTGTTCCCCACCCTCTGACCACCCCGCCCCCATCCACACCCCCGCCCCTGACCACCACTGCGAACTTCCCTGCCCTCTATCCAACTCCCCCTTCTCCCTGCCCTCTTACCGCACTGCCTGGAGCACCGGTGGCTGGCGGCGCTATGGCCGTGCTGCCCAGAGCACCAGGACAGTCCACAGCTCTGCAAGGGCTCCGGCACCCAGAGCATTGCGCTGGCGGCACAGCGAACTGAGGCTGCGGGGGAGGGGGAACAGCAGCAGAGGGGCCGGGCAGGAGGGTCCCGTGGGCCAGATGTGACCTGTAGTTTTCCCACCTCTGATGTAGAAGTTAGGTTTTAGTCTCTCTGCCAGTGGCATGATCTGTCCTCCCACATGGAACACCTATCTTCCATGGTATGGGACGCTGAAAAACAATGAATTGCCATTGACTGTCTGATTTCTCTCCTTTTTTGTGTGTTTTAATAGCACAAAAGATTAAAAGGCAAACAATATTGTCATGCGGATATGAAATTCACTAGGTACACATGTAATCTGTTCATAATCTGCTAGTTGATTTCATGGCCTGGAAGAAGTGGAATACCCTGAGTATTCTTTATATGGAGATATACCTATCTTATAAAACTGGAAGGGACCCTGAAAGGTCATTGAATCCAGCTCCCTGCGTTCACTAGCAGGACCAGGTACTGATTTTGCCCCAGATCCCTAAGTGGCCCCCTCAAGGACTGATTTCACAACCCTGGGTTTAGCAGACCAATGCTCAAACCACTGAGCTCTCCCTCCCCCCTATATAGTATTTTCCTTCTAAGTATACCCACAGTGTCCAGTGCCATACCCCACTTTGCAACAGCAATGCTCAAATGCACTTAAGAAACTTTGCCTTAAAAAAGAGTTTCCACTACCAGATAACACTGGTCTACAATTTTTGAGAAGTCGTCTGCTTCAGAGATAAAATGTGCTATTTATTATGTATTTTGATGTGCTGAATTCAAATATGACAATAAAAACAACTGATTGGCTACTGTTTCTAAGATATTTAAGTTTTTACATTTTATGTCTATGTATATTGTATAGACAGTAGAGTTTTAATCATAAATTGTAAACCTAGGTCTTTTCATGTAAACACATGGTTGCTTTACATGAAAATATTTCACCTGTTCTGTTTATGTAACACTTTAAAAATCAGCAGAAGGATTATATAAATAAAATGTATTATGAAACAAAAGGCAAAAAACTATTATGTACATAGTTTAGTCCTATTCAGTGTCTACTCGGCGCTTCTTGGCTTGTCTCTTGTATTCATTAAATGGAGCATCTCTTGTCACTGTCCAGCAATAGTCTGCAAGCATTGATGGGCTCCATTTGCCCTGATAGCATTTCTCCATTGTTGCAATGTCCTGGTGAAATCGTCGCTCACTGCTCCGCAGTTCGGTGGAAAAAAATCTAGATGAGAGTGCAAAAAATGTATCTTTAGTGACATGTTGCAACCAAGGCTTTTGTATGCCTTGAGGAGGTTTTCCACCAACAACCTGTAGTTGTCTGCCTTGTTGTTTCCTAGAAAATTTATTGCCACTAACTGGAAGGCTTTCCATGCCGTCTTTTCCTTGCCACACAGTGCATTGTCAAATGCATCATTTCGAAGAAGTTCACGAATCTGAGGACCAACAAAGACACCTTCCTTTATCTTAGCTTCACTTAACCTTGGAAATTTTCCACGGAGGTACTTGAAAGCTGCTTGTGTTTTGTCAATGACCTTGACAAAGTTCTTCATCAGACCCAGCTTGATGTGTAAGGATGGTAACAAAATCTTCCTTAATTCAACAAGTGGTGGATGCTGAACACTTTTCCTCTCAGGATCCAATGACTGTCGGAGTGGCCAAGCTTTCTTGATGTAGTGGGAATCTCTTGCACGACTATCCCATTCGCAGAGAAAACAGCAGTACTTTGTGTATCAGTCTGCAGACCAAGCAAGAGAGCAACAACCTTCAAATCGCCACAAAGCTGCCACTGATGTTGGTCATATCTTGAAAACTAGAGCCAATCAACAATTTTAAGCATCATTTTCGTTCTCAGTGACCCAGAATTAGTAAAGTTTGACTACATTTATTTCAGAAGCATTTTGGCTGTAGAGTAATGAGGAGGTACCTTTTCCCAACCAACAGCTCAGAAAACACAAAGTAAAACAGTACAGCAGAGAATGCTCTGCTGCTCCCCTTCCCTGCTGATAAGGCTATCTCCCGTCAAGTGCCTTTGTCTTTCCCCAGCGACTGGTTCACATTTTGAATATTTCAGCTTTTATCAGAGAGCCTTTCTGACTCAAGGCAGCTGCATCTTTTTAAAATTCAGGCCTTGCTTATACAAATCTACTAAACAGTTACATCACTAATTACCTGTCGTGCCCTGTCCATAACAATAGTATACTGCAGCGATAATATGTCAGAAGCAGAAAGTGCCAACACGATTCAAACGTGATAAACTTCAAAATCAATTAAAATATATATCAGCAGATATTGTAAAGAGCATCTTGCTGATTTGCCTCAACAGCCATCTGGAAAATCAAGCTATGCGCACATTGATTTCAGTTCCAATTTAATATAGTTCAGAGCACGCATATACTATTCCCTTACAGTCCAATAAACCATTTTGGATTTAGTCCTATATCCATTGAGATGTTCCAATGCAGCCTTCCCCCAGTGAATATAATTCTTCTCTCATATCATCAGAGTCAGCACTTTCCCCACTCCATTTCCATCTCTAAGCTAACATGCTTTACACACAGCAGGTTGGGGGCTTCTCAGTAGACTACACACTGTTGGCCAACTGCGGTATTCCATTGATCTCAGTAGATTTCCCGAGACCAAACATCAGGTCTCATTCACAGCATCCCTTAGCCTTCAAAATGAGAAATAACAAAACATCAGGGGAAATCAGTCAGTGTGACAGAAAAAAATAAAAAGATGTGGGGGGAAATAACTCTAATAGTGTCAATGTGACCACAAACAATTTCCCCAAATAAACTCTGCATATCTGGATCATTTATTTGAATATAATGCTTTTTCATCCCAAAACACATCTCAAACTCCAGACATACAGCACCACTGAAATGCACATACAGCATTGAATCACTGAAACCCCTCTCGTGTGGAAGGCAGCTGCCAGCTCATCAACAAGCTCACTCCACTCTGCATAAAAGTGGAGAGAGAAGAGGGAAATTTGGCCTAGTCCACTGACCCAGCCTTACCCTTTAGAAAATGGTATGCCTGAGGACTTTAATATCCATACTAACTAGACAGGACTGGTTTTAAAGTCTTATCTAAAAAGACCCATACATGATAAACTGCATAGTAATACTTCCTCTACAACAGAAGAATAAAAGCAGGTGAGACAACCCTGCTGGGATTGGAAACTGTAAATCAAGGCAGGGATTATGAAACTGAATCTTAATCTCCTCTGAAAAATGAAATCTGTACCCATTTCACAATTTAGACACACTTTAAATTATAATTTCAGTCACATCTAAGTTATATTATATTTTTACTGGAATTCACCTGGATCTTCCTTCATATATAAAAAAACATTGGTGACATGTTTTAAATTAACCATTCTGTACCAATGGCATTAACAATATGAGAATTAGAATAATGGGCGGGGGCGGGGGAGAAAACAGAGTTAAACTATTAAGAACAAGTATTCTTATTATAGTTCGCTAAAAGTAAGCCACCATTAAATGATTATTTGAGAAATGTCTGGTGTTCTTTAGTGATGTACAATGTAGGCTAAGTCCTTCTTATTTTACATCAAGAAATATTCAGAAAAAAATTGAGAGGATTGTGCCACCTGATGTTAAAGGCTTGTCAAAAATGCCCTTAACCATTTTTGTATGACTAGATATCTGACACTGGCACTTACACATGTGTGGCCACAAGTTCAAGTGGGGAGACATCTTGGAGCGCTGTGCTAGAGGTGACAGGTAAGTCATGTCAGAGGCTTGTTGTTCTCTTGGCTTGTGTTTACTATATCATAGCATAGGGGTCGGCAACGTTCGGCATGCGGCTCGCCAGGGTAAGCACCCTGGTGGGCCGGGCCAGTTTATTTACCTGCTGACGCGGCAGGTTCAGCCGATCGCGGCCCCCACTGGCCACGGTTTGCCGTCCCGGGCCAATGGGGGCGGCGAGAAGTGGCGCGGGTGAGCGATGTGCTGGCCGCGGCTTCTCGCCGCCCCCATTGGCCCGGGACGGCAAACCGCGGCCAGTGGGGGCCGTGATCGGCTGAACCTGCTGCGTCAGCAGGTAAATAAACTGGTCCGGCCCGCCAGGGTGCTTACCCTGGCGAGCCGCGTGCCGAACGTTGCCGACCTCTGTTATAGCAGATCTGTTTTAAAGGGAACCAGGATTGAGACTAATATATTTTTGGTAGAAAAGCTGGATATCTTCACATGACTTAGATTTTGGTATTATTATCTCTAAATCTCCATTGATAGTAAACCAGTTGTATTAGTATCAAGGTACGTTAGAGAGCTATATCTAGGAGTACCAACAAACTAACTGTTTCCATGCAGGAAGGCCCTTATGGCCATGAAGAATCCCACTGAAGTCACTGGGGCTTCATGTGGGGTGAAAGAGTCTACCTAATTGGAGATCCTTTTGTAGGGTTGGGGGCTTTCTCATGCCTTCTATTGACTGATGTGTTGACATTTTAGGTGAATCTATTCCAGTTATTAAAAAATAAATAAAGTAGATCAGGCTGTCTGCCTCCTCCCCTCCTTTTTCTTTTATTGTTGTTGCTTTCTTTGGTTTGTTTTATGAGCAAAAGTTTCTATAAAGACCGACAGCCAAGCATCCAGTAACATAAGCCTCTAAATGTAAACCTGACTCTCTGTTGTTATTGTTAAGTTAGGTCAGTAAGCATTGGGGCCATTGTGCTGACTATAGTAAATTATTTTTATAGTTTTTTATCTTTGCTCTCCTTTTTTTAAATCAAATTGTGCAGTCAAGGATAAAAGTTAACTATTTTTTATTTACCCCTTACAGAGTCTGGTGGAGCAACAATCAGTAAAAATTATGATTTGAATGACCTTCCTGGGCCACCATCCAAACCCCAGGTCACTGATGTTACTAAGAACAGTGTCACCTTGTCCTGGCAGACAGGCACCCCTGGAAGCTTACCAGCTAGTGCATATATCATTGAGGCTTTTAGGTATGTGAAAATTTCCACTTCTGATCTCTTTCCTTTCTAATTTTGTTTTAACCCTAGTGTTAACTGTGCTCCTGGTATGATGGTACCTGTGTGGACATCTGCAAATTCAATTAACTTACTAAAGGCTTTCTCTTTGATGGCATGGAGTTCATTCTTAATCTTCAAGAATTTCTCCTTTTTATTATTAACTGCCTATTTCTTAATAGAACTTTTAGACAAGCACTAGACTATTTCTTCAGGTCAGCAGAAGTATAGCTTGACTATGCATTCACTCATCTGTTACTTTTTTCTTAATCCTGATCATCACTGAGGGTTTCAGATGAGAATGTTGACATTCAAATTGGACAGCTTCAGAGGAGGTAGTTTAATTAGGGTTGGGCAAAACAGATTAAAAAAAAGGTAATAATAGAATTCCCTAAACCTTGAACATGTTGGGATGTTTGGTCTTAAAGCAGAACCTAAAAAAAAAACCTTTTGAAATTCCAGTATGTGTATACCATATGGAATAAAATATAGCATTTAAAAAACAAACATCTGATCATTTAGAGCTTGATCCTGCAAGTCTGAAGTCGATCAGAGTTGAGGAGCTGAGCACCTCACAGATGCACACAGTTTTTTGCAGGATTCAGCCCTTAGGCCACAATTCAGCAAGTTACTAAATCAATGGGTTACTTGTGTGCTTCAAATTAGGGTCATATTTAAGGACCTTCCTGAATCAGAGTCTTAAAATGAAAGAAAAGGAGTAAATATATTTTGCCTTTTAGTTGGCATGGTAGTCTATGGTCATCTAAAATATGTTCAGTAAAAACTCAAAAGGCTACAATGATGACTACTCATCCTTCTACATAAATATCTATGTGCCATTTCTAAAATATGCAAATAATTGTTTTCCGTAAAAATGGTAACTTCCAATATGTCTTTTGACTCATATGAAAATAATGACTACCTTTAATAAGCCCAAATGGAAAAGATAGAAAAACTTTCTTATGAATAATATACAACCGACAGCTATGAAATGAAATTCTCTCTTTATCCTTAGCAAAAGTTCCCATTTGACTTTACATAAGCTGCAGTGACATCCCACCGATGACTCTAAAAATCACCATATATTCATAGGGAGTTGCTATATTCTGTTTATAGGACAGTCCAACTGAAAACTTAAGCACAAGAAAATATATTCATGCATTTTTCTTCTTTTACAGATGTGTTTTTGAAAGGGTCTATAGTAATTTTACATATGGATTTAATTCAAGGAGAACACATTCTTTTAGCAAGACAATTTATTGGCATAATTTACCCTGTAGTATAGAAAGTTATTCTTTTAACAGGTTTATTATTTTTATACATTTGTTCAAGAGGGCCTCATTTATCATTCAAATTTACTTTTCCACTTTTCTACATCTGTTCCTTTTGCAGGTTTTTATTTTAGTGGACTATAATATATTAGGAAAGGTTTTCACTTCAGCTGGGCTGAAATATTTTTATGGTACTATTGTTTTGTTTCATAATGTGGTCTACTCTCTTGATGAATTAACTAAAACCAGCAGAACTGTTTCATTTTTTTTATTGATCTTGCTATTTTTCCCCCCCCCAGTGGTTAACCTTGGCAAGGAAATGAAACCCAACTTCTTTTACAAATCCTTTCTCTCCCCAGTATGTAAAGTTTTGTTATAAAGAAGAGGGTGATGAATTGTTCTTCTTAATCACTGAGGAAAGGATAAGAAGTAATGGGCTTAAATTGCAGCAATAGAGATTCAGACTTTAGGAAAAACTTCCTAACTGAAAGGATAGTTAAGCACTGGACCAAATTACCTAGGGAGATTGTAAAATCTCTGTCAGTGGAAGTTTTTAAGAACAGGTTAGACAAACACCCGTCAGAGATAAACTTAGTCCTGCATTGATGCAGGAAACTGGACTATCAGGGACCCTTCCAATTCTATATTTCTATGATTTCTTTTTGCTTTAATCTGTAGTCTTCAACCATGTTTTTTTTTTCATTGCAGCCAATCTGTGAGCAATAGCTGGCAAACAGTTGCTAATCATGTAAAGACAACACTCTACACTTTAAGAGGATTGCGACCCAACACAATCTACCTGTTTATGGTCAGAGCAATCAACTCACAAGGTCTGAGTGATCCCAGCCCTATGTCAGATCCTGTCCGCACACAAGGTAATGTCAATCATTAATTGTTCACATGATCTTCAGCTGTATCCAGGACTTCTGCTTGAATGACTTGATAATAGAAAGAAGGGTAGGAAATCTCTGAAAATTGAGCCAGTTTAGTTCAGCTGCTTTGCACCATTCTGGTAACTCAAAACACTGTAAACCCACCTCAACCAGCGGGGAGGTGATAAATCCCAATTTAATTCCCTGTTGCACTACAGACTTTTTGTATAACCTTAGACAAGTCACTTAAGGCCAGATCTGTAAAGGTTTTGAGGTGCCTAAAGATAAAGATAGATGTCTAGTGGAATTTTCAAAAGCACCTAGACGCCCAACTCACATTGGGTTCCACTAGATTCCTATCTTCATCTTTAGGTGCCTTAATGGACACAGACTGGCTAACCTAGTGAGGAGGGCTTTAAACTAGGTTCGACGGGGACAGGTGAGCAAAGCCCACAGGTAAGTGGGGAACATGGAGACCGGGGAGATGGGTTGGAAACGAGAGGGAGTGTGGGCTATATTGTCAGAGAGAAAGGAGGGTCAGGACAAAACTGGGAGGAAAGATCAAACCAGTATCTTAGATGCCTATATACAAATGCGAGAAGTATGGGGAATAAGCAGGAAGAACTGGAAGTGCTAATAAATAAATACAACTATGACATTGTTGGCATCACTGAAACTTGGTGGGATAATACACATGATTGGAATGTTGGTGTGGATGGGTACAGCTTGCTCAGGAAGGATAGACAGGGGAAAAAGGGAGGAGGTGTTGCCTTATATATTAAAAATGTACACACTTGGACTGAGGTGGAGATGGACATAGGAGACGGAAGTGTTGAGAGTCTCTGGGTTAGGCTAAAAGGGATAAAAAACAAGGGAGATGTCATGCTAGGAATCTACTACAGGCCACCTAACCAGGTGGAAGAGGTGGATGAGGCTTTTTTTAAGCAACTAACAAAATCATCCAAAGCCCAAGATTTGGTGGTGATGGGGGACTTCAACTATCCGGATATATGTTGGGAAAATAACAGAGCAGGGCACAGACTATCCAACAAATTCTTGGACTGCATTGCAGACAACTTTTTATTTCAGAAGGTTGAAAAAGCTACTGGGGGGAAGCTGTTCTAGACTTGATTTTAACAAATAGGGAGGAACTCGTTGAGAATTTGAAAGTAGAAGGCAGCCTGGGTGAAAGTGATCATGAAATCATAGAGTTTGCAATTCTAAGGAAGGGTAGAAGGGAGAACAGCAAAATAGAGACAATGGATTTCAGGAAGGCAGATTTTGGTAAGCTCAGAGAGCTGATAGGTAAGGTCCCATGGGAATCAAGACTGAGGGGAAAAACTACTGAGGAGAGTTGGCAGTTTTTCAAAGGGACACTATTAAGGGTCCAAAAGCAAGCTATTCCGCTGGTTAGGAAAGATAGAAAATGTGGCAAAAGACCACCTTGGCTTAACCACGAGATCTTGCATGATCTAAAAAATAAAAAGGAGTCATATAAAAAATGGAAACTAGGACAGATTACAAAGGATGAATATAGGCAAACAACACAGGAATGCAGGGGCAAGATTAGAAAGGCAAAGGCACAAAATGAGCTCAAAGTAGCTACGGGAATAAAGGGAAACAAGAAGACTTTTTATCAATACATTAGAAGCAAGAGGAAGACCAAAGACAGGGTAGGCCCACTGCTTAGTGAAGAAGGAGAAACAGTAACAGGAAACTTGGAAATGGCAGAGATGCTAAATGACTTCTTTGTTTCGGTCTTCACCGAGAAGTCTGAAGGAATGCCTAACATAGTGAATGCTAATGGGAAGGGGGTAGGTTTAGCAGATAAAATAAAAAAAGAACAAGTTAAAAATCACTTAGAAAAGTTAGATGCTTGCAAGTCACCAGGGCCTGATGAAATGCATCCTAGAATACTCAAGGAGCTAATAGAGGAGGTATCTGAGCCTCTAGCTATTATCTTTGGAAAATCATGGGAGACGGGAGAGATTCCAGAAGACTGGAAAAGGGCAAATATAGTGCCCATCTATAAAAAGGGAAATAAAAACAACCCAGGAAACTACAGACCAGTTAGTTTAACTTCTGTGCCAGGGAAGATAATGGAGCAAGTAATTAAGGAAATCATCTGCAAACACTTGGAAGGTGGTAAGGTGATAGGGAACAGCCAGCATGGATTCGTGAAGAACAAATCATGTCAAACCAATCTGATAGCTTTCTTTGATAGGATAACGACCCTTGTGGATAAGGGTGAAGCTGTGGATGTGGTATACCTAGACTTTAGTAAGGCATTTGATACAGTCTCGCATGATATTCTTATCGATAAACTAGGCAAATACAATTTAGATGGGGCTACTATAAGGTGGGTGCATAACTGGCTGGATAACCGTACTCAGAGGGTTGTTATTAATGGTTCCCAATCCTGCTGGAAAGGCATAACGAGTGGGGTACCGCAGGGGTCTGTTTTGGGACCGGCGCTGTTCAATATCTTCATCAACGACTTAGATATTGGCATAGAAAGTACGCTTATTAAGTTTGCGGATGATACCAAACTGGGAGGGATTGCAACTGCTTTGGAGGACAGGGTCACAATTCAAAATGATCTGGACAAATTGGAGAAATGGGCTGAGGTAAACAGGATGAAGTTTAACAAAGACAAATGCAAAGTGCTCCACCTAGGAAGGAAAAATCAGTTTCACACATACAGAATGGGAAGAGACTGTCTAGGAAGGAGTACGGCAGAAAGGGATCTAGGGGTTATAGTGGACCACAAGCTAAATATGAGTCAACAGTGTGATGCTGTTGCAAAAAAAGCAAACATGATTCTGGGATGTATTAACAGGTGTGTTGTGAGCAAGACACGAGAAGTCATTCTTCCGCTCTACTCTGCTCTGGTTAGGCCTCAGCTGGAGTATTGTGTCCAGTTCTGGGCACCGCATTTTAAAAAAGATGTGGAGAAATTGGAGCTGGTCCAGAGAAGAGCAACAAGAATGATTAAAGGTCTTGAGAACATGACCTATGAAGGAAGGCTGAAAGAATTGGGTTTGTTTAGTTTGGAAAAGAGACGACTGAGAGGGGACATGATAGCAGTTTTCAGGTATTTAAAAGGGTGTCATAAGGAGGAGGGAGAAAACTTGTTCACCTCAGCCTCTAAGGATAGAACCAGAAGCAATGGGTTTAAACTGCAGCAAGGGAGGTCTAGGTTGGACATTAGGAAAAAGTTCCTAACTGTCAGGGTGGTTAAACACTAGAATAAATTGCCTAGGGAGGTTGTGGAATCTCCATCTCTGGAGATATTTAAGAGTAGGTTAGATAAATGTCTATCAGGGATGGTCTAGACAGTATTTGGTCCTGCCATGCAGGCAGGGGACTGGACTCGATGACCTCTCGAGGTCCCTTACAGTCCTAGAATCTATGAATCTATGAATACCATACTTAGTCTTTCTGTGCCTCAGTTCACCATCTGTAAAATGGGGATAGTAGCACTTCCCTTCCTCAGAGGGTTTTCGTGAGGATACATATGCTCAAGATCATGAGGCACTAAACACTGTGTTAATGGGGGATATATAAGTACGATACAAAGATAGAAGTCAGGTTTACAGCTAGTTTTCATCACCAACGTGGCATAAAGCAGCCAGAGTGTATGAATCAGTCAGGCCCAATATTTTTGCAGAGAATCAATGTGAATCTAATTCATGCTGAGAATTATTTTAAAAGATATTCTGAGACACGTGCATGTGTGTATGTACATATTTTATGTTCTCTACATTCATCCACTGAATACTAAACTAAAAAGGGTGGCCTAAATAGGACTTCTCAACTGTAGGACAGCTAGTGCAATTAGATGAAGATAGCCTGATCCTACATTGCCTCCCATCTCTTATACCTGTAGAGAAAGGATGTGAAATGCTGACAAACCAGAATGGTTGTTTTATACCCAATTTACTCTCTCTATGCTCAGTCTAAATGAAAATGGACACGCTTCTCTGTGGAGCACAGGGTGTGGCAGAGCTTTGTCAATGCATTGACCAAATTCTGCACCCCACAGCATAACTCTTCATTGAACAGATTGGAAAACAGTTATGAACAATTGTTTAATCAGACTTATTCCTGTTCATGGATGATTCAGAGTAATCTCCTATGATTCATTTACAGAAAGGTCTTTTCCTTGCCTTGTATGGTTGTGCAGTGAGGCAAGGAGGATGTACACAGCTTATCCACCCCTGCAGAATCACCCAGAGTAGTACCCACAGCACTGGTAGGAGATCCTAGGCTCCTCTCTGCAAAGGGGCAGGGATGGGTGAGAACAGATGAGGAGTGGGCAGAGGCTTGGTTTTGAAAGGTCTGTTGCAAATTTTTGCTCCCCACCCTCACTGCATCAAGGCGACTCCAGGTGGGATTCTGCTTTCCAAAGCAGTATGCTTCCCATCATTTCCCCTAGGGATGTGCGGCTGTGCACCAGCCCTGACTCTAAGCTCCATGCTCATAGCACAATCTAGCTCTTAAGAACTCTCACGTTCCACATCTTTACATCTGACATACTGACAAGAGATTTGATTTCAGCAAAAACAGTTGTTTTCATTAGCTTCAGGCCATATTGTAGTTTCCATTTCCACAAGCTGTTCGCCAGCCACACATGCTGCAACATGTAGAGTATGTATAGCTCTTTGATACCTTACCGTTTAGTAGAATTAAATCATAAAATCAATTGAGAATTAGCATAATGTTTTGATGTGATTTCTAATAATGCTTGGATTCAACTCAGACTCACAAAGGAAGCCGACATGCAGTAAAAAGCCTGTTCATACTAGCCATTACTAGCAAAGTAAAGAAGCAATTAAAGCAATGATACATTATATTAATTCACAACAGGTATCCATGATAACTTATGTCTTAAAATTTGGCTTCATTAAATAAAAATATGGCAAATAACATGCAGGGTATACTGGGCAAATTTACACCATTGGATTGCAAATCCTTACACTGAGCAAGAATTCCTCAAGCCACTAAGAGCACTACTGATCGCTTTGTATGTTTAATAACCATATATTCAGAAACACCCTTGAATAATATTGAAATAATAAACTCTAAATAAAACACTTCCAAACATACTAGGTTCATTGGGAGCTAATAGTTGTTGAGGTCATGCTAAAATAAAGTCCTTTGTAACTTCCAAATAAATACATGGTTCTCTCTGGCATGTTGGTTACCGAGAAGATGTCTAGCAAACACAACTTGAGGCTAGCCCTCCCATTCTGAGGAGCTCTCAAACACCATATTGTTGTTTGGCTTCTGTCAGGTGGTCTCTAATCTGGTATATTTTATTTCCGGGCAACCCCAATTGCCATACCTTTCAGGATGGCTTGGGTATGATCTGTTCTCTCTTTCCTGGACTACCCTGCTCTGGTCTAACTTCTCTATGGCCAGCGCCAAGTTTTTCAATGTCATGAACGTTATTTTGCATATGTAAACAAAATTTCAATTTCAGTGGCGCCCCTGGCTCCTGTGCCACCCTCCCCTATCCCAAACTCCCTTTCCCAAGCTCATCCAACCAACCAAAAGTGTCTCTAGCTGTGAGCCTGCTAAGAAGTACAGAAGTGTAGTGATAGGGACTGTGAAGCTCCTAAGATTTGCAGGAGAATAGCTCCCGCTGGCAGATTGTCTTAGCCACATGGCATGGAACAGTCCAATCACATCTAGCCAATAGTTGCACATTATGACATTTTTATTTTCTATTTTTTTCATCATAAAGCCTAGGAAATTCCTTTCAAAAAATATGTTAAGAAAGCATTAAAAATGTACAATTAATCACTTGAAATCAAACAATGACTACAGTAAGGTTGCCCAAACAATCTAACTCTGCCCCTTTGTGGCTCTAGGGTAATTTTTCATAACACCGTCATACCTAATTTCACAAATAATACAACAGAATATCACACAGTATTCTTCTACAGCAGGGGTGGGCAAACTTTTTGGCCCGAGGGCCACATCGGGGTTGTGCAACTGTATGGAGGGCCGGGTAGGGAAGGTTGTGCCGCCCCAAACAGCCTGCCTCCCACCCCCTATCCGCCCCCTCCCACTTCCTGCCCCCGATTGCCCCCCTCAGAATCCCCGATCCATCCAACCCCCACTACGTCTTGTCCCCTGACCGCCCCCTCTCGGGATGCCCACCCTCCATCCAATCCCCCAACCCCTATCCACACACCCGCCCCCTGACAGCCCCCCCGGGACTCCCACCCCCTATCCAACTGCCCTTTGCTCCTCGTCCCCTGACCACTCGCCCCGGGTTGGATACAGGGTGGGATGGATAGGGGGTGGGATCCCGGGACCCCCTGCCCCTAACTGCCCCCCCGGGATCCCACCCCCTATCCAGCCCCTCCACGCTCCCTGTCCCCTGACTGCCCTCCTGACTCTTATCCATATCCCCACCCCCTGACAGGCCCCCCGGGACTCCCACTCCCAATCCTCCCTTTTCCCCATCCCCTGACTGCCCCCCCAGAACCTTCACTGCATCCAACCGCCCCCTCTTCCCTGACTGCCCCCCCCCCAGTGCCTCCCACTCCCTGCCCCCTTACTAGCAGCAGGAGCTCACAGCCACAACACCCGGCCAGAGCTAGCTGTGCTCCCCACACTGCCCAGCGGGAGCGGCAGGCCAGAGTGCGGCCCGCGCGGCAGCGTGGCTGCAGGGAAAGGGGGGAGAGCGGGGGAGGGGCCGGGGACTAGGCTCCCTGGCTGGGAGCTCAGGGGCTTGGCAGGACAGTCCCGTGAGCCGGATGTGGCCCATGGGCTGTAGTTTGCCCACATCTGTTCTACAGCTTTATATACAAATGAGTAGCATCTTGTAGGGCAGTGCACTACTTTGCATAGGACAGAAAAATCGATTAAACAAGTTTACATGAAAATCACATACACAAAGACTACTCCAGAATAATTATACCCACATTCTATGGTGTGGTTTCGTTAAAAGCGTTATATTGGAATGAGTTTGGAAAAGCTACCTTACTTATGAGTTGGAAAGCATTTTATTTAGCATCGGCTAGGTATTTTTCAGAAAAAAATATTTGAACATGTTTCAGAGAGAAATATTTATTGGCACCGTATTTCACTTCCCTCATCTGTAAAGGCAAATATGCTTAGTGCCATGAATCCAACGACATAGGGTTCAGTGGCAGAGGAACACAATGTAATTTTAGAAAGTGAAAGAACATTTTCTATACCTAACAATGGCATGATTTGAAGATACAGTATCCTGGGATCTTCCTGGGTCTCGGACTTACTATTTCCTGCCCTGGACATCAGGTGAATGTAATTCTGGGAGAGAAGGACATATTTCTCATTCAGATAGCTGCATTTTTCAAAATCAGCCTGAAGTTGCTAGACATTTAGAATGCAGACCTTGGGAAGATGGATAAGTGGGCAGAATGCCGATATGGAAGTTAAAGTTGCATGCAAAATGCAATTAATCACATGGATAACACTAACACATGTAGGTACTTGTGTTTGGTGTAGTGGTGATATCCTGCTGTAGCTCTAATTAGCAAATTTTTTTAGCTTATGGACATTTGTCCATATTTAAAAAAATACACACTGTATACACAATATATTTTTCCCTCCCAAAGGGGATATAATCATAGCACGCTGTTGGTTCTGTACCACTGGTAGATAATATTTTCTAAGATTTAATAATGGGTAGCTATGGGAATTATTTTATACCAAGTATAATAAAAGTGTTTTGTAGTTAGTACAAGTTACTTTTCAATAAACAAGTCTGAGTTGCTCTGTTATAGATTTATCTTAATATCTGTCTTTTTCTTTTTCACTCACTTTGAATAGGCATATTTTGCTGAGCACACCACTTCTGTACCATTGCTAAGGTTTCCATATTTGGATTATATTCCCTTTGGGAGGCCCATAGACTCATCCCACACATTTGAAAGTCAATAGAAAGCCTGTGTAGATAGTGTCTCTTTGGTGACTCAAAACCCATAATATTGCTCGAAATATGAAGCTGAAATCTGGACTATGAAAACTAGATTTTTATCTAAATCCTGAGAACTGAAGTATCTGAGACATGCTTTGAATGTTTTTCTTTCTTAAGAGCAGTATTATCTCTACTTTACAATAATGTTTTTCCTGTTAAGAGAACAAAGGGCCACATATTACTCTCCCATACCCATCAGACAGAAAATGTGTCACCTTGTTTGAATCTTCCCTTTGTGAGGTGAGGCGTTTGCGGCAGCATATATGGGGAAGTAAGTGTGGTCAGTGAAACCAATGGCTCCAGTGGATCATCTGTGAAATTTGAGCAGAACTCATGTATGCTCATCCACTTTGTAGCAGGCCTCTGAGCCCTCTTTCTCCTCTAGGAGCACAACTTTTGTGAAGTTTCAGAGTAGCAGCCGTGTTAGTCTGTATCCGAAGAAGTGGGCTGTAGTCCACGAAAGCTTATGCTCTAATAAATTTGTTAGTCTCTAAGGTGCCACAAGTACTCCTGTTTAACTTTTGTGAAGTAATTGAATCTGAGCACCCTGCCTGTGCCCCAACTCCCTGCCCTTCAAGGAGGAAAGCAGACACCAGGGGAGTTAGTGATGATTTCCAGTAGCAGTAAGTCCTACATGGATTTCCACTGGGAATTCTGTGGTGTGCAGATGGACATGTGCCATGTTCAGTGGCTCCTTTCTGACTCTTAACCCAGAGTAACACCTCAAGCTTCCCACAGTACTAGTGCACCTCTTGGGAGGGATCCTCAATTCTTTCCAAGGGCAAGTTTGGGAAGAATGTGGTAAAGGTGCACTACTCCTTCCATAGCCCTACAAAGGTTTCTATGCTGACTTGCTCCCCTCCATGCTATGTTGTGGAGAGGAACATGAGGCCCAATCTTTGAATATATGGAATTTTGAAAACATTGTGACAGAGAAGTGTTTCTCACAGTGCTGCATACTAGGGAGCCAATTCACCACGCACTAGATCCACGCACAGAAAGCCACTTCTCTGAGCAGAAGGGTGATTCAGTCACCTCTTCAGCACTGACCTAGCAGATTCTTCTCCAGGTGGTCATGGGATGCAGATGGGTAAGCTCAGAGTAAATGTGAACAGGATGGGGAATGAGTGGGTAGACCAGAGGCAAGACTAGAGGGATTCACATTTTGAGGCCACACACAGAAAAGACAATACAATTTCATATTGCATAACTTTTTCCACATAGCGCCACGGAAATCCTTGAGGACCACTATTGCTAGGGAGCGGAGCCACATTGGTGTGGTGGGATGGAGCTTCCACACAGAGTACCCTGGCCTTACACAGAGCCACTGGAACCTACCTGGTTTCAGTTGGGGAAATCCAGGTTTTCCTTCCCCACCCTCCTGCTGAAGGCATGATTTGGATTAATCTCTGCAAGATAATCCTCGTGGAGGTTTTCTCCCATGTTTTTTTTTTTTATGTGAGAAAGGGCAATTTGACCTCACAACTTTATCCCATTTTCAGACATGAACAGCTGGAAAATGTATACATTTGCTATAGTGGAATAGGCTTAAATAACAGGAAATTGCTATTTTTAGTATGGTTTCCTGGCTTCTCTCACTTTCTAACTCTCATGGTGTCAAACTGAAAAGGAAAGGAAATCGTAATACATATTGAAAAGGAGGGAAAATTTGAAGAAGCATAATGAGTATAACATACACAGTTTAAAAACAAGCAAATGTACATATTCAGCTTCTGTAATATCATTTGCTTAGATTATATGAACTAGTTATGGTCTAGATTTGCAGGCACACTGGCACATCAAGACTATTATCACCTGAATATTTCAAAGCATGTGAATATGGCATCTCACCAATCACTCACTAGGTGCTAGGGAAAAAATGTTTTCAATGACTATTTGGGCTAGATAGGAACATTTTCTAATTGCCTAAGTAATAGAACATGTGGTGTTTGTTTATGGCAGTGAATGTTTACTTGGTGCTTTTCAGAGTTCATAGGTTAATCTTATCTGCTGCATTGTTTTTGAAAGTGATACAAACGAAGACTATTTTAACCCAGTATATTAAATATGTCAGTCCTCCTAATCAATTAATGATACAAGTGAGGATCCTTATTAAAATAATCATTTTGTGTCTGTGGTTGGCCTGGCAGATATCAGCCCACCAGCACAAGGAGTGGATCACAGGCAAGTCCAGAAAGAGCTAGGAGACGTCATTGTACGGCTACATAATCCTGTTGTGCTGACACCCACTACAGTTCAAGTCACCTGGACAGTAAGACTTTTCTAATTGCTACCTTTCATTGACAGCTTTAATCTTGTTTACTTGTCCCTGCAATTCTTTCTCAGCCCTGAAAAACCCTAGTCTGACCTGAGTACAAGTGGCCAGATAAGCTAACATTATACAGACAATGAACCATGTGCTAAAGGAATGGATTCTTTCTTTCTTTCTCGCTTTCATTGTGTCTATCTGTCTTTGTTAAAGTCAATCAGGTTCAGAAGCTTCACATGTATTACAAAGCATGTTAACTGACTGACAAAGAGCTTTTTAGCAGAATGTGTCTCAATCCATAATGCAAAAATGTGACTGATCCTTACACTATTCTTCGGTGTGTAAACTGAGTGTAATAAGCAAAATGAAGTATCAGAATTAAGGATAAATTGATATTTTCATAATCTCTCTCTACTTCAATCCATGGGGACCTCCCGCCACAATATCCCATTGCCTGGTGACCTTTACTTGCAATAATGATCTTCCTACGAGGCACTTGTGGACAGATGTGCGTGTAGATAATGCATGGTCTAAGTATGTAATGGTATTTCATTCTATAGCACAAGCTCTAACTTCACCTGATGGATTATGGAAGGCTGAATCTCTTTGACATTACCTACAACATCTCTGTTTAAGAGGTCAAACTATAGGGCTAGAGCTCCCGAGGACTAAGTTTATAGTATGTAGCTTTCAAAATGCTACATTTCTTTTCCTGGCACTTCAGGGAAGGGATTTGTAACCATAGGAGCAGAGATTTTCTAGGGTACTACACACCACAAATGAGTGCTTCGTTCTTCAGGCAGTTACCCTGTGGAGGGGAATACCAGAGAGGGGAGAGTGGACTAAGCACCACAGCAGTGCACAGGGCTTGAATGATTATTTTATATATGCTACTGCAGGGATCCAGGCAATGGGCACAGTATTTTTTGTTTACACGTGCAGTCTCACTACAGCCAGCAGCTAATGAGTCATATAGACTATAAAAGAGAAGAGGGGACTGAAGATGAAAAGTGTGTATTTGTATGTGTGTGTTGGGGGGAAGAGGGTGCGTGGTGAATTTTGCAGCACTGATGTAAGTCTTATTGCCTTTTCACTACAGAGCTTGGCTTGGTGGGGACTTAGACCTAGGTCCTACCAAATTCGCAGCCATGAAAAATGCATCACGGACCTTGAAATATTGTCTCCCCCTGTGAAATCTGGTCTTTTGAGTGCTTTTACCCTGTACTATACAGATTTCACAGAGGAGACCAGTGTTTCTCAAACTGGGGATCCTGATTCAAAAAGGGGTTGCAGGCAGGGGGGTCAGAGGTGTGTGTGTGTGTGTGTGTGTGGCAAGGCTATTTTAGGAAGGTCGCAGTATTGCCACCCTTACTTCTGCCCTGCCTTCAGAACTGAGTTGCTGGAGGGTGGTGGCTGTTGTCCAGCTGCCCAGTTCTGAAGGCAGCGTCAATGCCAGCAGCAGCGCAGAAGTAAGGGTAGCAATACTGTAACCCCCTCTACACTAACCTTGCAACACCCCCCTCCCCCTCCCATCCTTATAATCCCCACAATTATAACACTGACATTTTGGATTTAAATAGCTGAAATCATGAAATTTACAATTTTTCAAATCCTGTGACCATGAAATTGACCAAAATGGACCGTGAATTTGGGAATTCTCTCCTGCCCTCTCTCTCTTCAGCCAGTCCTGCTTACATGTGGCGATGGTTGGTCTCCAACTCAGAGCAGCAGCTCTTCTTAAATACAGTCTGTCTCCTTTTGCCACATGCTCAGCTGAAAAGCTCAGCCCCTCCCTCAGTAAGGCACCGGTGCAGAAAACCCTTTGTTCCATGGGGGTGAGTCAGTAGTTAAGAATCATTCAAAGTTGATAACCCCAGTTTGTAGTCCCCATAGCTTCTCTGTGACAGTCCTTCAGTGAAGCGTCAAGAGCCTTTCCTGGGCAGGATAGCTATCAGGAATGCATTTAAATAGGCTAGCCTTGGGCAAGGTTAGATGTGTTCATCAAATAATACAAAATGGAGGTCCTAGTAAAATAGGGCTTCAGAATACATAATGGAGTGTACAGTTTGATCCAGACACACTAATTCTTTCCACCAGGAAGAGATTAAATAATGTGAACAAACTCTCACATTGGTGCCTACCCTGTTTTTCATAAGGAAAATATAAATTGTTATGGTTTATAATATCAGCTTTTTTTGCTAGATCCCTTGATGTGAAAAGCAGTCTCCCTACACCATCTAACAAGCACACAATGCCCACCAGTGGTACATTAGAATTGCCCGAAGGAAGGAAAAGATGGGGAGGGAGGGGGAAGTTAGCACTGCTAATTAGAAAGTTTCTAGCAATCAGGACAAAACCATTTAATTAACCACAGTCTCCGGGATAGCAACCACACTATCCAGAGAGTAAAGCCAACTTATGTAGCATAAAGATCCAGCATAGCTAGCATCCAAAAGGAGACAGATGCCAGAAGAATGATGTGACTCTTTCCCTTCTGGAAATTCCTGTTTGGAATTCAAATGCTTTGCTAGATGACAGACCACCTAGATGCCTTTCTACCATTCTGATGGCTGGCAAACTGGCATCAGTCGCTCCCCTTCTTTGGGTTCTGTTGTTACAGATTTTTAAAATGATTCTGAAATTGTCTCCTCTGTTCCAAATCAGGACTTGAAATTCCAGAAATATTTTCCAGAAATAATAACTCTGTGATTTGCAAACTTTATATATACACCTCTACCCCAATACAATGTGACCCGATATAACACAAATTCAGATATAACATGGTAAGGGATAGCTCAGTGGTTTGAGCACTGGCCTGATAAACCCAGGATTGTGAGTTCAATCCTTGAGGGGGCCACTTAGGGATCTGAGGCAAAATCAGTACGTGGTCCTGCTAGTGAAGGGAGGGGGCTGGACTTGATGACCTTCTGGGGTCCCTTCCAGTTCTAGGAGATAGGATATCTCCATTATTTAATTTTTTTTTAAATGTAAATTTTAAAGCAGCGCTCCGGGCGGAGAGGGGGGCTGCACACTCCATTGGATCAAAACAAGTTTTATATAACGCGGTTTCACCTAAAACGCGGTAAGATTTTTTGGCTCCCGAGGACAGAGTTATATCGGGGTAGAGGTGTATGTATTGACTATAATATTGCATCCAAATATCTATGTCAAAAGAAGTCTGAAATTGCAAAATTAAGCCCTCAAAAGTTAGGTAATGGCAGTATTAAGGTTACCATTACAACTTACTTTTCCCCCGATAGAGTCTTTAATTACATGGTCACATAGTATTTTTTCCACAGGACCCCTGCCTCATTCAGTGAATGGGTAGTTGTTCAATATTTCTTTTTATCTTCTTTATTCAAAGAATGCCCCCAGGCTTTATTTAATGCACACTATCCCAATCCTGTACTGAATACAAAATTATTAATTTCCTCCTGGGTGCTGCTATAGTGCTCTCACCATAGTATCTGAGTGCTTCACAAACGTTAATTAATTTATTTTCACAACATGCCTGTGAGATTAGATGGTATTGTTATCTCCATTATATACATGGGGAACTGAGACACAAAAGATATCAATGCCAAAATTATCAAGTGTCCACTAAGTTTGGGTGCTGAACTTGAAACACCTGGTACCTGATTTTTCAGAGTATATATCATCTTTATACATTCAAAGTACAGCTCCAGTTGACTTCAATGTTAGTTGTGAGGGCTCAGCACTTCTACAAATCTGGCCCCATGTGTGGTTGTTTGGGCACCCAGAAATTGAGGAACATGCTGGTAGTGGCCAACTGTGAAAATTCTGGTAAGGTACCTCTCCAACATCACAAAGGAGCTCTGTGGCAGAGGGACGGATATAATCCAACCCCCCAGGGCAGCATTCAGCGTTCTTTAACCATGAGACCCTTCTTTATCTTCATGCAGTCCCTTGCCTCGTTCATTACACACCTTCTACCTCAGATAAAGCAGGGGTCCTATAGACAATAGTTTCCTTCACTACAAAACTCTGAATCATCCTCAGAGCAGGTCCATCCTGTGCACTGAATGAGGCAGATGTCATGTGAAAAAAATAGTATGTGATCAAGTAATTAAAGACTGTACCATAATGCATACACATAAGGGGCCCAAATTAAGCTTGCACAGGAGACAACCTTATTTCTGGCTTCTCCTGACTGTGGAGTGCTTGATTTTGGATGTAATCTATTAATTAGTTTTAAAACAAATGCAAACAAAATCTATCATATGGATCTCAATTTAGGGCATCAATAGGGTATCACCTTTACCTCCACCGCACAGACATCTACCATTTGAACTAGGGGAATTACTAGTAGCATTAGAAAAGTCTCTTGTCCTATGTAGGTAGCAGACTCTAGAGAGGAATGAGACACAAACTTGGTCAGTGTATTTCAAAGCTATTTGCTAACAGAAGAAGAATGCGGAAATTCAGGACTCCTGGGTTCAATTCCAGAGTCTGGAGGGGAGTGTGTTCTAATGACTATAGACCCTTCTGCCCTGTGCCTCCAGCCTATCTCTGTTCCTCTCTGCTTCCCCACCCTAGCTCCCTCTGCTCTGCCCTCCACTCTCTGCGCCTATCTAGCAATCCCCAACCGTTCACTTCTGCTCCCCACTCCCTCTCCAGTCAACCCTCTGATACCACCTCCTTCCACCCTTCCTCTCTACAGCTATCTAGCCTGTCTTCCCTGCCCCCAGCTTCTGCCCTCTTTCTCCTCTGCATCTATCGCACGCTCCATGCCCTGATGACTGCCCCACTCTGCTCTGGCTCCTATCCACTCCCTCCTGGTTCCTGCCTCCCTCTCCCTTTTCTCCTATGTATCCCACCATCCTGGCTCCTACCCTTCATTCGCCTCTACTTCAGGCCCCCTTCCCCTCTACTTATGTATATACCCTCCAATCCGTCCCCTTCCTCTCTGCTCCAGTCAACCACTACTATATCCCCCAATGGCTCCTGCCCCCTCCTCCTTTTATCCTCAGCACTCTCTGTTTCCTGCATCCCTCTCTATCCATTTCAAACCCCTCCCCCCACAAACACCCTGTACACCTCTGCCTTCCTCCATCTCTTCCATGCAGCCTGCAATAGAGAGAGAGAGAGAGAGAGAGACAGTCTCTCTGCTCTCCATTCCTGTGGCTAGTGCCACTGCAGCCCCTGCCAGACAGGAAGCCCAATTTCAGGGAAAGTCCTACTCTGCTCTGTAATTCTGGGTTATAGTATGCTCAGTTGCCCTGTAAGGGTGGGCACCCATGGTCTTGTCAGCACCCAGGAGGTGGGAAAGGTTGTACAATGCTGAGTACAGTTGGCATCGTCAGAGAACTTAGCTGCCAATCTCTAACAAGTTTTACTGCCCATGTACAAGCTGAGATTTTTTTGAAGTCTTAAAATTTGGCCAAACTTGGGTGGGTCTTTTTGTTTTATTTTTTATGAGAACAGCTAAAGGCACTTCCCTAACATCAGGGTAACTCACCTCTCTGCCAAATGTTCAAATCCCTGCTTCATAAGAACGGCCATACTGGGGCAGACCAACTGTCATCTGATTCACTATCCTGTCTTCCGACTGGCCAAAGCCAGGTGCTCCAGAGGGAATGACCAGAACAGGCAATCATCAAGTTGTCCACTCCCAGCTTCTGGCAATCAGAGATTAAGGACACCCAGAGTATGGATTGCATCCCTAACCAGCTTGGCTAATAGCCATTGATGGACCTATATTCCATGAATGTAACTAATTCTTGTTTGAACCCCATTACAGTTTTGGCCTTCACAACATCCCCTTGGCAATGAGTTCCACAGATTTGCTGTGCATTGTGTGAAGAAGGGATTGGAAGTTCTCAAATAAGCATTTGTATGAATTTTTTAACATGAGCAAAGCACAGTATTTTTTTCCTAATCTCGTTCTTGGAAACAGCTGAACCATTTTAGCTGAAACTTTCCAAAAAATTCAATTTGAGTCAGACATTTGATATGGAGAAATTCATAGAGTATGGCAATATTATAAGCAATTGAAAACAGGATATTGTAGTGGATTGGTAACCTTGACAAAAGCTTACCAGCTCCACCTATAAAGCATCCAAAAGCAAGGGCAGTTAAGTTCTGGAATAGGCTTCTAAGGGAGATTGTGGAATCCCCAGCTTTGGAGGTTTTTAAGAACAGGTTAGACAAACCCCTGTGAGGGATGGTCTGGGTATACTTGGTCCTGCCTCAGCTCAGGTGGATGGACTAGATAACTTCTCGAAGTCCTTTCTAGCCTTACATTTCTATGATTCTATGGGACTTAGAGGAAAACTTGTACTGGAGGAAATTTGGAAATGAAAACTTTAAACAAAGGAATCCGTGTACCTGGGAAGTATTTTTGAGCTTTCTGCTAGGTTTTATTATTACAGATGGGTGAATAGGGAACATTATCTTTCCAATTTTTTTCTTTTGTTATTGTTTAAACTGTTTATTTCCTTTGGTTGTCAAAAAGAAAGTGAAATTACAGGGAATCTGCATGCACATCTTTAACATTTTGAGTCAGGGTTGTTATAAGAAAAAATCTTAGACCTTATCCCACTATGAGCTTCATGCAGATGAATCCCTGAGACCTCTAAAGTCTTCAGTGGGGCTCTATATAGGCACTGGGGTCTGTCTATGCAGAGTTAACAGTAAAATAGGGGCCATATTAAGAAAATTTAGGACATGATGTGCCTAACTGAGGCTGTGAGGAGTCAGATTTATGTCTCTTCCTGTAAACATTTAAGTAACGGAGTTGTACTGGCACAAATATTTGCATAAAGCAAATCTTAAAGTCACAGGCACAAGTATTTGTGGAAACTGAATTTCACATTCCCATGTGTGACAAAGTTGGAATTTTCTGCAATACATTTATGAATGATAAGCATGGCAGTGACTTACTGGACTAGTCAGTGATGAGCTCCCAAAATCCTAATAACCGGTTCACTACTGGCTCCTCAGCGGCACATCGGTGGCGGGGGGAGGGGGGGGCCAACAGGATCTGAAGAAGTGAGGTTCTTACCCACGAAAGCTTATGCTCCCAATACTTCTGTTAGTCTCAAAGGTGCCACCGGACCCTTTGTTGCTTTTTACAGATTCAGACTAACACGGCTACCCCTCTGATACTGTGATAAGAAGAAGAGTCTACATGAGTCCAATAAATTTTTTGTTATGAATTATTTGCTCAGATCTAGTCACCACTGAAGGCATTTATGATACCTTCTTTTTAAAATGTTCTTTATTGGGGTTTGATGAAATGCCCAAGTGAGGATGTCATGTACTGCTTGTACATGGCAGGTTGCAAGGCTGCTACTAGCATGTCAGGCTTCTGCAGCAGATATGAATTGGCTACAGAGCTTCCATCATGTTGAGAGAGATACAAGAGATGTGTTCTCTATGAGATACATGAATGCACTGCTGCCTAAAGCCGTTACCAGCTCAAGTGAGGTATGTTATAAGTGGTGTCACCTAGTGGCTGTACATTATAATATAGTTTGAGCATTCCATTACAGAGGATAAATTTCTAAATGTCAGGAAATGATGAGTAAACTCTGCTGTTTGAAAGAATTTGTCTATGTAGGTGAAACACAGGCTGGAAACCCCAGTGAAATTTTGTCAAAATTGATAGAGTTTCACAAAAAAATTGGCTTTCTCTTAATGGCATTTTCCAACAGAAAACTGTTTTGACCAAAAAAAAAAAAAAAGTGCCAGTTCTAATGCGGCACTCTCCTGCTGTCACATCACTTCAATACAACTTAATTACCCTGCCCTGGTCCACTCTGCATTCCTACTCTTTCCCTTTCTCCTCTTCTGTTCCACAATATTGTTTTCCCTCTCAGCCAAGAACTCACCTGGTCCCTATAATGTCTTTTCTTCTCTCTCCAACCCCTGTGCCTTCCATGGAGTGTTAGAAAGTTGGTTTTGATGATACTAGAGAGGTGAATGAACCAGCTGATTGATTCTAATTCATCTCACTGCCCCTCACTCCTCTGCTTTCAGTCACACACTGTGCACAGTATAAGACACGGACTCACACAGAGCATGGGAGCTGGGAGGCAAGGAACTGAGAGAGGGAGACAGCTGGCTACCCATCCCATAGTTATCCAAGTAAACCCCACGGATTTGAAAGGAGTGTCAGAGATAAGAAATTATGAGCAGCCCTTTAAATATTAGATATATCCCACTTCAAACTTCAGGAGTAGTTACTTTTGAGTGATTTCAGAGCACACTGGGATCCTGCATCTAGCCCTTATGGATATCCTGGCCAGGCATGAATGCTGGTGAATTTCCAAGGTTATGGTTAGTTCTTACTGCTGAACTTGGCACAGACTGAGATGTACAGTAGCCGTGACCAAACTCACAAGTTATTCCGTCCAGATGGAGAATTGCTATTGGCATAATTATAAGTATCATCTTATTCAGGATATTCTGGGAGGAGAATTTACATACAAAAAAGTGTTCTGCAAAATGTCTTTAGACTGCGGCTTAGTGGGCTTGTCCCCGGGAAGCCATAGCAACAGGCTTGGCTAAGTGATGAATTTCTGTGTCATATTTTTGACACCTGAATAGCCTGATAGTATAATCTAATGGGTTTAGAATCCATACAGCATTTGGTGGTGATGTGCATAGATCTGGAAAAGGCAGTTTCCTGGTCCATAGAAATGTACCAGTAACTAGTGCTAATAGTGCACAAAGTGTCACTAGTGTATTTAACTGGTCCTATTACTAGGTAAAACAAACATGTTAGCTCAGTACAAAATCTATTGTTTATTGCCTACCCTGTGTAGGAAACTGATTGGTGTTACAGTTATTTCCTCTACTAAATAGTCATCATGACATCGAGATCAATTGTGCCTTTTAAGGCATCACATGATATTGGGGGCAGTGTAGAGCAGCAGCCCACCAGCAATTATTCTCTGCTACCAGGTTATATGCCCCTTGAAGGCATATGCACCCTCTTATTTGAAGGAAGAAAGGTGCCCTTAGTTCCACCTCCTCTCCAGCTTTTTTGGGCGGATAGCATTGCTATCTGTACTAGCTAGAAGTAGTCTGTGGCTGCATCCTGTGTAGGACAAGAGAAGGGACGCTTTTCCTTGTGTCCTCCCTGATATTCCTTGCATATGATTGTGGGGCCAGCCACAGTCTGGCCCAAATACATGACATTAACAATATGTCAGGGTGTTTCAGGTGGCAGTGCCTAAGCACACACCACAAGTGAAATGATGACACTATAGATGGTGCTTTATTAGTTACACTATTGAGCGTGTTATAAAATGGTTAGCAAGGTCTTCTGTTCTAATATTTAGTAGTATAGTGAATGCTTGCAATACCTCACACTTCAGAATTGAAAATATTTAATGGCTAAAATCTGGTGATCTGAATTAATAGTTATAGTTTCATTGTATGCAGCTTTATGAGCCTTCATTATTAGATGTACTCTGTGTGGGTGCTTAGGTGCACATATACATGCTGTGACAAAGTTCCTCCTCTATCTTGGTGGGTCCTGCACTTATTGGCGGATTTTCTTGCCTCAGAGATTCACCATGTGGGTTGGGGAACAGCCCAGAGACCTTCCCCTCTGGAAGAACCCACAGTCCAGGTCAATTGGGAGGTTTGGGGGGGAACCCAGGCCCGCCCTCTACTCCGGGTTCTAGCCCAGGGCCCTGTGGACTGCAGCTGTCTATAGTGCCTCCTGTAACAGCTACATGACAGCTACAACTCCCTGGGCTACTTCCCCATGGCCTCCTCCAAACACCTTCCTTAGTCTCACCACAGGACCTTCCTCCTGGTGTCTGAATACACTTGTGCTCCTCAGTCCTCCAGCAGTATACCCTCTCAGCTCCTTGCACCTCTTGCTCCCAGCTCCTCACACTCCCACCACAAACTGGGGTGAGCTCCCCTGCTCTGGTCACTCAGGGAACAGAAAACTACTCATCCAGTGACCAGTATATTTGCCCTCTACCAGACTCCTGTACCCCACTGGTCTGGGTCTGTCACAATGCATATAGTTTGTGTCACAAACACAAATATACACATATTTTATATACAGCCTACTGATTTTCAGAGTAGTATTTTTTAATTTTTCCCTTTTTGACAACTCTTTGTACCCATCAGTTCTTAAAGATTCAGCAAAAAAAACAAAAAACAAAAAGTCAGATTAAAAGTGACACTGTATTTTTCTGAAGTTTCGAGAGAAATCTAATTTTAAATTAGCTTTGGATTATTAAACAGCTCAGACATATACTATAGTTTAGATGAAAATGATGTATTATGAAGTATGCAAAGGAGTTAATACTGTATTTTGTATTAAACGTGAGGTTCATAAAGTCTTTACGTCTGTAAAACATTTAATTAATGAAAGTCAAACATGGATAAAAACAATTTACCCTGATTTACAGACTCCCTTCATCTGGAAACAGCTGCTTAATGTTCTTCTTAAAAACACAGCTTGATTCTTTCAGTATTAACAAGCTATTATTGTGAGTTATGTCCCTCTTTCAGTGCATAAATTCACTTAAAGTGAATGTAGAAAAGTTTATAAAATGCAGGCTTAATGTTGTTGTAACATATGTCGCAAGGTTTTTAACGGTGACAATTTTGATTAAAGACATTTTTGCTTTGCTCTTGTAAATTAAGTTTTCTTCTTGCTTGCTCTGTTTTTTAATGTTATAAGAACTGAATAACTTAATGACTAGTAAGTGAGGGGTATAGTAAAGGTAGTGGAAGTCAAAAGATCTTGGTTTGTGCCTTCAGTCTTGGACCCACTTATTCTTGACATAGCCCAAACAAGCATAGCTCTAATTCTGGAAAATCTTTGATGAGTTAGCAAGCTGTCAAGAGGGTGAAGGAAATCGTTCTTGTCACAACTCAGCTATAAGACTAGAGTTAACAACCCAGTCAGCTATATGTCCAAACTGACACACAGAACGTGCTACTTGTATTATTTTCTTTGGCTGTTTGCTTGACAACTGCAGAAGTGAAAATCTTCTTTTAGCATGCAACATTTTCACTGTTAGAGATTAAAATACAAATTCGTGCAAATGTTACAGTACAGTATGGCATAATATCTCAACGTTATTTGATATGATACCTTTTTTTCCAGATAAAAATGCTTGTGGTCACTTCAAGATAATACATTTTGAACTATCTTTCTTTCAATTACTGTAATGTTTATTGTTTTGAAAGACAGGGTAGAATTGTTATATTACTGTATACAACCCTGACCTTGAATTCTGTTTGCACGGCAACAAATTAAATACAAACAACAACAACATTCCATCCTCATCTGATGGCATGAGTGCTCTGTAACCTCAGAATGCAAATAGACTGGTTAGTCTAAGAACACAGGAAACAACACATTTTCTTGGTCATTGTTTTTCTGCATCTGTCTATGTTTATTTTGCTTTCCTGAATATCTCATGAAAGGACCAGCCATAAGCCAAGTAATGGACTAACTAAAAGCATATAGTACATCTTCAAAGCTTTGTACTTTTCTGAAAATAAATGGTTTTTCCTTTCTTTCTCATATTTCAGCACATCAGTAGCCAAGTTCATTTTAATTGTTTCACATGCAATACTCATTATGACAAATTGCTAGAAAATTATCTACTTATGATTTTTGTTATTTATTTTATGCTTTGAGATGTAGGTGGGTGTATCATAATATCTAATGGGATAAAGTAAAGGGAACAATGAGAGAGTTACACCACTTTAAAAAAATTAAGTGAAATGACAGTAATCCACAAGAAGCTTTAATTTTAGATTTTGAGGAAGTCAGTAACAGTCAACTGACTAGTTTGCTGTTTGTCATAAACACATGAATATGGTTTCATTATTGGATTATGGATCATGTACTTTAAAATGTATATTAATGTGCCAATTCATACTATTTCCAGGTTGACCGCCAATCCCAGTTTATTCAGGGTTATCGAGTAATGTATCGCCAAACATCAGGCCTGTCTTCTCCAATGGCATGGCAGAATTTGGATGTGAAAGTCCCCACTGAGCGCAGTGCTGTCCTAGTCAACTTGAAAAAAGGGGTTTCTTATGAAATTAAAGTTCGACCCTATTTCAATGAATTCCAAGGAATGGATAGTGAATCAAAGTCTGCCCGTACTACTGAAGAAGGTTAGTATAATTATCAAAAAAAAAAAAGCAACCGGCTTCCCCATCTTGTCTCAAAGGGGAAATCATTGTGTTCATTGTGAAGACTGTGCAAATAATTTTGTTCTAATTAGTTTCCAAAATGTCTGTACATAATTCACTGAAGATTTCTCTGTTTTGCATGAAAAACTGGCTTTAGGATTTCACCTAACAATCTATTTGGGTGGTATAATACTATGGGGTCTGCATTGGCCAGTCCTATGCCTCTCTTCTCCAGAAGAAGAACAGGAGTACTTGTGACACCTTAGAGACTAACAAATTTACCTTTTGTCTCCTCAACGTGTGCAGCAAGCAATTTTGGGTTTCTGACACATGTTCTGCAACAGCATTTCCTTTAAAGTACCCAGGCTGCTGGTGCAGCAGACCCAGTCCATGGTTTGGAAGTAGAGAAAACTTTTGCAGATCACTGAGTAATAATAGGCATTCTTTTCTGAATGGGAAATAACATAGATGGATGGCATGGCTAGGAGAAGAGGATGGGTGAAGGACTCCCAATAATGCCTTTAATTAGTGTGCAAAAAGACTAAGACTAGTCCAAGTAGCACACCATTCTTTTGAAGCAACCCTCTATGGTGCTAAACACAATGAAACCAGTTGTCCGTTTCTCAGTGTCAGGAAAATATCCTTAAAACACAGATCAGAACATGCATACGATACAGAAGTAGCAACCATCTTATAACACCGAAATGAAGAAACAACCCTCTGTACATCATGCAACATAGATGTATTGTTCTGCTTAGAAAGAGATGCTTTTAGAGTTGACTGGAGTGTAAAAAGAGAAGAAATTAAGCTGGCTTTGACATAAGTATTCTCTCCCCCCGCACACACACACACACACACACACAATTATCTAATCATCCCTATTTCCACAGTATCTGAGCCACCACTGGCATCTCTTGGATGGTCTTGTGGCCAAACTACAAACCTGGAGTCAAGAGATATGGGCTATCTTCCTGGCTCTGCCACAGACTTCTTTTGAAGCCTTAGGCAAGAAATGTAGGCCAAGACTTTCAAAATGGGCATCTATTTTATTAAAATCTTGACTGTAATCTTTCTGTGCCTGAGTTTTTTTATCATTCAGATATGGGTCTATGTGATCTCCATTACTCATAGGGTGTTGTGAGGAAGTTTATTCAATAATGATTGCAGCATGCTTTGAGATCTTGGAATGGAACATGTCATCATCATAGTTGTTGACATTGTTGTTATTATTATTATTATACTTTTCACCTTCAAACATGTTATAATTACTTAGTTAGACAACAGTTAAGTAACCAACCCTGGGATCAGTTTTGTGAGTTAGGTAGTTGCTGTCCCTGTTTTACAGATGGAGAAACTGAGGGTCCTATGACTTGCTTGAGATCATACAGGGAGTCATTGACAAAGGCAAGTTAAGAATTTGGGAATGCCTGACTCCCATTGCTTTGATTAGATCATAAATCCTAAATTCTTCAGTAAAGATTAGCTTCACTGTAGTATGAACAAAGCTTGTTTTAAAAGTTTAAAAAAAGAAAATTGGAAAAAAGCTTACTGAGTTGAAATTGCTTTGCTAGAATTTCATTGTAGGATTTTTCTCCCCCTCACTAGAGGATTTTATCCTTGTCCATTCTCAATTGATTTTTGTTGTTTATTTAGTTCATCTAAGTGTCTCCTGCTAAAGTTAAATTAAGACTCGCTAAAAAAGAGAAAAGGCTTTGTATCTGTAGTCTATTTCTGTAAAGTACTTCAGGAGTGACATTTTCATTTGTAACCCTCACCTCCCAGCAGAACCTGTCAGGTAATTTCCTACTTTAAAGGCCACTTTTTCTTGTGGAATAACTTTCTACACAGTAAAGATTTTTAGAACTTTCCTTGCCTACAGATGTGTTAAAGTCACAGTCCATGTATATATTAGTCTAACCTTCGGCCACTCTGTTGACTAGTGTCTTCTTCAGAAAAACAAACGGTTGCCACTTGTCAAATGTCAATCATTATAAAAGATTCCCCAACCCCCACAGTAATTAACTGCTTGTGTGATAGACTTTTTTTTTCTATCAAAGCACCAATAGGTAACATAAGCTTCCGTGAGAAAATTAGTGATTGTATTTCAATGGCTATTTCCTTTGATTCTTCCAGTTATCTTTGTAAATACCTTGCTGTTCATACTTTTGTAAAGATAGTCCCAAATAAATGTTTGGTGAATATGATTTACTTCTCATTCATACATAAAAGGAGTAGTATTTTTAAAGGTATCACACTTGTTGCATTGACATCTGATTCTGTTTTGAAAATCAGTCTTTTCAGTCCTGACTTTTGAAAAAGTCAGTTATACTATCTTTAGAGAAACAATTTGGAAGAGTGCTGTGAATACTGTAATTTTTGCAACATCAAAATATATAGCTTTGGCAAAGGCAATGTACTACCAGAAAGAAGTTTCAGCTTTTTTACTGGATTTAATTTGACATAGAATGTTACTTCTGAGGCCTACCTCCAAAAATCAATTTCACCACAGTTAGACTTTTCCTCTAGATCAGACGTTTGTTACAATTCAGTATCCATTCATCTCCTACCTCTTTGGCCTTGTGAAAGTAACAAATGGAATTCTGTTTGGTTGCGTCTGGAAAAGATGAGCAGTGATTTGGGTTCTTTCATATCTGTAGCAAGAAGCTGAGCACTGGAATAATTGATCTGTCAAGAATCAGGCAAGGTGTTCTCCACAAGCTAGCATCAAGGGAAATGAGAAAACAGTTTTAAAAATGTTATTTTTCAGTGTGGTCTATTTAATAACTACAGCACAGTCAGACAAGTGGTTTAATTTATATCATGGTGCCAGCTGACAGAGCAATATTATCATAGAGAGAGAAGTCAGGACTGTCTATACACACACACACACACACACACACACACGAGAGAGAACTGGACAAATAATAATGGATCATGTATTTGATAATTTTCAGGTTTTTTGTTCACAAATTATCCTAAAAGCTGAACGTGATTTTTTTTTTCAAATTCATTCACTTATTTGAAATTCCTCAGGAAATAATTAATACTTGGTCTGTGTGTTGTTCATGACCTGTTCATTGCAAATGTATGGTATTCTAAACTTGAGCTCTCTTGTTTAGTGTTCATTGGACACTATTTTCATAGTGTCCACTTGCTGTTTGGATTAGTCTGACTCAAGGCTTTTATTAATTTCAATTTCACTTTCCATTAATATTATTCTGTATCCTCTTAAAATTCCAGAAAATTAATTCACTATAATAGTCATAAAATATAAACTCAAAGAAGGAATTAATACAGTTGAACTGAAGGTTTTTTTTTTAAAAATCAAAATGAATATTTTTCAAAAATATCTTGCAGTATTTGTTCAGTTCTCTTTCTCTACATAGGTTTGTACAGTATGTATATGTGATGTATTATCTTTCCATATGCATTGTGTATTTTTGTATATAAATGAATGTTCTACACGTTAAGGAGGGAAGTGAATGTATTTCAACAAAACAGTCCATTATATTTTAATGCAAAGAGGATAAGCAGCTTAGTTTTAATCTCTGCCACTATAATAATAATGCAGGTGCAAGGGTGTGGCTTTAAGTATAGAAGACAGTCCCAGTGTGGTAAGCCCTACCAGTTGGTGGTATTGGGAAGAGAGAAAGGGAATAGGTTCAGGAATGGAGACCCCAACGCAGGATGGTTATAGAGATAGATGTCCTACAGGTTCATGCATTTATTATTAATTTTCTTTTAGAATCAGGTACGTTTATTTACATTTTTGTTGTTAAAGAGAGAATAGATTTTTTTATATTGATACTGTTTTTATTATGTGGCTTAGTTCTGTTTCAAGTGCTACAAAACTTAGGTCCTAGTCTTCAACTGCACCAATTTTATACTCAGCATGGTTGAGAAAAGTAGCTTTAGGCCACCTTTCTGCTTCACTGATTTGGGTTGGCCAGGGGCCAATTTGCCCCTGGAGTAACTTAGAGCAATTTAAGTGCTGCACAAGTTACATCAGCTACTGCAGTTCCTTAGAGACCACTACATTGCAATGGGCGAGTAAAGTACTGTGGTACCACACTTAGCTGCTAGGAGGCACTCAAGAGGTGAGGGCCCCATTATGATTTGGTACTAAAAGTGGGATTTTCAGACCAGACCCTGAAAGAAGGGAAAGATGGAGGCACGTCTGTTGATCCTGCAGCAACAACAGGCAGCAACCCAAGAGCAGAAGAAGATGACCGCCATAAGAGAAGAGGCTACCACAGCCAACCTGCTGCTAGTGATCAACATGATAGAACAACAACAGGGAAATTTGGCAAGAACTCCAGAATGCTTTCTATCATAATATTTTGAACCATATGGGGGAAGTTAGAGTCCTGAGGGGAGGGCTATGGATAAGAATCCCAGGTCAGAGCAGTCCCTTTGGAGAGGTCAAGCAGGATATTCCTACAGCTAGGAGGTAGGAGGTGGCAGTTAGGAAAGTAGATAAGAGGGGCTTTGTGTGAAGAACCCTAGGTTCTCACACTTGTGGGGGACTCTTCCACCTCGATGCAAGGGTGTGGCATTAAGTATAGAAGACAGTACCAGTAGTGGAGGCCATACCAGTAGGTGGTATTGGGAAGACAGAAAGGGAATAGGTTCTGGAATGAAGACCCCAATAGAGGATGGTTATGGAGGGAGGTGGTCTCCAGGATCATGCATTCAAAGAGCTTGGGGTAGGTCAAGATCCCAAGCAGGGAGACAAAGATATCCCAGACCAGCAGTGAGCTCAGAGGAAAAGAGCAGTGTAGGTGGGTCCTCCAGGCCTGCTTTGAGAGGTTTCACAGAAGTAGCCAATCAGAACCCAGCAGGCTCAGATAAAAGGAGCTGCTAGGCCTTAGCAGGTCAATTCCTGGCTCGGACAAGAGAGGCAAGGCCAGGTTCTCCTCTCTGACCACAGGTGCTCAAGGGATAGCCAGAGTTTGGTGCTGGCTGCATTTGAATAGCTGGGTTTGCAGGGAGAGAGAGAGGACTAAGAACTTTGACCCTGAGATAAGAGTGAAGCAAAAATAAATAAATAAATAGGTGGGGGGGACGACTAGGTAGGAAGCGCCCCAGGGAAGAAACAACAACAAACTGAAATTAAGCACTATGTGGCTGCTATGTATAAGGTCCCTGAGTTGGAACCCAAAGTAGTCAGAGATCCCAGGTTCCTCTAACAGTCACAGTGGCATAAACCCGAAGAAGGGGACATAGCTTATTTGAGAATCTAAACACAGGGCTGAATTTAAAGGGTCCAGAGCTGGGGCTGAAGACCCTAGTGAGGGCAGTGTTACTGTTCTTTTATTGAACTCTTTACTATCTCAGAAGTGTTTCATTTGGACTTTGTGACTTGGTCGGAGGGGCAAGCCACTGAAGCCCCACCAAGGTCAGCTGGCAGCCTACAGAGGGTTCCAGGCATGAGAAAAAGATTGTGTACCACACCCAGCTACTAGGAGTCTCTCAAGAGGTGAGATCCCCCCATTACAATCATTAAAAGGAGTTGAGTTTAAATTCCTGGATCCAGATTTGTAGGTCATATTCTGCAAAACATCAGGTGTAGTTGAGAAGCCATAGGAAAAATTAATGAATCCTGGACTGACTCAGGAAACTTGAGTGATCCTGACACCCCAGCTGTCCCTGAGGCTGCCAGTGCTTTTGGGTAACCCAGGCATTGAAAGCCAGGGAAGATCAAAAGGTGAATAGGGAGATGATGGTGACTTTGGGCCCACTTTTCAGGGAACTATGGTCCAAGGGTGTTTAAACAATCAGGAAAACCCAGTAATGAAAGGATTTTTCCAGAGTTTTGGTGCCCTCAGAACTAATGGAGCAACAAAGTGAACCAAGTCCTTTATGGACAGGAATACAGAGCTAGAGGAGAAAACTGAGGGAAAGGCTTCAGTTGGAAATCCTGGACCTCAGTGAATTTTTTGTTTAATGTGACAGAAATGTACTAGAAAAAACCCTGGACCTACAGGTTGCTGGGGCTTTCAGAACTTGGCATCACAGCAAGAGTGAGAGGTGCTTGGAACGCCAGTGGGTTCTCTAATGAATGTGCTAATGGTGCTGTGAAATTGATAATGTAGTCTCTACCATAACATCTTTAAAAAATAATTGGGGGACTCTGCAGTTCACACGTTCTCACTTGTGGAATAAAGGTGTCATGCTGAAGGTGATGATATTCTTTCCCAGGGAAATGTCTTAATAACACAAATCACTTTGGTGACTTAGCCTGGAACTGTGGCAACACTTCTGTATTCTTTATCTGGGGCATGGACAAGGGAAGAGAGACTGCAAAAGAATGAGATATCATAAATGTTCAATACCCTCAAGTGATTAAACATACAAAAAGCAGCAGGACAAGAGTGAATGATGGAGCAGAACAGGAACCGCCCAGGGAAAAGAAGAGGTGGATATTTTTTTGAGTTGGGTTCAATATCGTTGAAGCAGAGGGACTCTTAATTGCCACCTTTCATGTAAAATAATTTTAAGATGCAATTAAACTTCTTATGGAACCAGGTAGCTGAAACAATAGGGGCCTCAAACAAAACACAGGCACATGTCACCACCTACAACAATGGCACATGTGAGGTCATTTAGAAATTTTAACTGTATGGGTGGAGAGGTTTTGCTATTTTGAGTGGGGATGCATGTGAGAGAGATGCACACCACACAGGGTTACAGATGTTCATTTTATCATCCCTTGACCATTCAATTATGTGATGTTATGGTCAGTTCATATGCTATTTCATATATAATTAATATATGTTAAATAGAAATAAATTGTAGGATTATACAAGTATAGGATTGATAAGTATTTGGGAGTGATGAGTGTGTATTATGTGTATAAGTAAAGCATGGCTGGAACGCAAGGCCTGCAGGCTGAGACCTGTAAGATGTTAGTTTAGCCATACTAGGTCCTAGGCTTAAGAACACTTGACAAAAGTGGGTGAACTGGGAATAACTCTGTGCAGTAAAGTCACAAGATTACAGTAAAGATGTGCCAACACGTGATGTTACAGAAAAGTAGATCGTAATGACTGCAGTGTATTGTCCAAAACCACTAGACACCTAATTGTAACATCTTTGAATGTCTGTCTTGACTGCAGGCTACATGTTGTGCGTAGATGCTAATGAGAATAAGAAGAACTAAGAACAGCCTATGAAAAATGGGGCACTCCAATAGTCATGGGGTGTGGAAGAACAGATAAGGAAAAGAGAGCACCTTCATACATATGTATAAGGAGTTAGGTATATTCAGAATTACAATATAAAAGAGGGTTCCATGATTGGGTAAAAGTAGGAAAACCCAAGGAATGATCTCATCCCTCCAGCAGGAACCATACCTCTAGCAATGATCATCTATTGAGAAGTCCATCAGACCCTAGAATATTTTTGTGGATGTGTGTATGACTGCAGTTTTAATTATTGCATGTTAATAATTAAACATTAAAGTTACAATTTACAATTGTAATTGTAACTTTACTTATTGCTTTAATAAAACTTGTAGTATGGACAGGACTTCGTACTTGTGATTGTGTATGTGGTCCCTATCCTTGGACTTGGTGTGTTTCTAGAGTCTCCACATTTGAAAAAAGCACCAGAGGCAATTTTCACTCTGTTGAACTTCAAACGGTAGCAACCAGAGCTGAACCCACGGTAGTGTATTATAACATTAAATTCACTTTAAGCAAAATAAAAGGCTATACAGAGGAAGAGCAGAAAGACAGCCTGGATGAGCACTTGGAGCATGGCCCTGAGGAAAAGCAAGGATAGAGAGATCTTTTTGAGCTCAGTGCTGTGTGAAAGAGGCTTCAAACTGTGAGCAAAGAAATTGTCATTTTTCTGATTGTCCTGCTCTGTCCCGGAGAGGTCTGAGCACTGATATTCTTTGTAAATAAACAGAATTGCTTCAGAGAAATACCTGACTGCATCATCAATTTATCCTCCTAACTGGGATAACCCACAAAGCCCCAAAATTTTGGCTAATCCCTCAAATCAAAAGGAGTAACAATATATATGACCATTTCTCTGGCAATGTGACTGAGATTAAAGCCCCATGTGTTTTAACTCTTTGGCCAGGCAAAAACTGGAATATCCTACATTTAAATACCTTGAGGATACGTGTCTTTAAAAATATCCCCTTCTATTCATCACTAGGCAATATTAGATCGTGGAGGGACAGTGGGGATAGGGGGATCAGAACAATGTTTAGGGCGGACTGAGTTAGCAGATTTAATTTCTGCATGCAGTCGCAACCATGTGTATAAGAAAAGGAATATAAGTCTGAGACTAATTCTAATGTAAACTTGAGACATGCTAAAATAAATAAATAAACAAATAAAATAAGAGTGATTTGCATTGTTTCTGTGTTTCACAACTACTGCATTTTCATTCAATGCTCTGCTTCTTTTCAGAAAGGCATTTTTCATAATTGTCGTTGCCCAAGAATGTATGCATCTCTAAGCCCATGAGAATGCAAACTTCATAGATTCTCTGCTTACTCTTACACTGTTTAAGCAAAATTAATGATCCAGCAACTGGACTAATGTTATTTTTCTATTTGTTCCTTCTACCCGATATAGCTCCAAGTGCCCCTCCGCAGTCTGTTACTGTTCTAACAGTTGGAAACCATAACAGCACAAGCATCAGCATTTCCTGGGACCCTCCCCCACCAGATCACCAAAATGGAATCATCCAGGAGTATAAGGTAGAACTGATGTACAATGGGAGGGATGTGAATTAAACCAAATTGTGTGGTTGAATTATAGAACATTACATTTTTTTGTGGATTTAGATTTTGACATAATGAAATACACATCTGTATAATAAGAAGCAGAGAGGTCTGAGCAGTTTTGCCTTTTTTTCTCAAGTTAATCAGCATCAACATTATGTTAAAAACAAAACTGATCTGTGAGGGGGAGAGGAGCCAGCTTGTACTAGGTACTACTCTAGGCTCGGGGTGAATCAGCCAAGCTCCTATCCTAGAGCTCCCACAGCCTGACAGGGAAGCTGGCAGTGGATCAGCCAAAGCTACTCCTTCCTCCCTGCCCTGCAACAAAGCTGACTCAAAACACTTCAGTGTAAAAATCACAGGGCATGACCCTGAGAACACAAGTTCAATTTGTAAGCAAATTCAAATCTTCTTCCACGGTCGCCTTTAAGGACCATAATTTAGAGAACTGCAGGCCACAAGCAGCCTCCCCGGAGCAACAGGTTGAACATCACTAGTATGCTGTCTCTGTTTCTCAGTGGGTTAGTAGCTCACTTTACTTATCTTTTGTCCTCCATCATTGATGTGCTGTCTGCAAGGTGTCATCCTCAGAGGCTGTATCAGTCAATGGTCAATCCCATGCTTGGACCACTTATGCGTAAATAAATGTTTACAACGTGGATATGTCACAAAATGCTATCCGATGAACTGTTCATCCCACTCCAGTAAATAAATACCCAGCAGCACATAGAATAACAGAAATAGCCCTGCACAGCAGGTGTAATAGTAGTAAAACACTTTCAGCCCTCATCACATCTTCTACCCAAATGCCAGGGGAAATGATGGGCTTGGCAGCATACATGCTAGAGATCAGAGAATTAACTTGAGAAGCCATACTCTTGGGGCAGATTCAGCATGGGTTTCTGCCAGTGGAAGCTAGTGGGAATCCAGGAACAAAGCTCCAGAGGCAAAAAAAACTGCCAGAGGTTGCATCTGGGGAAAGTGGCCACAACTTCCCTTCTTCAGGGACAAATCCTATTGGGGATGTCAGAAGGTTGTGGATGGGGGATACTCACTAAAATAGTGTATCTTCAATAGCCTGAGATAGTGGGTCTCATATGGAGCCTCTGGTGGAAATGGAAGCTTCCCTGCCCCAACAGAAGTCCCAGAAGAGTGGAAGTGTTGGCATTGCCACTTGTGGATGCAGTTTGGTCATCTCACACAGGAAAGTGTAATTTATACCCCCTGCTCCAATGTGGGTGAATCTGACTCAAAGATGGAGGAGGGAGGCAGGCACTTAGTTTTAAAATCAGTGTAGGCTCTTTTATGTTTCGCTCTCTTGAGTAGGTGTTTTAAAGACACACAATATTTATTTGTAATGTATTAGTTTGTTGTTTTGTTTTATTTGGTTTGGTCAATACCACAATTTATTAAACCAACTATGCTGTTGAAATATCATTTTCACATCAATTCATCTTCATACCAACTCCAGTATGTCAATACTTGCTTCATATAAATTCCATTAAAAAAACTATCTTAAGAGAATGTTATGACTTCGTGGTTAAGCATTAAAAACATCAGAAAATGCATAAGAGTTATCCACACAACTTTAACTCTTAACTTTTATACATATGCATTGGGACATAGGCCAAGATTTTCAAAACCTAGGAGACTAAATTTGGGCTCTTAATTCCATATTTATGTACCTGATTGACATGATTTTCAAAAGTGACCCAGTAGATGCCATTTACCTCAGTGGCAAGCATTGTATGATCAGCACTTTTAAAAATTAGGTACCTTATTTAGGTACCTAAATAAATGTGAATTTAGGATCCTACCTTTATGCACCTATTTTTGAAAATCTTAATTAATCTGTAATTACTTGCTTATGTGATATTTCTCTTATTAAGTAATATAATAGCTCAGCATTTTCCTACAATCCGAGCTACACACACATCTGCAAATTTTGTTTCTTCCTTCATTTATGCCTACAACAATTCCATTGTCAAAATAGTCTAAAATGCTTTCATTAACTAAGTGCTGGTTTGCAACCTTACAGTCTGCCTTAAATTAGGAGCACCATGTAATACTGTACTTTCCCAGGACCAGATCAGGACAAATCATGATGACTCCTCCCCACTCCCTCATGCACCTGGTCAGGACTCTGGCCAGCAAATAAGCTCTATTTGAGCCTAAGGGAAGCAGGGATTCTTCCATCCCCCACTCCTTGCTTACAGGGAGGTGTATATGAGTAGCCCCTGGTACTGTGAAGCTAGAGTCAAAAACTGAGCAGTGCCAAACATAGGAGCAATGGGGATGTTACTCCTGCTTTCTCTTCTGCTGAGCCAAGTAAGGTCTGTGATAATCCAGCCCTTTGTCAGCAACCGCATGTTGTTTTCAACCAGCAGCACCTTCCTTTGGTACAGTAATTACATACATGCATATATGAGATTTTTTATGTATTGGTTCCCTTGAGTGGAATTAGAGTGGTAGTTAATGCATTCTTTAATATTATAGTAATAGTCTCCACAGATCCCTTCAACTAAAAAAGAGTCCCTGAACATCTCAATGCTAAAATGTCTCAGGAAATGCTCATGAATAAATATAAGAGAGAGAAGCAAAACTGCCTTGAAATAATATACCACTCGCGCCACAAAGTGCTGGTTTGAAATACGACACATATCAGGATATGTAGGGAGCATTTTTTGTGTTTGTTGAATTACAGGGTAAAATAAGTCAGACCGCAAAATTTAGATTCCTGAACAATTTCAGTTATGACGGCAACAACATAGCATAGCATTTTAGAAATGGCACACACCCTTTTTCTACCAGGATAGAAAGCCGAAAATACTTAAAAGGAGATTTTGTATAATATTCTTAGGAGTGTTTCAACATGCTTCTTGTTGTAATATTTGATGCGCATTTTCTATTCAATAGGAAAAAAATGAGACTGAAAAAATAATTTTAGGAAACCGTAGATTATAGCCATAGTAACTGAACAAGAGCCGGATCCAGCAAAGATGTATGCATATGCTTAATGTCATTAAAGTCAATGGGTGAGATTCTGGGCTGTGCCTCTAAGAATTGAAGCATAGAACTTACAGCTCAGGAACATGGGGAAGGAGGTGATTTTTAAGCCATTTTTGAACCCTACTGATCCTGGGCTGCTTGGGGGCTTTTTGAATCCCATCCCCAGCTGCCTGTGGACAGTAGTACCATGAAGAATGTCTGCCATGCTATGTGCTCCACCTCCAGCATGCCTCTCCACCCCCAGCACCGTTCCCAGCATTCCTCCTATGTCAGGGCTGGTAAGTGGGTCCTTGGAAGATAGTGGCAGTCTTTCTCTATTCCTGCACACTGGTTGGATCTAGGGCTTTAAGATAGCCCCCTTATGCTGCTCTGTCTCTTTTACCTGGTGTAAAGAGGCCAGAGCAAGAATGAGAATTTTAGCCATGTGTAAAGTTAAGCACGTGCATAAGTCTTTGCAGAATCAGGCCTAAAAGTTTAAAGGAATTTAGCAGTTGCATTTCAACATATCAATATATATATTCCCAATGCAGTATATTAATATACAGTATTTGTGCACCATTGTTTGCAAGCATGATTATTTTCATATTGTTTTATTTCTCCAATTCCTACCTCAGATCTGGTGCCTAGGTAATGAGACTCGATTTCACATCAACAAAACAGTAGATGCAGCCATTCGCTCTGTAGTGATAGGCGGCCTATACCCTGGTATTCAATATCGAGTGGAAGTTGCAGCAAGTACAAGTGCAGGTGTTGGAGTAAAAAGTGAACCACAACCCATAATAATTGGTAAGTGATTGTCTCCTCTATTTTATTTTACCTGTTTAGTATTTCAGAAAAGCTTTCACAAATCACTTCTGAAAGCATAAAAATCCAGTGGAGCAAAAAAACAAAGTGCAATTCAATTTGAGCTATCTAGTTAACTTTAAATGTACCACTGCCTGCCAACACTGCCTCTTCCTCTTTTGTATAGTTCTCACCGCTAATAAGATGAAATAGTTCTTCCTTTCCTGAAACATATTAAAAAACATAGATTATCCTGCACAGCTGATTTAATATTTTATTACGAATTTACCACTCCTGCAGGTTGACAGATTTATAGAACTAGCTCTCTTATCCTGTTGAGATGCTTGTAATATTGCCTTATTTGAGCTGCTGCTGCCCAAGGCACTGTTAAAGTTGGTTTTCTGAACATTTGAAGTTTAGCATTTTTCAGCTATCCCAAGCAGATGGGCTTCCTTCTGCCAAAGAACAAGTGGCCTCTAGTCCAACTAAAGAGAAAAGCTGGTAGTATCATCTCTTTCCTTTGAAATTACTGTTTCTTATTAGTGGTTTCCATACTCAATTAATTTCATGACCTGAGGAAAACCTAGAACCTTATCCTTCTGAGATTCTTCTATAACATAAATTGGGGGTGGGGCAGGCAACTGAACAGATCTGAATTGAGCTTTTTTGTTGCAGAGCTGCATTAAAGTGCTTCGAGTATAGGGATTTGTTTATTAATTTGATCTATTTGAACTACGGCTTTGGGCCAACTGTTAATGTTGCTTTAAAAATGTGTTATTTCCAAAAGAGTACTGGGATAAGGTTTTGTAATCTCCTCTTCTATTTCTTATACTGTGCCTTTAGGACTCTTGACAGAGACGACTGAAAATGTGGAAAAGTGGAAAATGTAACTAAAGCAATGTCTCAGACTTAGAATGTTCATTTGAGTTGGGGTGAAATTCACCCTTCAGAGGAAAGCCAGCACAAGACCTAGCTCCCACTTAAGGCTTATTTAAGCTTCATTTTAAGTGGTTAATGACATTCACATTACAAATGTATCCTCTCAAAAGTAGGGCAATGCAGAAGTTTAGATTTAGGTTCTTTTTCTTGTATTTCTTTTTGGAGGGGGAGTCTGAAAAGGGAGATTAAGATAGATCTACCCTTAGGGTGAGTCTACTCATCGAAGCTTCATGGGAGTATGTATGACAAGGAAAATAATCTTGCAAGACTGAAAATAGTGAACTCAGCTATTACAAAAACCTTGGTAAGGGTACTAGATACGAATTTGGGGCCTCTCTTCAAATGATCTCTACCGAGAGACTGACCTTTCACTTTTAGTTCATTACTTTTGAACAACCTGATTTTTGTATGAGGTGTCTCTGGAAGTACTGCTTTAAGGGTTCAATCCCTCAAGGTGCTGAACACAAATGGTGCTAATCCAGCATAGCATTTAAGCACATGTTTAACTTGAAACATGTGAGTAGTAGTCCCATTACTCACTTGCGTCAAGTTAAACATGTGCGAAAGTGCTTTGCTGGACCAGGGCTAGAGTGCTCAGCACTTTGCAGGACTGAGCCATCAGTCCTTCCCTGACTCTTACAAAAATGGTTAATATACCCCAGAGCTACATGGAAAGATATGTTTCCATATTTGTGGTATGGCGGTGGAAGAGACATGAGAATGTAAGTACATCATACATCGGAAAATGCCAGTTGGAACTTAGAGACTTTTCATTTATTCATTGTTATACTCATTATGTCATTTAATTCTTACTTTAATGATCCCAGAATATATGCCTCAACAATTTTGTCTGGTAGCACTTTCTGCATATTTAATGCCCTTTAGATGAAAAGTAATGGATAAGGTCTTTTCTGTTTTGATTTTGGTTCCCTTTTTCACTTACATTTTCCCTTTTGTATTCAGAAAGCAAGATACAGTTACTAGCAGTCACACTGTCTGCATCTCACTTTTCTTTAAATTCCATCTTTTTTCTATTGTTTATAGACTATCTTGATTTCCCTAAGATTTCCCTAAGAGATGACATGGTATCACATGATATTTTGATTGAGACACTAGAATAATGAAAAATCAATATAGCACACATTACATGGATTAAAAACTGGCTAACTGACAGGTCTCAAAATGTAATTGTAAATGGGGGATCATTATAGGTTGCAATTCTCAAATACTTATGTAAGTAACTTTACTCATGTAAATAGACTTTCCGGGGGACTTGATAACAGTTGTCAAATATGTGAAGGGATGTTATAAAGAGGATGGTGATCAATTATTCTCTATATCCACTGAAGGTAGGACAAAAAAGGAATCAGCTTAATCTGAGCAAATGTGATTTAGGCTAAATATTAGAAAAGACTTTCTAACTATAAGGATAGTTAGGCACTGGAATAGGCTTCCAAGGGTAGTTGTGGAATCCCCATCATTAGAAGTTTTTAAGAAAAGGTTAGACAATCACCTGTCAGGAATGGTCTACTTAGTCCTGCCTCAGTGCAGAGACTAGATGACCTCTTGAGGTCCCTTCAAGCCCTGTATTTTGGTGATTCTATATTTTATGCCCCTGGGGCTACTCAAGTGAATAAAGTTACTCACATATGTGTGTTTGCAGGATAAAATGTTGATGACATTGGGAAGGAACCATAATGTGATTTTTTTTTAAATTATCTGCACAACTATGATGCAGTATAAATAATACCACAGTGATATCTTACTTTGCCATTCTAATCACATATCCAGATATCTATAATAATTTTTTTTCCCTAATTACATTACAAATCACAGTAAGAAAGTATTTTAATTATGATCTTGAAACTATACTTTGATTGCTTGGTCTAATACAAAGAAACAGTTATGAATTGTGTTCTTTCCATGAACTGTGCACGTGTCTTCAAACATTGCAAAGCTTCTATAAAGAAACATACGTCAAACTTGTTATTTCTAGGAAAAAACCCTAAAATTTTGCTCACCAGGATTGAGGATGCTAGAGAAGAAAATGTAGTTGGATTATAAGAAGAAATAATTTTAAAATAATATTGATTAATAATATAGCTATTCTTTCAGTAATCAGTTGGCATGTTCATACTTACATTTTATAGTTGGTGTGATAATATGAGGAACAGCTGCAAACTTTCACAGTAATAGGTACAATCGAATCTGATGTGTCTAATTAATTTTTGGTCCAACAAATTAGTTTTGTTCTTCATTACTCTCCAATGGGAGGAAGACATATTTCATTATATTTTTGTCTGCAAGAACAATGGAGCGTTACAGGTCACACACATCCCTCATATGTGTTCTAATTAGTAGAATTGACAGCATTGTTATAGAAACACCTGCAGTATATGAAATAGTACATTGATACCTTGGATGACATATATATTACTTTTGATTAAATATCAGATAAATATATACAAAATTAATGTAATTTGTTCCCCAAACTCCTTACAATTAGATTAATTTTGTTTTACGTCAATAGGAAACATGCATCTGTGTTCATTTACTTTTCAGCTACTGAAATCACAAAGCATATGTTATTTTGACATTTAAATGAATTATTACTTTTGCACATGTAATTGCTAAGCACTGAAGGGTAGAACAAACATCCAGGCTGCTAACTTAGAAGGTAAGTTGACCTAATTTGGAGACAGATTGCATCTTCCTCTGGAAGAGGCTCTGGCCAGGGATAAAGTCGTCTGAAAGCTCCTCTGAGGTTCTCCTCGCGGAGTTTCTTGTGCATCCACTACTCATGGAGGACCTGTTTCTGACCTCATTGTGAAGGCAGAATGTCCAGTCCAGGGCTTAAGGTTTCTATAGGGAAACAAGATTCCTTTCTGTAACCTTTCTACCAGGTGATGGCGGTAGCAACAAGGGCTATGTTCATATCTAAGGGTTCCTCTTAACATTACAAAACAGAATCAGCTCGAGCCCCCACCCAGAAATCTGGGGAAACTAATCATCATGCCTGGGTGCCTTTCCGAGACCGTACTTCTCCACTTGCATGCACATTGTCTGTGTATAACAAAATAAAATGTATATTAAAAGGAGAGGGAACACAGTAGTAATTTGGGAAAACACCCCAGTGATGATTCAAGAGCAGGCAAACCATAAGTAAAATACCTTCCCCACAGTGTAGTGGGTGGTAGTCCTTTGTGGTGTAAAAAGTCCAATGGATGAATGTCCCTTTAACACATCTCTCTCCTTTCCCTTCACTGCATCCGCACTCATGATTTGTTGTCTGAGCTCAGCAGAGTCCCAGACTCCAGAGTTGTGATCAGATGAGTTCACCTCCTGCCAGTAGGGATGGGGGAAGATTGGGTTTGAGTGATGCCTCTGCCTGCCCACCACTATCACTACCACAGCTCCTGCCTCACCCTGCTCCCTTTAGCTGGAATGCTGGGTTCTGATGTTCTGCCACTAGCTCAGTCCTCCTGCTTCTAGTGGTTTCACCAGGTAATGGAGAACCTCACTGCTGCTGCCTCTTCTGTGTCATCTTTCACTGCAGCACTGTCCCCTCACCAGGTCTAAGGCTCAGCCATTTAGACCAGCTTATTAATGATTTCAGCTGTAGTGATCACGGGTAAGATCAAGGACTCTGTATGGATAGAAAATTATCTCTTTCTTTAAACACTGGAGGAGAAGGGTAAAATGGTATCTAAGAACCTTTTAACAGAGCCTACACTACCAGATACGAACACCTGTCCCGACCCCTTCTGACTTTCACTTCGATTTGGCATCACTATCCTCCTTAGCAAGTGAGGTTATAGTTAGGGCATATTAAATACAGGATTTTTTTTGCCCTTTAATTATATAATAAAGATAACATTTCATTATCCCTCCATCCAAGACTTAATTTTAACCCAAAACAGCCAAAATTGATCACTTTGGCAGAGCAGGTATTTTTGCTAGTCACACAGTAGATACAGCTATAAAAATATGGTCTGCTCCTGAGGTCTTTCTCCCCATCAGTAGATGGTAGGGAAGAGCTCATTCAGAGCAGTGCCTTACCTTTCTTTGGATTCCTGGACATCTATTCAAGGAGCCAGCATGTCCAAAGTGTTCCCCTGGCCTTCCTTTTTCCATGGCTTCTTCAGGAGCAGCGCTTCCATTGCCTCACCACATCCTCTTCTGGCCCTTTGAGTTCTTGAGGTACACAAGGAGAGAGGCTCATTCCTTTCTGGCCCTGGAAGACTTAACTCTATGATGCACCTAAAGAAGGGTTCCAAGGGCACCAAAGAAGAGGAAAACATCTGATGGAGCCATTACTCCCTCTCATCTTTTCCTTACCCACTGGTTTCCACTGAGTATTTGGCCTTCGTACCATATAATGGGTGGGAAACACCGGGGCTTTGATAATTGGCCGGATAAAATTTAAAAGTTTTGGAAAGCACTGTGGCAGGTTTTGTAGCCTGTGGTTTAAGTTTCAAATATATATAAAGGAGGGTGCATGTTGCCCTCAGCCATAATCAGTCAAGGGCTTTTCTCCCTTGACTCTACTCTCTGGTGTTTCCTAAAATTCCCTGTTTTTTCTTCTTTATAGTACAATTGTCAGTGATTTTTCAACAAAACTACTAAAACCAAGCCAACATCCAGCATAACATTTGAACTCTTTGTTCACAAAGGCAGACAGTCAAAATTACTAAATATTGATATGAGTAATCAGATAGGGAAAAAACATAATAAAATCACATGGATTACTAACAGCAGTTCCAGCAACACAATACACTACATCATATTTATTAATAAGTAACTTCAGCCACCTCTGAATGAAGTATAAGGTCTAAACCGAGCTTGTCACTAAGGCATTGCTGCAATTGACATCAATGACTGAGTAAGGGGTGGAGGCTCTGACGGATAGAGTATGGTTAGACAAGTAGACCATAATGAAGTAAAGAGGACTCTTATGTTCTCTGGACTTGAGTCTCATTTATTAAGGCCCCATTACACTGATTTGGCAATGAAAGGGAGCATTAAAGGGGATATTACATTTACATCCACTGCAAAGCTGCTGGAGTGGTGTAAAGGAGCATTAGTGGGAATAAGAATCAGATCCTTAAAGTCTTTTCTTTCTTGCATTGACTTTAGCAAATGACCTTGTTTGTTTACTTTAGACTACAGCCAGTATGCTGACACAGCAGCAGTTGTGTTCCAAGAAGTGTAGAGTGAATTTAACCATTGCTGAATTATAGAAGAGGAATATATAAATGTTCACAGCAAGGCATAATGCTACAATATTTATAACAATTTGCCTGAAATAACCACTTTATTGCTACAATATTCTACATTTGGGATAGGTTCTTATAATTTGTTAGTTCCTGTAATTAAGAGTCCAAATATTTGCTTTTTATAATACGGTATTTGCAGCACTGAATCGTCTCCTCTACATCTTAAAAACACTGTAAGTAGTTTCACGAATGGGGGCAAGATATGTCTATGCTTTAAATATTAAGGTTGGATAATTTTGGCATCATTTAAAAAAACCCATACCGAGTAAGATGTTCTACACCAAACATGTACAAGGTTACTATTCATATTTTTTGTAGAAAATGTTATCTGATTTTCATATTTTTATAACTGCTGAATTTTTGAGTCCCTGGCTCAGATTGGAGAGGTGTGATATTTTTGAAGAGAGTTTCTAATAACTGAGCAATCACAGTGTTTGTCAGTTCTGGAGCTACACACTTTGGCATTTGTGCGACGTCCATCCACAGATAACAGTTTAGATTAAGGGCTTGTTATCAAGCCAGATACTGAGCTACCAGTTCAGTTTTAAAAGCAGGAGAAAGAAAATGGGACATATGCAGGAAGTCAATAAATTCCAAATCATTAGATACAATCAAGACAGCATATAGTCTGTGTTTCAATCACTTTATCTCTTTGTCTCTCTTTGTGGTATTCTGCTTATACCCATATCAATAATATTTCACAAAAATTGACTGTGAGCTGCCATCTGTTAGCTTACAGGGACAGTAGTATAGTAGATTTTTTTCAACATATGTTTGAATAACTGCAATGAATTGTAGGTTTTCTTGCAGGAAACATTGCCTTCAAATCTGTGTTTGAACACCCTATAAATCCACACCCAACTACCTGTATCCCACCATGGAAAATTATTTTGAAGCACAGTACTGTTGTTTCTTTTCCATTTCAGGTCTCTGGTTCTTGGTTGCATTACAAGTACATTATAAACATGTGATATTGACTTTCCTTTGTGCAGGAGGTCGTAACGAAGTTGTCATCACTGAAAATAACAACAGCATAACTGAGCAAATCACTGATGTTGTCAAGCAGCCTGCCTTTATTGCTGGCATTGGTGGGGCATGCTGGGTAATTCTGATGGGTTTCAGCATCTGGCTGTATTGGCGAAGAAAGAAGAGGAAGGGGCTGAGCAATTATGCTGGTAAGAACAGTAACTATTTACTACAAACTTGTCAGGTTCTATCATGAACAGGACAGGTGCTATTAGAACTAATTTAAAAACCCCAACCCTAACAATGCTGGTTTTACAAATAAAGGTGGAATGGATGAATGCTGTATGCCTGTTTAACGTGTGCTGTAAAAGTGCCAGTGTATGAGAAGCTTTAAATGCATTGCTCTGGGCCACATTTCATCATTACTGTAAGACAGTCTTTTACATCTCCAGCACATCTAGCATAACAAAAGTACAGAAAGGCTTAACTGTACCTCTCACCCAACTCTTGTTGCAAAAGGCAGTCTTTCAGTGTTCCCAACTCTAATTATGAGCTAGATTGCGAACCAGACTACATAACCACATGACAGTAAGAGGGAGTATGAATCCCCCACTAACTTCACCACTTTACTCCTATGTTTGCCCCAGACTTTGGGTTTAGGCACCAAGGGGACCAGATGTCCTGATTTTATATGGACAGTCCCAATATTCATGGCTTTTTCCATCCCCTGTCCCATTTTTCACACTTGCTATCTGGTCACCTTATTAGGCACATACAAGTAAGCAGAGCTACTCACCCACTCCCTCTTTATCTGGAGCTGGGGGCTGAGGAAGGAAGGAGGGGGGAATGGGCAGAGCATTGGCTCCATCCACCCCAACTCACTGGCGAGAGTAGCTGAGCCTGTACAGGGGAAGTAATAATTTAGTGCTGGTATAGGCAAGCAATAAATTACTTACTTGCAGTGGGTGAGAAGTAGAGTCTCAGATGTGTCTATGAAGCACAATGCCTCCTGGAGCTACCCCAGCAGTATGGTGCAGCTCTCACACACACATTTTGCTCAGTGTTCTGCCTACAGTCACAATCTAGCCTCAGAGAATTACGTTTGGAAGGGGAAAATAAAAATAAAAATTCTAGTATTTTCCCCATTTTGTCAGGACTGGTAACACTCCTATAGCTGATATATCTCAAGTTTCCTGTGGGTTGTGGAGAAGTCAGATAGTTATAATAAAATTACATATGAACCTATTAAAAAAAAAACCCAAGGAAAAAAACCACCTCCAACTTTTGGCCAATTTTACATGAAAAATAACTCTTAAAATATTGAGGTATTTTCCAGCTAGTTTCCTTGCCCAATATACTAATTAATTTTAGCACATTATTGGTTTCAAGGAGGAAAAGACCTTTCATGACTTGGCCCAGGTTAAGCACTGTTGGCAATTCACGCATGTTTATTGCTGGCAATATTAGCATGCCAGGCTAAACTCACTCCAAAATCTGGTTGATTTCTTATTAATTCTATAGAGTGTGCCTGAATGACCACAGTGGTGAAGTAACATTATTTGTAGGCTGTGCTGTTTGCACATGAAGTTTTCTTTCTTTCCTTGTAATTAATAATGTGTATATACGTGATGACAGTTTCTACTCTAAGAGGATTTGTTAATTCATGCAGATAGATACAGATTTATCTATCTGTCTATCTAATGAGGATAATTAACAGTAGGAGATAGTTACATTATTTTATCACTTTCTTACATTAAACTGATAACACATCAGGATTTTAGTAGTCTCATTTCCTTTTGGAGGTGTCATACCTTTTCATGTACTTCAAATGCACTAACTAAATGCATACTAAGCCTCATTTTTCCAGAGAAGGGATTTTGGCCTATGTCTATGTGAGTTGACATGGCACATTTTTGTGAGCAGTCTTTTATACTTTAGAAATGCAGCTTAAATTGCTGTTGTAGCTCATTCTTTCTCATGACGTTTGCAGCACCTAAACGTTATGTGAACATTGCATCGTGACACAGAATGACCATTATCAGAATTGTGAAATGCTGTATGCTCTTAACAATGAAAGCTTGTACAACATCATATTTCAGAACTCATCCTAATATTTATGATAAGGAGGATAGCATGTCCACCTCAGAACTAACTTCCATCAAATGTAATTGTCAGAATTCACTATTCACCTTTCTTCAACCTTTATTTCTCATTGGCTGCTGGCTGACTAGTGCTTAAAGCTCAATTGTTATAACCTGCTTTCGATTTTAAACTATAGATGAGTGACTTCCAAGGGAACCTTGTGCCCTGCAATTAGTGCTTGTTATCAGGGTCTGTAACTCACGATGTGTTTGCTCTCTTGTTTTGCAGTTCAGTCCTTCACCTTCACCCCTGCAGGTACTGTCCATTAGTCTGTCTCTTACCTCACCAACGTGCCATTGCAATCATTAGCATAAGTGTTTATAATCATAGCAGGTATACAGGTATAAAACCAAGTACAAGGAGAAACACTCCCATTCCCCATCTGTTATAATAATGTGTTATTGACTCTGCTAGTGATTTCAGAAGAAGGTTACAATCTACCACAATTAACTTCTCTTTCATTATAATTCTGCATACTTCTTACTCATCCAACCCTTCTAAATTATGCAATTTTGAAAGGTAATTTTCAGGGCAATGCTTGAACTAACATAACTACGATAGACAGGCATTAGTCACAAAGGGCCAAATTTTGCTCTTGAGGATTCGTGTATTTAACTTGCAAATTTCTGAAGGCCTCTGCACCTGGCCAGAGAAGCAAAACTTATCCCAGATTCCACTCTTCACTTTACATGAATCTGCCTCTGCATGGGGTTTTCAGATCTGCACTTATGTCAAACCTAGCCAGTGATTAACCCATACACACACACTGATACACTAGATAGGTCTTTAAGGCATTTTAAAGCTTTTTATTCATTGAAGCATTTGCCTTTGTTCTGCCTGTCCAATCCACAACCAACTTCATGTTATCGTTTTTTTACAAGGCGTAACATACGGTAGGCCATTATCATGAGTGTGATTAAAGTTATGTGAAGAATAAACGAACTGTGGCTGAAACAGCAGGTTGCAAACAGCTTTGCCAACATATGTATGGTCAAGAGATACAGTGTATCCAGTTAACTGTAATAATTAATACAAATAATTGACCTCAATTCTCATATCTAAGCATGAGTGTCACAATCCCAAAAATTATTACATTATCCCCATGCACTACAGTGTACGTGGCCAATGTATTTCAATCTTTTCCAGTATAAGTGTGCAACATTTTGTGGCATGTAGTACACCTCTCAGTCATACCTGCCAAATGCCAAGAATTTTGACAAGGGACATTTTTCCAAATAAGTTGGGGGCTTGTGGGCCACTGGTCTCCCAGCTACTAGTAGGCCATGCATGCCTCTCAGGGAATTTTAGGTTATTTTCTCTTCAAAAAGTTGCAATAAAAAGTGGAGTAGAGCAACCTAAAACTCACCAAGAATCCTCCAGCAGCCCCAGACTCCTGGCTTTCTTGAAAACAGACCTTTAAAATGGTGCTTCTGCTTATCCTACCATAATTCCTCCCCCTTTCCCCCGTGCTAATGGGTCCCCCCCTTTCTCCATTGATCACATTATGCTCATTCTCTGCACTCCCTGTACAGTTAGCTCCTCTCCCTGCTGCTCATTGGAACCTTCCACTGTTCCCTTCTTGCTGCTTCTCTCCAGCTCTGTCTACCTTTCAGCCATCTCTGGAGTTGTATGCAGCTCAGCAGGAGGGCACAGCTGGCTGCTGAGAGAGGTGTGACAAGGAGGAGGAGGAGGTGATACCACCTGCCCACACAATCTTTATATCGTTATTAGGAACAACTGTACCAAAGAGAAGGTTTGAAAACTCATGAATGGCTTAGCCAAAACAGCACTATTGGCATGTTTGTTCAGATAAGAGTAAGGCGTGGCACAGCTTGACAGACAGTGACCACAGCCTGAAATGCTTTTCTCATTTCATTGGGAGGCACAACGTGAATGCTTTAAATCCTAATCACATACTACCGTATATCAGTAACTTAGCTCGTGTGTGTTCTGAACACATTGGGCTAGATGCTGATCTCCCTCATAATGAGTAAATCCATTTACTTCAATGAAGTCCATTTACACTGGGGGAACGAAGATCAAAATCTGACCCATGGTCTTCAGAAACTGTCACAATTAGCACAAAAGTGCATTTGGAGATTAGCAAAATCTACTGATTTATGTCCAGGCTCTGAGTTCCCCAAGAAGAGTCTCAAATCCGCATCAAGTTCCTGACAGCATGAATTTGGAGTTGGTTATATGATCTACAGTCACAAAATGTTTAAATTTTCACTTAGCCAAACACCTCCCTGTTTGTACAGATCTGAGAAGACTTAAGTCTATAGGTTGTTCCTTCCATAGTCAGTTGTAACCCATGTATGCTAAAATAGATTCCAGGGCTACATTTTTAGGCAGGCTTAGGACCAAATTCACCTTCATCAGAGGTGAATTTCAGTTAAGTTACATTGGGGGTGAATTTATCCTAATATATTTGTTTGTGAAAGAAGCAAATTTTTGCTCAGGCCAAACATCTGCTTCCTTCATGAATACATATAACATGAATATCTGAATATGTAATAGTACTGGTCAAACTGTTCATTATGTATATTTGTGATAAATTTAGATTTTTGCTTTGCTTCATACATAGAACTGGTTGGAAAGTTTTGGAAAAAAAACAAAAGAAGGAAGAATATTTTTTTCATTTTTTTTGTGACCATCTTTTTTTGTTTTCCAACTCTATTTGCAAATTATTCACAAATTGACACTGATTTTTTTAAATGGTATGTATTCGATATTTGAAAATATTTGCTAAATATATGAACTGATAATTTTCTGACTATGGGAAGTTTGTGAATTGTTCACTTGGACTATTTGCTATTTACGTTGTGTGATTGGCCATCAGAAAGGTATTGTTTCTGCTGCATGACTGAATCACTGACATATTTTAATAAAAAAAATAACAAATAGCAAATGAAATGCTGCTGCTACATAGTTGGGCTGGAGAAGATTAATCTGTTGGGCTAAAACTTGGGTAACTTTCTGGATTTGTGAACATTTTCACATATTGACAAATAATGAATAATATGACCTTATACATGCTTTTTGGTTATTTACAGTGGAACAGCTGTAATATGTATGTAGCCTTCTGGTTCACAGGCCACCACTTGTAACAACCCCCGCTTTCCCCCCTCCCCTGCATGATTCATCAGCAGGGATTAAACCTGAGACTTAAAGCACTAAAGGTATGAGTGTCTACCATGTGAGTGAAATAAGTGACTCCACTAGCTGGGAAGCAGTAGTGACATAACTGGAACCAGCGGGTTAAATATATATTCTTGGAAGATGGCAGTGTATCAGCAAAGCAAAAGCTGGACTCAGGGGTCTGTCAGAACCACAAATGCATGATTTATTCCTTATTTAGCAATTGGCAGTGCAGATTGTAGAGGACAATTTGGCCTGACATGTCTGTGCACATTTGACACCCTCTAGAAGAGCAAAATTGCTGCTATGCACACTGAAACTGAGTTATACACTAATTTCCTGTTTTTCATGTTCACCCTCTACTCACATTCCCCAGATACAAACATGCAACACAGGTTTGCACATGGCACAAAGAAGGGGAGCTGGCACAAAACAGGTATCCCTTCTAGTACAGTATGTAAGTTCTTTCACTCCCATCCATTACAATTCTAGAACAGAACTGATTCATTTAGCAGGGAAAGTTACAAATGTGTCATCACATTTCTACACAGGTTTCTGTACAGTAAATGCACATAACTCCTGTGCGGAAACAGGAGAGACTCCATATATCCATGTATCTTTCATGTGTCCTCTGACTCATTGGTGTGCCAATAACCACTCACTTGAATACTCAAGGTGTTTTCAAAAATGGACAGACCATCAGCCATGCAAGGAAAGTAAATGTGTATGTTCAGTTATGAGTAGGTAAGCTTATTTAGTGATTAGTGCCCTAAGGGATTAAAGATTTTGTGAAACTTAATAAATATAAACAAATTAAAAACAGTAAATTATGGCATTCTAAATGTTTCATGCATAATTCGTAAAATTGTTAGAGGAGTATAAATTATTTGACAGAATCATCCAAAGGCAGGCAGAAGAGTTGATGGAATTTTTATACACTGATTATCTGTTCTGAGTTAATGCTTATTAAAAGAGGATTAATCCACATTCATATTTGAGGAACAGCTTATCAGGAAAAGGAATGAGACTTGGCTGGCAACATTAAAGTTTTCATTTGTGGCAGGAAAATGTGTCCTATTAGAGATAGGCACATAGAAAGCTTTCTGAAGCTTCTTGCCTCAAAATGTCAACTTACTATATATTCGTTTTTTTCCAGTTCTAACAGGCATGAAGATTAGGTTTAACCTTGTCAGATAATATTAGTAAATAGCATAGGTACTTCTTTATATATTTAAAAAAACATGCAAAAGCTCTTTTAACATATACTCTTCTTCATACAAATATATACTTTCTTTATATAATATAATTTCTTTACATTGTATGCAGTTTAAATGCACTTTGGAGTATACTCTGAATTTTTGCAGTTCTTGCAGTATAGTCTGGTAAGAATCCCTTAGAAATCACTATTCTTGTTTTCCCCCCATCTTCTTTTGAAAGCCAATCTCCTCCTGGCACCTAATGCAGGACTTCAACCATTCTAAGGACATATATGAGATACAGATAATGCTGAAAGACCTTTCATGCTTTCTCAATGATAAAAGGCAAGAAAAGATGGGTTGGGTTAGATTTAGAGAGACCCTCCTCTTCCTCCTCCCCCATTGCCCCTTGAGACTGTTCAGCATCGATTTGAAATGGAGACAGCCTGAATAAAGCCAGCATGTCTGGGCATTTTGTTTTACATTGACATCTACAAGACTGCGTTGCACTAAATATGCTCCTTTTCAGCATTTAGACCTGTTTTGTAATTTCAGAAATCAAACTGCAGGCAAAAAATGCTGACAAAACATATGACAGGAGTGATAAACAAAGTGCTTATTTTGGCAGCCTGACCATGTCTTTTGTGCCATTAGCTGCCTTTTCCTTCTCCTTGTTAACTCTTAGAGAAATGGATGTGTTCCTGCAAATCTGAGAAATACAAAATGATTTTGTGATCTGCCACTAATGTCCTCTGGTTTCAAAAAAAGTTCTACAGCCTTGGATAGGAGAGTTTAGCTGATCAGACGGAGCCTGTCGAACAAGAACAGTGACTGTGATATTTTCGTGTTCCACATTATGGGAAGGTTGTAGCCATTCCTGCATCAGTGTGCAAAGTGGAAGCAAGCATAAGGAGCGTCCTCTTTCCAAGCCACATGAACCTACGCATGCCCAGCCACAACCTGGCCCATAAAAAAACAATAACACTGCCATAGCTGTTTCTCTCTGATGGGTTTCTCTCTTTCAGCCAATATCTAGCGGTATCTCTCCCCTAAAGCACAAGGCTTTTATTGGATGGTCAGAAGGTGAGGTTGTGCGCAAGGACAAGGCAGGGTTACCACTAGATGCTAGTGACCCCAAAGGTGGGGCAAAGTGGTGGCATCCACCTGTCTTCTGTGCCAGCAGACTACTGCCGGCCTACGGAGATCAACTACAGCGTAATACAAGTAGTGTAGGAGGCACGTCTTCTCATGATGTGCTCCCCAGCATGCTCAGAAGTATCCTGCATACTTCATGGCTCTGCAAGTAGAGCGCCTCTGGGGACAGTTGTAGGTGTGTTCTCCTTCTGTATTCCCCCCTCTAGCTATGGTAGAGAGTCCTACAAATATAAATATGTAGGTGACCAAAAATATTATTTTTTCCCATTTGTCATATTTAAAATTTCTCTCTCTCTCACACACACACACAGAGTGACAATATTTCTTTTAAAATTAAAATGTTAATATTAGTCTGTAGCCTAAACAAACATATTCATTTCAGGTGTGAAATTAGTTTCAATGTAGACTATGTTATCCTGGAAGCCCCCTATAAAATACCAAACCAAATTCAGAAAGTTCATTATTGAATACATTAGTGGTCTGTTTCTGGGTTTATAGCTTTGTTGCCTTGACAGAGATAGAACGTCTGGAAGAAATTGAGGATGTGGAAGAAAAATAACATTAAATTAGCTTCTACTGATACATTTCTTAACAACATGTTTTGAGACATAGCCAGACAGCACCCATTTATTTGCATATTCACAAATGATATCCACAGCTCTTTAGCATTAGCTTATTCACTTTTTGCAGAGAGCGATACAATCACTTGATAGTCCATTAAAAAGCAACAGAACTGGAAAGTAGTGTCAGATCAAGAGCTAATTAGCTGCAATGTTTTTAGCATGTGGTGTTTTTGTAAGCAGGTTTTTGTTTAATACTTCCCACGCTTTCAATTTTCTTTTCATTAATTGTTTCAGATTAACTCTTTCAAAATACAGCTATTAAATAGTCTGATGTGAAATAGAACTACAGTGGCTTTCCAGTAGAAACAGTAGTCCATTCTGTGGTAATGGATAATTAATCATCAACCCCAAAAGCCCTTCCATATGAGATTCCAAAGGGGTTAGTTTGATCACCATTACATTTTGTTAAATGTGTATTGCGAAGCCCCTTAGAGAACTGATAAACTGGCAAAATATGAGGTATCACCAATATGCTGCTGATATCCAGATGTATGTCAACTTCTTTGCTAATCATGGCATTTCCATCTTGGTGCTGTATTGTTATCTTGCTGAGAGTGCAGTATCTGACAGAGATGGTTAAAGTCAGCCTAGATACAACAAAGGTATTTCTGTGTTGGTGGGGGTAATAGCTGGAGAACCTTGCAAATGCTTTGGTGACTGTATATGTATTGATGAAGATGGCTACCCTAGGAAGGTGATCAGAATTCCTTATTTGGAGGTTATTTTTAACTAAGCTGACCATGGAACTTCTTTCCATCTGAAATTGCAATCTTCATTCATAGATGTGGATTTTGTTCAAGGTCTTCAGGATCTAGGCTGGACCACTAAAATAGTCAGCTGTAGGGCACTTTAATTGGAATGATCTCTGAAAATCATTAATAGATTATTGCCACTGAAGGACCAGGTCTGCTCATTGGCCTTGTTTCATAATACCTAGTGATTTCTACGGTGCATTAATTGCACTTACTGTTCAGCAAGTGTGCAGCAAAGGTTGGCTTAAAATTAGTATATAAAGGAATTAATAACATAGGACCACAATATAGGACCGCCTATATTGCCCTACATTTGAAAGCAGCTCCTGAGAAATGGGGTTTACAACTGTGGGCCATCCTGAAATATACCCCTGTGAATATACGATGGGGGCAGGGATTTTTCTGTGAAGGGTCCATTTATGGATTTCTAATACGATTCATATACTTCAAAGTGTATCCTTGGCATCCTTCAGGGAAAGACTGAAGGGATTTCCCACCATGTAATGTTGATGTATTTGCGTTTGTGTGTGTGATGTTTTTATCTTGAATGTGTGAGAGAAGAGAGAGAGGATTTATACTTGTTTTTCCTCCACTATAATTCTAGCGGGACTGCCACCTCTTTGCATTTATCCTATGGGACAAAATATTTGTGTGGTGGCATTATGCTGCTGCATCATGACACCGATGTCATTAACATTCCAGTATAATGTCATTATATACTGAAGCAGAAGCATGCCAGGAAAACACAATTTCACCACCTGATGTAGTCTCACACAACATAGTCATGTCAGAGGACCCATAGTAAATTCAGGATTCTTTAGCCATCCTGCAATTTTAGCTTACAGGCTATAGGGCAGATTGATTTAAATCTGTCCAGTGGATGCTCTCAATGTGGCATGTTTCTCTTTCTTGGAACTGCTGCATTATATTTTGTTATGATGCCCAGAGGTTTTAGTCTTGAGTGATGAAAACTCTGATTTGTTTATTACTAATTATTACTAACTGATTTTATTTTCCTCTCTTGTGTTTTTTTTTAAACCCAAACAGTCACTTTTCAAAGAGGAGATGGAGGACTAATGAGCAATGGAAGGTAGGTTTGTTGTTAAAAAGATCTATTTCCATCCTATTTTCTTTTTGATTAGGAACTTGAACTTTTCTATAGATAAAGGACTATTATAATAAAAGATCATTTATAAGACTGACAAGTCTAGGAGGAATTAAATGGCTTACCACAAGGTTTAATGATCTATCTGTTGGGCACTTTAGAGGAATCAAGTCCAGATGTTTCATATCTCCCAGATGCCCAAGAAGAAATTAGTAGTAAATATCACAAGGAATGTGTTCATTTGTTACCAGGATGTTTATTGCATTAATTAGACATTAGTAAATGAAGTTGCTGTTGTTTAAGACTCCTTATTGGCTCCCACTAAATTGCTGTGAGTGAACAATTACACATAATCGATCACAAAATAAATGATTCATGGATGATAAATAGGTTGTAGATTGATGGGACTGGATTCCACAACTTTGGCTACTCAATTGAAATTGATAAAAGCTGATAACAAACCCATATATCCTCATCTATTTTCTCTTTGCCAATATGGAGATTGTAATTAGGCCCTGGTAATAACTTCCAATCTCCCATTTAATCAATATTTTAGCAAAAAGAGATTAGGCCTAATGAGAGCTAGTGGATGTGGCAAGAAAACTGCTGGATCTTCTTATTGCCGTTTCCATAGAAACCCATGTTTCTCTTAGGGATTGTACCAGAAGGGGTCTATCAGAAAAACTACAATGATTATAAATGTTGCTTCTTCCTCATAAGTGTGCTAATAATCCGGAAAACCTTCAGAACTGTGGTTTTCATGTTAAGAGATTGATTTTCCTTGCAAAACACAAAGCGCTGGCCACATTTGCCATGCTGAATTTCAGGATAGGGCCACATTATTTATCCTGTGCTTAGTGAGTGCAGTTTCTTATGGCCAAAGTTCTCTTCCCTTTTTGAGATATCCAACAGCTCTCGAAGTTTAATATTACAAAACTATGAAAGCATGCTGTAGTCACAGAGAAAAATACTGTTGTGAACTTTCCATTAATCCCACTCAAACCTATTTTCCTCTAAACTATACAAGAGTACTCAAAGAAAGAGCTACCAGCCTATAGATGACAGATGTACATTTGGGATTCAAGGAGTGAAGAAATAGTAGCCCAAAGTCCTGGAAATGGCTGATACAGAGCAGTCATTTTGAGTGATTGTTCCCTTGAAGTGGCAATTTATCATTCAACCCTTGTTTAGAATCCTTCCGTGATACAGCCTACTCCCTGTTTCAGACAGACAACAGAGTTCATTTGGATTCTGGCAGAATCATGACTGATGCCTAGTTCCATTTCAACTGCCAAAGTTATTTTGTATACAGCCTTAATTAACTGCTGAAGGTCTTTAAATCATGAAAGCCTACACAATTTTAATTTGAAATATATTGAAGTCTCCTAAACTGTTTCTTACATACTGTGGCAGGAGAAAAATGATACAATCTCTTCGATCACAATCTTGTCCAGAGTTGTCCAACAGACATATTTTCATGTTCATTTCCTTTTTTTTTCATCCTGCTTCAGTCGACCAGGTCTGTTGAATGCAAGTGACCCCAGTTATCCTTGGCTTGCAGACTCTTGGCCTGCCACCAGTCTGCCAGTAAACAACAGCACTAGTGGACCCAACGATCTTGGGAATTTTGGTCGTGGAGGTGGGTTTTACTGAGTCATGTCATCATGCAGTGAATAACGCATTTTATTTTCACTTTCGTTTGTTTTTCATATTGGGTTCTGTTTTGTGCACGTGCATATATATATTGTGGGGAGGTTATTCATCAAAGAGCCTTAGCAGTGCTGTAAAATTGCTACCTAGTACAATACATTAAAGCATAACAACACTGCTAATTAGCAATGTTTGGGTTTTATCAGCATTTTAGATCACTATTTCCAGTCCTTATATGTCCTACTCATATTGTTAAATCTATCATAGAAACACCAATAGTAGAGAAAGGGGAGAGAGGTGAGGTGTGGTCTGTCAGTCTGAGTGTAGCACTTGGAGCCGAGAGCTCCTGACTCCCACCCCAGAACTGCAACGGACTGTGTTGCCAGAAGCAAGTCATTACAGCCAAAACTTTCAGAACTAGTCTCTTATTTTGGCTACCTCGATATTTGGGTGTTCAACATAGACTTGATTTTTAGAAGTGCTCAGCTGCCTCGGGTTCCATTGGCTTCATCTGAAGTTGTGGGTACTCTGCAGTTCTAAAACTCAGGCCCAACGTGTCAATTTAGCATCCAAAATCAGAGACTACTCTTGAAAATGTTGACTTTCACCTCTCTCACTTCCCCAGTCTGTAAAATCATTGTTGTTATTACTTTAATTTCAGTATTACTTCTTACTGTGGCAAATTAGGCACTTCAGTCATAGAGATTAAAACGCTAAGTGGGAATATAACAATTCCTATCAAACCAGAGTGTTGAGGATTAATTAGTTATTTCATGTTTGTTAAGCTCTGTGATAAGCACTATATACAAATTATTTTTATGTCAGGGTGGTAAAAAGCACAGTTCTTTCTGTGTACTGTGGTTGACTCAAAATGAAATGTTCATCTGCTTTAAAGGTGACTTGTAAAGAAAATAGAATGATGTTTGTGCCCATTTTCTACCTCTTTAAACATGGGGCTAGATAGTGACTTAAGCTATAGCCCGGAGAGCAGCATCACCTCAGAGGAAGCACACAAGATATTCTCCAGGTGCTGCTCCTTTCGTATGAGGGCAGGACTTAAATTCAGCTGGAGCTGTCCAGAGTGAAGCGCTGGTAAATATTTTAGCCTCACAGGGCTAAAGCCCCAAACCCCCTCGCCCTGCAGCTAAACCCCCCAACCCCAGCACCTCCCCTGTGCCCACCGTGGGGGCTGAAGCCCCGAGTCATGGCACCTCCCACAGAGAATGGGAGGGATGTGGTGGGCTCTTGGAAATACTCTTATTTAAGTCCTGTATGAGGATGAGCAATCAGCCCTATAGGATGGTGTAGCGGGGACAAGGAAATATCCTCACCTCTTTCTCTACCACTTTTGGAGGAATGGGTCATGTGAGAGAGCAGGAGTGAGCAAGGAACTTAGGAATGACAGTTGTGAGCAGCTTTTGAGCATCTCCACAGAGGAGGAATCTTGTTGCTCAACTCTCTACCCTTGCACAGCCTCATTGGAGGGCTGTTCTCACTCAGGGCCATAATATATAAAGAAAGCCTCAAAGATTTTTTGAGTGACGGGATTGTTGAGGAGAGGGGTAGGGAGAGGGGAGCTCTTTGACTTTTTTAGGGTCTTTTTTGTGCTGTGGTTTCATTGGAAGCCCTTTTGGAAGGTCTCGGGCATCATTACTTTTGAGTGTTGACTCGTTAACAAAGAGAGCTTTTCTCTCAAGTGTTTTAGTCAAAAAGGTGTTAAAAAAAAAACAAAAGACTGAGTTTTAAACATGCCGAATAATAATCACATCCCCTCTCACTTCCTTGGTTCTGTGATGTCATAATCCTACCAGTTCTCCTGTCTCCATAAAGCCTTCCAATGTAAAAAAGACCTGAATTTCTAATGTTAAAAAAAATGATGGAAAAATAGAAGCAGAAATAAACCAAAGTGTGTCAAAGTTCCATCTGGAGAATCACTTCTTAACTTGTTTGTAACACTGTTTTGTTGAATAACAGACTCTCTCTCTGATACTACACTATGGTGCTGAACTGCATTAAAACACTTTATATTAACTTTCAATATAGCAAAGCTATCTTTAAGTATGTAAAAGAGGGCATGTCTATAGATAATATTAAGAGGACAGTGGTAGTACTATACATACATCTGCCAGCTTCTTGACTGCAGAGGCCCTGAAACTATGATTCTTCAGCATTTCCACATCTTTACATGAGCACCCATAGTACAAAAAATTAACATTTTCTCACAGCATTTGGCTCTATAGGCCCCAAGACTGGAAGTAGCTTTTAGAGATTTTTGCCTTCAATGGTGATGGAGCTGAAGGCCAGATTCATCAGAAGGACATAACATTTATTCTTTCAATTTTAGCAGCTAAATTGCATTCATAACTTGATGCTTCTGGTATCAGTCCCTTGATTTGAACCCTAGAGGCTGAAGTCAGAGGA